>NC_081407.1:616533478-617733478 GCF_030272615.1 Cryptomeria japonica
GTTTATGTAACGTGTTGGTGGATGCTCCCGATGCATTACCAGTTAAATTTATTATTTGGTTAATGTTGTTTCGGTCTTAGGCTGACTTGTGTTATCATTGGTGTATACACCTAAAAATGGTCTGAAGATAATTAATTAAATAAGCAATGATTTATTTAATCCCCCTTCCCAATTTAATTGAATTCACTAAGCAATATGATTAAATTTCCCCTTTCATCTACTTATTAATAAATCTAAGGATTTTTTTAATAGGCTCATTTCAATAATCCCCTTTGATTAATTAATTCAAATTAATTAATTCCCTCCATCCAAATTCATTTCTTCTAAATCCCTAATTAATTAAAACAAATCAAATTCATGAGTTGTTGAGATTAATTAGCCTTTTCCCATTATTTGAATTTTTAAATTCAAATTCTCCTAACTTCTACCACTCCTAAACCTAACCCATTCCATCCTAACCACCATGTCCCCTTTCATCCAACCTCTTCTAGAAGCTTTGTGACACTTGTCACTAAGTGTTCCCTTTCATCTAACCCCTTCTAGAAGCCTCTTGACACTTGTCACCATAGAGATGACATATGTTCCCTTTCATCCAACCCCTTTGCCAACCTCCTCCAATTTAACCATTGATATCTTCAAATCAATTTGGATCGTTGATTCCTGCCACCTCACCCTTAGCCTTGGGAAATCCTATAAATAGACCTCATTTTGGAGCACAAAGGGTCCCAATTTCATATCATTTTTGCATCCCGATTAATTCATCTCATTTGCATTCAAGCATTGTTACTATAGGCATCTAGCTTCTAGTTTATGATTTCAAGCATTTTTATCATGTTCAAATCTTAGCTTAATTGCATCTTCTTTCTAGCTTATTTTCTAGAATAATCATGAAATAATGTAGCTTAATCATGCTATCATTTCTAGATCATGCATCTTCATCATTTAAATCCTCCATTTAAGTGTAGTCAAGTTACTGAAATTTGCATAACCAGATTTGAGAGCAAAATTCATACTCACATTTACTAGGAGGCGATAGATCGCTTAGCTATGGTTTTGTCTTTATTTGATTTAATTCACTAACCATTGCTTGTAATGATTTATTGAGTGCATTGTGTTTGCAGGTACAGGTACACTTCATAGAGCACGGCAATTGGTTTGTGGGTTTATGTAATGGATTTATTGTATTATCTTTTTGGTGGCCGACCTAATTGTTTAGGTCCTAGGTTGGTATAAATATGATGTAATATCTCTTTGTAGATCATGCAATGTGGTTGTGGGTTATGGGATTATCTATGTGCGAATAAATTTGTAATCATATGCAGAGGTTTTGGGTTGATCCTAGGTGATCAAATTGGGTTTGTCTAAGAGGTTTTAGACCTTCGGTATTGAGCTTAATCATAACTGTACTCAGGCATAGGAGATTCTATTCCAATAGTTCAATCTTTTTTTTGGATTGTAGTATGAAGTTTTCTATAGTTAGCGAGACTCCTTTTGTGATGAGAAGTGCTCTCTACATTGTTGGCCTTCCTACATATTCAGGTCCCTTTTTGTAATATTTATTCATCTGATCAGTGGATAGATATTGTGGGTCTCCAATCCCATCATGGTTTTTCCTCATTGAGGTTTTCCATGTATAAATCTGTGGTGTTATGGTGTTCATCTTTGTGGTTGCATTATTACTTATTGTTATCTTCTTTTATGTTTATCAGTTGGTGAGTTGTGTTAATAAGGTTAAAATTATTCATTTTGATATCACTGATTCACCTCCCCCCCTCTCAGTGTTCTTGGATTCCAATAATTGGCATCAAGAAATTGGTGGCTCAGAACAAGTCTAACAACTTGAGGAAGATCTTGTATTCAGAATCTATGGAGATGAGTTTGAGGAAGGAACTTAAAGTGGCTCTTAAATACTGTGATGCTGAAAGGTTGAGGAAAATGAAGCTGCAAGATGAGCTGAGATCTACGAAGGAATTCATTTTTACTCAGCAAGAGAGGTTGTCATTTGCACAAGCTAAAAGGAAAGAACTCTGTGATCAATTACAAAATCAGGATGATGAAGAAAATAATTCTCTTAAGGAACTATGTCAGAAGCTGAGTCAGGAAAATGGTTTCATGAAGAATGAAATGCAATCCCTAACCATGAGGATTTCCAAGGAGTTTGAAGACTGGAAGAAGAAAGAAAAACTTGTTGCTGAATCTCTAAAAGATAGATTTGATGAATGCATTAGGTTGGCACATGAGAATGATATATTGAGAAATGAATTGGTACAATCATAGAACAATGATCAAGAGTTGGAAAGAATGGTGAAAATTATAAGAAGAGATCTATATACTACAAATGAATACAAAGATAAGTTCAAGGTTAGTTCTGCAAATCTTGATGAGTTATTAAAGAATCAAAGGGATAGTGGAGACACTAGAGGTCTTGGATTTGAGCATGGAGAAAGCTCCAGTATTGCAAATCAAGGAATCCACCAGTCAACTAGAATCTAAGGTCATCATTAAGGAAAACCAATGCACATAAATTTAATGGTAGATGCTTTGTTGCAATAAGTTTGTTCATATGGAAAGTCAATGCAGAAATAGAGTCAATCAGAATAATAATTCAGGTACCGGTCAATGTTTCAATTGCAAAAGTATGGTCATAGGACAACAAATTATAGAATGAATGTGAAATGTCATGTATGTGGAAAGTTTGGGCATATGGCTAATCAATGTAGGCTGAGGAATAATCAAGGTTACAATAAGGCAATTCAAAATAATAATGTCACTTGTTATGCATGCAACAAAGTAGGACATATTGCTAAATTTTGCAGAAGCAAGAACCTACCGGTAGGGAATGAAAAATCTAATGAGAAGGGAAAGGAAAAGGTTGATGATATCCAAAAGGAGCATGAGAAGAAGTGGGTTATGAAGTTAGAGGGTCAACTGATAGAATCAAATGCCCCAGATGTTCATCCAGTTGAAGCAAATACCTCAGTAACTCAATTGACAGAGCAAAATTTTCCTGCACCAACAAGAATCTCATCCGGTATCTAAGACATTCGCCTTAGGGGGAGGAAAATTTATGACAGATCTTGCATTTCCCCTAGGAGCGGTCTAAAATCTCATTTTAGATTTTGGAGAAGTCAATTTAAAAGTTAACTAGCGAAGATTTGTTGGCTCTTGGATCTGGTCTAGTTTATCAGTAAGTCATCTTATGAGCTATGGTTTGGTCATACATCTACAGCTAAGTATTTCAGAATCTTTGGTAGTGAATTGGAAAGTTTGGTTATAAATGTGATGAAGGAATATTTATTGGTTATTTAAATGAAAGCAAAGTACATAGATGTTATAACAAAATATTGTGGAGAATTGGGAGAATGTTAATGTCAAAGTGGATGAGCAGTACAAAGGTCAAATCAGAATTTATGGAAGAGAACCATAAGTGGAAATGATCATAATTGATTCGGTAATACCTATATCGGAACATAATGTTGAACCAGTAACCTCAATAGTATCAAAAAATTCAACAGTAACTGAAGATCAAAGAAGAGAAATAGAAAGTCAGAAGACTCCTGGTTATGTAAGGTTGAGTCATTTAGAAAATCAAATCATTGGAGATAAGACCAAAGAAGTGATGACAAGGAGAAGGTTGGTAGATGATGAGGTATGCTTAATTTTTATTTAATTGAACCTACATCAGTAGTTGAGGCATGTAAGGATGAATGTTGGATGAAAGCTATGGAAGAGGAATTGGATCAGATTGAAAAGAACAACACATGGACTTTAGTTCCCCAAATTAAAAATAAGAATGTTATTTGGAACTAAATGGGTTTTTAGGAGATGGACAAGTTGTGAGGAGAAAGGCTAGATTGGTTTGCAAAGAATGTTTTTAGAAGGAAGGAATTGATTATGATGAATCCTTGCTCTGGTAGCTAGGATTTTCAGATATTTTCAAGGATTTTCAGGTATGATTTATGGTTTATGGTTTATGATAACTTTACATTGTGTTCATATACAAATACAGATTGGGTTGGAGATATAGGTAACCAAAAAAGATCATTCGATGAATTTTTCTTTCTTGGAAAGAAACTTGTTTCATGGATCAACAAGAAAAAATCATGCACTTCTTTATCTACTGCTAAACCTAAGTATGTTGTTGCTGCTACTAGTTGTACACAAGTTTTATGGATGAAGCAAACGTTGAAAGATATAAGGGTAGATTGTAATGAATTGATAACTATTCACTGTGGTAACTCTGCTGCTATTGACATATCAAAGAATCCAGTATTTCATTCTAAGTTAAAACACATATCAATCAAGTATAACTTTTTGAAGGAAAAGGTGGAAGCAAATGATGTCATATTGGTTTAAGGAACCATTTGAGTACTTTAGAGACAGATTGGGGGTCTCTTCCCCTCTGGTAAAGACTTAAGTGATGCTGATTGGCATCAATCCGATATGCATTATTAGAAATATTATTCATTCCGGATTGATGAGATGGTGCTACTACTCTAGGGGAGTAGTCAGAGGTGTGGTTCAAAGGATCTATGGTTTTTATTTGATGTTTATGTTAGATTTCTGGCACTGATGTCAAAGGGGGAGGAACAAAATTTCATACTGGTTGTATCCCACTGGGGGAGTTTGTTTCAGGTCTATGGATGGTTAATTGTTATAGAGAATTGTTTAAGAAATTCACTGATATATCATTTGTGGGAGATTGTTGGATGTCTTCCATTGGGGGAGACTTGTTTGGTATTTCTTGGCACTTGGATGTTTTTCACATCTAGTGTTGCCATCAATGCCAAAGGGAGAGATTGTTGGCAATTTAGAGGAATTGATTATGTGTTGCATTGATGTTTGTCATTGATGTCAGCACTAGCCTCTTTGGTTATCTACCAGGCTCTGGTAGAGTGGTTGGACTTTGATGATGATTAAAAGATTTGTCTCTGGTATACTCTGATTGGTGGAATTGGTTTGGTTCATTTATTAATGTCATTTAGATGCATGCCACATTCAATTGGTTTGGGATTTGATGATCTAGAAGCTATCATATGTTCTAGTAAGCCTTTTGGTTACTGGTAAGGGTTGTACCGGCAGAGCTTCATTGAAGATCTTTTGATGGATTCGATAAGTGGTGTTGGTGCAAATTCTAGAAGGTTTTTGAGATGCTGGTGGTTATCTTGTTCATGTTCCAATTGATTGGTGGTGTTGCATTTGGTTTATGGTGACCTATTTTAGGTCCGAACTTAATGCTATTTTGTTAGCTTATGGACCGATTTATGTAACGCGTTGGTGGATGCTCCCAATGCGTCACCGGTTGGATTTATTGTTTGGTTAATGTTTTTTTGGTCTTAGGCTAAATTGTGTTATTATTAGTTTGCGGGTTTATGTAATGAATTTATTGTATTATCTTTTAGGTGGCTGACCTAATTGTTTAGGTCTCGGGTTGGTATAAATATGATGTAAGATCTCTTTGTAGATTGTGGCATGTGGTTGTGGGTTATGGGATTATCTGCGTGTGAATAAAGTTGTAATCATATGCAAAGGTTTTGGGTCGATCATAGGTGATCGAATTGGGTTTGTGTAAGAGGTTTAAGACCTCCATTATTGAGCTTAACCAAAACTGTACTCTAGCATAGGAGATGCTATTCCAATAGTTCGATCTTCTTTCTGGATTGTAGTATGAAGTTTTCTGTAGTTAGTGAGGCTCCTTTTCTGATGAGTAGTGCACTCTAGGCTGTTGGCCTTCCTGTTGTGAAGGCCCCTTTTTGTAATATTTATTCATCTGATCAGTGGATAGATATTGTGGGTCTCCAATCCCATTGTGGTTTTTCCTCCACGTATAAATTTATGGTGTTATGGTTTTCATCTTTATGGTTGCATTATTACTTATTGTTATTTTCTTTTATGTTTATTGATTGGCGAGTTGTTGTGTTAATAAGGTTAAAATTACATTCCAATAGAACATTGATTCACCCCCCCCTCTCAGTGGTCTTAGATTCCAACAGATAAGCTAAGTTGATTTTACCACCCCTATTAGTGCATTGAGATAAGGCGTCTCTTTGTTGAAAAGCATGCACTTGTAAGGTTTCTTTGTCAAACTTTGTTTCGTAACCATGTAGATAGTTACAAAAAATGGTGTAGGAATGTGCGATGCTTTGACAAGAGTTTGTGGTTGATGTATAAGAATCTCCTCTTCTTCAAGATTGCCTTATAACTAAGTTTCCTATTCTTGAGACGATATTGAAAATTCGTATAAGCATATAATGATTTTTAAGTTGTTTGATTTCAAAGAGTGCAATTTTCATTTTGATATAACGTAGGTCCAAATAGGAACGATATATCCAAGATAATGAAAAAAGGTTGATATGATCTAGTTTCATGATAAAGGATTTGATGTATCATGATAAGAAAGTGATGATGATGATGATTTTGCACTTGAGATGGTTGAATCAATAACTTGTTGAATATTTATGCTTATGAAAACCTTTGGAAATGACATATTTGATTGATAAAATTGATTGTTTGACTAGTTTGAAAATCTATGATACTTGAAAATGAATCTCCTTGAAAAAGGGTATCTGAAACTGATGTTGAAATTTTTCTCTGTTATGGGGAAATACTTGTTGTTACAAATGTGCTATCTTGTTGAATAAAAGTGTTGTCTTGTGCAATAAATGCACGGTACTATGATAGTATAAGTGCTTCTCTATAGCTTTAAAAGCGTGAACCTAGTGTGTAAGTTCACTATTTATGTTGCAAAAGCGCTTTCCTGTTTAACAAATGCGTGATCCTCTGATTCAAATGCACTGTATTATTGAGTAAAAGTGCTATCCTAATGTGCAAAAGCACTGCTCTGCACTACAAAAGAATGATTCTCAGTGTTTTGATTGAAATTCTCAGTTTTCCAGCAAGTTATCAGGTTTTTTTTGACTCATTTCAAGATGATGATTTTTCAAGTTTTTTACCATTTTGAGAACATTTTGCAAACAGAAAAGACACAATGTTTGGAAAACCAAAGTGCACAAGCAAGTACAAGTCCTATGATAGGCTGAGACAATAATTGTTGAATCTCACGTGGGGTTTCTCCCAAGGCTACGCTATTCAAAGCGGATATCTAGGTACTTGACCCCACTAACTCCACCCTCAACACTCACTTCTCCGGGGCAGCCAAGAACTAGTTTCCTTGAAAAATCCCCATGGAAAACTGTATATCTCTACTAGGGATCATATGTGTGTGAGCCACTTCAAATGTTTGACCTCCTATGCCGATAATTAGAAGGATTTTGGCAACTAGACAAGATGGTTTTTATTAAGGGCTTCTGGTCATGTGGCCATACATGCGACACTTATTACACTCTATAAATATAGAAGGTTCCTAGCCTATAGAGGTTGCGTTCTATAGGGTTTATGGGGAAACATAGTGTCAGTATGAACTAATCAACAAATGTTGCCCATGACTTTCATCATAGACACAATTTATTTAAAGTGGATTGGAAGGACTTGGTATTAGCCCGTTTCCACTTGGGTCATTCCCCTCTCACTGACCCCCTCAAGGCAGCTCGGGAAGGTAGACCCTCTAAAGGTACCACATAAGATAAAAGCAGGTCTTTGTTTTTTATCACTGTATTAGGGTGAGAGAATAATCACCTACTACTTTTAATAAAACACGATAGAAAATGATTCTTTTTAACCTTTAAATAATTTATGTGCAACTACCTTACTAAAAACACAAAATGCAAGTTTGCATGTTGTTCATTAACCCCTTACTTAAGCTAGATGAAAGATGTATGATCTTTTAATTTCCAAAAGAAATCCTATTTAGACTAAGTGAGAAAATGTATAAAAATTGCTCAAAATAAAACAATGCATGCACACAAGTTAGTAGTTTGCAAAAATTGAGTCTTGGACAGTCGAACCTACAAAGATTTGTTACCTGATAGATTGTTAAATTTCAAAATTTGTAGATAATCAAAATAAAAGCACTAAAAAAGTAAATGTGCTATCCGAGATTATAAAAGCGCTACCCTGCAAAAGAAAAGTGTTAACTTGAGTCATAAAAGTGCTATCTCGAAAAGTATATGTGTGATTTCACAAATAGAAGTGTTGTCCTACAAAGTATATGCGTGATTTCATAAACAAAAGCGCTAACCTGTGTAATAAATGCATTAACTTATGCAATAGAAGCGCTAACCTATTGAGTAAATGTGCTGCCAAATTGCACATAGGCGTGAAACTAGCCTACAAATGCATTAATTCAGTTATTACAAGAATTAGACAAGATATTAGAAGGAGACGTGTGAGGCCTCAGCCCCACAGGTGGCGCCAAAAAATGTGTCAACTTAAGTTTTCACCTAAAAAATTGACCTGCAACTTGTTAGTCCATTATGAAAAATAAAAGCTATAGGAACTCAAGCTTCAACCAATGAAACAACATGAAATAAAGTAAATAAAACAAATTATACCTTCATGGATTATGTCTCATTGTGTCCTAACCCCATTATTGTTGGTTGTAGATTGATGTTGCTCTCAAACAAGTATTGGTAGCTTCCAAGATGGCAAGTGTGGAATGGACTGATAGATATGCAAAAGCTATGTGATAATATGCTAAAGTGTTATGAAAATGATTTATGTTAATTTTCTCAAAAACTCTAAAATGCTTAGACAAATGAACTCACAGATGCAAAGATTAGGACTCCTAGTTAGCTTAGACTATTGGACATTGAGCTCAAAATGCACTAGAACTCCTCTATTTATAGATTTTTGAGTGCATAAGCTTAGGTGGTAGAGATCAATAGTCATGATTAAATATTTCTTTTTTGGATGGCTATGAGCAAGAGGCTGAAGGTTGAGAGAAAGGGGGAAGGAGAATACAAGTGTCACTCATCTCACCTTGACTGAGGGAAAGACTGAGAGAATATAAGATTGGTTGGAGAATATTTAGGGATAGGGGGACAAGTGGAGATGGACTAGGGTTAGGTGGACAAAACCTCCTCCAAGAATATAGGAGTGTTGGAGCAAAAATAGGGAGGTTTCAAAGATTATGTGCATGTACACATTTTATTCATGAATATGGGAGTTGGAGATAAGTGACTCATAAATGATTTATTTTTATATTTGATTTTATTGATTTAAATTAGCCACATGATGGATGAGTTGGCAAAGGTGTACATGAAGGGTGAGTTGGAAAGTGGTAATTAAATAATTATGAAATTATTTAAATAATAAAAAATAGGATAGTGAATAGTACACAAATATGATAAGAGATGATAGTTATATATTAAATATTTAATTATTTGGCTTAGAAGAAAGGGGGTAATGAATTAATTAATTAAATGTTTCAACTCAATTAATTAATAAAGGGATATTAAATACTAATGAATTAAATAAATTAATCTTTTCAAATTAATTATTTAATAGAAGAATAATCATTAAATAAATATAAAATATTTATTTAACTGCTCATAGCCAATTTTATGTGTATACACTATCCTCCAGTCCGTTGTGTGTATTTGCACACTTATCCACTAACTCCTTTACTCTCTTCTCCTCCACTCTCTTCTCCACATCTTTCAAAATTATTTCTTCTAAGTTAGAAGCATGATCTTGTAAACCATTAAGAAGCACTTGTAGCTGCTCCGCATCACTTAGAGACTCATCTAGCATGACCTCTAGAAGTTTCTTATAAAGAAACTTCACTATATCATTAATCAGTTTTGTGCACTCCACTTGTGACATGATAAACTTGTTTTGCATTGTGTGATGGATAATGTCACCCAAATGTAACATATGTAGGGGTGACAAGTAGTTAAGGTCCATCTGACCTTGGGACATAGATACATGAAGTACTTCAATAGTAATCAATGGTTCAATCCTCATCTATAATTGTAACAATTCTAAAATAGAATCTTTGGAGGGTCCAAAAGATTGTCCACCAAAAATACTTCTTTTTTGTTCCTTTGTTCCCTTTTCCTTCTCATTCTCCTCCAAAATATTCTCTTTCTCCTCCTCTTTTGTCTCCTACTAGTCTGGCTTTCTTATGAATCTTTTTTTTTCCTTCTTCGGGCTCTCTTTCTTCTCTAGGTTGTCTAGCAATTGCTGTCTCAAAAGTTCACATAGATCAAAATTCTTACCCTGAACCAACATATGATATGCTGTAAAGTTTGCGGTGGTAGTAGTAGAACCCTCCTAGTTCTAAAAGTATATATTATACACCACTCCCTTGGTAACATACTTGACACCTAGATCAACTATATCTTCCACTATCATAAATATCTTATTAGGGTGAACCCACAATAGTGGGTTACACTTTTTTGCCAACTCTGACATTGCAATTTTTATTTTCAGAATTAACTTCACATTCAAACACCCACTACTGCTAAACCATAAGGAATTTGTAGATGATGTGAACTAGTGATTTGTGACGTTTTGTGCGTAGATTGTAAATATATTTTTTTGAAATTTTTTGGAATTAATTTGATTTCATTTTTCTATCTCCCTCAAAAACTTGTTTTCTACCAAAAACAACATTTTTAAAGAGTGATACTGATTTGGTATGGCATAACTTTTTTTTCTAAAATAGATATTGTAGGCATCTAAAAATGGTCAACAATTGTAGCACCACACTTTAACATGTTTGTGTGACATTCTTTTAAGGTTTTCGCATCTTATTGATATTTCTTCTATGTCATTCTCTCGATTGTCATTGTTTGTCGACATCATGTCATTCTTCCGCATTTCTTTCCTATTCGATTCTAATTCTCTTTCTTTTGAATTAGGTCTTGTCAATGTCATCTTAGAATTGAAATCATTCGTCATAATTAATTTTATCATGTGAATTGGACATTGTCAATCCTAATTTGTTTTGAATTAGGGTTTTTTCAAGGTTTCAATCAAGCTTCAATCATCTATGATCAATTGTCAATCAATTTCGATCATTTTGGATCCCCCTTCAATTGTCAATTATTAGTCAATCTTGTCAATTTGCGATCGATTTGTCATCAATATTTTTCAATCTCAGTATCATGTCAACATTCATCAAGTTGACCTTTTATCAATCTTTGATTGATTCATCATCGATCTCAATCAATCATCAATCTCCGTCAATTTTGGATCGATTTGTCATTGATCCTCTCATTTTTCATCTATCAATTTGGTCATTCTGTCAATCTTGATCAATTTTCCATTGGTCTTCATCAGTCAATCAATGTCGATTTCTTGACAATTATAAAGTCCTTGTCATTTGGTCCTTTTGATTGCAATCTTTATCATTTTTTGACTTCGACCATGTCTTGACCTATTTTAATTTTTAATTTCTCATAGGGTTCAATGATTTATTCATTTAATCCTACTAACAACCCTCTATAGGTTAACTGAATTTATTCACTTTTCCTAAGTCCTTCATGTCACAATTAAATATTTCATTTAATTGGCTAATTTTGTGACTTAATTAATAAATGAGGATTTATTAATTAATGTCACCTAATTTCCTTTTTCCTATATTCCTAAGCTCTCTAATTTCTCTCTTTTCCTAATTTTTGAGTTTCAAATTCCTTCTAATTTTTCTTCCTAATTAGCTCCCCTTTTTGTGCTCAATCATGTCATAAGTTATGAGGCTATTTTCTCTCTAATGTTTCATTGAATCAATGAGAAATTATTGCTCTCAATTTGTCATAAGTTAAGGGCTATTTTTCCTCCTAATCATGTCATAATCAATTTGAACCAATTCCTCCTAATTTCTCATGAAACTTGTCAATCAAATTTGTCATAATCTTTTCTCAAATCATGCCATTTTTCGATTTTGTTGCCCTTTTTTAATCCTCATCAATGGGTCTATAAATTGAGAACTCTTTTCTCAATGAAAAACAATCATGCTTTGAGCACCCTTATGCTATCATTTTCATCTCACAATCTTTCTTCCGATCATACTTTGCACTTGTAGGTGAAAGAAGAACAATGAAGGTCAATGGAGGCAACATCCATGTTTGTTATGGTTTGCACTTTTGATGTTTGTTTTCCATTCTTCTATTGAATGTATTAGGATTGAATTTCATTAGCAATTAGGTTTGTAGTTGCCTAATGTTTATGCTTTTGATGTGTTTTCCTGAATTTCTAGTTACAGATATGAATGTGATTCTTTCAAATTTAGTTTTGTAACATCCATATCTAATGTTCATTATGTTATTTTCAATATTTTATATTTTTTAAAGTTTTTAAGTTGAGTTAATTGTAATTTTGACATATGATATATTTGGTAGGTCATAAATTGTTGTGTATGTAATAAGATTCTTTGTCTTTTGTTGGAAAGAGGACTTCAATACCTATTGCGTAGATATTTTTCAGATTTTTTTTTCACTTGTTTACTATTTTTCCATAAGCATTGAACTTAGAAGTTGATGTTTGGTGTGAAACTTATGTTTGGTTAATTTAAAAAATATCTTACTAAAATCAATATATATTAAAATAATAATCATTGGAAAGCTCGCTTCAAGTACTAGTATCATGCATTTGGGTTTGCCAAAATTCATCCATTTGAGCACCCAATTTGAGCTTCAAAGGCCAAAAATTTGTAGAAACCAGGAGAGTTTGGGGGAGAAATCTCTAGTAGGCAGGTTCAATAGAACATATGTTCTATTGAAAGGGGTTCTATTGAACCCCCCAAGGTTTGATCAAATCCCCTTTCAATTGAACCTTGATAATATGATGAAAATATAAAGATCCGGTCAACTACCGAGAGGGAGGTGAATCAGTAGATAGAAAATAAACTAAACTTTCACCAATACAAATTTTCAACTCTGAATCAACTCATAAAGTATACGGGTTTAGAAACTCAAACAAATCTGCAACTGCACTATTAAACTTTACCAGTTGTCGTAATACTCAGTGACATAATGCAACAGATCTTGAAATTTAATTACCATTTGACAAAACCTTAAAACTAATACCAGTAAAAATGATTCAGATCACTTCTGGTCATTTAAATATATCTATGCAGATTTACTAGTCATTCAAATCAACCATATCAAAAACACATCCACAAAATCATTCACCACTTGCTGCAATGATTTTTCATGTGGAAACCCAAATGGGAAAAACCATGGTGGGGATGAATACCCACAAGTATTTTGAACTCTTCTGAAGTTCACTCTGTTAGGAGCCAAGCCTTGTTAGAAGCTTATACAATAATGTCTTGTTAGGAACAAATCTGGTTAAGGACCACCCAGTTAAGGGATTGACTACAAATACCCTATTAAAGGCAATACTCTACTAAAGGTAACCTCGATGGAGGATTTCAAATCCAAAATAATGGATCACCTGGTTAGAGGATTTCAACAACAAGCCTATTAAAGTTTACCCCGTTAAGGGATTTAACTGTTGTAATGATTAGACAACAACAGGTTCTTGACTAATATGGAAATAACACTTCCTTACTGAATTAGATCCTTTACTGCTCATATCTGCCTTCACATCATTTTGCAGATACACCTCTTGGTTCGGCAACAATCACTTCCACACTTAACCAAATTTCCAACACTTCATTGAAACAAATCATCGACCTTATAAGAAAATAAATTAGGTTACTAACACAAAACAAACCCTACAAATCTCATAGAGATTACAAACATAGTGGTTCAATCTTGACTGTTACATTATATGCAATTAAATTTACATTCTTCTAGGAATCTACAACCGCTCGTGGATCACTGCACTTTGAATCATGTAACTCATCATGCATTAGTCACTTCATACTATGCATTTGATCATTCCGAAGATAAATGGTTATATCTTACATGCCAAGTCCATTTCAAAACTCACCATGTGCATCATGCTTACATGACATCTTCATCACCGATCATCATTTGGTCATAGATCATCACAACCGATCTCCAACCTTCATCAGTTAGGGTTCTCCATCTCAACTAGTTAGGGTTATCGGTTGATTTTAATTGCATCATAATGGTTGCAACACTACTTCACTATCGGTTGCTATACTGCTTCATTATCAGTTGCTTTACTACTTCATGACCGGTTGCAATTGACATCAATGACAACACTATACTTCTCCAATGCAATCTTCATGCAATGCCAACAAACCCCTTTGAGAATAAATTTTTTTAATGACCATGTTCTTTTAAAAAAAACCATTAAAAGGGGGTTCTATCGAACCCCTTTTTAAAATAATTTTATATTTAATTGAATCTATTTAAAATAATATGTTCGATCAAATGGTTTTTTTGGTCTGATTGAACATGGAATTCGATTGAAAGTGGTAAAAATTGAGTTTTGAACAAATGAGTACAATTTCTTCATCCAAAAAAATGTAACCCGCTATTGTGGGTTCACCCATCAAATACTGAACCAATCAACTGTGCTACCATGTCATTCTTCACCATCTTCATCACCAAGGTAGTACTAGAGGAGCACAATCTAGTCAAGCCCTAATGGTATCCTTCATGATTCTGTGAGGCTAGTCAATAAACATAACATCACCATGAATCTGACTTAGGATAATCTAAATCCATGCATACTCATAGCTAAAGTCAAGGAATTATTTCCAAATGGTCAAACCTAACTTTGGAATACGTTTATATTGGGGCTTGAATTGTTGAATATTCTAAACAATTGAGAGTGGGGGGTGAATCAGTTGTATATTAAAATATATTACTTTTCCCATAGAAACACATCTGGTACAGATTAAAATTAGAAAAATTAACCATGAGCAGATAATACCATGAAAGAGAACACACATGAAACATCAGATATGACATGGAAAACCTAAGAAGGGAAAAACCATGGAGAATGTTAGTTCTCAATATGAAAACACCTATTAGGGTGATACTGGTTAAGTTAATTTTTACAAGAGGGCTCATTGCTAGAATTGCTCACTACAGTGGGCTCACTGCCTGGATAAAATTGCCAAAAAAAGGAGGGCTCATTGTCCAGAGGAAGAAAGAAAGAATTTGTCACAAAGGCACAACTACCACTTTGTTGTAATGCCAGAAGAAACCTTAGGCTCACTTCCATGGGTACCAAACAACATCAAAAAATAAACACAAAAGATAGATCTTCCTTTTACAATCAACTTCCTTCTATGAATCTTTCCTTACTTTTTTTCATATGTTTCATTAAAACCATTCCTTATATATACCGATCTCCAAAATAGATTTTTCTAGTTAGCCAAGAAGATAAATAAAAAAATACAATTCAAAGTAGCTCTTCACTAAGAATTCCCATGTTGGAAAGGAATGAAAAATGGACCATGTCACAATGATGGAACAACATGTTATCCAAATGCCACAATCACTAGAACAAAAGATAGAGCATCTGGAGTTAACCATAGCAAGTAAAAACATGGTCAAAAGAATAATTCTAGAGCACATCAACACGTGTCGAATTAGAATAATAAGGGTACATACATGAATAGAATAAATCTAAAGATGCAATAGGAGAATATAAAATATGGATCTCTACAAACTCTATCAGACATTCATTATCATCACTAAATAGACTTTCAGAGCACACCTTTGGGGCCTCCAAGACACGAGAGAAGAATCTGAAGACAATCTCCACCAAAATGCCAACTCATCATGAATATATTTGCTACAATTCAGAACATTCAAAGCAAAAACCAAACACTGAAACACATAATTAGTACATTGATAGACAACCATAATAAAACATCAATCCACTTCACATTAGAAACAATCTCCCCCTTTGTCATTGAGGGTAACATTCATCAATGACAAACAATTTCTCAAACAACATGTTCAACAAAACTTCCCAAAAATAAACTTCTCTCTCTTAGAAAGAAAAATTATATACTTCCAGAATAACTTCTCATGCACAAACTTCTAAAACTTCTCCCCCTTTGACATCAAGGACAAAGTTGAACAACAATTACTCAGCTTAGAAACCACACAACTCCCCCTAAAAGGAAGCCCCAAACATTAACCTAGACTGAAATATGCATGAAATATCCTGGAATAATGCATTTCCTAATGCACTTAGTTCAAAATAGGAAGGGGAATGACCCCTAATAACTACCAAAGGTACTCAAAAGTATCTTTGAACAATGCCTTTGTAAAGATATTTGCAACTTGCTCTTTTGTAGGTACATATTTAAGCTTTACTTCACTGTCCAAAACTTTTTCTCTCAAGAAATGATACATAATAAAAATGCCTTTACTATTCAGATTCAATTATAATCCAAGAAAGAAATTCAACCCACCATTCATAGACATTTCAAATTCCTTTTGCATTTCACTAGAAAACTCCTTGGACATATCATCATTGTCACCAAAAAATAAGTCATCCACATATACAATAACCATAAAGATCTTACTAAATTAAACTTTGAAGTAAATATTGTTGGGAGCATACCCATTTTGAAAACCTTGATTCAATAGATACTTATCTAGCCTTCTATACCAGGCTCTAGGTGCTTGCTTCAATCCATACAATGCCTTCTTCAATATGCAAACAACATCTGGATCATTTGATAACTTGAATCCTTCTGATTGTTCAATGTAGACTTCTACTTTCAATTCTCCATTTAAAAATGCTTACTTCACATCCATTTGATAGACTTTGAATTTCTTATATGTTGCAAAATCCAAAAATATCCTAATAGCCTCCATTCTATTAACAAGAGCATAAGTCTCTTCAAAATCAATACCTTCAACCTAAGTGTAATCTTTGCATATCAATCTATCTTGTTTCTTATAACCTAACCATCTTCATCCATTTTATTCTAGAATACCCACTTTGTTCAAATAACATTCTTATCTGTCAGTCTAGATACCAGTTCCCAAGTCCAATTTTTCTCAATTTAATCTAGCTCTTCCCTCATTTCTCTCATCCAATTCTAATATTTGTAGGTTTCTTCAACTATCTTAGGTTGAGACTCAAAAACTAAACATGAAAGAACTTGTTGTTCAACAACTTTGCTTCTTGTAATGAATCCTCTATTTTTATCTCCTATAATTTAATTCTCAAAATGATTTTTCTGCACACACCTTAGGGTTTTTGATACAGTTGTTAGAGCAACCTGAGTTTCTTTTTTGCTTATCTTCAATTCTTTTCTTCTCTTCTTCTTCATCAGATTCATACCTTTGCTTTAATAACAACTTCTTTTGAAATATTCTCATTAACCTTCACATTTGCACTTTCAACAATTTTATTCAACCTCTTGTTATAAGATATGTAAGCCTTTCTCTTTGTAGAATAACCAAGAAATATATCTTCATTTCCTCTGCTATTAAACTTTCTAAGCTTTCCTTCATCTCTTCGGATATAGCATGTACTTCCAAAAACTTTGAAATACTTTGCAAATGGGATCCTTCCATATCATAACTCATATCATGTATTTCCAAACTTCTTTTTGAATAGAATTCTATTAAGGGTATACACAATAGTGTGTATATCTTCTCTCCAGTAGACTTCCATTAGATTTTCTTCCTTGATCATAGTTCTTTCCACCCCTTGAATAGTCTTATTCATTATTTCAACTATGTCATTCTCCTGAGGTGTCCTAGGAGTTGATAAATGTCTTCTAATTCCATATTTGTCACATAAAGTATCAAATTCATTAGAAATAAATTCTCCTCCTCTATCAAATCTCAGATACTTAATTCTTCTATTAACTTTATTCTCAACTCTAGCTTTTAATATATTGAATTTTTTTAATGCTTTTGACTTCTCTCTTAGAGATGCAACCTAAGTCATCCTAGGATGATCATCAATTAAGAGTATGAAGTACCTCTCACCTTGCAAACTCCTTGTCCTAGTCAGACTACAGAGGTCCTAGGATGATCATCAATTAAGAGTATGAAGTACCTCTCACCTTGCAAACTCCTTGTCCTAGTTGGACTACATAGGTCTATGTGTAATAGATCCAACAATTTGGTAGACAATTTTTCCTTTCCTCTAAATGTTTCTCTTGTCTACTTTCCCACTTGAGACTATTTGCAAATATTGTTACCTGGTTTAGTCAGTCTTAGCAAATCTCTCATAGCTTTTATCATACTAATCTTCACTAGATTGTCAAAATTGATATGACACATGCTTTAGTGTCATAGCCAACTCATTGATCTGTGATAATAAACAATATCCAGTAGCAACTTTCAATTGATACATGTTTCCACTAGTCTTTTTCCCCACAACAATAATAGGTCCAAATCTCTTTCAAATCTCACAAACACCACCCTGTAAGAAAACATTATAACCATTTTCACACATATTTCCAACACTCAAGAGATTATGAAGTAATAATTCTCTTACATATTAAATATTGTCAGTGTCATGCTTTCCATCAAAGGTAATAAAACCAATTCCAATAATTTGAGTAGTCTGATCATCTCTAAATCTAACAAAACCACCATCATACTTCTCAAGATTTACAAACTTACTTTTATCACCAGTCATATGATTTGAACATCCACTATCAATCAACCATTCATTTCTATCTCTCCTAACATGCAATGCTAAAGAAACACTCTCAATAATCTTAAAATTATAAGATTTAGGTCAATCTTTCTCTACCATGAACAAACAATCACCATCCTCATAATCTTACTCATCATCTAAAATACTAGCATCATCTCTAATATAGTAGGCTTTCTTATTGAATTTTCCTTATAATTTTGTTTTGATCCTCTTTTCGAACATCTAGATGCATAATGACCAATCTTTCCACATTTAAAATATTTAAGAGGTAACATACCTTTATACTTGCCAGTTCCTCTCTTTAGATTTCTCACAAAGTTTGCTTCTATCTCATCTAGGCTCTCCTCATCATTTGAATCTTCATCTGTAGGTTTTGATGCTTTAATGGTCATTTCTGTTTTTCCTTTGTCTCTGCCAAACTTCATCTCAAATGGAATTAGAGTCCCAAACAACTATTCTCTAGAAATTTTGATGGATCATAGGTCTCTTCAATAGCCAAAATATTGTCACTATAACTCTCTGGTAAAGTTCTTATGATCTTTTGTATCACACCCTTCTCATCCAAGACACTACCAAGATCTTTAATCTCATTTACAACATTGTCAACCTTCTAAAAATAGCTTGGTACACCTTCACCTTCTTCCATTCTGAAATTGTCATATGTGCCCTTAGTAGTCTGCATCTTAGATATCTTGACTCTTTCATTTCCTTCATAAATATTTTTCAATCTTTCCCATAACTCATAAGCAGTATCTAAAGCAACAACCTTTGTCACTTTAGTTTTAGATAAAGCACTAAAGATAGCATACCTTGCTTTCTCATTTCATAGGCTTCAATCTCATCCGGTGTAGTAGGTCCATTTTCTTGCCAAATACTTAGTCTCCATAGCTTTCCAGGTCTTGTAACTTAGAGAAATCAGATATCCTCACATTTTTAGTTTCTAGAAAATATAGTCGCATCCTTCAAAATAAGGAATAGTCAATTTATGTGCCATTGAATCTCCTCAAGCAGTTAGTCTCACTTTCTAGGAACCAAAGCTTCGATACCAATTGTTGAATATTCCAGACAACTGAGAGGTGGGGGGGGGGGGGGTGAATCAGTCATATATTAAAATATATTACTTTTCCCACAGAAATAGATCAAATATAGATTAAACTCAAAATACTTAACCATGAATAAATAATACCATGAAAGAGCACACACATAAAATACCATATGACATGGAAAACCCAAGAAGGGAAAAACCATAGAGAATGTTAGTTCTCAATATGAAAACACCTATTAGGGTGACATCGGTTAAGGTGATTTTTACAAGATGGCTCATTGTAGGTGGGCTCATTGCCTGGCTAAAATCGTCCGGAAAAACAAAAGGGCTCACTTCCTGGAGGAAGAAATAAAGAATCCACCACAAAGGCACAACTACCACTCTGCTGCAATGTTGAAACAAACCTTAGTCTCACTACCACCAATACCAAACAATATCATCAAACAACCACATTGATCAACCACTTCACATCAACAAAAGATATATCCTCCTTTTACAATCAAATTCCCTCTATAAATCCTTCCTTTTTTTTTTTTCATGTGTCATTACAACCATTCCTTATATATACTAATCTCCAAAATCGATTTTCCAAGTCAACCAAGGAGATAAATAAATAAATACAATTCAAAATAGGCCTTCACTAAGCATTCCCACGGTGGAAAGGAATGAAAAATGGACCACAAAATGAAGCAACAACTCATTATACAAATACCACAATCACCAAACCAAAAGATAGAGCATTCGAGGTTTATCAGACTAGGTAAGAACATGGTCAAAAAAATTATTCCAGAGCACATCAACATGTGTCGAATTAGAATGACAAAGATACATGCATGAATATCATGAATCCAAAGATGCAATAGGAGAACATAAAATGAAGAGAAATTTGAAGCTCTACAAACTCTGTTAGACATTCATTATCATCTCAGCATAGACTTTCATAGCACACCTTCTAGACTCCCAAAACACGAGAGAATAATATCAAGACAATTTACAACAACATGCCATCTCATCATGAATATGTTTCCCACAATTTAGAAAATTCAGAACAAAAACAAAACACTAAAACATAAAACCAATACATTGACATCAATGACAACCATATTGAAATGTCAATCCACTTCACATTTGTAACATGAATGACATCAAATCTGTTATTTGTGAGGAACTAGTTATTATTAAGAAGGGGGGGGGGGGGGTTGAATCAATAATAAAAGTAAACTTTAAATCTTTAACAACCACCAAAAACTTATTTTAAAACAACTCATAAATAGTATAGGTAATAATTGAAATCATACTACTGATCAGATTGATCAAACTGCTCTTCTAAGTGTTCATCAACATGCATGTAATAAAAAGATATAAAATCAACACATAAGAAATCAATCAACACATGAACACCATGATTTTCATGTGGAAACCCAAATGGGAAAAAACACGGTGGGAATTTATACCTACAAGATTTTTGCACTCTTTCGGAATGCGCCCTGTTAGGAGACTAGCCTGGTTAGAAGAAGACCCTGTTAGGAGTCCCTCGGTTACGTGATTTACCTCACCCCTGCTAGGAGCTTTACTTTGTTAGGAGTAACCTTGTGAAATGATTTAGAACCCAATATAATGAGTCACTCAGTGAAGGGATTTATATAATCAGGCCTGTCAGGACCTACCCGGTTAAGGGATTTTGAGTCTATTACAATTGTTAGGAAACAATAGATGTATGATCTAAAAATAGAACTCTCTGCTTTCTTGTATAGATCCTTTCCTTCTCCAATATGCTTCTCTCTTGCAAACACATACACTAGTTCAGCCACACCTCTTCTTTTGATCACCAACATAGTAAATCATCACAGACTTACCGTCAATAGACTTTACAACTTAGTCGGTTACAAAACCCTAACCTCATACTCAGATTTACATCATAGATCATCACAGATCTTTATAAATAATTACAAATCATCATATGAATCATTACAACAAATTACAAATCAATTACAACCATTGAATGACCACAACACATTGATCTGATACACTTTCAAACCCTTAGCTCATTCTACTAAGCACTTCGCTAATTCCCAAGAAATTCACTCCTTGATCGTGCAAAAAAAACATCTTATCACTTCACGTAGATTCAACTACATCATTACCATCTTACAAACATAATTTAATACACCGCCGAACTTAAAATCATTACCGGTTATAAGATTTGAATACCAGTTCTTAAACCCTACTAAAACCCTAAAGAAAATACATCAGTCAATGACAAACATAACTTCCAGTAGCCAAAACATGATGTGGTTTTGTTCATAACCTCATTACAATGTTACAAACACATATTCCAAACCACAACACCAAATTCCTCATCAATCTCAAGGTCCAATTACTTAAGTATAACATAATTTCACATTTACTGGTAAAAGTCCTATTTGCTAGTTAATTGTCAAATCCATTCCATAGCTTTCTGGTCAATCATAGACGACTTAGATAACATGATAGAACAATGTAACCATAGTTGCCATCAATGACAACACAAACTGATCATCAAGTCATCAAATAACATCTAAGCTATATTATCACCAATAGTCCTTAAACCGGGTCATTGTTATCATCGTTATTTATCACATTATCAATTATGCCAATATGCCAGCATTCTCCCCCTTTGGCATTGATGGCAACACTGAAAAAACTCATCATGCTAAACTGAGATGATATGTTCTGTACTTGCTCTTTTTCTCAATATCTCCTTTGTATTTCTTCTTCTGATTATCTAGTTCTTCTTCTCATGGCTGATCTTCAACTAATTCTTCTCCCCCTTTGACAACAATGCCAAAGGTGCAAATACCTCTATTGTCTTCATCTCTATTGATCTCATCATAGCTTCTCCCCTTGAGGAGCATCCCACTTCACATCAACCCAAAACTGAAAGATATTCAATAAATTCGTCGGATGGATGCATCACCAACATCTTAGTTGATCTTGTGCAGGGGTACAACCCCTAATCTACCTCTGAGATATTCAAAGGTTGTCTTAGGCAAAGGTTTAGTGAATATATTTGCTAACTACTCTTTGCTAGACACATACTCCATTCTTACTTTCTTCTCCTGTGCTCTTTCTCTTAGAAAGTGATACTTCAACTCAATGTGCTTTGTTCTTGCATGTAATACAAGATTTTTTGAAATATTAATAGCACTAGTGTTATCACAATGAATAGTCACTAGTTCAGACATGTCTTCCTTAAAACCTTCCAAAATATGTCTCATCCATATAGCCTGAGTACAATTCATTGATGCTGCCACATATTCTGTTTCAGCTGTAGATCATGAAATACAGGATTGTTTCTTGCTTATCCAAGACACCAATCTTTCTCTTAAAAAGAAAGATCCACCAATTGTGCTTTTTCGGTCATCAACATTTCCAGCCCAATCTGCATTTGTGAAATTTTTTAAAGAAAAATTATCATTGTTAGGATACAATAAACCATAATCAACTGTTCCTTTCAAATACCTAAATATACTTTTTACTGCTATCATGTGTGTCTCCTTAAGATCTTTCTCAAATATTGCAACCAATCCAACAACATGTGCAATGCCCAGTCTACTGTGAACAACATAATGCAACTTTCCAATCATAGACCTATATTTTTTCTCATCCACAGATGGTGAATCATCTTGTTTTGACAATTTACAACCTGTCACCATTAGAGTACCAACCGGTTTACAATCTTCCATGCCAAAAGTTTTCAAGACTTCTTTTACATACTTAGTCTGATAGATAAATATTCCATTCTCCAATTGTTGAATCTGTAAACCAATAAATAATTTTATCTCACCGATAAGAGATATCTCAAATTCTTTCTTCATTTAATCTGCAAAAGACATACACAAGTCATCATTTCCACCAAATATTATATCATCAACAAAAACTTTAGCAAGTAACATTTTGTCTCCATCAAGCTTCAAATATATGTTATTGTCTTCACTGGTTCTCTGGAATCATATCTTGATCAGATGTGCATGCAATATTTCAAACCATTCTCTAGGAGCTTGCTTCAATCCATATAGTGCCTTGTGTAGTTTGCAAACCATATTTTAATCTTCACTCAATGCAAAACCATCTGGTTGTTCTCTATATACTTCTTCTTCCAAGATACCATTTAGAAAACATGATTACATCCATCTGATATACCTTAAATCTTTTAAAAGCATCAAAGGCAAGAAACATTATAACACCTTCAAGTCTTGCCACTAGTGCAAAGGTTTTACCATAGTATTCACCTTCTTCTTGTGCATACCCTTTGCAAACCAACCTCACCTTGTCAAGTTCTTCATTCATTGCATTCAACCAGCCTTCATCTTTCAAATCTTCTCTAATAGTCTTCAGCTCTATAGTTGAAATCAGATAGGAATTCTCTCTGATTTTTCTTCTTGTCTGCACACCAGCATTCTTGTCACCTATAATCTAGTCTTTTGAATGATTTAGCTACAATTGATGGTCCAATGTTTTCTTCTTCATGTTCATCATCTTCTTCATCGCTTACTGGTTGAGCTCCTATTTCTACATTACTCTACTCAGCTTCCTTCTACACTCCCAGTTCAATATACACAAGCTTTTCTTTATCATCAATAGGCCTAGATTTGCAGGACTCATCAAGTTTGTTAGAAAATTCATCAGTTTTAACATTCACACTCTCAACTATTTTCTTTGTCCTTTTATTATAACATTTGAATGCTTTACTCTTGGTAGAATATCTAAGAAATATCCCTTCATCACTCTTTGCATCAAAATTTATAGTAAAACCATCTCTCTTAATAAAACATCTACTACCAAAAACTTTAAAGTAGATAACATTAGGAGTCTTACCATGCCAAGGTTCATAAGGTGTTTTATCATTACCTTTTTTTCACAAGAACCCGGTTCAAAGTATAAACAATAGTTCTAACTGCTTCTCTCCAAATTTTTTTTGGAACATCTCCTTATATCAACATTGTTCTAGCAACTTCCACTATTGTCCAGTTTCTCCTTTCTGCAATGCCATTCTAATGTGGAGTCCTAGGTGCTGACATCTATTTCTTTATTCCATGTTCTTCATAATACCTATTAAACTCATCAAAAGTAAATTCTCCACCTTGATCAGATCTTAAGCACTTCAGATTCTTGTCGGTTTCCTTTTCAACTAGTGATTTAAATATCTTAAATTTGTTGAATGCCTCTGATTTATCCTTCAAGAAAGTTATCCACATCATCCTTGATAAATCATCAGTGAAAATCATAAAATACTTATCACCATATAAACTTCTAGTCCTAATAGGACCGCATAGACCAGTATGCACTAAATCAAGAATATGCTTTGAAGAAAAAGATTTAGTCTTAAAAGATGTCAAAGCCATCTTACCCATCTCATAATATTTGCATAACACATTATCGGGTTTAACAAGTTGGGGCATACCTCTCACCATACTTGATTTTTTGACCTTTATCAAATAATCAAAGTTGACATGACAAAACCTTTTGTCCCACAACCAACTATCTTCAATTTTATCCACCAAACAACTATTCACATTAGCATTCAGATGAAAAAGATTACCTCTAGTTTTTTTACTAGTAGCAGTTAAATCTCCATTGCATCCCATGATCGTTCACACTCCTTTTTTAAACTCAAGGTGATATCCTTTATTATTTAGTTGTCCAACACTCATCAAGTTATGTTTTAAACCTTCAACCAAATAAAAATCATCTTCATTACTTTTACCATTTAGTGAAATAGATCCTTTACCTTTTACCATGCAGGGTGAGTTATTACCAAATTTAAACACACCACCATCAAACTATTCAAGGGATATGAATTTGTTCTTATCACTAGTCATGTGATGTGAACAACCACTGTCTATTATCCACTCATCACTAGAGTCAAACTGAGATACCAAAGCCTTTTCATCAATCAGATCTTCCTTCACAGCAATAAAGACAGTCTCCTCATTGTCATCATCTTCTGATTCCTCATCTGTCACACCATCATCAACTGCAACATAGCATTATTTCTTCCATTTTCCTTTATATTTCCTAAAACTCTCCTTACTATCACTATTAGGGCAATTTGCAGCAATATGTCCAATATTATTGCAAGAGAAACACTTAAGAGGTAGTTTACCTTTATATTTACCAGTGCCTCTTGGAAGTCTCTTAGCCAGAAGAGCTTCAAACTCCATCAGATGGTCTTCATCATCATTATCTCCTCTGCTACCACCATGTCTAGATCTGCAGTCATAACTGTGACATACATCTTTCCCTTTTCTCATAAGTGTACTAGTTACATATTCTTTAAAAGCCAATTCAAATGCCTTAGAAATAGTATTATCAAAACTATTTAATTCAAATGCAGCCAGTTTACAATAAGAGAATCAACAGTGAATTTATCACTACTTGCCGACCTTAACTCTTGAATAGTAGAATCTCTTATAGCATAGGTAGGTAAAAGAGTTCTTAACATCTTACTTACAACAATGTCATCTTCAATCTTTCCTCCAACACTTTTAATACAACCAACAACCTCTTTAATCCTTTGACCATACTGAGCTATATTTTCTCCTTCAACCATTCTCATGTCATCAAATTTACCTCTAAGACTCTCTTCCCTATCTTTTTGAACATGTTTATCACCACCATAGATTTGTTCTAATTTCTCCGAAACTTCAAATGCAGTTTGAAATCCATGTACATCAATGTATTCACTATCAGACAATGTACTTACAATGGCTTCCAGTGCTTGATTATTTTCCTGGTGCTCCTTAAGCTGATCTAGAGTTAGAGGACTGATAGGAGGTACATATGTAGTAGTAACATGTTGCCAAAATTAAGAACCCATACCTTTGATATAAATATTCATTATGTCTTTCCATATTGTGTAGTTATCCTTAGTAAACTTCAGACCCTCCTTCTTCATCATTTTCCTCTGGATGTTTTCCTCAAGTGGTTAAGCTTCTGCACATAGAGGACCAAAGATCTGATACCAATTGTTATTTGTGAGGAATCGGTTATTACTGAGAGGGGGGGTGAATCAATAATAACAACAAACTTTAAAACTTTAACAACCACCAAAAAATTCTTTCAAAATAAGTCATAAACAGTACCAGTAATAATTGGAATCATACTTTTGATCAGATTTATCAAACCACTCTTCTAAGTGTTCATCAACATGCATGTAATAGAAAGATATCAACTCAACACATAGGAAATCAATCAACACATGAACAATAATATTTTCATGTGGAAACCTAAATGGAAAATAACCATGTCGAGAATCAGTACCCACAAGATTTTTGTACTCTTTCAGAATGCCCGCTGTTAGGAGCCTAGCCTGGTTAGGAGCTTACAAATATGCTCAATTAGAAGAAGACCCTATTAGGAGGCCCCCGGTTAAGGGATTTACCTCAGCCCTGCTAGGAGCTTTACTCTATTAGGAGTAACCTTAGGAAAGGATTTGTAACCCAAGCTAATGAGTCACCCAATGAAGGGATTTATACAATCAGGCCTATCAGGACCTACCCAGTTAAGGGATTTTGAGTTTGTTGCAACTGTTAGGGAACAATGGATGTATGATCTAAAAAATAGAACTCTCTACTTGCTTGTACATATCCTTTCCTACTCCAATCAGCTTCTATCTTGCAGACACACACACTGGTTTGGCCACACACTCTTCTTTTGATCACTGACATAATAAATCATCATAGACTTACCCTAAATAGACTTTACAACTTAGTCGGTTATAAGACCCTAACCTCATACTAAGATTTACATAATAGATCATCATAAATGTTTACAAATCATTACAGATCATCATATTAATCATTACAATAAATTACAAATTAATTACAACCATTGAATGATCGCCGCACATCAATTTGATACACTTTCAAACCCTTAGCTCATTCTACTAAGCACTTTGCTCATTCCCAAGAAATTCACTCCTTGATTGCACCAAAACAACATCTTATCACTTCACATAGATTCACCCACATCATCACCATCATACAAAAATAATGTAATACACCACCGAACTCAAAATCATTGCCAGTTATAAGATTTGAATACCGGTTCTTAAACCCTACTAAAACCCTACAAAAAATACATCAATCAATCACAAACATGAATTCCGGTAGCCAAAACATGATGCGGTTTCGGTCATAACCTCATTACAATGTTACAAACACATATTCCAAACCCCAACACCAAATTTACTAATCAATCTCAAGATCCAATTACTTAAGCATAACACAGTTTCACATTTACCAGTTAAAGTCCTATTTGCCAGTTAATTGTCAAATCCATTCCATAGCTTTCTGGTAAATCATAGACGACTTAGATAACATGATAGAATAATGTAGCTATAGTTGTCATCAATGACAACATAAACTGATCATCAAGTCATTAAATAACATCTCAACTATATTATCACCAACAGTCCTTATACCAGTTCATGAATATCATCAACAGTTATTCCAATATGCCAACAAAATCATCCTCAACTAGTTACTTCTACAAATCATTAAACTTTACATGACTTACCTCTGTCAAGGGTGGATGGATATATGCCCTAATATCTTTAGTGTAAACTATGTCTATTGGGACCCTAAAAAAAGTTCCTTCCTTGTCTCTTATCATAGCCACATATGCATAAGGCTTGAATATTGGTTGTGGCTTCAAAGACAAATTGACAATAATTAGTGTAGTGATTTTGCACCACACAAACATAAACTGATAATCTAGGGTTTGTAGAAAAGCCTTAAATCACATTGTCATACTAGAAATCTCTTTCACACTAAATACCTCTCAAATTCACAAGATCACAAGTGATTAAAATAAATTAAAAAATCCAATTTATCTATTACACTAAAGAAGCTAATAGTCTATTTTTCCCATAATCTCAAACATATCTATAAACCAATGCAAACATCTGGGATGCTCTAGAAATTCCTTCACAACATCTTCCATGTTAAAAAAAAGCCAACATCCAAACTACAAAGGGGTTCATATGGTCTTCAATCAGTTATCCCCCTCAAATAATACCTTTTATCTACTTTCCAAAGGAAGCATCTGCACCATTAGTTGGTATAGATCCATCCACATCCTTTCCTTCCATATTCTCATCAAATTTCTTCACCCATGTCTTCTTCATCTTCTCTTTTTCTTCATTGACATCAATCTTATTTACCAGAATAGAAGTCATCTCATTATTTCCTCTATAGAACCTAGTAATATGTGTTGATTTATTGTATTAATAACAAGTCAGACCTTGTTGTGGACAATTTCCATTCCTTCTGACATTATAATTTCACTCAACAACTTTGTGCCCAAATTGTGTTGCAAGCATAGCAATATCCATTGAAGGATTGAACATTTATACTATAGTTTGTATTCACATATCCATTCCACACCACCTTGCTTTTGCACTCATTTTACTTATGTCCAAACTTGTTTCAAGAGTAGAATTGACCTTTAAATGATTGAGATATAATTTGATTTCTACATTCAACAACTCTATGTCCAAACTTATTGCATGTAAAACAATTACCATTAAAACATGATGAATACATGGTTTGAGTAGGAGGAGGCTTCATAAAATTCTTCTTGTTTTATACTAAGATGAAACCTTTTTAATATTCAATAGTATTCTTCAATTCATCCTTGACCTTTTCTTCCCTTTATCCTCTTTGATGGGAGTCTTAGAGAATTCACCTTTTTTATTTAACCAAGTTCTCCTTTGTCTTTAGATTGCTTTTGAACACTTAGCATCATATCAAGTATTACAATGTTGTGTTTAAGATTCAAGCTCTTGTCAATCTGTTCTTTTTCTTCTTTCAACACTTTCCTCAACACAACCACTTCTTCTTCAAGTTAGTTTCATTCTCTGGATTTGATATATATGTTGGTATTTGCATGAGGATTGCATTAATGAAATGTTATGTTGTCGTTCATGTCAATTAACCGGTAATGATGTTGTTATTGTTAGGTCCTGGAGACAACTGAGGGGGGGGGGGGGGGGGTGAATCAGTTGTCTAATAAATTCAAACAAAAAATCATTTAACATATTAGTACTTAATATCGGTAAACTAGTTAAGTATGCTGGTAGACATTGTTAATAGTAAATTGCTATACTGGTAAAGATTAATGCATGAAACATAAACATAAAGTCATCCACAACACATAACACCAATATTTGTATGTGGAAACCCTGTAAGGGGAAAAACCATGGTGGGAAACCTTACTCACAATCAGATGATACTACTGCAGATAGTAAGTGTACATAAATGGGGTCTGCACATGCAGAAAGGCCAACAACCTAGAGCTCACTGCTCAATCACAAAATGGGAGTCTCACTGACTACAGTTGGATGGTTAAATCCAATAAGAATGTACTGCACAAAATAGCATCTTCATATGCTAGATTCAGTACCGTTGTAATGCTGATATGCTTCTACAAAAACCTAGCTTCACCTTCAAATGATGTCTTCATGTATACCTCTGCTTAATCTCACATATACCTTCTCACAATTCTTCTTTGCATTCCATATTCGATCTTACAAATAAGATCTTACATTTATACAATACCCTAAGACCAATTTTAGTAGGTCGGCTCTACAAGATATTACAATAAAAACATTTTACAAGTAATATAATATCCGATGCAATAACTGATTGAACATGTCAGCTTAATGCATTTATAACAATAATAAATCATTTCTATAGCATGCCATGCTGATCTAAAAAAGATAAGCCTGCCGGTGTAACCCTAGATAACCCTGGACCTATTTGCTGGTAAAAGCAAATATGCAAATATGAATATATGAATGATTAATTCTTCAAAACAAAGTGTCCACATGATGTCTTTGACATTTTCAAGTGTCTTCCATATCATTCCAAGTGTCGGTGAACATTATATCCTGCCAGTGAACCATATACCAGTAACTGTGCAATAGTTACTTGCTTGTCGGTGAATGTTGCTGGATTTCCAAAGTGCTAGTGTTATAGTAGGTGTTGACATCAATGACAAAACCATACCAAAATACCAACAATCTCCCCCTTTGGCATTGATGGCAACACAAGATGGAAAAACCAGCAAAGTGTCAAAACAGAAATGCCAAATACCAAAAACCAACAATCTCATCTAAACAATTTCTCCCCCTGGGAGCAACATGTGTTTTCCAAATTTTTTTTTTTTTTAATACCAATCTCTCCTCAATAGATAATGTGTTTTTCCATAGATATCTCTCCCCCTTTGACATCAAATGCCAAAGTTACAAAGATCAAGTTCATATACAAAATACCAATCAATTCAATATACCAACTACTCCCCCCGAGAAGTAGCTTCCTCATCAAAGACCAGAGTAAAAGATTTTGTCTTTCAATTCTGCCGGTTGATGACAATCATCAACTGTTTAAGTCTCTACCAGTGGTGGTATGACTCCAAGCTAATCTCTGAGATATTCAAAAGTCTCCTTAGGCAAATGTTTTGTGAAAATATCTGCAAGTTGTTCTTTAGTATTCACATAAACCAGTTTTATCTCCTTTTCTTCAACTTTTTCCCTTAGAAAATTCAGTTTGATAGAAACATGTTTTGTTTTAGAATGTAATACCGGAATCTTAGATATATCAATTGCTACAATGTTATCACAATATATAGTAATAGGTTCTTTGCATTTTACCTTTATGTCTTTCAACATTTGCTTAAGCCATAGTACCTGTGTACAGTTAGTTGTTGCTGCAACATATTCTGATTCTACTATTGATAAAGATGTACAACTCTGCTTCTTACTCAACCAAGAAACTAATCTCTTTCCAAGAAAGAATGCTCCCCTAGTGGTGCTTTTTCTATCATCCACATCTCCTGCCCAATTTGCATCTGTGTATGCACATAGATCAAAATTTTCATCTCTAGGATACCATAATCCAAGATTTGCAGTGCCTTGTAAGTAGCGAAAAATCCATTTTACTGCCGATTCATGATTTTCCCTAGGATTACTTTGAAATCTAGAAACAATACATACTGCATTCATAATATCAGGCCTGGTTTGTGTCAAATACAATAAACCTCCTATCATAGATTTGTATCTAGTTGGATTAATAGGTGTAGATTCATCTCTTTGAGATAATTTGTCATTTGTAGTCATAGGTGTGCTTTCCAGTTTAGAGTTCTCCACCCAAATTTCTTTAGTAATTCTTTCAAGTACTTGGATTGACTCAAAAATATACCTTTATCAGTCTGTGAAATTTGCAATCCTAAAAACAATTTTATTTCTCCAATCATAGACATTTCAAATTCTTGCTGCATTTTAATAGAAAATTCCTTACATAATCCATCTTCTCCTCCAAAGATTATATCATCAACAAATACTTCTATAATCAAGATGTCATCATTAGTTATTTTGTAATATAAATTGCTGTCCACATTTTCTTTAGTAAAACCAATCTTTAAAAGATACTTATCCAACCTTGCATACCAAGCTCTTGGGGCTTGTTTCAATCCATAAAGAGCTTTTCTTAACCTACAAACCATATCATTGTCATCTGTAAGAGAAAATCCATCAAGTTGTTCAATATATACTTCCTCTTCAAGATCTCCATTCAAAAATGCACATTTAATATCCATTTGATAAACTTTGTAGTCCTTGCGAGCTGCAAAAGCTAGGAATAATCTTTTACACACTAGTCTTGCTTTATTTCTGACAACCTTACCATCTTCATTAAGTTTGTTTCTAAATACACATTTGGTTCCAATTACATTTTTATCTTTAGGCTAGGGAACTAATGTCCAAGTATTATTTTTCTCAATTTGTCCTAATTCTTCTTCCATAGCTTTAATCCAAAATTTATCTTCACATGCCTCATTGATAGATGATGGTTCAATTTGGGAAATAAGACATACCTCTTCATTTTCCAGTCTTCCTCTTGTCATAACTCCTTTAAATATGTTTCCAATTATCTATTCTTCAGAATGATTTAATCTTACATATCGGGGTGTCTTAGTTTGATGTTGTTCTTCAATTACTATGGAATCCTCTAATGGTACCGGGGTAACTGGATGTTCATTCTATACAGGTGGATTTACTGTAGGTTCATTTGTCACAATTTTTGTTGCCGGTTCAGAGTGTATATACCTTGAAGTTCCTCTGAATTGTTCATCAATCTTTACATTTGTACTCTCAACAATTTTCTGCAATCTCTTATTAAAACATCTATATGCCTTGCTCTTAGATGAATAACCAAGAAATATTCCTTCATCACTTCTAGGATCAAATTTGCCAATATACTTATCTCTTCTAATATAACATTTACTTCCAAAAATTCTGAAATACTTAAGAGTGGGAGTATTACCAAACCATAGTTCATGAGGGGTCTTACCAGTTTCACCTTTGATGTGAACTTTGTTGACTGTATAGACAACAACGCTAAGTACTTCTCTCCAATACACATGTGGTAGATTTGCTTTAGATAACATACTTCTTCCTGCATCCAAGATAGTTCTATTTTTGCTTTCAACAACTCCATTCTGCTGTGGTGTCCGAGGTGTTGATAACTATCTTCTGATTCCATTCACTTCATAGAATGTATTAAAGTCCTTAGATGTGAATTCTCCTCCTTGATCTGATCTTAAACATTTGATTTTCTTACCGATTTCATTCTCAACCATTGCTTTGAACAGTTTGAACTTTCAAAGTGCTTCTGATTTTTCTTTGAGAAAAGTAACCCAACACATTCTAGAATAATCATCAATAATTAGCATGAAATATCTGTCACCTTGTAAGCTTTTGGTTCTAGCTGGACCACATAAATCAGTGTGAGTCAAATCAAGAGCATTATTGGATTTTTCTGGAATACTTTTGAAACTAGCTCTAGCTTGTTTTCCAAATTGACATTCCTTACAAATTGTATTCCAAGGTTCCACAATTTTAGGTAGATCTCTAACTACCTTAGAAGTACTAATTTTTACCATGCAATCAAAGTTTACATGACATAGTCTCTTATGCCATAACCAACTTTCATCTATATGTGCAATCAAGCATGCCTTTTCACTGTTATTCAAATGAAAGATATTACCTCTAGCCTGATTACCAGTTGCAATTTCCAAACCAGTTCTATTCATGATTTTGCATTTTCCACTTTTAAATTTTAACTGAAATCTCTTCTCAACTAATTGACCAACACTTAAAATATTATGCTTTAATCCTTCAACATAGTAGACATTGTCAGTGTTATGCTTACCATCAAGAGATATTGAACCCTTACCTTTCATTCAACGGGCTTTGTTATCTCCAAATTTTACTAAACCTCCATTCTATTCTTGAAAGCTCAAGAATTTACCTTTGTCTCTTGTCATATGATGTGAGTATCTTGAGTCAATGATCCAGTCATCCTTTACTTCAACTTTAGCTGCTAGGGCTTGTTCTACCGGTTGAGCAGTAGGTGCTAGTTGATCTTCTGTTATAGCAACAAAAACCCATCCATTGTCTGTTGTATCCTCATCAGAATCATCAGTCACACCTTCATGAACAATGTAATAGGATTTGTCTTTGTTCTTCTTGAATCTATATCTCTGATATTCAGGATTAGGCTTGTATGTTCTTCTAGCTTCTTCCCTTAGTCTAGAATGTCTATCAGGGCATCTTGAAGCCATATGACCAATTTTATTGCAGTTGAAACATTTAAAGGGTGCTTTACCTTCATACTTACTTCCAACTGGACCTTTTGGCATTTTTCTTGGAAATAGTGCTTCGAGTTCTTCAAGCTCTTCATTCTCCTTCCTAGTTTCTTCAAGTTCTCTTGCATAAAAGGCTTTCCAATCTGATTTTTTAAATGATGGAGTAGATGATGTTGATGCCTTAAAGGCCAAATCTGTCTTTATAGTAGCAACATGACCAAATTCCTCAATTTCAAAGGCTGAAAGTTTTCCAATCAATGTATCCCTAGTTACTGATGTATTAGGCATTGTTCTCAACTCATTTATAGCAGTAACCTTCATTTTATATGCCGGTGGCAATTCTCTTAAGATTTTTGAAACAATTTCATCCTCACTCAGAGTTCCTCCACAACATTTAATACTTAAAACAATTTCATTTACTCTTTCCATAAAAGCAGAAATTCTTTCATCTTTTTCCATTTTCAGATGTTCATAACTGACTCGGAAGCTTTCAAGTTTCGCAATCTTGACTATGGAATCTCTTTCGTTTAGTGTTTCCAAATGATCCCAAATAGCTTTAGCAGTAGACCTATCTGATAATCCCATGATTTGTTGTTCTGATAATGCGCTCAAAAGTGCTTCTCTTGCTTTGCAATCATTTTCCTCATCTTTAGCTAAGGTAGTTGGAGCAGTCTGACCAACTACAACAATAGTATAACCATTCTTTGTAACTTCCTAGATATCTTTACCAATGCAATTTAGATGTGTCTCCATCTTGATCTTCCATATCCCATAGTTGGTTCCATCAAGTTTAGGACTGTCCTTCCTGAAATAATTAGTAGACATTGGATCTTTTCAAGTTGTTAAACTTCTACAAAAGAGGACTAGGCTCTAATACCAATTGTTAGGTCTCGGAGACAACTGAGAGGGGGGGGGGGGAAGAATCAGTTGTCTAATAAATTTAAACCAAAAATTATTTAACCAACTTAGTACTTAATATAGGTAAACCAGTTAAGTATGCGGGTAGATAGTGTTAATAGTAAATTGCTATACTGATAAAGATTAATGTATGAAACATAAGCATAAAGTCATCCACAACACATAACACCAATATTTGTATGTGGAAACCCTGTAAGGGGAAAAACCATGGTGGGAAACCTTACCCATAATCAGATGATACTAGTGCAGATAGTAAGTGTACATAAATGGGGTCTGCACATGTAGAAAGGCCAATAGCCTAGAGCTCATTGCTCAATCACAAAATGGGAGTCACACTGACTACAGTTGGATGGTTAAATCCAATAAGAATGTACTACACAAAATAGCATCTTCATATGCTAGATTCAGTCCCAGTGTAATGCTAACATGCTTCTACAAAAACCTAGCTTCACCTTCAAATGATGTCTTTGTGTATACCTCTTCTTAATCTCGCATATACCTTCTCACAATTCTTCTTCGCATTCCACATTTGATCTTACATTTATACCATACCCTAAGACCAATTTTAGTAGGTCGGCTCTAGAAGATATTACAATAAAAACATTTTATAAGTAATATAATATCTGATGCAATAACCAATTGAACATGTCGACTTAATGCATTTATAACAATAATAAATTATTTCTATAGCGTGCCATGCTGATCTGAAAAAGATAAGCCTGTCGGTGTAACCCTAGATAACCCTGGACCTATTTGCCGGTAAAAGAAAATATGAAAATATGAATATACCAATGATTAATTCTTCAAAAAAAAGTGTCCACATGATGTCTTTGACATTACCAAGTGTCTTCCATATCATTCCAAGTGCCGGTGAACATTATATCTTGCCGATGAACCATATACCAGTAACTGTGCAATAGTTACTTGCTTGCTGGTGAATGTTGCTGGATCTCCAAAGTGCTAGTGTTTCAATAGGTGTTGACATCAATGACAAAACCATACCAAAATACCAATAGTTATAATGTTGTTTTGTAATCAGTAGGAAGATTTAGTGAAGGGTATTGCAACTGGTAGGTGAGTTTGTGGAGTGAACCAGTATTGCTAAGTAATGATGAGATCAACCGGTAAACCCTACCTGTTGATATTATAAATCCTAACCAATTAAGTTTGGTGAATTGGTTGTATTGGTTTATGATTTGATAATGAGCGGTAATGATTCTAACACGTATGCATGTTGTATGAGAAGAGTTTCAAAGTGTTTTTGGCATGTTGAGATAATGGTTTTTATCTTGGGAATGAGCAAGTATATTGCATATAATGCAAAATGCATGATAAGTTACTGAGTTTGATGAAGCAGTGATCAAGGAGTGATCAAGGCTATCTTGAATGATGTGTAGAGATTGTTATGTAATCCAATGGTCATACTTGAACTGACTTATTTGTAATCTCTATGAGATAATTAGGTTTGTGTTGTGTTACCGACCTGATGATTTGTTTATAAGGTTGACGAGTTGTTTTGTTTTAGAGTTGACAAAGTTGTAGTTGAGTGTGGTTGCCAAACCAGATGATGTATCTATAGTTTGTGTAAAAGCAGATAGGAGCATGAAAAGGATCTGAACAAGCAAGTGTAGTGCTATTCAAATAGATCAACAAACCCCTATTATTTTCTAACAATTACAATAGTAAAACCCCCTAACTAGGTAAGCTCTAATAAGCTTAGTGTTATTCAAATCCTCTAACCAGGTGGTCCATTAGCTTGGATTTCAAATCCTCTACCGAGGTTACTTTGTTGGCATTTTTAGATTGTTGGCATTTTGCATATAGATTACATTAATGATATGCTGCCATTGATGTCAATTGAACTGGTGAATGGTATTCATGATTTTATTGTTGATATTTCTTTTGTATTGTAATGGTATGGTAAACTTTGTGGAAGATGTTGTAAACCGGTATATGGCAGTTTGTATGTTAAACCGGTGTATAAGGTTAAACCTTTCTATGTTTTGTAACTGGTAAACCCTACCGGTTGTTTTTTTGTTAAACCCTAACCGATCTAAGTTTGTTGGTTTAAGATCTAATGTTGAGCAGTAATGATAGTGACACGTGTGGTCATTGTATGAAGATATGCTCAAGTTATTTTGGTGCGTTTGATTGTCTTGGAAAGGAGAAAAGTGGATTGCATCAAATGCATAGCGCGTGATGAGTTACAAGTCTGATGAAGCAGTGATTATGGAGTGGTTGGAATTTTCTTGTTAAGTGTGAAGAGATTGTTATGATTTCTAGCGGTCAAGATTATACCAACTTGTTTGTAATGTCAATGATGAGAATTAGGTTTTTGTTATGTTACCAACCTATTTGATTTGTATTTAAGGTCGACGATGTTGTTTTATTTGAGTGTTGGCAAAGTTGGTAGAAGTTAGTTGAGTGTGAAGTTGCCTAACTAGAGGATGGATCTACAGTTTGAGTGACGGTAGATTTGAAGCTTAAGAAGGATATGATCAAGGAGATGTAGCACTATTCAGACAGATCAAGAAAAACTTGTTGTTTTCTAACAATCATAGCATAAATTGAAATCCCCTAATAGGGTAAGCTCTAACAAGCTTGTTTACTTTCTAAAGCCTCTAACAAGATGGTCCATTAGTTTGGATTCTTAAATCCTCTACCAATGTTACTCCAAATAGGTTATTGTGCTTTTTATCAAGGCATATTTGTATAATACCTTAACCGGGTGATTCCTAATAGAATCAGTTCTTAACAGGACTTATTGTAAAAACTTTAATAGGCTTGGCTCCTAACAGGGCGAACTTCAAAAGAGTTCAGATAGCTATCCTTGTGAGTCTCATCTCAATGTGGTTTTTACCTATTTGGGTTTTCCACGTATAAATATTTGTGTCAAGTGCTGAATGCTTTTGTGGCTATGATCTTATTTATTGATTTGATTAAGGCATGATAACTGCAAGCATGAGAGTTGAAAATGTTGATATTTGATTAAGCATTATTGATGTTTACAAGATTGAAGTTGTTTACTATTAAGTTGGTATAACAGTCAAACCGGTTGATGTTGGTAATCCTTGAGATATTAGTTTGACAAAACTATTTTGTTGATAAGTTTATTTTGAGTTTGGGAGTTTTTATCAGTTTTTGAGCATACTAATTTATCCCCCCCTCTTAGTATTCTACTAGATACTTATTCTTTCATCATATCATCATACTCCTCATAGGGTATTGCTTCAAATAGGGCATTATAGTCAATCCCTTAACCAGGTAGTCCCTAAAAGGATCTGTTCTTAACAAGACATTTTGTAAATCTTTAACAGGATTGGCTCTTAATAGGGAAAACTTTAGAAGAGGTCATAATATTTGTGGGTATTCATCCCCATCATGGTTTTTCCCATTTGGGTTTCCATGTCAAAAAATATTGTGTCAAGTCGTGAATGTTTTTGTGATTATATTTACTATGTTAGGTCCCAAAGACAACTAAGAGGGGGGGTGAATCAGTTGTAAAATAATTCAAACCAAAAACAACTTAACCAACTTAATGCTTAATACTGGTAAACTAGTTAAATATGCTGGTAGATAGTTTTAATAGTTAATTGCTATACCGGTAAGGATTAGTGCATGAAACATAAACACAAAGTCATCCACAATGCATAACACCAATATTTGTCGGTGGAAACCCTATAAGGGGAAAAACCATGGTGGGAAACCTTACCCACAATCAGATGATACTACTGCAGATAGTAAGTGTACATAAATGGGGTCTGCACATGCAGAAAGGCCAACCACCTAGAGCTCACTGCTCAATCACAAAAATGGGAGTCACACTGACTACAGTTGGATGGTTAAATCCAATAAGAATGTACTGCACAAAATAGCATCTTCATATGTTGGATTCAGTACTGGTGTAGTTCTGATTGTCTTCATAAAAACCCTCCTTGATCTTCAAATGATGTCTGCATGTATAGCTCTTCTTATTCTTGCATATAACTTCACACAATCCTTTTTCGCATTCCACATTTGATCTTACAAATAAGATCTTACATTTATACCATAACCTAAGACCAATTTTAGTAGGTTGGCTCTACAAGATATTATAATAAAAACATTTTAAAAATAATATAATATCCGATGCAATAACCAATTGAACATGTCAACTTAATGCATTTACAACAATAATTAATCATCTCCATAGTGTGCCATGTTGATCTGGAAAAGATAAACCCTCCCATTGTAACCCTAGACCTATTTGTCGGTAACAACAAATATGCAACTATGAATATACCAATGAACAAAACTCTAGGACAAGATGTCCGAATGATGTCTTCGACATTACCAAGTGTTTTCCATATTATTCCAAGTGCTGGTGATCAATATATCTTGCCAGTGTATCAGATACCGGTGACTGTGCATGAGTCACTTGCTTGCCGGTGAAAGTTGCTGATTCTCCAAAGTGCCAAAGTTGATAAGTGTTTAGTAGGTGTTGACATCAATGACAAAACCATACCAAAATAACAACAATCTCCCCCTTTGGGATTGATGGTAACACAAGATGGAAAAACCATCAAAGTGCCAAAACAGAAATGCTAAGTACCAAAAACCAACAATCTCCAAAAAGATCATAACCAGAAATCAAGATATAGATACAGAGAGTAATAATCTCTCCTAAACAACAATCTCTCCCCCTGGGAGCAACATGTGTTTTCCTTGTGTTTTTTTTAAAGTTTTTCCATACCAATCTCTCCCCCTTTGAAATCAAAATGCTAAAGTTACAATAAAACCAAGTTCATATAGAAAATACCAATCAATTCAATACACCAACTACTCCCCTTGAGAAGTAGCTTCCCATCAAAGACCGAAATAAAAGATTTCTTTGTTAATTCTGCCGGTTGATGTTAATCATCAACTATCTAAGTCTCTACCAATGGTGGTATGACTCCAAGCTGATCTCTGAGATATTCAAAAGTCTCCTTAGGCAAAGGTTTAGTGAAAATATCTGCAATCTGCTCTTTAGTATTCACATAAACCAGTTTTATCTCCTTTTCTTCAAAATTTTCACTTAGAAAATTTAGTTTGATAGAAACATGTTTGGTTTTAGAATGTAATACTAGATTCTTAGATATATCAATTGCTATAGTGTTATCACAATAGATAGTAATAAGTTCCTTGCATTTTACCTTTATGTCTTTCAACATTTGCTTAAGCCATAGTACCTGTCTACAGTTAGTTGCTGCTGCAACATATTCTGATTCTACTATTGATAAAGATGTACAACTTTGTTTCTTACTCAACCAAGAAACTAATCTGTTTCCAAGAAAGAATGCTCTGTCGGTGGTGCTTTTTCTATCATCCACATCTCCTGCCCAATTTGCATCTGTGTATGCACATAATTCAAGGTTTTCATCTCTAGGATACCATAATCCAAGATTTATAGTGCCTTGTATGTACCGGAAAATCCTTTTTACTGTTGATTCATGATTTTCTCTAGGATTACTTTGAAATCTTGAAACAATACATACTGCGTTCATAATATCAGGTTTGGTTTGTGTCAAATACAGTAAACCTCCTATCATAGATTTGTATCTAGTTGGATTAATAGGTGTAGATTCATCCCTTTGTGATAATTTGTCATTTGTTGTCATAGGTGTGCTTACCAATTTAGAGTTCTCCATCCCAAATTTCTTTAGTAACTCTTTAAAGTATTTGGATTGACTCAAGAATATACCTTTATCACTCTATGAAATCTGCAACCTAAAAAGAATTTTATTTCTCCAATCATAGACATTTCAAATTCTTGCTACATTTTAATAGAAAATTCCTTACATAATCCATCTATAATCAATATGTCATCATTAGTTACTTTATGATATAAATTTCTCTCTGCATTTCCTTTAGTGAAACCAATCTTTAAAAGATACTTATCCAATCTTACATACCAAGCTCTTCGAGCTTGTTTTAATCCATACAGAGCTTTTCTTAACCTGCAAACCATATCATTGTCATCTGTCAAAGAAAATCCATTAGGTTATTTAATGTATACTTCCTCTTCAAGATCTCCATTAAAAAATGCACATTTAATATCCATTTGATAAACTTTGTAGTTCTTGTGTGTTGCAAAGCCAAGAATAATCTGACTGCCTCAATTCTAGCTACCGGTGCAAAGGTTTCATTGTAATCAACTGCTTCTTTCTGAGAATATCCCTTACACACTAGTCTTGCTCTATTTTTGACAACCTTACCATCTTCATTAAGTTTGTTTATGAATACCCATTTGGTTCCAATTACATTTTTATCTTTAGGCCGAGGAACTAATGTCCAAGTGTTATTTTTATCAATTTGTTCTAATTCTTCTTCCATAGCTGTAATCCAAAATTTGTCTTCACATGCCTGATTAATAGATGATGGTTCAATTTGAGAAATAAGACATACCTCTTCATTTACCAATCTTCCTCTTGTCATAACTCCTTTAAACTTGTTTCCAATTATTTTATCTTCAGAATGATTCAATCTTACATACCGGGGTGTCTTGGTTTGTTGTTCCTCATTTACTGTGGAATCCTCAGATGATACTGGGGTAATTGGATCTTCATTTTGTACTAGTGGATTTAGAGTAGGTTCATTTGTCAAAATTTCTGTTGCTGGTTTAGAGTCTATATACCTTGAAGTTCCTTTGAATTGTTCATCAATCTTTACATTTGTACTTTCAACAATTTTTTGCAATCTTTTGTTAAAACATCTATATGCCTTGCTCTTAGATGAATAACCAAGAAATATTCCTTCATCACTTCTAAGATCAAATTTGCCAATATACTCATCTTTTCTGATATAACATTTACTTCCAAAAATTCTAAAATAGTTAAGAGTAGGAGTATTACCAAACCATAGTTCATGAGGGGTCTTATTGGTTTCACCTTTGATGTGAACTTTGTTAAATGTATAGACCACTGTACTGACTACTTCTCTCCAATATACATGTGGTAGGTTTGCTTCAGATAACATACTTCTTGTTGCATCCATGATAGTTCTATTTTTTCTTTCAACAACTCCATTCTACTGTGGTGTCCAAGGTGCTGATAGCTGTCTTCTGATTCCATTCACTTCACAAAATGTATTAAATTCCTTAGATGTAAATTCACCTCCTTGATCTGATCTTAAACATTTGATTTTCTTACCGGTTTCATTTTCTACCATTGCTTTGAACAGTTTGAACTTTTCAAGTGCTTCTGATTTTCCTCTGAGAAAAGTAACCCAGCACATTCTAGAATAGTCATCAATAATTAGCATGAAATATCTATCACTTTGTAAGCTTTTAGTTCTAGCTGGACCACATAAATCAGTGTGAATCAAATCAAGAGCATTATTGTATTTTTTTGGAATACTTTTGAACTAGCTCTAACTTGTTTTCCAAATTGACATTCCTTACATACTGTATTCTGAGGTTTGACAATTTTAGGTAAATCTCTAACTGCCTTGGTAGTACTGATCTTTACCATACAATCTAAGTTTACATGAAAAAGTCTCTTATGACATAATCAACTTTCATCTATATGTGCAATTAAGCATGTCTTTTAATTGTTATTCAAATGAAAGATATTACCTCTAGTCTGATTACTAGTTGCAATTTCTAAACAAGTTCTATTCTTGATTTTGCATTTTCCATTTTTAAATTGTAACTGAAATCCTTTCTCAACTAATTGACCAACACTCAAAAGATTATGCTTTAATCCTTCAACATAGTAAACATTGTCAGTGTTATGCTTACCATCAAGAGATATTGTACCCTTACCTTTGATTGAACAAGCTTTGTCATCTCCAAATCTCAGTAAGCCTCCATTGTATTCTTGAAATTTCAAGAATTTGCCTTTGTTTCCTGTCATATGATGTGAGCATCCTGAATCAATGATCCATTCATCCTTTACTTCAACTTTAGCTGCCAGGGCCTGTACTACGGATTGAGCAGTAGGTGTCAGTTGGTCTTCTGTTATAGCAACAAAAACCCATTCATTGTCTGCTGGATCCTCATAAGAATCATCAGTCACACCTTCATCAGCAATGTAACAAGATTTGTCTTTATTCTTCTTAAATCTATATCTCTGATATTTAGGGTTAGGCTTGTATGTTCTTCTAGCTTCTTCTCTTAGTCTAGCATGTCTATCAGGGCATCTTGAAGCCATATGACCAATCTTATTGCAATTAAAACATTTAAAGGGTGCTTTACCTTCATACTTACTTCTAATTGGACCTTTAGGCATTTTCCTTGCAAATAGTGCTTCAAGTTCTTCAAGTTCTTCATTTTCTTTCCTACTTTCTTCAAGTTCTCTTGCATAAAAGGCTTTCCAATCATATTTGTCAAATGATGGAGCAGACTATGTTGATTCTTTAAAGGCCAAATCTCTCTTAATAGTAGCAATAGGACCAAATTCTTCAATTTCAAAAGCTAAAAGTTTCCCAATCAATGTATCCCTAGTAATTGATGTATTAGGCATTGTTCTTAACTCATTTATAGCAGTGAATTTCATTTTTTATGCCAGTGGCAATCCTCTTAAAACTTTTGAAACAATTTCATCCTCACTTAAGGTTTCTCCACAACATTTAATACCCAAAATAATTTCATTTACTCTTTCCATAAAATAAAAAATCCTTTCATCTTCTTCCATTTTCAGATGTTCATACCTACCTCGAAAGCTTTCAAGTTTTGCAATTTTGACTATGGAATCTCCTTCATTCAGTGTTTCCAAATGATTTCAAATAACTTTATCAGTAGACCTATCTGATAGTCCCATAGTTTGTTGATCTGATAATGTGCTCAAAAGTGTTTCTCTTGCTTTGCAATCATTTTCCTCATCTTTTGTCAAGTTAGCTGGACTAGGCTGACCTTGTACAACAACAATATAACCATTCTTTGTAACATCCCAGATGTCTTTTCCAATGCAATTTAGATGTGTCTCCATTCTGATCTTCCATATGCCATAGTTGGTTCCATCAAGTTTAGGACCGTCCTTCCTGAAATAATTAGTAGACATTGGATCTCCTCAAGCTGTTAAACTTATGCAAAATAGGACTAAGCTCTGATACCAATTGTTAGGTCCTAGAGACAACTGAGAGGGGGGGGTGAATCAGTTGTCAAATAATTCAAACCAAAAACAACTAAACCAACTTAATACTTAATACAGGTAAACTAGTTAAATATGCCGGTAGACAATTTTAATAGTTAATTTCTATACCGGTAAGGATTAGTGCATGAAACATAAACACAAGGTCATCCACAACACATAACACCAATATTTATATGTGGAAACCCTGTAAGGGGAAAAACCATGGTGGGAAACCTTACCCACAATTAGGTGATACTACTGCAAATAGTAAGTGTACATAAATGGGGTTTGCACATGCAGAAAGGCCAACTGCCTAGAGCTCACTGCTCAATCACAAAAATGGGAGTCACACTGACTACAGTTGGATGGTTAAATCCAATAAGAATGTACTACACAAAATAGCATCTTCATATGTTGGATTTAGTACCGGTGTAGTTCTGATTGTCTTCACAAAAACCCTCCTTGATCTTCAAATGATGTATGCATGTATATCTCTGCTTATTCTCACATATACCTTCACACAATCCTTTTTCGCATTCCACATTTGATATTAAAAATAAGATCTTACATTTATACCTATAAACACCTAAAAATGGTCAACACTTGTGGAGTCATACTTTAACATTTGCGCATTGCCTCATTTTAGGTTTTTGCGTCGCATTAACATTTCTCCTATGATTCACACTTGGTCTTTATCATTTTCGAGCATCGAGTCTTTCTTCCACATTATTCATTCGTCTCACTCTCAAATTTGGTCTTGTCAACAACACTCTTCGGTCATGATTTTGGTCAATCACATTAATGTGCATGCTAATTTGTCATCATTTTGGACATCGTCAATCCTAATTAGGGTTTTGTCCTCTTATCAATCTTGTTGATTTGTCATCAATCCTTATCGTTTTCAATCTTGTCATTTTGCGATCGATTTGTCATTGGTCATTGTCATGTTCGATTTTGTCATTTTGTGATCGATTTGTCATTGATCGTGGTCATTTTCAATCCTATCGTCTTGCAATCTATTTTGTCATCGATCCTTGTCCTCTTGTCAATTTTATCATTTTGCGATCAATTTGTCATCGATTGTCATCCTTCTCAATCGTGTTAATTTGGATCAATTTGTCATTGTTCCTCGTCAATTTGCGCATTTATCAATCAAATCATTTATCACATTGGTCCTTTGTTAATCAGAATCATGATCGAGTCAATTATCTTTCATCAAGACCTAATTCATCTTCTAGGGTTTCGTGGTTTAATCATTTAACCTTGTTTGTCATTTCTCTCTCTAGGATTAAATAATTTATTTATTTATCCTAAGTCTTCTTGTCACAATTAAATGTTCATTTAAGTGGCTAATTATTCCTCTTTGTGAATTAATTAATAAATGACAAATTATTAATTAATTTACCTAATTTCCTAATCTTTCATCAATTTCTAAATTCCTAATTTTCTTAATTCCTCTTTTTCTAATTTTCTAATTTTCTAAATTCTTAATTTCAATTTCCTCCTATTTCTCTCCTAAATTCATGGGAATGACATAGAAATTTGTCATAATTTGTCATAATTGACAATCAATCAATTCTTGACATAGAAATTTGTCATAAATTGTCATAAATTATCAATCAACAAATTTTGCATAGAAAGTGCATAATTTGTCATAATTGACATAATTGATTTGCAATTTCCATTTGAATTGAATCATGCTAATTTGATCATCTCTCCAATTTGTCTATAAATTGGATGAATTTCTTCAATCAAATCCCCTAATCAGATTATCGAATTTCTAATCAATCATGCTTCGAGTACTCTTGAGCATTTTTCTTACCTACTTGCTTTCAATCATGTATGTGCACTTGTAGGTGAGATCCACAACCAAACTATTTGAAGAGGAAAGAAGAACAATGGAGCCGCATGAAGGAAGCATTCATACCCACATATGGTTTGTATAATCTTTATATTTTGAATGTTTTGTCTTTATGTCTTCATTGAGTGTGTTTAGGATAGATTATTACGTTTAAGCTTTCGTGATTGGGCTATGATTAGTATTTTTATATGTTTGTGATGATTTCCTATTTCCTATGCTAAATTAATTGGTGAACCCAACATGAACACTAACCATCTAACCCCTTAACTCTATTTTTGAGTGCTTTTGAGTTGATTTGCAGGCCAAAAACCCCAAAACAGGGTAGTGCAGGGTTTTCTGGGGACTGCTGCGCCTGTGTGAGACAACCTGCACCTATGTCAAGCAACCTGCACCTATGTTGAGGACATTCTGTGCCTATGTCATGCATTCTGCACCTGTGTCCTGAGTTTTGCGCCTGTGTAAAGTCCAGAACAGAGGTAAAAATGCAGTGTTTTACTTGAAAATTGTCTTGTTTTTGCATTCTGTTTTCTATTTTTTGGTTTTTGGTACTAATTATCTGTGCAGAATCTTGGCATATGCATGGCAAAGACAACAAATCAAACTACTAACATGTTTTATGCAGAATCGATAGTCAAAGAATAAACACCTCAAACTTCTAACTTGGGTTTTGCAGGTTGCCTTGGAGAAAGAACTAAACTTGGTGTTTGTCATTAATGTTTTAGGCACCTAGTGATTTCTAAATAGGTTGGAATGAACATGTTTTTGCTTTGATTGTTGGGTGTGAAATTGGAGTAGGAGAGTATGCTCTCATCCTTCTTAGGGTGATCAAAAATCCAGATCTTCGATACCATGCTCATGTCTTTGATTGTGTGTCACCTTTAGAGGGCCTGCCTTCCTGACCATTTGCTTTTGCAAGCAAGTGATAATCGTGAGAAGGGAATGACCCAAAGTGAGTACGGCTAGAATACCTTGGCATTCTAACTCACTATAAACAAATACCTGATGGGCGAAAGCTTTGAAGGAAGGGTTACGTGGGAATTGCAGTTACTTGGGAAGTGATGACCTTTGAACTCTTTCTCATATCAACATCTAAGTAGGACCTTACGGTCTAAATCATGCTTGCGCGACTACATTTGTTTGGTATCTTGATGGGCTTAATGTCTCAAGCACACTTGCATGACATCAAGGAGTAACGCTTAACAGAAATCCTTACTAAACACCTTGTTTTTAGAGGCCAAAAACCCTTCTAGTTGCTTGAGAAGGACAAGTTCGGATACTTTGAAGAGATACTAAGTTCACCATGGGGAGATTTCCATGGGGACTGATGCTTGGCTGCCCTGAGAAGTGAGTGCCATGGAGGGGAGCCCATGGGGTCAAGCATCTATGTATTCTCCTTGAATCCCATAAGGAGTCTACCTCTCAAGTACCTAATGTCCTTGCCTACCATAAGAAATGTGGGAATGAGCATGATTGTCTTGAGTCTAAGTTGAAAATTCTTGTATTATTTGCTTGTCAAAAGTTGAATTGTATCTCATTTCAAGAACAAGGAAAATTTGATTCAAAACAAGGCTAAACACAAGAACATTTCATCCAACAAAGTTCAAAACACCTTCAAACATGATTATCAAACATTGTTCAACATCTTGTCTTAACATTCATGTCACTTACATTTAGGTTCATCCTAGATTGCATTTTGCAAAGTTCATTGTCAAGTACCAAGGTTAGGTTTCACCTAAGTCATACTCCTTTGCATATCAATAAAAGTCATCCATTTGCATGTTTCCTCTTGCATTAAAGTCATACCGTTGTCATACTTTGCATACCCTAAGTCTCTTCATTAAGCTTAGGTCATTATCATATCATATTAGAGTCATTTGCATATTAATTGTCCTTTTGCATATAGTGTCAAAACTAGGTTTGGCCATACTTGAGTAATCCAAATCTTTGATAAACCCTAAGTCATTGTTAGGAGGTCTAGACCTTATCAAACCCTTTTGTCCTTTTGTCATCAATGTCATTTCGTCAAACCTAGCTCAGTATCCAAGCATATAGGGGAGACATTGTCATTTTATCCTTTTGTCACTTGGTCCTTTTGTCCTTTGAGGTCTAGACATCATTCCAATTTCCTAAGGGTCTCTCTTTTAGATTTGCATTCAAAAGTTTGTCAAAATCTTCAAAACAACCAAAAACATAAATTGCATTCTTGCCATAGATTGCATGCTTGTCTATCTAGTTTGCATTTAGTTGCATATCATACATTATCCTTGAAAAATTCCAAAAATATTGCATTTGCATAGTGACATGTCTATTGAAACAAGGTTCCAAGCACCAATGATGCAACAAAGTTTGACGTATCAACTGACAATGCAATTGAATTTTAATCCAAGGCAATCACAATTATATCCAACCCACCAACAAGGCAATATTGGTCAAACTTTTCATGATGATGTAAATGTCCAAATACAAAAACTAGAGGAGAAACTAGCTCAAGAAGAGGAGATATTGGAACAAAGAGTGAAAAACATTGAGAAGAATAGATCACAAATGTCCAAAATGTTTCGAAAACTTCCAGGTCAAAATCCAAATATTGAGCCAATTGATGTAAAATCTCTTCTTGAAAGATCAGACATACCAGCTCTCCTCTCCCAAATAGAGATGATGAAACAATTTCAAGAAAAGAGACAACATCAATTTCAACATTACGTGCCTCCACAACAAGAACAAGAAGGTGTGTACTATCAATCAGATTTTCAACCAATACAACCAATGGTTCAACCAATTGTTAAACATATACAACCAATACAACCAACGGTCCAATTTCAACAATATGTCCAACCAACTATACAATGTCCGCAAATGGTTCAACCAATGGTGGAATATCAATGTCAACCACCACAACCAAACATTCAAAAACAAAGGTTGCAACACACACCAACCCAAGTTTCAAACATGTCGGAACAATTGAACCAAGTCCAATATCAAAACATGACATCAAACAAAAAGCAAGTTCAAATTCCAGATCCAGTCATGTCAAAACCTCGAAAGAAAGGTGGCTTTATTGCAATGCCCTTAAGGAAATTACCAAGTGAGTTTATTGAGGAAGATCAAGATAATACAATTATGTCTAGCAATGCCTCATCCCCCCACAAGCAAATTGACTCTCTAGTGGCATCTATCCCTACACCTCTAGAAGTTTCACAAGAACCTTCCATATTGTCCTCCTCAAATAATACACCCAAGGATGCAATTAGCCAAGGGCTATCCATAATTGATTGCCAAGATAATCCAATTCATGATGCACATCCTTGTCATGTTTCAGAAATACAAGACCCAAAGCCACCATGCACTTTATTGCCATTATCTATTTTAGAGGACTCCATTCGAAGTCCCTCTTCCTCATGTTCAAGCATTGATTCCTTGCCAGAATCCATCACAAATGTTCAAAGTACATTTCCTTCATCCCAAAACGTTGATTCCTTGTCAGAATCCCCCATGCATATCCAAAGTCTAACCCCATGTCAAGAGGATAATTTAGAGCATGAAGAAATGTGTGCTAAAGAAAATCAAGATCAAGATCTTGAAACCTTATCATCCCATCCAATTGTTGACCAGGACCCCATATTCCCAAACACTCATGATGATTCCCCTATTCTTGTCCATCCTATCCAAATTCCTATTGACACTCCATTCCCTGGGCAAGATCAAGATATCCCAGTTCATCCAATCCCAAATGATCCCCTTCCATTTCATGAACAAAATGTCCTTTCAAATCCCATTGACATTCCAAATATCCCTTAAATCCTTTCCGATGATCCCATTGAAAGTCAAGAGAAAAGCAACTTTAAAGAGGATTCCAATGATCTTCCTCCTTGTCAAGATCAAATTATTCCTTTGAATCCTCCACAAGATCTTTTTGTTCCTCCATCTCCTTGTCTTAATGCTCCATATACACTCCAAGATCGCATTTCTTTTGATGATCCCATTATTTCTCCCATTCCATCTCTTGAAGAGCCTTTCATTGAACCATGTCCACTACACAATCCTAGCCCCCCTCATGATCCTAATTCCCCTCATGATTCTAACATGTCAGTGCAAGATGTTCATGAACCCTTGATATGCATAATGGGTTCTTCCACTTTGGTGCAATCCAATCCACTTCAAGATCTCATTATTTCTCTCATATCATATCCACCTCATAATGGACTCGCATCTTCTTTGCAAAGAAAAGAGTATCCTACAAGTCAAAATATTCATAAAGGCAAAGGAGTAGACCTTCATAAGAAAGAATCCCTTCATGTTAAAGAAAATATTAAGGGTCATGGCCTCAGTGAAATTCCTCAAGATGTGGGTACCCCTGCTAAATGCGACATCCCTTCAAAATCCAAACATATCCCTTCCCCATCATACCTTCCTCCTCTATGCAAGGTCAACAAAGGCACACATCCTTGAGTAAATTTCATCCATACAAAAGAACTCCACTTCATTCATATCCATCCATGCATTCCTTTCCTCCTCCAAGCAATTTGGATGCCAAGTATAAAAATCATAAGTCTAGCAATCCACATGTATTCAAGGATCAACATGTCCAATATAATCGACATGTCAAAACAAAGAATAATATGATCTATAAAGAAAAAGAAATATCCAAAAGGTCACAAAGGCCCACTGAGAAAAATAAAGCAAAGTCAAAACATATATGGGTTCCTAAATCCCTTATGCAAGCAATGCACTCCAAGGAACCACAAAAGCATGAAAAATCAAAAACCATGTGGATCCCTAAGCAGCTCCTTGAAGCACAAAAGCCTAAAGAAACATCCAACTTGGCATCTACAATTTCTATTCCTCCATCCAAAATTTCCAAGTCTATTCCTCCATCACCTTCTTCATCTATTTTGGGTCCTTATGTCCCAAAATCACTATCCTTTCCTCCATCCAAATCTCACAATCTGAAACCCACTCTTCCTCCGTCAATCCATCACCCCTCAAGATGTGTACCAATGTTGATCTTTCCTTCATTTCCATCCACTCAAGCCCAATTCTTCCAATACCCTATCCATTATCCAATGCATATTTTCCATCCTTTGATCCCTTTGATCCCATCCTTTGCATAAATCCTCACCTTAGTTCCATCTCATTTTCCATGTCCTTATCCTACCAATGTCTTTGAGCATACTTTTAAAGGTCATGGTCCATTTTTTTTTCAAGGCTACTACCCAAAAAAAAAAAAGACGCTTGAGTCCTTCTTCCATCCCCTATCATGTGTCCATCTTCTCTTGAAAAAGTCAAAATACAAAATAAAAAATACAAAAAAAGAAAGAAAAAAAAAAGAACAAAAGAGTAAAGAAAAAATGATTCGCCCACTGGTGAAAACCTGGCAAATAGGTGCCTTGGGCAAGTACCGTGATGAAAACCTGGCAAACAGGCATCATGTGTAATCCATGAACTTCTTGCACACCACATTTGGGGGCAGGTTTCCTCCTTCATATCCTGTTGCCCTTCATTATCCTATCATACCATGTCATTACCCTTCATATCCTATTGTCCCTCATGTCCATTTTCCTCTTTCCACCTTTGATCTTGACAAGGCTGAAGATCGTCATGAGCTTCATGCATCTTGTTTGCAGCTTTCCGTCTATCATAGCTTTTGGTCATTTATCCATTTGCTTATTATAACCTTTCATCCATATTCCCTAGCTTATTGCAACTTTCTGCCACTATCCCTTAGCCAATCCCGACCTTCAGTCGATGTCCCTTATCCATTCTTGGTCTTGCTTATCCTATCCATCTCTTATCACTATCCATACACTCTGTTTCATTCCTTGATCTTGATCTGACATAAGAATGCAAAATTTAAACATGGTTTCAAAAACCTCTTGACATGTCCCTCATGCCATATCACTGCTTTACATTGTCATATCCAGTCTCTTGTCCCATCACGACATAGCCCTTGAAAATTGCATCTATATTGTCTCTCAGATAAAAGGGCCTTTATCTTCCCTCTATCCACCATCATTTCAACAAGCCTATTTATTCACCTATCATATTCCTTGCCTTGCTAGACACTGGGGGCAAAATCATAAAAAAAATCTCATAAAAAATTGAAAAATGTCCTGAAAAATCTCATAAAAAATTGAAAAATGTCCTGAAAAGATCATAAAAATTGAAAAATGTCCTGAAATAATCCAAAAAAATTGAAAAATGTCCTGAAAAAGATCATAAAAATTGAAAAATGTCTTGAAAAAAATCAAGAAAACATCGAATAATGTCTTGAAAAAAATCCCTAAAAAGTCAAATAAAGTCGTGAAAAAACGAACAAAAAAATTGTAAAAACTCGAAAGGCAAAACAAAAAAATAAATATCCTCTTGGTGCATAAGACAGATCACCAAGTATACATCCAATGACTCGCAATCACACACTGTGCTTAAATGAAATCATACATTAATAGATGAATTCTTTTTCATTCAAACCAGACATTCAACCTAATCAAAATTGTCATATCAATCAACCTCAAAATCATTTGTCCTTGTCTCTACTATCATGGGTCTTATACAGGGTGTGGTATACTCGAAACCAGACTATGTCCTATCTTAGACGGGGTACCGCTTGTCCTGAAACTAGACAACATGATCGTCCTATCAGCACTTTCAACTTTTGACAATGAAGATCAAGGTGTTTGTTTGATTTATTGGAATTTGTGCATCTTATCTTTTTATTGATTTATCTTTGGCTTCGATCATGCTCCTATGTTGCTCGATGATGTCACCGAGTGATTTAGAGTGACCGGGATGGATTATGATCCTTTTCTTTTTCGTTGTGATTATTGTTTGTCTGTGATGTGTCTATCTTTTGCAAAAAAGGGTTGCATTTCAGCTCTGGCCTTCAATGCCATGATGCTACGCATCCATTTTGCTACATAAAAATAAAGGTTCTCACCTACAAAGTGCATTACTGAAAGCAAGTTTTTCTTCATCTCTCATTGTCCTCTATTTCATTTTCTTCTTACTAACATTTCTTCCGTCAGTTCGGATAGTGAGTTCGGTCTAGTGCTCCGATCTCAAAACATACATGCTGCATCCTGCATTCATTGGTTAGTACATTTGCATTACATCAAGCATAGCATCAAGCATTTTATCCATTTCATATTATAAATGCATCAAAAAACACATAAAAATGCATCCATAAATGATCCACAATCATACATAAACAATGCATAAGTCATCCATACATGCAAAATAACATAAGTCATAACACATTGCATCCCATCATATCGATGCATATCATATCATATGTCAAAATAATGTCGGAGTACAAAATTGGACTGTCTGTCCTAAGTATGGCCCGCAGGCTGACTACAAAATGTCAAACTACATTTGTCTCTATCATCGGGAGTACGTGCCTCTGTCACTAGGTTCTCCCTCTGTCCTCCTCATTACTGCCATGTCTCATGGATGATTTCCCTCCTGGTCCTGGCTATGGTGGTCTCATAGGTCCACTCACCCCCATGCTACTCAATGACCTCCGAGAGTGTGCCCTGCTCTCTGTCCTCGATCGTGCCCGATATGAAGTTGCTCTCTGCTCTGGTGGAACTACACTCTCATATAGTGTCCTCCAATGGTGCATCTCCTCTCTGGTCTCTACTAGCATCTGTGCCATCTCCCGTGCACTAGGTGTAGCGTCCTAAAATTGTGACACTTGCAATTTCGACCGCATTTGGGTCTTCACGATGGCGACGCAACACTGAACCTGAATGGAGACCCCGAAACTTGTTCATGACACAAAAAACTGCATTTTTCAGCATCCTGGCCTGATCCTCCTTGCACCCTGCTGTCCCTAGAGGTGGGACCATGGCGCCCAGTGCCCTGGTCCTTCAGGACTAGGGTGCCCAGTGCCCTGGTCACCCAGGACCATGGCGCCCAGCGCCTTGGTCCCTGGCCCTATTTTTGGGCCCGATCTCTTTTGGGTCTCGGGTCTTTATGTTTGCAAATTGGAAAATAATCTTCCCAGGTCGGCCTAAGGTTGGAAAAATTAGTCTTTTAACCCTAATTGACAAGTATATAAACTACATTTCCTCTCCCATTTTGGTAGAGGGAAAAAAGGCGGAAATGATATTCAAGCATTCAAGCATTCCTTCAAGCAATTGATCATTCTAAGTCTCCATTCAAGGCTAAGTGTTGCATTCAAGACAAGGATTCAACCATTGAAGAGGAGATCACATACCACATACAACATACAACATACAACAACATTTACACCTTCGCATGTAAGAATACAAACATTCTTACAACAAGGTATCAGTACTTGTTTACATTACAAACATTTACATTTACAGCATTCTCATTTCTTGGTTAATTCCAAAAGTGGGGTTTGACCTAAAGGCAAACCCCTAATCCCTAACCCCCCAATCATCCTCTCTTTTCTATGTGTAGGTTGCAGGTACGCGGCTGTAATTGAAGATCTAGAATCCTTGTGCAGAGACGAACAGATCCCCCTGCGTTTTGCGGATTTTTCAGAGGACCGTGTGCACGCAGGGCGCCATCGTCCCATCAACTTTTGCCTGAATTTGCAGGACAGCGTCGTCTCAACATTTTACTGCTAATTCCAGGTCCGCAGCTTCATCTCGTATCCCTATCTCTGTTTATAAGAGAATCTTTCTTGCTTTTACATACATTCCTAGTTCAATCTTCTATCTACATTCTTTACAAAAGAGGGTATCCTTGATGTCTCTATGCTTGAAACTCATTTAGAATCCAATCCTGCATTGTGTGGGATTGGATCTTGTGGGTTTCAACCCCTCTTTTGAATGTAAAGTCCCTCCTAAGTGAAAATCGTCAATCCTAGTGACCCCCTTTCTCCTTGGAGTGGGGGAGAACACCTAGGGTTCGATTTTCTACTTTACATTTTGGTGAACTCGACGTGAACATCCTTTCTGATTATTCATAGCTAGATCTGAAGATTGGATGCCTTGATTACATTTCCATGTTTGATCTTTTGCACATTTTAGAGGTTAATTACATGAAAACCCTAAATTTTCTTTTTAGTAATTGAGATTGTGAAATGTTTAATTGTTAATGCTTGTTTCAGATCTACCCTTCTATTGCAAATTGTCAAATCATATCTGTGCTTTAATTTTGAAAATTAAGTGGTTAAGTGTCAAAACCCTAATTTTTAAAACCCTCTTGATTCAGCCTTTGACTGATAATTTCACTGATCAAAACATCTCCAAATCAGCTATAACTTTGGATTCCGCAATAAAATAATAATATCTTTCATCCCTGAAAATTTGGAAAAAAGTTGCGAGGACTGTGTGCACCCCGAGTGCCATCGTCCCCGACATTTTTTTCTGAAATCTTGGGAGCTAGATCTTGCTGTATTTTTCTGCTAAAATCCAGAATTTTGGCTGATTTCATCAATTCTAACACTTTCAAAATTACAGTCAAAGTTGGTCTAGGGATTGCTTGGATTAAGGCTTCTAATCATTCAAAAATTGTTGAAACTGAAATTCATGTCAAAATTGTGCTTCTTACTATCCTAAATCTGAAAAGTGTGTTGGCATTCATTCAAAATTTCAGTGCTTTATTCAAATTTTTGTAGTTTGTGACTTTTGAAATTAAGTGTTTAATTGCAACAACCTTGATTTCCACTTTCAAAATTGAATTTTGTGTGGAATTGAGTCAATTTTTAAATTTCAAAACCTGCATTGCTTTTAGTATTCCCTCTAAAATAATAAAATTCAAAATTTCAGTTTTCCTCTCTTTTTCAAAATTCAAATTTTGCATTTTTCAACAATCTTGGTAAGGTTCAATTTTGAGATTGCAACTTTAATTTGGCCTATCTACAGATCGTAAAATCACTCAATTTTTTTTGGGTTAGCTTTAAAATCATCATAACTTTCATCCCTGAAAATTTTGAAAAAAGTTTTGCTTTAAAGGGTAAAATTCAAGATTTGATTGATAATAATACTATCTCTGTTTCTGGTATGAATGATAAAGGCAATACATCTGTAGCTCCTCCTAACCAAAATCTTCAGATTTTTACTGATCCGTTACCTTCTCATACCTCTAATGTGATTGATACTAATGATTCCTCTGTCTCACCTGATGATCTTGTGTCTATGACTCCGAATGTGATTAACTTTGTAGAGCAGCAGAAAATCCCTAAAGAACCTTCCATCACATTTGATTCTAGTGAACTATCAGGGCACCTGATGGTCCTTTATATATAGTTGCAAAAGTCAAGAATACACCTTGCCATGGAGTGCTTATTGATCCTTCTTGCATGGTTAATATCATTACTGAAGAATTTCTTTTTACTTTGCAATTGAATCAAGTGATCTATGACAAAACAAATGTGGCTGTGAAATTATTTGATGCATTTTCTTCTCCTACAATTGGTTCTATTACATTACCTATTGAGGTCCATAACAAATCCCTTGATGTGAGCTTTGCTATTATTCCATCGTCCGAACAATTTCATGTGAAACTAGGCTATCCTTGGCTATCTTCCATGAAAGCTATTGCTTCTCCTATTCACAAGTGTTTGAAATTTCCCCATAATGGTGAAGTTGTTACTGTCAATCATAGTCTCTTTAAACCAGCTGAAAGAACTTCTAGCGTTCCTATTGATTATTTTTGGCCTAAACAATTCCAATCTCTTCCTCCGCGAAGTGATCATCTTTTCAAATCTTATCAAAAGTGGAAAAAAGATATGATCCTATCTCTAAGTGAACCTAGAACACCCAAACTTGATATTCCTATCATTCTTGAGAAGGAAGTTCTTCCTTTGAAAGATAAAACTAATGTCTTTCCTCAAGAAGATTCCCAACCCATCCCTATGGATGTGACTATGTCTATGCCTAATAAACTTCCTAAAAGTAGACCTATACCTCCTCGTCATGATGGACTTGGTCTCCTTCCTATTCTTCCTTTATATGGAGCAGTTCCTCCTCCTTCTTTTTATAGAGAGAAGAGACCTTCTTCTTCTCCTATTATCCAACCTAAGAAACCACAACCTAAACACCCAAGTGATAAGGATGAGAACATTCCTCCTCCTCAATCTTCTCAACTTCCTACTAAGACTAGACGAAATCATTCTGCACGTGAACACCGACGAAAGCGTCGTCTTAGAGCTCAGGAAGCTGCTTCGCAAACTTTGCAATCCCCCAAAACACCTTCAGCTAGCATTATTCCATTTTCTCCTCAACCAGAAATTGAGCCAAAATCTCCTAAACATAAGATGCATGATGGTCTTGATCCTGTGCGAGTTAAAGATCCTATTTTTATAAATCTTGATGATGATATAGATGAAAATGTTATTCATGATGAAAATGTTACTTCTTTTCATTTTGATAGTGAATATGAATCTGTTGATGTTGATAACCATCTATCTAATGAATTTTCTAAAGCACTTATCCTAGCTCCTAGACAAGAACAACGTGGCTTGGAACATGAACATAGCCCTTGTTTGGACCTTGTGATAGCTCCATCTGCTATGTTGGATGTTCCTCCTCTAGCGTGTTCCCTACCTTCCCGAAACATTGATTAGTAAGATCAGGGGGTAGATGACGTGCTAGACTAGTTTCATTAACATAGCAGACTCTTTCCTCCTCTCTTTTGTTACTTCTTCTATGTGTTATTCTCATTCTTCTATTTGTTGTCCTTAGTACGATGCAAAGCATTGCGACCTCTTTTGGTCTCTCTCATGTTGACTCAAAAGACACATGTGTTCCCTTCTTCTAGGTGACCTTCCTTGATTGGGGAATGAAGAACAATTATGCATACATACATATGATATACATGAATTATCATACAGCATACTGACCCCAAGGAAAGTGAAGTCACCTTGTGCTTTGTGTTTTGTGTCTATTATCCTTGGGCTTATCTCACACTTGGGGGCTAAATCCTTGTGATAACGTGCTCCTTTCCTTCTCATTTCCTATATGTATCACTACCTTAAAGCAATCACCCTCGATGAGGCGTGTGCGATCGCTTTAATGTAGGGGGGCATACACCCTGTTCATATCTCTTCAAGATACTTGAAAATTTCTTGACAAATTTAGCTTTGCCTTGAAAATTTTTGATATCTTTCTTGTATGACTCATAGTGAGGGAACCTTACTATTGACAGTCATGGTTCTCCCTCGTGATCTTCCCTTTTACTTTGTCAATTGAAGTTGTAAGATCCTTAGTCCACTGGGGGCTTGGTATATCTTGCCTTCTTGACGTGGTGAAAGTCTTTCAATGTTGTTTCCTTGTACTTTACCAGAAGTATTGGCGTACGCTTATACTCCCGCTAAAGTGGGGGCTAAATGTAGCATCCTTAAATTGTGACACTTGCAATTTCGATGACATTTAGGTCTTCACAATGGCGATGCAACACTGAACCTGAATGGAGACCCCGAAACTTGTTCATGACACCAAAAATTGCATTTTGCAACACCCTGGCCTGATCCTCCTTGCACCCTGCTGTCCCTGGAGGTGGGACCATGGCACCTAGTGCCCTGGTCCTTCAGGACTAGGGCACCCAGCGCCCTGGTCCCCCAGGACCATGGCGCCCAGCGCCTTGGTCCCTAGCCCTATTTTTGGGCTCGGTCTCTTTTGGGTCTCGGGTCTTTATGTTTGCAAATTGGAAAATAATCTTCCCAGGTCAGCCTAAGGTCGGAAAAATCAGTCTTTTAACCCTAATTGACAAGTATATAAACTACATTTCCTCTCCCATTTTGGTAGAGGGAAAAAAGGCGGAAACGATATTCGAGCATTCAAGCATTCAAGCATTCCTTCAAGCAATTGATCATTCTAAGTCTCCATTCATGGCTAAGTGTTGCATTCAAGACAAGGATTCAACCATTGAAGAGGAGATCACATACCACATACAACATACAACATACAACAACATTTACACCTTCGCATGTAAGAATACAAACATTCTTACAACAAGGTATCAGTACTTGTTTACATTACAAACATTTACATTTACAACATTCTCATTTCTTGGTTAATTCCAAAACGGGGGTTTGACCTAAAGGCAAACCCCTAATCCCTAACCCCCCAATCGTCCTCTCTTTTCTATGTTTAGGTTGCAGATACGTGGCTGTAATTGAAGATCTGGAATCCTTGTGCAGAGACGAACAGATCCCCCTTCGTTTCGCGGATTTTTCGAAGGACCGTGTGCACGCCAGGCGCCATCGTCCCATCAACTTTTGCCTGAATTTGTAGGACAGCATCATCTCGACATTTTACTGCTAATTCCAAGTCTGCAGCTTCATCCCGTATCCCTATCTCTATTTATAAGTGAATCTTTCTTGCTTCTACATACATTCCTAGTTCAATCTTCTATCTACATTCTTTACAAAAGAGGGTATCCTTGATGTCTCTACCCTTGAAACTCATTTAGAATCCAATCCTGCATTGTGTGGGATTGGATCTTGTGGGTTTCAACCCCTCTTTTGAATGTAAAGTCCCTCCTAAGTGAAAACCATCAATCCTAGTGACCCCCTTTCTCCTTGGAGTGGGGGAGAACAACTAGGGTTCGATTTTCCGCTTTACACTAGGGTCTCGAATTGACCCAGTATACTCCGTGACTCTCTGTCCTTCTCACTGTGCCTGAGCTACTACTATATCTCGAGCCACTATGAGTCTGGCTATCTCCGCTCTGAACTGCTCATGCTCTGTCTCTAATGTCGCAATATGATCTTGCTGACTCGCTATGGTCGCCCTGCATATCTCCATCTCCTCTGTCCTAGCTGTCTCTGACTCTATGGGTATATCCTGCAATGCCTCCTGCTCCCCGTCCTCATCTCCATCCTTGTCATCCCCATCCTCATCTCCATCCTCATCATCCCCATCCTCATCTCTGTCCTCATCATCCCCCTCATCCTCATCATCCCCACCCTCATCCTCCTTGTCCTCATCATCTCCCTCCTCCTCTCCAGCGAGTGGGAAGTCCTCCTATCACCTAGGTACTGGAATATCTGGATCTGTCAATGGCACTGGCCGTCATCGTGCAAACTATCTCTCATACTCCTCCATCATCCTAGCATTCGCCACATCTGATCTCCAATCCCACTGTCTCTGCTATAGCTATGTGAAGTCAATATATGCTATGTGTGGCTGAATCATACTCCCCCACTGACTCGTCTCTCTGTGAGAGCGGGCAAAGTGTGGAGTCCTCCTAGGTACATCCTGCCTCTCTCCAAACTGTCGTCTGACTCTCTCTAGCAGGTACAACTCAATAACTTTCTGGTGATTCACTGGTCGCCCAATCAGGTACCTCTCATGTCTACAATACGGTAGCTCATCACTATCATCTGACCATCCCGAGCAATCATGATATGGCCTCCATGTGAACTCTCTCAGTCTGTCTAGCTCATGTCGCCAGTACAATATGTATCCAAAAGGACCTTGTCTCAGTGCTCCACCATAGCAATACACATATGGTCAGTGTGGTACTACCTGTCTCTCTGTAATCGGTCGACATATGGCTATGTGCTCAAATGCCCATACCTGTAGCAATGTGACTCCACAGCTCAAAGTCTAAACTCCCTGAAATGCTATCTGATGCAACTGAAAATATAGCATAGCAAGTACACATGGTCCCCATGCGTACACTGTCCCCTCTGTTGCCATCCACTCTAGCACTCTTCCCCATCCAATAGGGAATCCATGTCCTCGTCTGTCTCCTGCTAGTAGACATGCTATCACCACGGCTATCACCACATATCGCCGATCATACTCTGATGCAATGGTCTCCCAGCCAATCTCCCTCTTGATGATATCCAGATCATCTACGTCGCACTCAAATAATATGCACAATGCGTCTCTCCCTGTCACTGGGTCATACTCTACCATCTCTCCATGGATTGGAATGCGGAGGATACGCCATACATCCTCCAGGGTCACCGTCGCCTCTCCAGTCACCAGATGGAATGAGGAGGTCTCTGAATGCCATCGCTCTGCCAATGTGGTAAGCAGTCCTATGTTTTCCCTAATCTTAGGCATGAATGTGACATAGTATATCCAAGTCCTGCTAATGTATCTCTATCCGTGCTCCTGAGTCTATGTTGTAGCATAAAGCAGTCAGGTCGGTTCTCTCGTGTGATCAGTGGATACTGTCGACTCTGCATCACAATTGGGGCATATTTTGTCAGTTTTAGGGTTTTCTCCTATGGGTTGCATTTCCTCATTTTCATGTCCAATCAAGGTGTTCTTCATCTAATCTGACCTATCCTACCCTTATCCCCCCTTTTTCGGATCATTTGCATGCAGTTTTGACCCAAAATTGAGTTCCCAATGCACAATTGTGCCTGTGTCAAGGAACCTGCACCTGTGTCCTATAACCTGCACCTGTGTCTCCCTACACAAGTGCAGAAGACCCTACACAAGCACAAGATTCGCCCTACACAAGCACAGGAGTCGTTTTCTGCATCCTCTGTGGGCCGCGCAATGTCCCGCAAGCAAGTCAAATTCATCAAATTAAAAACATGGGTTTTTGAGATACATATCATTGCTCCTACATCGTCTGGTCATCTGAATGTGAGTACACATTCCCCAAGGTGATCCACCATTGGAATGTTCACCATCTCTCTGCAAGTCTCCTTTTCTAGAGCAACAAATCCTCCTCTTTGTCTAGTGCAAATGAGCTCTTTTCACTCTCTTGGTCTCATTTATAGATCTTTGTCAGTGCATAGATGGACATGCACCCTCTCCATCTTATGCTAGTCGTGGTCTTTTGCATCTTAAATTACTTGTCCTTCATGCATCCGATATCCGATTGTCAGTCCGTTCGATCTTATCATTCTTATCAATCAATTGGCCTCTTTTCTGCATGTTTCTGGCCAATTCCTCGAGGGGGCATGCATATGTCATTATTATTGTCTGGGGAATTTTTAGTATTGTTCTTTGAAACAACGCTTAAAATTGCATTGTCTCAAAGAGGGGCAAAATTTAGACACCTAAAAATGGTCAACGCTTGCGAAGTCATACTTTAACATTTGCGCATTGCCTCATTTTAGGTTTTTGCATCACATTAACATTTCTCCTATGATTCGCACTTGGTCTTTATCATTTGCGAGCATCGAGTCTTTCTTCCACATTCTTCATTCGTCTCACTCTCAAATTTGGTCTTGTCGCCAACACTCTTCGGTCATGATTTTGGTCAATCACATTAATGTGCGTGCTAATTTGTCATCAGTTTGGACATCGTCAATCCTAATTAGGGTTTTGTCCTCTTATAAATCTTGTTGATTTGTCATCAATCCTTATCGTTTTCAATCTTGTCATTTTGCGATCGATTTGTCATCGGTCATTGTCATGTTCGATTTTGTCATTTTGTGATCGATTTGTCATGGATCGTGGTCATTTTCAATCCTGTCATCTTGCAATCTATTTTGTCATCGATCCTTGTCCTCTTGTCAATTTTGTCATTTCGCGATCAATTTGTCATCGATCGTCGTCCTTCTCAATCGTGTTAATTTGGATCAATTTGTCATTGTTCCTCATTAATTGGCGCATTTATCAATCAAATCATTTATCACATTGGTCCTTTGTTAATCAGAATCATGATCGAGTCAATTATCTTTCATCAAGACCTAATTCATCTTCTAGGGTTTCATGGTTTAATCATTTAACCTTGTTTGTCATTTCTCTCTCTAGGATTAAATAATTTATTTATTTATTTATCCTAAGTCTTCTTGTCACAATTAAATGTTCATTTAATTGGCTAATTATTCCTCTTTGTGAATTAATTAATAAATGACAAATTATTAATTAATTTACCTAATTTCCAAATCTTTCATCAATTTCTAAATTCCTAATTTTCTTAATTCCTCTTTTTCTAATTTTCTAATTTTCTAAATTCTTAATTTCAATTTCCTCCTATTTCTCTCCTAAATTCATGGGAATGACATAGAAATTTGTCATAATTTGTCATAATTGACAATCAATCAATTCTTGACATAGAAATTTGTCATAAATTGTCATAAATTATCAATCAACAAATTTTGCATAGAAAGTGCATAATTTGTCATAATTGACATAATTGATTTGCAATTTCCATTTGAATTGAATCATGCTAATTTGATCATCTCTCCAATTTGTCTATAAATTGGATGAATTTCTTCAATCAAATCCCCTAATCAGATTATCAAATTTCTAATCAATCACGCTTCGAGTACTTTTGAGCAATTTTCTTACCTACTTGCTTTCAATCATGTATGTGCACTTGTAGGTGAGATCCACAACCAAACTATTTGAAGAGGAAAGAAGAACAATGGAGCTACATGAAGGAAGCATTCATACCCACATATGGTTTGCATAATCTTTATATTTTGAATGTTTTGTCTTTATGTCTTCATTGAGTGTGTTTAGGATAGATCATTATGTTTAAGCTTTCGTGATTGGGCTATGATTAGTATTTTTATATGTTTGTGTTGATTTCCTATTTCCTATGCTACAATACCATAACCTAAGACCAATTTTAGTAGGTCGGCTCTACAAGATATTACAATAAAAACATTTTACAAAAAATATAATATCCGATGCAATAACCAATTGAACATGTCGGCTTAATGCATTTACAACAATAATTAATCATCTCCATAGCATGCCATGTTGATCTAGAAAAGATAAACTTGCCGGTGTAACCCTAGACCTATTTGTCGGTAACAACAAATATGCAACTATGAATATACCAATGAACAAAACTCTAGGACAAGATGTCGAAATGATGTCTTCGATGTTACCAAGTGTTTTTTATATTATTCCAAGTGCCGGTGATCAATATATCTTGCCAGTGTATCAGATATCGGTGACTGTGCATGAGTCACTTGCTTGCCAGTGAATGTTGCTGATTCTCCAAAGTGCCAGAGCTGATAAGTGTTTAGTAGGTGTTGACATCAATGACAAAACCATACCAAAATACCAACATACTATGGCTGAATTGCTTAACTGCTTAATCCACTTTGATATGTTATGTTAACTAAGAATAATCTGAAATGGAGTTTTACTTTTGTCAGTAATGTATTTGGATGTTTGTGAGTTTCAAGTTGTTTACTGTTAATCTATTATAATAGTCAACTGGTTTAACTTGACAATGATATTGCATTTGTAGTTTAGTGGTTTAACTTGTCAGTTTTGAGTTTTCTTTGAGAGGTTGTTTCTGAGATTGGTGAAATTTTATATTAGTTCTATCTAGGGATGCATTCCCCCCTCAAAGTAGTCTACCAGATCCTTAATCTTTCATCATACCATCAATTGGTATGAGAGCTTCTCAGGCCCTCTAAGGTTTAAGCCTAAGAGCTTGAGGTAAAGATGTTGTACAACATGATAAAGAAGGAAGGTCTGAAGTTTAATAAAGAGAACTACACGATATGGAGTAATAGAATGAAAATTTCTATTAAGAGTCTAGGAAGTCAATACTGGGAACATGTTGGTACTCAATATGTTGCACCTAGTGGGATTATGACTAATGATCAAACAAAAGAGTAACAAGAAAATAATCTAGCATTGGAGGCTATAATCAATTCTTTGTTTGATGTAGAATATGTAGACGTCCATGGTCTGGAGAATACTTATGAGGTATGGAAGAAACTTGAAGAGATTTATAGCAACGATGAGCATGTAAACATTTTCAAAGAAGAGAGTCTAAGAGGAAAATTTGATGACATGCAGATGGTTGAAGGTGAGAATATACAACAGTATGGTCAGAGGATAAAAGTGATAGTTGGTGAGATCAAGAGTGCTAGAGGTAAAGTGGAAGATCCCATAGTGGTTAGCAAGGTGTTGAGAACCCTTCTACCGGTCTACACTATCCAAGTTGAAGCCATTCAGGAGCTAAAGTCAATTGACAAAACTAAGATAACCCTTGACTCCATCATTGGTAAGCTTACTACTTTTGAATTAAATGGTTATGAAGGTAGTGTTTAGAAATCTGAATCTACATTTAAAGCTTCAACTTCTAACCCATCTATGAGGAAAAGTAGAGATGTCAGTCACAGTTATGAATCTAGATCCAATAGAGAAATTGATGATGAAGGTAGTTTGGTTGAGCTTGAAGCATTGTTTGCCAAGCGGTTGCCCAGAGGTACCTATTAATACATAGGTAAATTACCTTTGAAATGTTTTGCATGCAACAAAATTGGACACACTACAACTAACTGTCCCAATAGTGATACTGAGCACAAGCGAGAGAAGTTCAAGAAGTACAAAGGAAAAGGAAAAAGAGATTGTCTTATTGCAGTTGATGGTGCTATTAGTGATGAGGAATCTGAGGGTGATGCTAATGAAGACATTATTTTTGTAGCCATTAAAGGGAGACATTTGATTAGAAGGCTTTAGTTTCTCGTATGGACAATTTTGATGATAAGATTATTGATAGTGGTTGTTCACATCACATGATCGATGACCAAATCAAATTTCTTTCCTTGAAGGAATTTGATGGCGGAGTTGTGAGATTTGGTAATGACTCACCCTGCATGGTAAAAGTTAAGGGAGCTATTTCTCTTAGTGGAAAGAGTAGTGCAGTTGATGTCTATTGGGTTTAAGGATTAAAGCACAATGTTTTGAGTGTTGCTCAACTCAATGACAAAAGATATCCATTGGAGTTTAAGAATGGTATGTGCAGAATCTATGGGAGCAAAGGTGAACTGATTGCAACCGGAAAGCAGACTAAAGGTAATCTATTTCACCTGAATCCTAAAGTCAACAACTATTTAATTGCTAAAGTAGATGATAGTTGGCTTTGGCATAGAAGATTTTGTCATATAAGTTTTGATAACATTGTTAAAGTAAGTCCAAGATAGCGAGAGGTTAACCTCAGTTGGACAAGCCAATTAATGCTCTATGTAAGGAATGTTAGCTAGGAAAGATGACATCCTCAACTTTTAAGATCAAATCTTTTTCAGCCGAACATCTGTTAGACTTAGTTCATATAGGCCTCTGTGGACTAATAAGGACTAAAACTATTCAAGGTGACATATATTTTATGATCTTCACTGATGATTGCTCAAGAATGATGTGGGTCACATTCTTGAAGGAAAAAAAAAACATTTAGTAATTTCAAGGCATTCAGGGCATTAGCTGGAAAGGAGAGTGGTAAGAAGATAAAGTGTCTAAGGACTGATCAAGGTGGTGAATTTACTTCTGAGGAATTCACTAGATATTATAAAGAAAATAGTATCAAATGACAACTTTCTGCACCGAGGACACCACAATAGAATGGTATTGCTTAGAGGAACAACCAATCAGTTATTGAATCTGCTAGAACAATGTTGATACATGGAGGTGTAGCAAAAAATTTCTGGAGAGAATCTATTAGCACAACTATCTACACTATGAACCAGATGTTGGTAAAGAGAGGTAAGGATAAGATTCCTTATGAATACTAGTATGGTAGATAACCTAATGTTAGTTATTTCAAGATATTTGGTAGTATATAGTTCTATTAAGAGAGGTGACTATGTTAGTAAGTTTGAGGCTAAAAGTGATGAAGGTATATTTCTTGGTTACTCCACCAAGAGTAAGGCCTAAAAATGTTACAACAACTGGACACAAAGAATCATTGAGAGTGTTGATGTTTGAGTGGATGAGTATCCTAAAGTCTCAGGGGAAACCAATGTGGAGAAAAAGGATGAAGATCCTTGCATTTTGGTTTTGGAACCAGAACCAGTGAAACTGGTAAAGAGAATGTTGTAGTACCAGTTCAACCAGAATAGGTAAACTCAGAAGAAGAAGATGATAATGAAGAATAACAACCTGAAGATAATGATCATGTTATTTTGAAGTATGTGAGACTCAATCACAATCCTGACCAAATTATTTGAGATAAGGATGCTAAAGTGTTAAATAGAAGAAGAATTAGAGAGAATTGTTGCATGATCTCAACTATTGAGGCTAAAACTGCTAAGGAAGGATTTGGAGATGATCATTGGATCAAAGCTATGGAGGAGGAGCTTGATCAAATTGAGAAGAACAATACATGGACCATAGTACCCAGACCGGTGAATAAAAATGTGATAGGTACTAAGTGGGTATTCAGGAACAAACAGAATGAAGATGGTGTACCAGTCCGAAACAAAACTAGATTGGTTTGCAAAGGTTATGCACAGGGAGAAGGAGAAGATTATGGTGAGAGTTTTTTACTAGTTTCTAGACTGGAAGGTGTCAAGACTTTATTTGCATTTGCAACACATAAGGGATTGAAAGTATATTAGATGGATGTGAAGTCAACATTTTTGAATGGAATACTGGAAGAAAAAGTATACATTGAGCAGCTAGATGGTTATGCTTTGACTGATGAAAAAGATAGGGTATGCCAATTGCACAAGACATTATATGGGTTAAAGCAAGCATCGAGAGAATGGTATGAAATGCTTCATTCACACTTGATGAAGATAGATTTTTAGAGAACTAGTGAAGAAAACAAATTATATCTCAAATCTGAAGGAGATACGATACTGGTTAGTGAAGTGTTTGTAGATGATATCATATTTAGAGGAAATAATGACATGAGCAATGACTTTGCAAATGGAATGAAAAATGAGTTTGAAATGTCTCTAGTGGGAGAGATAAAAGTTTTCATAGGCTTGCAAATACAACAAATGAAGAGTGGTATTTTCATCACATAGTCTAAGTATGTGAAAGAGGTATTAAAGACATTTGGTATGAGTGACTGCAAACTAGTTGGGACACGAATGGTTATAGGTTGTAAATTGTTTAAGGAAGATGAAGCCACATCTGTTGATGAAAAGGAGTACAAGTCAATGATTGGGAAATTGCACTATGTTGTTCATAATAGACCGGATATTGCTCATGCAGTTGGTCTAGTTGCTAGATTTCATAAGAATCCAAAGGAAACACATTTGATAGCAACCAAGAGGATATTCAGATGTTTGAAAGGTAATATTGAATATAGATTATGGTATCCATATGTAGGTAACTTTGATTTGAAGGTGTATATAGATGCAGTCTGGGTAGATAATGTTGATGATAGGAAAAGAAGAACCAATGGAGCATTCTTTCTTGGAGGAAGACTTGTTTCATCGAGTAGCAAGATGTAGAGTTGTATATCATAGTCTATTGTTGAAGCTGAGTATATTGCAACTTATATGAATTGTACCTAGACTATCTGGATGAGGCACATTTTGGAAGGTTTCAAGATGAAGTTTTCAGAACGTCTAAAAATATTATGTTACAATACTAGTGCCATAAATATTTCCAAGAACCCTATTTTGCATGCACGAACCAAGCATATTGAATTGAAGTATCATTTCTCGAGGGAAAAAATGTAGAGTAAAGATGTGATATTGGAGCATGTTTCTAGCAAGGAGAAGCTTGCAGATATCTTTACTAAACCTCTACCTAAGACTACTTTTGAGAATATTAGAATTCAGCTAGGGGTTGTACCCCTTCATGAGGTCAATTGAGCAGATGTAGAGTACATCATTCCTGGAGATACTTGCATAATTTTATAGTAGGATTGGTGTAGAAGTGGAGTTATTCCACAGGGCGAGCATCAAGTTGTAAATGGATGATGCTGAACAATGAAGTTTGACATTGCAGGTTTTACTTTCACTTTTGCATTGTTGTCAAAGGGGAAGAAGAGCTATATGATTATGGGAAAAGAATTGTATGATTGACGGAGAGAAGGTCTATGGCTAGTTACCAGCTGAAGATAAGGAGAGTTCATGGTAAAATGTAAACCAGGATTCCTATTCACAATCATAGCAATCAATGGTATTGATATTTTTATTGCCATCTTTGCTAAGGGGGAGATTGTTGGCATTTGCATGAAGATTACATTAATGAAATGTTATATTGTCATTAATGTTAATTAACTTATAATGATGTTGTTATAATGTTATTTTATAACTAGTAGGAAGAGCTAGTGAAGGGTACTGCAACTAGTAGGTGAGTTTGTGGAGTGAACCGGTATTGCTAAGTAATGATGAGACCAATCAGTAAATCCTACCTGTTGATATGATAAACCCTAACTGATTAAGTTTGGTGAAATGTTTGTGTTGGTTTATGATCTATTGATGAGAGGTAATGATTATGACATGTATGCATATTGTATGAGAAGAGTTTCAAAGTGTTTTTGGCACGTTGAGATAATAGTTTTTATCTTGGGAATGAGCAAGTATACTGCATGTAATGCAAAATGTGTGATGAGTTACTGAGTTCAATGAAGCGATGATCAAGGAGCGGTCGAGGCTATCTTGAATGATGTGCAAATATTGTTATGTAATCCAACAATCATATACTTGAACTGACTTATTTGTAATTTCTATTAGAGAATTAGGTTTGTGTTGTGTTACCGACTTCATGATTTTCTTATAAGGTTGATGAGTTGTTTTGTTTCAGATTTGGCAAAGTTGTAGTTGAGTGTAGTTGCCGAACCAGATGATGCATCTGCAGTTTGTGTAAAATCATATAGGAGCATGAAAAGAATTTGAACAAGCAAGTGTAGTGCTATTCAAATAGATCAACAAACCCCTATCATTTTCTAACAATTATAGCAGTAAAATCCCCTAATCGGGTAAGCTCTAATAAGCTTAGTGTTATTCAAATCCTCTAACCAGGTGGTCCATTAGCTTGGATTTCAAATCCTCTACCGTGGTTACTCCTCACAAGGTATTGCTTCTAATAGGGCATTATAGTCAATCCCTTAACTGGGTGGTCCCTAACAACATCTGTTCTTAACAAGACTTTTTGTAAAGCTTTAATAGGCTTGGCTCCTATAGGGGAAACTTCAGAAGAGTTCAAAATACTTGTGGGTATTTATCACCACCATGGTTTTTCCCATTTGGGTTTCTATGTCAATAAATATATTGTGTCAAGTGGTGAATGTTTTTGTGGTTAATTTTACTATGGTTGAATTTCTTAACTGCTTAATCCACTTTGATATGTTATGTTAACCGGTAGCAATCTAAAATTAAGTTTTACTTAAATCAGTAAAGTATTTGGATGTTTGTGAGTTTCAAGTTGTTTACTGTTAATCTGTTATAATAGTCAACAGGTTTAACTTGACAATGATGTTGCATTTGCTGTTCAGTGGTTTAACTTGTCAATTTTAAGTTTGCTTTGAGAGGTTGTTTCTGAGATTGGTGAAAGTTTATATCATTTTTTCTATCTAGTGATTCACCCCTCCCTCTCAATAGTCTACCTGATACTTATTCTTTCATCATACCATCAATTGGTATTGGAGCTTCTCATGCCCTCTAAGGTATAAGCCTAAAAGCTTGAGGTAAAGATCTTGTAGAACATGATGAAGAAGGAAGGTCTGAAGTTTAATACAGAGAACTATAGGATTTGGAGTGATAGAATACAAATTTATATTAAGAGTCTAGGAAGTCAACACTGGGAACATGTTGGTACTCAATATGTTGCACCTAATGGGATTATGACTGATGATCAGAAGAAAGAGCAACAAGAAAATAATCAAGCACTTGAGGCTTTTATCAGTTCCTTGTTTGATGCAGAATATGTAGATGTCCATGGTCTAGAGACTGCTTATGAGGTATGAAAGAAACTTGAAGAGATTTATAGCAGTGGTGAGCATGTGAAGATTGCCAAATAAGAGAGTCTAAGAGGAAAGTTTGGTGACATGCAGATAGCTAAAGGAGAGAATATACAAGAGTATGGTTAGAGGATAAAAGAGATAGGTGGTGAGATCAAGAGTGCTGGTGGTAAAGTGGAAGATGCCATAGTGGTTAGCAAGGTGTTGAGAACCCTTCTACCAGTCTACGCTATCCGAGTTGCAGCCATTTAGGAGCTAAAGTCAATTGACAAAACTAAGGTAACCCTCGACTTTATCATTGGTAAGATTATTTATTTTGAATTAAATGGTTATGATGGTAGTGTTCAGAAATCTGAATCTGCATTTAGATCTTCAATTTCTAACCCATCTATGAAGAAAAGTAGAGATGTTAGTCATAGTTATGAATCTAGATCCAGTAGAGAAATTGATGATGAAGATAGTTTGGTTGAGCTTGAAGCATTGTTGGCCAAGCAGTTGCCTAGAGGTATCGGTAAGTACATAGGTAAATTACATTTGAAATGTTTTGCATGCAAGAAAATTGGACACATTGCGACTAACTGTCCTAATGGTGATAATGAGCACAAGAGAGAGAAGTTCAAGAAGTACAAAGGAAAAGGCAAAAGAGATTGTCTTATTGCAGTTGATGGTGCTATCACTGATGAGGAATCTGAGGGTGATGCTAATGAAGACATTATTTTAGTAGCCATTAAAGAGGAGACATCTGGTCAGAAGGATTTAGTTTCTTGCATGGATAATTTTGATGATTGGATCATTGATAGTGGTTGTTCACATCACATGACTGGTGATCAAAGCAAATTTCTTTCCTTGAAGGAATTTGACGGCGGAGTAGTGAGATTCAGTAATGACTCACCCTACATGGTAAAAGTTAAGGGAACTATTTCTCTTAATGGAAAGAGAAGTACAAATGATGTCCATTGGGTTGAAGGATTAAAGCACAATATTTTGAGTGTTACTCAACTCAATGACAAAGGATATCCATTAGAGTTTAAGAATGGTATGTGGAAAATCTATGGGAGGAAAGTTGAATTGATTGCAACCAGCAAGCAGACTAAAGGTAACCCGATTCACCTGAATCCTAAAGTAAACAACTGTTTAATTGCTAAAGTAGATGATAGTTGGCTTTGGCATAGGAGATTTTGTCATATAAATTTTGATAACATTGTTAAAGTGAGTAAGTCCAAGACAGTGAGAGGTTTGCCTCAGTTGGACAAATTGGTTAATGCTCTATGTAAGGAATGTCAACTGGGAAAGATGACATCCTCAACTTTTAAGAACAAATCTTTTTCTGTAGAACATCAATTAGATTTGGTTCATACAGACCTGTGTGGACCAATAAGGACTAAAAGTATTCAAGGTGGCAAATATTTTATGATCTTCACTGATAATTGCTCAAGAATGATGTGGGTCACATTCTTGAAGGATTAAAAAAATTAATTTAGTAAGTTCAAGGCATTTAGGGCCATAGCTGAAAAGGAGAGTGGTAAGAAGATAAAGTGTCTAAGCACTGATCAAGGTGGTGAATTTACTTCTAAGGTATTCAATAGATATTGTGAAGAAAATGGTATTAAATGATAACTTTCGGCAGCGAGGACACCACAACAGAATGGTATTGCAAAGAGGAACAACTGATCAATTATTGAAGTTGCTAGATTAATGTTGATACAAGTAGGTGTAGCAAAAACTTTATGGAGAGAAGCTGTTAGCACAACTGTCTACACTATGAACCAAATATTGTCAAAGAGAGGTAAGGATAAGACTCCTTATGAATAATGGTATGGTAAATCACCTAATGTTAGTTATTTCAAGCTACTTGACCATAAATGTTTTATTAAGAGAGGTGACTATGTTAGTAAGTTTGAGGCTAAAATTGATGAAGGTATATTTCTTGGTTACTACACCAAGAGTAAGGCCTAAAAATGTTACAACAACCGGACATAGAGAATCATTGAAAGTGCTGATGTTTGAGTGGATGAGTATCCTGAAGTCTCAGGGGAAACTAGTGTTGAGAAAAAAGATGAAGATCCTTGCAATTTTGTTTTTGGAACCAGAACTGGTGAAATCTGAAACTAGTAAAGAGAATGCTATTGTACGAGTTCAACTAGAGCAGGCAGACTCAGAAGAATATAATGATAATGAAGAAGAAACTAAAGATAATGATCATGTTATTCCAAGGTATGTGAGATGCAATCACAATCCTCACCAGATTATTGGAGATAGGGATGTTGGAGTGTTAACTAGTAGAAGAATTAGAGAGAATTCTTACATGATGTCCACTATTGTGCCTAGAACTTCTAAGGAATCATTTAGAGATGATCATTGGATCAAATCTATGGAGGAGGAGCTTGATCAAATTGAGAAGAATAATACATGGACCATAGTACCCCGACTGGTGAATAAAAATGTGATGGGTACTAAGTGGGTATTCAGGAACAAACTGAATGAAGATGGTGTAGTAGTTCGAAACAAAGCTAGATTGGTTTGCAAAGGTTATGCATAGGAAGAATGAGAAGATTATGGTGAGACTTTTGTACCAGTTGCTAGACTGGAAGGTGTCAGGAGTTTACTTGCATTTGTAGTACTAAGGGATTCAAAGTATATAAGATGGATGTGAAGTCAACATTTTTGAACAGAATATTGGAAGAAGAAGTATACATTTAGCAGTCAGATGGTTATGCTTTGATTGATGAAAAATACATGGTATGCAATTTGCACAAGGCATTATATGGGTTAAATCAAGCACCTAGAGAATGGTATGAAAGGCTTCGTTCACACCTGATGAAGATAGGTTTTTAGAGAACCAGTGAAGACAACAACATATATCTCAAATCTGAAGGAGATAAGATACTAGTTAGTGAAGTGTTTGTAGATGATATCATATTTAGAGGCAATGATGACATGAGCAATGAATTTGAAAATGAAATGAAAAATGAGTTTCAAATGTCTATAGTGGGAGAGATAAAAAATTTCATAGGCGTACAAATACAACAAATGAAGAGTGGTATTTTCATCACATAGTCTAAGTATGTGAAAGAGGTATTAAAGATAATTATTATGAGTGACTCTAAACCAGTTGGGACACCAATGGTTATAGGTTGTAAATTGTCTAAGGAAGATGAAGCCACATCTATTGATGAAAAGGAGTACAGGTCAATGATTGGGAAATTGCACCATGTTGTTCACAACAAACCAGATATAGCTCATGCAGTTGGTCTAGTTGCTAGATTTCATAAGAATCCAAAGGAAACACATTTGATAGCAACCAAGAGGATATTCAGATATTTGAAAGGTACTATTTACTATGGATTATGGTATCCATATGCATGTAACTTTGATTTGAAGGTGTATATAGATGCAGACTGGGCAGGTAATGTTGATGACAGGAAAAGAAGAACCAGTGGAGCATTCTTTCTTGGAGGAAGACTTATTTCATTGAGTAGCAAGATGTAGAGTTGTATATCATAGTCTACTATTGAAGCTGAGTATGTTGCAGCTTATATGAATTGTACCCAGACTATCTGGATGAGGCACATTTTGGAAGGTTTCAAGATGAAGCTTTTTAGAACCTGTAAAAATCTTATGTTACAATACCAGTGGCATAAATATTTCCAAGAACCCTATTTTGCATGCATGAACCAAGCATATTGAATTGAAGTATCATTTCTCAAGGGAAAAAGTGCAGAGTAAAGATGTGATATTGGAGCATGTTTCTACCAAGGAGCAGCTTGCAGACATCTTTACTAAACCTCTACCTAAGACTACTTTTGAGTATATTAGAATTCAGCTAGGGGTTGTACCCCTTCATGAGGTCAATTGAGCATGATGTAGAGTACATCATTCCTGGAGCTACTTGCATAATTTTATAGCAGGATTGGTGTAGAAGTGGAGTTATTCCATAGGGCAAGCATCAAGTTGTAAATGGATGATGTTGAACAGTGAAGTTTGACATTGCATGTTTTACTTTCACTTTGGCATTGTTGTCAAAGGGGGAGAAGAGCTATATGATTATGGGAAAAGAATTGTATGATTGATAGAGAAAAGGTCTATAGCTAGTTACCAGCTGAAGACAAGGAGAGTTCATGGTAAAATGTAAACCATGATTCCTATTCACAATCAGAGCAATCAATGGTATTGATATTTTTATTGCCATCTTTGCTAAAGGGGGAGATTGTTGGCATTTGCATGAATATTGCATTAATGAAATGTTATATTGTCATTAATGTTAATTAACCGATAATGGTGTTGTTATAATGTTATTTTATAACTGGTAGGAAGAGCTAGTGAAGGGTACTACAACTGGTAGGTGAGTTTGTGGAGTGAACCGGTATTGCTAAGTAATGATGAGATCAATCGGTAAATCCTACATGTTGATATGATAAACCCTAACTGATTAAGTTTGGTGAATTGTTTGTATTGGTTTATGATCTGCTGATGAGTGGTAATGATTATGACACATATGCATGTTGTATGAGAAGAGTTTCAAAGTGTTTTTGGCATGTTGAGATAACAGTTTTTATCTTGGGAATAAGCAAGTATATTGCATGTAATGCAAATGCGTGATGAATTACTGAGTTCGATGAAGCAGTGATCAAGGAGCGGTCGAGGCTATCTTGAATGATGTACAAAGATTGTTATGCCATCTAATGGTCATACTTGAACCGGCTTATTTGTAATCTCTATGAGAGAATTAGGTTTGTGTTGTGTTACCGACTTGATGATTTGTTTATAAAGTCGATGAGTTGTTTTGTTTTAGAGTTGGCAAAGTTGTAGTTGAGTGTGGTTGCCAAACCGGATGATGCATCTGTAGTTTTTTGTAGAATCATATAGGAGCATGAAAAGGATCTGAACAAGCAAGTGTAGTGTTATTCAAACAGGTCAACAAATGCCTATCAATTTCTAACAATTATAGCAGTAAAATCCCCTAACTGGGTAAGCTCTAATAAGCTTAGTGTTATTCAAATCCTCTAACTAGGTGGTCCATTAGCTTGGATTTCAAATCCTATACCGAGGTTACTCCTCATAGGATATTGCTTCTAATAGGGCATTATAGTCAATCCCTTAACCGGGTGGTCCCTAACAAGATCTTTTCTTAACATGACTTTTTGTAAAGCTTTAACAGGCTTGGCTCCTAATAGGGAGAACTTCAGAAGAGTTCAGAATACTTGTGGGTATTCATCCCCACCATGTTTTTTCCCATTTGGGTTTCCATGTGAAAAAATATTGTGTCATGTGGTGAATTTTTTTTGGTTATGTTTACTATGGTTGAATTGCTTAACTGCTTAATCCACTTTGATATGTTATGTTAACTAGCAACAATATGAAATGAATTTTTACTTATGTCAATAAATTATTTGGATGTTTGTGAGTTTCAAGTTGTTTATGCCTGTTAATCTGTTATAACAGTCAACTAGTTTAACTTGACAGTGATATTGCATTTGTAGTTTAGTGGTTTAACTTGTCATTTTTGAGTTTTCTTTGAGAGGTTGTTTCTGAGAATGGTGAAAGTTTATATCAATTTTTCTATCTACTGAATTAACCCCCCCCCTCTTAGTAGTCTACTAGATCATTATTCTTTTATCATACCATCAATATATCTTTGTTTTTGTATCATCAATGGTCTTCTTTCCATCTTCCACTTGCTTTCTCAGATTACCAATGTGTTCTTCTTCTTTCCTGTTCTTTTCTCTACTTTCATTGAAATCATTGAGAGCATATCTCAATTTTCCTTCCATATCCATTACAACTTCAATGTACCATTCATGTTGTTCCATAGATTCCAAATATTTCTTAGATTTAAAAATTATGTTCAAATCTTGAATCTACCTCAGCTATTAGATCATTTCTTCAAGAACCTTTCTCTGATAGCAATTGTTGAACCCTTCCAAATGTTGAGAGGGGAGGTGAATCAACACATATTAAAACTTAACCATTTTAACCTATCAATTATCATTCATTCCATTTACCATATGTGTAGAAGTAAATAACTAAAAAACACAATAGCAATCACACATGAACATTAATATTTTAGGTGGAAAACCCAATGAAGTAAAAACCACGGTGAGAACGATCCCATTATATGAAAACAAGTTACAATGTTTTAGGCTCAAGGCCAAAGAAGCTCACTGCTCTTGATATGGATTTGCAATATTGAGGCACCCAATCTCTTGGGGAAAGATACAATAGAGACTTGCATACATTGAAGATCACTCCTTTAGGGCAAGATAAAAAGCACCTGAGAATAATGTATCAATATGATTGAACTTCTGAGAACCTCATCCTCTGATATGCTGATTATAGTTTACTATTAATACACATTTGAAACTACCTTCATTACTACTCAACTACACTTGTGCACCTTCGCACTTAAAAAATATCACTCACTCACACCACATACAAATTGTTAACTATGTTTCAAAATGATTTCATCCTTGACATACCATTTGCAATGAAAATAACATTAATTAAGTCATCCTAATTTTATGTAACATGTAGATATAAATAGCTAGCCCCAAAAAACCCTTAAAGGCAATATGGAGCGTAGAATGTGGCATGCACAAAGCATCACACCATTTTAGCACACCTTCCTATCCATCCTAAATCAATGCCTATAGTTTTTCATGTTACCACACAAAGCAAAACATCATAGGTTGGCTCCAAGAGATAAAACTATTAATGTCCATTGACCAAAATAACTCAAAACATGATGTAAACCACCAAAAACACTTGTTGATGTATTGCATAGCATCATCATACACCAACATAGCCAAATCATTGGACCACACCACCAATATTATTGAAGACAAATGAATGCAACACATTCGTACAAATTGTCACTTTGTCACTACACAAGCCGATATACATACCAACATAAATTAAACTATAGATCAAATGAGAACCTAGAAGCTAAGATATATGTGCAACACTTGCATCCACCAACATCATACTACAACTGCAAGAATTGATGAAGCAATGTGTCATAATACATACCAAAATTTTGAGCATACGTTGATAGACTTTTCAGCAGAGTAGTTACACTTAGCCAATACCAACTACAAACCATTAAGATCATCTCCAAAGCTCTGGAAAATCCATAATACAACTAGATATACCATCTAAATCATCCACACATCTGTATGAACACTTAATCAATCCTATGTTACTGCACTAGTTGAACATGTATCCAGACCAAAGATATCAATGAGTTTGACAACTAAACACATATAAGGACCAAAGATATCACTAAGTTTGACATCAATGACAACACAAACTCATATTTTCAATAATATTAACTAATATAGCTTAAATGAATTATGTGGTAGTTATGTAATAGTGCTTAAATCTCACATGTGCTCCCTCTCCCACCTTCAATCCTTCTCTTAGCTAGTCAGTTATTATGTGTGTGTATATACTTGCATATATGTGTGTGTATACATACACATACACATACACATACACATACACATACACATACACATACACATACACATACACATACACATACACATACACATACGCATATGCATACACATACACATACACATAAACAGAGACACACATACACACATGTACACACACATATACATATTATATTTGTGTATACATTATAAATATACATAATATTTACACACATACACATATGTGTGTGTATATATATTTGTATATACCACATACAAATATACATATGTATATATGTATAGACACACATATGTTGCAAAAGTGAAGTTGATAGTGTGTCAGCATGATTGTTATTGATGTCAACATACTGATTTTGTGTTTTAGCAATTAGTTTGTGCTACACATTTCTGATATGTTGTAGTTGTAGTCATGAAGTTTTGATATGTTGTTGGATGTGGCCTTCAAATGTCAATCTTATGATTTGGTTCTCTAGAAGTTGTGCTTTGGAAGTGTATTTAGTGATGATGGTGTTTGGCAATGTTTGTAGTGCTCCATATTTCTTTGCATTTCTAGTTCTGATGATAATATTTTGGACTTATGCTATTTTCATCTTTATCTTCAAATGTTATTCTGATTTCAGACATGATGATGTGCTCCAGAGATGTGGTTTTAGATATGTTCATTTTGGGTTCAACTGACCTTGAATATTTTTTCTTTTTCTTCGGTGTTTGTTGCATATGGATAACATGTTGTTTTGGTCAATGTAGTGCATTGTGGTGTGCTCCACTTCTCATTATTTCCATCATGGTCATGTTTAGTGTAGACCTATTTCAAATTGTGTTCAAGTAAATTATTTTTCTGACTTGGGGTACTTGTCATTTAAGAGATCAGTATAAATAAGGATTTTTGTAATGAAGAACATATAGAAGCAAGTGGATTGAGAAAGAAGATTTGTCTCTTGTTGGTATGAATTTGTGCGACATCATGTGAAGTTGTGTTTGAGAAGTATGGTTATGTGATGTTGTTGTTAGGTACTGGAGGCAGTGAGCTAAAGGTCTCTTCTGGCATTGCAATGTAGTGGCAATTGTGTTACAATGGTGGATTCCTTCTTTTTCCTTCTTCTTTTGGGCAATGAGCCCTCTTTTTCTGGTAGTTTTAGCTGGACAGTGAGTCCACCTACAGTGAGCCACCCATTCTAAAAATCACCTTAACTGGTGTCACCCTAACAAGTGTTTTATAATTGAGAATTAGCTTTCTCCATGGTTTTTCCCTTCTTAGGTTTTCCGCATAAAATATGGTGTTTCATGTGCATGTTTCATGTTTGTTCTCTCTCATGCTTATATCTATTTATGATTAAGTAATTGAGTATTAGTTTACTGGATCTATTTCCATGGAATAAGTTAAGATTTTAATTGACAATTGATTCACCCCTCCTCCCAGTTGTCTGGGATATTCAACAACATATACATATGTGTACACACACTAGAGCAGTAATAAAAAAACTAAAAAACTGTGAATGCATGAACATAGATAGATTTAATTTCTTCCTATAAAACCAAAATCACATACAATAAACCCATGGTCAATGGAGGTAGGTTAAATACATGTCTCAACATCCCCCCAATGGTTAGAAACCATTTTTCAAGATTCAACTACCAAAAACCACTTTTTTTTTTTAAATGACAACTTTTGTTATGAAAGTTGCTTAACAACTTTTGTGGTACAATTTTTTTGATTTGTGCCCATTGACTTCCAATGACTTCCTAAGACTCTAATATGAATCAACCAAGATAAAATTGGTCTAGAAGACCTTATTACAATAAAAGGAACTGAAAATGTTAAGACTCTACATTGGACCACATTTATTAAGCAAGGCTAGGTGCCCCTGCACCATACACCCCAGGTAGAATTTGATTCAAGTCCTCTTGAGGACTATGCTGCACCAAACCATTATTTGGCCTCAAAATACTATATCTAACTAGTATACCTTTCCATTGGATCAGGTATTGAAATATTGTATCATTCCTTTTATTCTTTAGCTGGGTGTCACCTAAACATTGTCCCTACCCCATAAATTGTACTATTGACTATCTTCCCATCTTTCTCTTATCACAAAGTGATGTATAAGTGACCTGCACATCTACAGTCATGCCTTTTCCAATCTTGTATTGGGATGTCTTATTTTGTACCCTTGGTAGGCACTTGAACTCACCTTTCCATTCACCTTCAATCACTCCATCTCTTTCCTTTACCTCTGTCTTCAATTTCACTACCTTATCAAACTTATGAACCACTATATTATTAGGCCCATATACTACTGCACTAGCAGATCTCAACTACCCACTAACCTCCTTATAAATTAAAGGACAATACACTACCCCTACTAAAATTTGATCATGCTTTTCTAACCAATCTTGCACTTTATTACTTACCTTCTCTTTACCTTGTTTTGATAACACTTCACCTTATTTCTTTTCCCATATTGAAGCACTCATCATAATCATTGTCCTAACATCTTCAAGCCTTGAAATGTTTGCATACCATTCATGGCTATCCACCTCAATCTTGACAAACTCCTTCTTACCTAAGATGATCACGTTGGCTACCTTGGTCTGCTACTTGGCTTAGTGTGAAAGTAATCCCAGCCTTTTCAATCTGATATGTATTAGTTCTTCCATCATAAATGACATGTCGATCAAAATTTCATGGCCTTTCAAGTAGTAAATGGCAACAATCCATTGGTAAAACATCATAAAGTATCTTATCTCTATATCCAACAATGCTAAAATCAACTAAGGCTTGTTCATTAACCAAAATGGACTGATCATCATTCAACCAAGACACTCTATATGGTATTTAATGGGGAATTTTCTTTGGATTTAGTTTGTCTACCATTTCATTAGACACCATATTATCAGTACAACCTAAATCTACCACTACCTTACATACCTTACCTTTGCATTTGTAGGTGGTCTTGAAGAATGTTCTTCTTTGGGTCATCTCCTTCTCCTTAGAAACTTTTAGGAGTTGTATTCCTACCATCAATGAATCTCCCACTTTTGGAGAAGCATATTGAATTGGAGAGTTTACACTCTCATCTTCATCTTCTTGCACCAATTGCACTCTCTTTTCACTTCTCCTTCCACCTCCACTTGAAGTAGAAGCTTGTTTTTCAAGGCACTTGAATGTTGGATGACCAAACTCAGTACAATGGTAACACCTACCTATAAATATGTTTGAAATTATTCCACACCCAAATCTACCTTTGAAACCTATGAATCCACCTCTTGAATCTGCACCTTGGTCCTTATTTTTGTTTGTCTCTTCTTGGTATTCAAAGGACTATTTTGATCCTCTTCCTCTATTAATTATGCCTCTTCCTCTAATGGACTTGTCTTCCCTTCTTTTTATCTTCTCTTCCACTCTAATGGCCAATTGGAAACATTCTTCAATTGTCTTTGGATTTGCCACCATCAATTAATCTTGGATGTTGAATCTTAGTCCCCCAAGGTATCTAGCAACCTTTTCAACCTCATCTTCCATCCTACTTGATCTTATGCTCAACTTATAAAACTCATCTATGTAAGTCTTAACATCTAAATCCTTTTGTTTCAAACCTTGGAGTTTCTTATACAATTGAACTTCATAGTCTTTAGGAAGAAACTTACCTTTAAGTTTAGCAACCATTATATCCCAAGAGACTATCTTTTCTTTACCTCTCTTTCTCCTCTCAGCTTGTTCATAGTCCCACCATAATAACGCATGTCCTTTGAGTTTTGTCTTTGCTACCTTCACCTTCTACTAATCAAGATCATCTTTTCATTCAACATGATTTTCTATAGTTGCAATCCAATCTAGAAGCTCTTCATCATTCAAATTCCCTCCATACATAGGCAAAACAACTTTCACCTTATGTTTATCACCTTTGAATACTCTTAGAAGTCTAATTGTCCTTTGTTCTTTAGGGTCCAATTTCTCTTCCTCTCCTTCATTCTCTCCTTCCCCCTCTCCTTCCTTGGGTTCACTTTCATCACCTAATACCACATCTCTCCTTTGATTAGAGTCAAGGGAAACAAGCCTTGCTAACACAACATTATGGGACTCCAAAAACTTTGCATGTCTCTCTTTTAACTCCTACAACTCTCTAGCAGTGCCACTATTTTTAGGAGACATCTTGACTTTACAATTTTGTCTTTTCAAATTCAACTTCTCTTTCTTCACACCACAACCTTCTTCTTCCCAAGTAAAACCTATGCTCTGATACCACTTGATGTAGAGGAAGGGTTCAACTCAACACAAATAAGGCATATTTCACAACAATGGGCTCATATCTCCATCCTCTTCTCAAACTCCAAGTTCTCTTTCACAATTCATTATGCCTCAATGGGCTATAAACACCAACTTTAGATCAAGGCTTCACAACATCTGAATTGACATTGGGAGCATTGTACGAAAAATAATTCTAATATAAATATACCATGTATACCATCCAAAACTTTTGATTATCCCAACTACTATACTGTCCACAAAATCAGACCTAGACTCTAGTAGCCCTCATGTTTAACAGATCGGGTCATAACTTTTGATATAGTCTAGATATCCAAAAAATAATCATAGTTTTGAATACCCTTTTGATCCATACACAATATATCCAGATTGTAGGTGGTGGTGTTTTGGACCAGGTGTCTCAAAATTAGGACTATCTTCCGACAATTAAGCTTAATTAGCCCTCTTTCCCAAAGCAACCCTATGAAGGATTGACTCCAACATTATAAACTATAATCCAATGACTTAGATAAGTAGAAAATATTCCGAACCAACAAATCTTTGTAGGAGAGGTGCTCACAAACTCTCCCAATCACAAAACTCTTGGATTGTTTTTATTAAGGCTAATTAAATGAGGGTTTTATAGAAATTCACCCTATAGGCATCTACACTGCCAACCAACACTTAAAAAATTAAAAAATATGTCTTCACATTCTCTTCAAACCTTTACCCTACTTTTAGCAATTTATTTTGTGTGAACTCCATCATTTAGCCATTAAACTTGACTCAAAACTTACACATTTCACCTTAGGCATCATCACAAAATCCTTAAATGGCCTTCCCTACTCTTGGAAACCATTTAAATACAAAACCTACAACAAATTTAGTCATTCCACCAAGTTAGAACATAACACAATGGGTGGAATGACTTAAATATTCATTTTGTCAATCTCAAACCCTTAAAACAGGGGTTCCAGACTAGTTTTGGAAAAATGCTTGTACAATGCTCAAATATTGATAAAAATTAATGAGACAAAAGTCAATTCGAAGGGGATTCACCCCCCTTTCAAATTTATCTAGTCTCAAGCCCTGATCCTTCCATACAAGGCCTTACCACACACTAGAGAAGTAATAAATAACTAAAAAATGTGAATACAAGAACAAAGATAGATTTTTAATTCTTCCACAAAACCAAAATCACATCCAATTGACCCATGGTCCATGGAGGCAAGTTAAATATGTGGAAACCCTATAAGGGGAAAAACCATGGTGGTAAACCTTACCCACAATTAGATGATATTACTGTAGATAGTAAGTGTATACAAATGGGGTCTGCAGATGCAGAAAGGACAACCACCTAGAGCTCACTGCTCAATCACAAAATTTGAGTCACACTGACTACAATTGGATGGTTAAATCCAATAACAATGTAGTGCTCAAAATAGCATCTGCAATGCTGGATTCAGTACCAGTTTAAGCTCTAAACATGAGTGCCAAACACCTTCATAACCTTCCTTCAACCTTCAGATAATGTCTGCGTGATTCGCTTAAGGATCTTCTTATTTTTGCACTTTAATGATCTTCAATATTCACATACACTCATACCATACATGATCTTCAATAAGATCTTACAATCATTTATACAAAACCTAAGACCAAACCACAAGGTCGGCTCACTAAAGATATTACATTTAAATCAATTACAAAATAAGTCTTGATGTGATACAATATGTTGGCTCAATACATTAACATATTAACCAATCAATAAACCATTTCCAAAATGTGTCGTGCTGATCTGGAATAGATATCATGTACCGGTCCATAACCTAGACCTATCTACTAGTAAAGGCAAATTTGTCAACTCGATTTGCACAATAAGAAAAACACCAAATCCAAACATCCAATCCATGTCTTCGACATAACCAAATGATCTCCAGATGATAACAAGTCATGATAACTGCCAGTGAACAATATAACTTGTCATTGAACATATAACTGGTACTGTGCATAAGCCACTAACCATGTCGGTGAGCACAATATGCTAGTTCAACAATAAATCAATATAACTAGAGTGCCAAATCAACAATGTAGACCTCCAAGAAGATAATTGTTGACATCAATGACAAAACCAATGCAACACATGATGAAGTCATCCATAATACCAACAATCTCCCCCTTTAGCATTGATGGCAACACTAGATGGAAAAACATCTAAGTGCCAAAAACCAATAAACCAATAATCTCCCAAAGATAGATCAATAATAGAAATCAAAACCAAAATACATCTCTCCAAGTAGAATGTTCATCTCTCCCCAAAGTACAAAGTTTTTCCATAGATATCTCTCCCCCTTTGACATGAAATGCCAAAGCAGTTAAGAATCAAGCATATCATACATCTAACTACTCCCCTTGAGCAGTAGCTCTCCTTCATCAAAGCTGGAAAATGATTTTTTTGTTAGTCCCTACTGGTTTGATGCCAATCTTCATCATTCAGGTCTTTGTCGGTGGGGAAATTACCCCAAGCTGCTCTCTGAGATATTCAAATTTTTCCTTAGGCAAAGTCTTTGTAAAGATATCTGCAATTTGCTCTTTAGTATTCATATAAACCAATCTCACTTCTTTTGCTTCAACATTCTCTTTCAAAAAATTATACTTAATAGAAAGATACTTTGTCTTAGAGTGAAATACCAGATTCTTTGATATATCAATTGTTGTTGAATTATCACAATAAATAATTACTGGTTCTTTGAATTTTACCTTGATATCCTTCAACATTTGCTTGATCCATAATACCTGAGTACAATTAGTTGCTGCTACAACATATTGTGCTTCTGTTGTAGATAATGATGTACAAGTATGCTTCTTGCTGATCCATGAAATCAATCTTCTGTCAAGAAAGAATGCACCGCCAGTGGTACTCTTTCTCTCATCTACATCTCCTACCCAATTAGAATCTATATATGCACATAACTCAAAATTTTCATTCTTAGCATACCATAAACCAATATTTGTTGTGCCTTGTAGGTACCGGAAAATCCTTTTAACCATCGTTTCATGATTTTCTTTAGGATTGCTTTGAAATCTAGATACAATACATACTGCATTCATTAAATTAGGTCTGGTTTGTGTCAAATATAGTAATCCTCCAATCATAGATTTGTATCTTGTCGGATTAATAGGAGCTGAATCATCCTTCAATGTCAATTTATTAGTTGTAGTCATAGGAGTGCTTACCGATTTGGAGTTTTCCATACCAAATTTCTTCAAAAGTTCCTTTAAGTATTTTGTTTGACATATGAATATACCTTTATCTATTTGTGAAATCTGCAAACCTAGAAAATGTTTTATCTCTCCAATCATAGACATTTCAAATTCTTCCTGCATCTTGTTAGCAAAGTCTTTACATAATCCATATTCACCTTGGAAAATGATATCATCCACAAAAACTTCAATAACCAAAATGTCATCATTGGTAACTTTGTAATACAAATTACTATTAGCATTACCTTTTGTGTAACCAAGCTTTAAAAGATATTTATCCAATCTAGCATACCAAGCTTTGGGAGCTTGCTTCAATCCATATAAAGCTTTCCTTAACTTGAAAACCATATCCTTGTCATCTATCAATGAAATTCCAAAATGCACATTTTACATCCATCTGATAAACTTTATAGGTCTTATGAGCTGCAAATGCAAGAAATAGTCTAATTGCCTCAATTCAGGCTACTAGTACAAATGTTTCATTATAATCAATTCCTTCTTTTTGTGAATAACCTTTACAAACTAATTTTTCTTTGTTTTTGATTACCTCACCATCTTCATTAAGTTTATTTCTATATACCCATTTAGTTCCAATTACATTTTTGTCTTTAGGCCGGGGAACTAATGTCCATGTATTATTCTTTTCAATCTGTTCTAATTCATCTTCCATTGCTTTTATCCAATGTTTATCTTGACATGCTTCAATAATAGATGTTGGTTCAACTTGAGAAATTAAACATACCTCTTCATTTGTGAATCTTCCTCTAGCCATAACACCTTGATTCTTATTTTCAATTATCTGATTCTTTGAATGATTCAATCTTACATACCTGGGTTTATTCCGATTTACAATCACAGGCTGATGTTCTTCAGTCACAGTTGAGTTTTCTGATGATGTCGGTGTGACTAGATCTACATTTTGTACCGGTGCAATTTGTGCCAGTTCATTTATAATCATTTCAACTGTTGATTCTACATATCTTGAATCTCCTCTAAAATGTTCATCTACTTTTACATTAGTACTTTCAATAATTTTCTGCAATCTTTTATTATAACATTTATATGCCTTGCTTCTAGATGAATAACCAAGAAATATTCCTTCGTCACTTCTAGGATCAAACTTTCCAATAAAATCATCTCTCCTAATATAACATTTGCTTCCAAATATTCTGAAGTATTTAAGAGTAGGAGTATGACCAAACCATAATTCATAAGGGGTCTTCTGGTTTCACTTTTGATGTGAACTTTGTTGAATGTGTAAACTGTTGTATTCACTGCTTCTCTCCTAGTACACATGAGGTAGATTTGCTTCCATCAACATGGTTCTTTTTGCATCCATAATAGTTATGTTCTTCCTTTTCACAACTGCATTATGTTGGGGTGTTCAGGGTGCTGATAATTATCTTTTGATTCCATTCTCCTCACAGAATGAATTGAATTCCCTAAATGTAAATTCTCCTCCTTGATTTGATCTCAAACATTTTATTTTCTTGCAAGTTTAATTCTCTACCATTGCCTTGTATATCTTGAATTTCCCAAGAGCTTCAAATTTCTCCCTGAGAAAAGTAACCCAACACATTCTAGAATAATCATCAATTATTAGCATAAAGTATCTATCACCTTGTAGACTTCTTGTTCTTGCTAGACCACATAAATCAGTATGAATTAAATCAAGAGTATTATTGGATTTCTTAGAAATTCTCTTAAATGTTGTTCTAACTTGCTTTCCAATTTGACATTCCTTACATACCGGATTAAAAGGTTTCACAATCTTAGGTAAATCTCTTACTGCCTTAGTTGAACTGATCTTTACAATGCAATCAAAATTCACATGACATAGTCTTTTATGCCATAACCAACTTTCATCAATGTGTGCAATCAAACATGTCTTATCACTAGTATTCAAATGAAAGATATTACCTTTAGTCCGATTACCGGTTGCAATCTCGAATCCAGTTCTCTTTATGATTTTGCATTTTTCATTCTTGAATTGTAATTGAAACCCTTTTTCCACTAACTAACCAACACTCAAAAGATTATGCTTCAAACCTTCAACATAATAAACATTGTTAATATTATGCTTACCATCCAAAGATATAGTGCATCTTCCTTTGATTAAACAAGCTTTGTCATCTCCAAATCTTACTAGACCTCGATTACATTCCCAGAATGACAAGAATTTTCTTTTATCCCCAGTCATATGATGCAAGCATCCATTATCAATGATCCATCCATCCTTTTCTTGAATATTAGCTGCCAATGCCTTCTCTACCGGTTTGACAATAGGTGCCAGTTAATCTTCTTTTATTGCAACAAATGCGCATCCACTATTTGCTGGATCTTCATCCGGAATCATTTGTAACACGTTCATCTACATAGTAACATGACTTATCTCTATTTTTCTTAAATCTGTACCTCTGATATTCAGGGTTGGGCTTATATGTACTCTTTTCTTCCTCCCTTAATCTTACATGTCTATCAAGACACCTAGATACTATATGACCAACTTTATTGCAACTAAAACATTTGAAAGGTGCTTTACCTTCATACTTACTTCCTACTGGACCTTTAGGCATCTTCCTTGTAAATAGTGCTTCAAGTTCTTCAAGTTCTTCATTTTATCTTCTCATATCTTCAAGTTCTTTTGCATAAAGTGCTTTCCAATCAGTTTTGTCAGATGATGATGATGATGATGATGACGATGATGCTTTGAAAGCTAAATCAGTCTTGACTGTAGCAACATGACCAAATTCTTCAAGCTCAAATGCTGAAAGTTTTCCAAGCAAAGTATATCTAGAAACTGATGTATTAGGCATTGTTCTCAACTCATTAATAGTCTCAACTCATTAATAGTAGTCACTTTCATTTTGTAAGCCGTTGGCAAAGCTCTTAAAACTTTAGAAATAATTTCATCTTCACTTAAAGATCCTCCACAACATTATATTCCTAAAACAATTTCATTAACTCTTTCCATAAATGCAAAAATTCTTTCATCTCCTTTCATTTTTAAATTTTCATACCCGACCCGGTAACATTCCAATTTTGCAAATTTGACATTGGTATCTCCTTCATTCAATGTTTCTAGTTTATCCCAAATAACTTTAGCAATAGATTGGTCTGATAATCCCATGATTTGTTGATCTGATAATGCACTCAGAAGTGCTTCTCTTGCTTTGCAATCATTCTCCAAGTCCTTAGACAATGTTGGTGGATGAGGTTGATTCGGAGTAGGACCAACATAGCCATTCTTTGTAACTTCCCATATATCTATTCCAATGCAATTCAGATGTGTTTCCATTCTAATCTTCCATATACCATAATTAGTTCCATCAAGTTTCAAACTATCCTTCCTGAAAATATTTGCTGCCATAGGATCTCCTCAAGGTGTTAGGCTTCTGCAAAGAAAGGACTTGGCTCTGATATCAATTGATAGGAGCTAGAAAGGACAACTGAGAGGTGGGGGGGGGGGGGTGAACCAGTTGTCAACTAGTCATATATAAATTATAACCCAAATGCAATTATTCCAATTTAAACTTAGTGTCGGTAAACCAAACTTAGATGCTGGTAAAATAGATTAACAATTGTAGCAGTACCAGTTTAACTTAATGCATGAAACAGAAAGAGAAACAACATCCACAACACATGACACAAATATTTTGACGTGGAAACCCGGTAAGGGGAAAAACCACAGTGGGAAACCTTACCCGCAATCAGATGATACTACTATAGATAGTAAGTGTATATAAATGGGGTCTGCACATGCAGAAAGGCCAACCGCCTAGAGCTCACTGCTCAATCAAAAAATAGGAATCACACTAACTACAGTTGGATGGTTAAATCCAATAACAATGTACTGCTCAAAATAGCATCTACAATGCTGGATTCAGTACCTCTCAACATGAGTGCCAAACACCTTCATAACCTTCTTTCAACCTTCAGATAATGTTTGCGTGATTCACACAAGGATCCACTTATTTTTTCACTTTAATGATCTTCAATATTCGCATACACTCATACCATATATGATCTTCAATAAGATCTTACAATCATTTATACAAAACCTAAGACCAAATCATAAGGTCAACTCACTAAAGATATTACATTTAAATCAATTAAAAAATAAGTCTTGATGCAATACAATATGTCAGCTCAATACATTTACACATTAACCAATCAATAAACCATTTCCAAAATGTGTCGTGCTGATCTGGAATAGATATCATGTACTGGTCCATAACCTAGACCTATCTACCGATAAAGGCAAATCTATCAACCCAATTAGACCAATAAGAAAAACACCAAATCCAAACATCCAATCCATGTCTTTGACATAACCAAATGATCTCCAGATGATAACAAGTCATGATTAGTGACGATGAAGAAGATAACCTGCCGGTGAACATATAACCGGTGACTGTGCATAAGCCACTAACCATGCCAGTGAACACAATGCACCTGTTCAACAATAAACCAATATAACCAGAGTGCCAAATCAACAATGTAGACCTCCAAGAAGATAAGTGTTGACATTAATGACAAAACCAATGTAACACATGATGAAGTCATCCATAATACCAACATCTTCCTCTCTTTCATCCTTGAATACCATAACAAATTGCCTCCCTCCATCCATTCATAATAGTTTACATCCATTTCTCTATCTATCCTTAACATAACTCCTATCATGGTTTGAGTTGATAATTTGTTAATGTCACCCATTTTTTCATCTCCTTTATCCACCCCCATGTCACCCCACTTTCCTCTCATACATGTTCCATCCCTTGTGTTGGATAAAAAAGCTATACTTAGAAGTCATGTTAACAATAAGGTCTTTTTATTTCTTAGTCTTCAATGCATTGGTCTCCAACCTCAAACAAGTCTCACATGTTTGCTAGCATCCTTCCAGTTCATGTATTTTGATAATAAAAAAACACATTAGGCTTACACAACTTTGTATTCCACAAATGATACAATTTTGAGATCCTCGGATTTGCCTTAAACAAAAACAAACATTGCAAGCAAATATTGTACCTAATGCACATGAAAGGGGACACAAGACAAAAACAAAGCTCAAGTGTTAGAATGTTAGCTTCAAACAAAACAAACACAATACAAATGAACCAAAACCTCTGAATGCATACCGAAAGAGATTAAAGAGTATGCAAATGAAGCATAACACAAGAAAATAAGAAAGAAGAGACTCCCTAAGATGCTCCAATGATGTTATTTGATAGCTCTCCCTTGTTCTTATCCTCTCCAAGATCCAACTGCTTGATTGAGTGTAGCTCTCAATTTAGAATGAAGCCATGGATGCCAAATGAAGTATTGAAATGGTTGAAAATGATGAACTCCTATTGCTATGCTAATGCAAAGAGTAAAATTACTATGAGAAAGCTTAAGTGTGAATGCAAGTATAATAACAATGCTAAAATGCTTCCTGTTTTGCTTGAGGAGAGGGTTCCTTTTATAGGAAAAATGGTTGATTGAATGGTCAAGATTGATCTAGATTAGCAAGGGCTAGGAATGCACGATCCTCAATCCATGTTTGCAACTTCCACCAATGCCATGGTGACAAGTGGAATCATGAGAGGGTTTGAGAGGTGAGGGAAGAAGCATTTAATGCTTGAGAAGATATGAGGGTAACCTCATGTGGTTTGGTTATTGGATAAAGCTATTATACAATGGGTAAACTCTTGTGCAAATTTTACCCATGGTTAGGCCTTGACCAAAGGGAAAAGACCTAAAGTAGTCATTGGTTAGGAGGGATCCCAAAGAGATCAATCTAGACCGGTCAGCAAGATTAAACACAATGAAAACACAAAGATATGATGGAGGCAATGCAAAACAGATTGATTTATTTCATGAAAACTGATTACAACCAATTGGTAACAACTGGGTTGCACCATAACCGGCTCATAGGCCTGTTAGGACATGCTCAACATACAAAATAGGTTGCAATTGGGACCTCAAAACTATAGATCTATCTTCTATGTTCTATATTCAACCTTTGATACATTCTAATGCTAAATTACAATGATTTATACAATCCAAAGGGATCCGGTCGGTCCAAAAAGGGATCAAAACCTAAAGAACAAGACCTAACGTGTAAAACCAACAAGGTCAGCCTCCACCAAGAGATTCCTTTGAAAAATCCAAAGGATAAAGTGTAGATCATGGGGAAAGGCCAACCACATTCCAAGGAACATCAAAATCAATGCCCAAGGCTCTGCAAGCTTCTGAAGGGTTCCTGTAGATCACCAAAATAGGTCTAGGCAACCGGTAACAAGAAACTATCAACCGGTAATAGGAAACTGTCAAGGAAACTGATAGTGCTAACTTGCTGAAAAATGATCCAAATGTGATGCATTTTGGAAATAAGAAAGATGATCAAGTTTTCAAGTAGAATCCAACTCCACAGGATCCAGTGAGCCAAAACCGGTACATGCAAAAAGAAAACCTGAAACTACAAACAAAAAGAAAATATTTTTGGTTGATGCAAGATTGTTATGAGCCGGAGATGCTCCTACATCAAGACCCATGTATGTTAGTGTGTTGAAGAAGGGAAGCATTTAAGTCTCTGTAAGAGTCTTAAATGGGTGAGATGATAGGTTGGGGGTTAATTTGGTGTTAGGATTGTGCAAGTGATTAGAAGGGGGGTTAGGCTAATTTAGAAGGGCTTAGAAGAATCCAAAAAAGGTTAGTGAGCAAGTGAGCTTTGCAAGTGGGTGAGGATTTTACGGATTTTTAAATAAATATTAATAAATGTGCAACTTGATTTTGTAGGAGAATGCAAGTGGATGGGAGGAGTTTTAAATAAATGCTTAATTTATTTATATGAGAGGAAAGGGGAATTAAATAAATTTATTAATTTATTTAATATTTGGACTATAGTTTTTAATTTTTAATTTAAATAAATTTATATATATTTTTTAATTAAATTAGAAGAATAGGATTGAATGAATGAATTAAATGTAAACTTAATTAATAAAGGAATATTTGCAGGGATAACTTTAAGAACCCCCTCCCTGGGTAAAGGTGTAAAATCTTGGTGAAATTTTCAATATTTTGGAGGAAAATATTAATTTTTTTGGCGATTTTTTTTAATAGGGGAAAATATTAAATTCCGTTGGCGAATTTTTCTCAGTTGCATAAGAATTGTACAAAAATTAAGGTGGATTTTTCATTCTTTTTGGGAAAAAAAATAATTTTATTGACAAATATTTTTCTTTTGTGTGAATTTTTAAAAAAAAATTAAGGTGAATATTTCACTATTTTGGGGGAAAAATTATAATTACATTGGTGATTTTGTTCATATTGCATGAAAAATGTGGAAAAATTAAGGTGAATCATTCATTATTTTTGGGGGAAAATAATAATTAAGGCTAATCTTCCATTACTAAATGGAGAAAAAAACTAATATAGCAAACACATCACATCTTAGCTATAAGTGTCTTCCATATCCTTATGAAATCTTTTACAAAACTGCTTTTTGGCACATAAGAAATCTTGATCGAGGATTATCTACTATCCTTTTGCATAGAAAACTCAGAACACTGCATGTGTTAGAGGAAGAAAAATACGAAGGATAGCACATATTTAATATTCAATGAGAAGCTACCTGTATTAATCTGTGTTGAGTTGTGTGAGTCATGTACATGTGTTAGGAGTATTGGAATGAAAGCTTTCTTGTGGAATGAGAGAAAAGTACATCTTACACATATTATTATAGTATGTGGAATAATCCAAAGTATAGACCTGGTAGTGAATTACTGCCACTTTGGAAAACGAGAAATAGGGTCATTATTCAAATGCTGCATTTTAGAATGTAGAAGATAGAAATTTTTTAGAGATAAGTTTTTAGGAAGTGTTATTAAATTAAATTAGCCAAAGATAACTAGAGGGTTATTAAAAGGCTTGAGTGCAATTGTAGGCTTCGCCTGTGTTTGCAAATAATTCCGATCTCTCTAGCAACCGCCATGTCTCCCTTATAATGGGTAGACTGCAGAGAGAAAGTTGGGTGAAGACACAAAAGATGCAGTTTTGGAGTCAAGCATCCCTGCTTGATCAAAAATCTCAAAGTTATCCCCTACTAGGAAATGCAATGAGAATCTTGTATCCTAAAATTCTTCGCATCAATAACCACAAATGTACGATAGTGGCATGGCTCATAAGGTAGTTCACATTCATGGAAGCTTTCTATGTCTCTAAACCAAAGCTTTCATGAATACTGGCCTAGAGGTTTTACGACATTGCATTGTTGCAATACATGTTACACATTCTTGTAAAAAGTTGGTAGTTTGTTGCATTCCTTATGATTATAAAACAGATATCAAGGCCTAAAGAAGTATTCTATAATTTTCTCATCTCCGGGGAGAGTAGAGCTAGAAAAGAGGCTTTGTCTTGTCTAGTGTGTAGGATGGTTTCATGGTGAAAGAATGCACACTTTCTTTCAGTAGCTTTTCAATTAGTTCATGAATAGGGTACTATTTTTATTATTGTTGCTAATATTGTCTTCATTTGTACTTTCAGATATTACATGAATGGTAAATCATAATATTAAGGATATTTTGATTTGTCTTGGAAATTTCATTGTCAATGTTTGACTATGTAGTGTGAATGTGGATTTCCTTCAAGGAAGGAATTACATTCTATTTGTAAGTTACCTGTAAGTCTGGAGTAATGCAATGGATCTATAAGAATAATTTGTGCAACTAAACATGAAGTTGTGTTAAAGCTAAGCATTGATGCTCAAGTGACTCACTATTATAAAATTATTTGCTGCTTGGGTTTGCATTCTTGATCTCATATTCAACTCTGAGATCCATTTAAAAAATACATCAAAATCAAAGTGCAATTTCATTTGTTTCAAAAGTACATCAAACTCAAAGTCCAATTAAATGTAGAATAATTAAAGCACATATTTCACAGTTTTTTTGGAAAATAACCCATATAGAAAGTGTATTGCATATCCATTGGAATTAGAAACGTACTTTTTAGCACGTATGAAATCTTTATCTCAGATTCTAAGTGATCTTTTCACATAGAAAAGACTCCTCCCGTCAGAGGAATTTATGCTTGTCATTTTGATGAAGAGTTGCATGGGTGCAAATATTAGCTTGTTCTTGAAGAAAATATTGAATTGTTAGTTAAATGATTATAGAAGACTGATGAGTTTTGATCCTTTCATTAGGTGGCATGAAGAGTTATGATTCTTTGGAAAGGCAAAAAGGTGAAAAGGAATATTTAGACCTTCTAAATTTAGAGCTTCGAGGTTTTTCATAAATGGGGAGCAGTTGAGTTGATCGAGGAGCACTATAAATATTTCCCTCTACACTTGTTCAAGAACAATATAAGAAATGGAATGTCTATATGTAGATGTTTCCTGTGTGTTCATAAGATATAGGTTTAATGACACTAGGTGGATAATATTTCTTGTGTTTATAGTAGCCCAATAGATTCCTTTGTAGCTAAAGGGAATTTCAAATCGAAGGAAGTAGCTAAAGGGATTTTCAAAGGCCATTTGTAGCAGCTGCAGATGGCCTTTCCCTAGCTACCTACATTCGGCCCCTCATCTCTTGAATCCTAAGAGTGAGAGGGAGCGGGGAGGAGAACAATGAGGACATGGAAGAGTCAGCTCTAGAAAAGAGCTTGTTTAGTTAAAATTGATAACTAAAGATGGACTCGTCATCTGATTACAATACCCCTCTGGATTTCATCTACTAGTTTTTATAGCTAGAATCTTGCATTCATAAAACTCCTCCTCTAGTTTTTATAGTTAGAATCTTGCATCCACAAAGTTATCAGCAATGCAATGGTGGCATGACTCAAGCAGTTGAATTTCAACAATATTTGATTGTTCATCGTGGTCCATGATAGTTTTAGTCATATGGTCTAATAAGTTATCCTATTCTATTTTAGGTTTCATATTGGGAATATATCATTTCCATGCATATAAAATAAACATATGTTAAATGAGAACATGGTAGTTGTATACAACCTAGAGTTTGTTGCATTCCTTACTCTTATAAAAGGAATTCCAAGGCTATAATTAAGAGAGTTTTTTGGAGGGAATCTTGGTCTCTTTGGAAAAGGGTATAGTAGTAGTGTTAGAATGTCGAGTCTTCCACAATGAAGAATACATATACTGCTTCAACAATATTAATTAGTTTATGACTTGTCATGTCAATTACTATAGATATAGTTTCTACTTCTAGAATGTACTTCTTGATCTCACATGAATAATAATATCAATGATTTTGTTATTTGTCTTTGCAAATCTCTTGTGAAAGTGAAATTTTGTTTGTGGGTTTATTAACTTGTATAAAAAATTAGAAAAATAAAAAAAGAAGATATATATACTATTAATATATATTGTGCAAGGCAGCTTAATAACTTATGGTAACTATGCATTTAATGAGACATTTATGCTGAAGCTAATTGAATTCCTGTAAATTGGGCTTTGGGGTTTTACCGTATTTTCACATTACATGTTAGAGTTGGAAACGCTGAGGTGAGAGTGATGGACATGCCAATTATGCTCAGGGCAACAAAACCATAGGCAATGTTTGTAGGTGAAGTCATAGATAAATGGTTAGGGGGTCTTAGTGAATGACCACTCATACATAATGCATGCAATCAAGATAGTGCTAGGGTTAAAGTTTTCGATGTCATATCATAGGCATAGGGTTAGTTTGGACATTCTGGCCTTTTTTCTTGCCATGTTGTTGATAACTCAATGATGATCGAATAGTACCAAATTGGTGCTAAGAGTGGGGGGGGGGGGTGAATCAGTACAGACAAAAATATAGTCCAAAACCAGTTTGACAGCAAATAGTCCAAATGACTGGCAAATAGTGATACCGGTTGAAATAGAGTGCAATCGGTAAGACCTAGAATAACTAAAACAATCATAAACCAGTCACTCACTAATCTTTCCTCTTAGCTCAATACTATAGTACCATTACACCCTCATGCATGAATAGGTAAACTATCATCAGATCTTCACAATAGTTAGATCAATATGTTTTATAGATAGGCATAAAACATAGAACCATCATATGCTTAACAGGTAATAACAAAGCATCACAAGATAAAAGCATCACACATGACACACATATTTTTCACATGGAAACCCAACTGGGAAAAACCACGGTGGGGATGAATACCTACAAGCTACTTTTCAACTCTTTAGAAGTCCCCTCTGTTAGGAGCCTTGTCCAGTTAAAGACATTACAATAGGTTCTGCTAGGAACCGATCCTATTAGGGATCGCTCGGTTAATGGATGGCTACAATACCCAATTAAGGGTTAAACCCAGTTAGGGTTACCTTGTTAGAGGTTTTCAAGAACTCAATAGCTAAAGGATCTCTAGAGCTCTATAGCTTCCCAGAACTCAATAACTTTGAGTTACCCTGTTAAGGGATTTGAATCAAGCCGGTTAAAGCTACCCTGTTAAGGGATTTGTATCAAGCCGGTTAAGGCTACCCTATTAGGGGATTTCACAACTGTTGAAGTGGTTAGAGATCAACAGGAATTACAATAATCTGGTAACAACACTTAATGCTAATGCAGATCTATTTTGGCTCCTCTTCACCTTCTGCACATTCACTTTGTAGGTATCTCTTCTCTCCTTTGGTCTAGCAAGAATCATGTATCACTTCCCTTGGATACACACACACAAATTTTGCCAACAACCTTAGAAAGAAACACAACATCAACCTTATAGGAAATAGACAGGTCGGTAGCAAAAACCCTAAACCCTAAACCCGTTAGATTAAGCAATTCAAGTGGTTCAATCCTAACCGTTGAATCATACTACATTAAATGCAACAATCTTGAATTGATCTCAAGACATTCTCCATCGTCCATTATCCACCAATTTCATGGTGGTTGATAACCCATCACGCGTTATCACCATTTGACAAACTTTGCACATTCCCAAGGTAGATAGGAATAGTCTTCTTCATGCAAGATCCTTCAAGCGCACAGGGCTTACGTGGCAACATGATCTATTCTCCATTATACTACTTACTCATCACACAAAGATCACCAATTGAGTCACATAGGCTTGAGGTACTCCAACAGGAAATCCTAAAGTGGAAACTACCTACCAACCGGTAGCCATACAATGCTTCCATGTGCCGGTTCCCATAACTACATGCCAGTTCACCTTGAGAAAATACACCGCTTCACTTTGGCATATATATTGGTTCACACATATGCTGGTTCTCTCTTCTCACATATCACATATGCCGGTTCACTTCATATCACATATTGACATTAATGACAACATACAATATCATTATGTCCTTATACTGGTTCACATAATGCCAACAATCTCCCCCTGTGGCATTGATGGCAATATATAAAGATATCTCTCCACTTCACTCCTTCTCCCCCTTTGACAACAATGCCAAAGTGGAGGCACAAGCATGCCTGTTCCATTATGCTACTCCCCCTAAGGAGTAGCATCCTTCAACACATCAATCAACAAAAAAATTTGACTATGCAAAAGCTGACTGATGTGGAACAAATATTTTTTAGTTCACCTCCTGAAGGGGTAGTACCCCCAATTCACCTCTTAAATGCACAAATGTAGTCTTTGGGAGAGGCTTGGTGAATATGTCTGCTAACTACTCCTTATTGGAAACATGTTCCAGTGCAATCTCTTTATTCTGAATCTTTTCCCTCAAGAAATGGTACTAAAGCTCAAAATGCTTGGTTCTAGAATGTAAAACCGGATTCTTTGAAATATTGATAGCACTTGTGTTATCACAAAATATACTTATCGGTTCAAATATAGGGATTTTGAAGCCTTCCAGTACATGCTTCATCCAAATTGTCTGAGTATAGTTCATGAAAGCTGCAACATACTCTACTTCTGCTGTAGATTGAGAGATACAACTCTGCTTTTTACTCATCCATGAGACCAGTCTACCACCGAGAAAGAATGCACCACCAGTTATGCTTTCCTGGTCATCCACATTACCTGCCCAATCAGTACCTATGAATACTTTCAGATTGAAATCATTGTTGTATGGGTACCACAATCCATAGTCTACTATTCCCTTCAGATACCTAAGAATCCTCTTGACTGCAACCAAGTGGGATTCTCTTGGACTTTTCTGGAACCTTGCAGTAATGCCAACTGCATGTGCAATATATGGTCTTCTATGCACTACATAATGCAACTTACCAATCATTGATCGGTATTCCTTCTCATCAACCAGTGCGGAATCATCCTCTTTTGTCAATTTGCAACCGGTCACCATTGGCATACCAACAGGTTTGCTATCTTCCATGCCAAAGGTCTTCAATACCTCTTTGACATATTTGGTTTTAGTGATAAAGATTCCATCTTTCATCTACTAGATCTATAGTCCAATGAAGAACTTAATCTCCCCTATGAGTGACATCTTAAACTCTTTCTTCATCTCATCAACAAACTCATGACTCATCTTGTCATCTCCACCAAAGATAATGTCATAAAAAAAAACCTCACAGATCAGGATCTGATCTCCTTCAGACTTTAAGTAGATATTGCTATCTTCACTTGTTCTCTCAAATCCAATCTTCACAAGATGGGAATGTAGGTGCTCATACCATGCCCTAGGTGCTTGCTTTAGACCATATAAGGCTTTACGTAGCCTACATACCATGTCACTATCTTCAGATAGGGCAAACCCATCTGGTTGCTCAATATACACCTCCTCTTCAAATACACCATTTAGGAATGTAGATTTTACATCCATTTGATATACTTTGAAGCCTTTAAAAGCTGCATATGCAAGAAGCATATGAACTCCTTCCAATCTGGCTATAGGAGCAAAGGTTTCTCCATAATCTTCTCCTTCTTCTTGAGCATATCCTTTGCACACCAATCTGGCTTTATTACTAATCACTATCCCATCCTCATTCAGCTTGTTTCTGAACACCCATTTGGTCCCAATGACATTTTTATGCTTTGGTCTAGGTACCAAGGACCATGTACCCTTTTTCTCTATTTGGTCAAGTTCCTCCTCCATTGCCTTGATCCAGTCTCCATCTTTATGAGCCTCTTTGAATGATTTAGGCTCAAATTCAAAGATCATACATGAGTTTTCTCTGACCTTTCTTCTTGTAAGGATTCCTACATCCTTATCTCCTATGATCTACTTAGGATCATGATTCAGCTTCACATACCGAGGAATGGTCTTGACTGGTTCTTCTTGCTTTTCCTCTTCATCCTCATCTTCATCAGTATCAGCATTCACCAGTTCAGTAACACTGTTACTGGTACTTGGTTGACTGACAACCGGTTCCCAGAAGGTTGCAACCGGTTCATTTATAGCTTGCTCATTGTCAGTTTCCTTAGTTTTCTCAGAGGATTCATCAACTCTTACATTGACACTTTCCATAATTCTCTGAGTCCTATTGTTGTAACACTTGAGAGCTTTACTCTTGGTGGAATATCCTAGGAATATTCCCTCATCACATTTAGCTTCAAATTTTCCCTGATGTTCACTCCTCTTGATGTAACATTTGCTACCAAATACCCTAAAGTAGCTAATCATAGGTGTCTTACCAGTCCAATACTCATAAGGAGTTTTGTCCTTACTTTTCTTGATGAGTACCCGGTTCATAGTATAGACTGCAGTGCTCACCGCTTCTCTACAAAAGGTGTGAGCTACCTTTCCTTGAATCAACATGGTTCTAGCTGTTTCAACCATAGTCTAGTTATTCCTCTTTGCTAGGCCATTCTGCTATGGAGTCCGGGGGGCAGACAGTTGCCTTTTGATTCCAAATTCTTCACAATACTTGTTGAATTCACCAGAAGTGAATTCCCCTCCTTGATTAGTTCTGAGACACTTGATTATTTTACTGCTTTCCTTCTCCACTAATGCTCTGAAAGATTTGAATTTCACAAAAGCTTCAGACTTGTCTTTCAAGAATGTGACCCACATCATTCTTGAGCAGTCATCAGTGAGAATCATGAAGTACCTATCACCTTGCACACTTCTAGTTTTCATAAGACCACACAAATCAGTATGCACAAGATGAAGCATGTTTTCAGCAGTGAAAGATTTACCATTGAAGGTTGAGGAAAACATTTTCCCCAATTGACACTCTCTGCACAAGGTATTATCTGGTTTTCTTAGCACCAGCAACCCTCTAACTGCCTTGATCTTACTAGCCTTCACAATGTTATCAAAGTTTACATGGCAGAGTCTCCTATGCCATATCTAGCTATCATCAAGCTTAGCCATAAGACATGTACTTATATTTACATTCAGATGAAATAGGTTACCTTTGGTCTGCATGTCAGTGGCCACCAATTCACCATCCTTTCCTTTGATTTTGCAAACTCCATTCTTGAATTCTAGAGTGAGGCCACTATCATTTAGCTGGGCAACACTCAGGAGGTTGTGTCTAAGACCATCAACCTAGTACATATTGTCAGCACTACTCTTTCCATTCAGAGAGATGGACCCTCTACCTTTGACCATGCATGGTGCATCATTTCCAAAGCGAACCACACCACCATCATACTCCTCCAAGGATAAAAACTTGCTCTGGTCACCTATCATATGGTGAGAATAGCCACTGTCAATGATCCACACATTAGAATTATCAAACTGGAAGACAAGAGCCTTCTTGTCTACTACATTTTCCTTTACAACAACAAACACAATGTCTTCATTCTCTTCATCTTCTGATTCCTCATCTGTGACACCTTCATCAACTGCCACGAAATAGTTTCTCTGGTTTCCTCCTTTGAATTTCCTAAACCTTTCTGGTTTGTCCTTGTTATCGCCATTAGGACAGTTTATAGCAATATGTCCTGTCTAGTTACAAGAAAAGCATTTCCAAGGTAGCTTACCTTTGTATTTACCGGTTCCTTTATAAAGCTTCCTGGCAAGGAGAGTTTCAAATGCCATCAGAATCTCCTCATCATTCATTTCCTTGTTCTGACTAGGTTCACCACTAGTGCTAGCTTCTTTTCCTTTTCTGGGTGGTATAGTAGAGGCTTTAAAAGCTGATTCAATCTTTTGAACACTGCCATCAAAACTATTTAGCTCATAGGCTGTCAACTTGGCTATGATGGAGTCCAAGGATACCTTAGTCATGTCTATTGATCTCAGCTCTTGAATAGTAGCAACCCTTATTGCATAGACCAATAATAGGGATCTCAGGACTTTGCTTACCATAGTGGAATTTTCTATTTTACCACCTGCACTCTTGATTTCTCCAACAACTATTTTGATTCTTATTCCATACTGTTGGATGGTCTCACCTTCAACCATTCGCATATCTTCAAGCTTCCCTCTTAGGCTTTCTTCCTTAGCCTATTTTACATGTTCATCACCACCATAGATATTTTCAAGAGCATCCCATACCTCTTTGGGATTTACCTTGTCCTGAACATCAATAAACTCAATGTCAGACAGACTACTAATGAGGGCTTCCATGACTTGCCCATTTTCTTGAATCTCTCTCTTTTGGTCATCGGTGAGAGTACTAGTAGGGACAACATAGACATTCTCAACACAACTCCAGTGTCGAGCACCCATGCTTCTGATGAATATCTTCATCCTAACTTTCCATTTACTGAAATTTTCCCTATTAAACTTTGGACCTTCCCTCTTCATCATTTGACTGGGATCTTTACCTCAAGCTGTTAAGCTTACAACATAGAGGACCTAGAGTGCTCTGATACCAATTGATAACTCAATGATGAATCAATAGTACCAAACCAGTACTGAGAGGGGGGGGGGGTGAATCAGTACAGACAGAAATATAGTCCAAAACCGGTTTGATAGCAAATAGTCCAAATGACTGGAAAATAGTGATATTGGTTGAAACAGAGTGTAACCGATAAGACCCAGAATAACTAAAACAATCATAAAATAGTCACTCACTAAGCTTTCCTCTTAGCTCAATACTATAGTACCATTACACCCTCATGCATGAATAGGTAAACTATCATCAGATCTTCACAATAGTTAGCTCAATATGTTTTATAGACAGGTATAAAACACAGAACCATCATATGCTCAATAGGTAATAACAAAGCATCACAAGATAAAATCATCACACATGACACACATTATTTTCACGTGGAAACCCAACTGGGAAAAACCATGGTGGGGATGAATACCCACAAGCTGCTTTTGAACTCTTTAGAAGTCTGCTCTATTAGGAGCCTTGTCCGGTTAAAGACATTACAATAGGTTCTGCTAGGAACCGATCCTGTTAGGGATCGCCCGGTTAAGGGTTAAACCCAGTTGGGGTTACCTTGTTAGAGGTGTGTAGGGGAAAAAGTGACACTAAGAAAACATGCCCTAATCTCACTTTCAATCACACACTTGTGGAATACGAAAGAGCCTAGAGGTATCACACAATTGGCTACTTCTTTTTGTGGAAGAGAGAGCCACGGGCTACCTATTAGGATTTCTATTCCTTTGTTGTAAATGATAGATAGAATGATGCAAGTTCAACTATTAACCCTAAAGTGTAAGTATGAACTAGTAACTTTGAGCACAAGATTGTAGAATTGAGATTTAATGATGAACAATTGTAAGGATAGGAGGAGAAATGTAAATGTGTATCTTGAATGGATTTGATTCTACAAGATCTACCGCTGAAGCCGGAAGCCTGAAATACTGAAGCTGCTACCTCTGAAACTACCAAAATTCACTGAAATGGACAGGGACTAGGGCGCCCAGCGCCCCTATCCTGGCAGGACCAGGGCACCCCACGCCCCTGTCCTAGCTTTCTGGGTTGGAATTTGGTGTGAAGTTCTGTCTCGGTCTGCTTTCGTCGGATCTGCAACTTGCGGTGTCCTTCAAATTCAAAAATCTGCACTTATATCTGAAAAGGGTTGTAGGTGGCTATATAGGGTTTTGCCTTAGTCAAACCCCCTCTTTGGTGATTTCCACCTCCACGAATAGCCAAGTTGTATAGTAAAAGTTGTGTGTGTGCAAGATCCTAAAATGAAAGTAAGCAAACTAGAGCAACCTACAAAGTAAACCCTAATTGCTTGTAATTGACAAAGTAAAATGCTCTAAATCAAGATGCAAAGTGATCTAAAGCATGAGTGCAAAGGATGTAATGAAGCTTGTGCAAAGACATGAAAACAACATGAAACCATACCCAACCCCAAGGGAGGGGTACAAGCCAATCTTTAGTCGGTGATCTCTTATTGTTCTTCTATGTCTTCAAAGCCCTAAGCTGATGAATGAAATTGAATGCTTGATTAATGGATGTTGAGCATTATTGAAGATCCCACAAGACTTTCTCTTTTGCTACAATGCCTTCCTTCTTGTTGCTTCTTGTTGTTGTCTCCATTCATGATTCTTCCTTATATGTCTCTTCTATCTCCTTTCAATTGAGAAAAGAGAGTCTTTATATAGGAAACCCTAGGTCTTAATTTCACTTTAGGTTGACTTAGAGATTGAATCTCCCACCAATTTCTTGGGGTTAAGCTTTATTTTATGATTGGATCGCGCTCCTAAAATTTTAGGAAAAATGTCGGGGACCATGTGCACTCCGAGCGCCATGGTCCTCTCCGGGCGCCATGGTCCTGACAACTTTTCACCAAATTTTCAGGGCCGTCAGATATGATGATTTTAGAGAGAATCCTGAAGTTACAGCTGATTTCAAGATGTTTTGACCCCCGAAATCAGGACTTAAAGTACAAAATATGACCTAATTAGGGTTTTAGATTAAATGATGTATTGGAAGAATAAAATGAAAGGGGCGCACTTTAATGAAAAGGGCCCAACTTTATGATATGGGAGATGATAAAATAGAACCTTAGACCTAATTAATTTAATTAATTAAGTGCTAAAGGGGAAATGCAATGCAAAATGCAAAATGCGCCAAGGCGGGTGCTAAACTAGGTGTGAAATTGTACCACCCTAGCAAGTGCGTACAATTTACGATGCTACAAGAGGATTTCAAGAACTTAATAGCTAAAGGATCTCCAGAGTTCTATAGCTTCTCAGAACTCATTAACTTTGAGTTACCCGGTTAAGGGATTTGAATCAAGCCGGTTAAAGCTACCCTGTTAAGGGCTTTCACAAATATTGAAGTGGTTAGAGATCAATAGGAATTACAATGATCTAGTAACAACACTCAATGCTAATGCAGATCCATTTTGGCTCCTCTTCACATTCTGCACATTCACTTTGCAGGTATCTCTTTCTCTCCTTTGGTCTGGCAAGAATCATGTATCACTTTCCTTGGATACACACTCACAACTTTTGCCAACACTCTTAGAAAGAAACACAACATCGACCTTATAGGAAGCAAACAGGTCGGTAGCAAAAACCCTAAACCCTAAACCTGTTAGGTTAAGCAATTCAAGTGGTTCAATCCTGACCGTTGAATCATACTGCATTAAATGCAATAGTCTTAAATCTATCTCAAGACATTCTCCATCATCCATTATCCACCGATTTCATGGTGGCTGATAACCCATCACGCGTTATTACCGTTTGAAAAACTTCGCACATTCCTGAGGTAGATAGGAATAGTCTTCTTCATGCAAGATCCTTCACACGCACAGAGCTTACGTGGCAACATGACCTGTTCTTCATTATACTGTTAACTCATCACACAAAGATCACCGATTGAGTCACACAAGCTTGAGGTACTCCAACCAGAAATCCTGAAGTGGAAACTACCTATCAACCGGTAGTCACACAGTGCTTCCATGTGCCGGTTCATCTTGAACAAATATATCGCTTCACTTTGGCATATATACCGGTTCACACATATGTCAGTTCTCTCTTCTCACGTATCACATATACCGGTTCACTTCATATCACATATTGACATCAATGACAACATACAATATCATTATGTCCTTACACCAGTTCACATAATGCCAACAAGACTATCTGATAAATCCACTTCATATGCATTCCCAAAACTGAACTTCCTCAAAATCCTGCAAGGTCCAAACTTTTTCATCTACAATTTGTTATAAGTTCCAACCAAGAATCTTTCTTTTCTCAGATATCACCAAATTCAAATTCCCTATGTCTCCTCTTCTCATCTGCCTTCTTCTTATACTTGTTATTCATCTCTTCCAAATGCTGCTTAACCTAAATATGCAAGGCTGCCATGTGATATGCAAAGTCTTCTGCTTCTGAACTTCTCTGATATTCACTGCTAATATCTCTTAATTTTGACATACCTCTAGGATGCACTCCGATAAAAATCTCAAAAGGTGTTCTTCCAATACTCCTATTTACTAAATTGATGTAGGCAAACACTGCTTGTGCAAGGATCGAATCCCAACTTCCAATTTTATCTCCAACTAAACATCTCAACAAATTTCCCAAGCTCCGGTTAACTACTTTTGTTTGTCCATTAGTCTGTAGCTGAAAAGTAGAACTGAACTTCAAATTTGTCCTCATCTTCTTCCAATGTGCTCTCCAAAAATAGCTCGTAGGTAATCCATGTAATCTCACTACTTCCTTGAAAAATAGGTTTGCTATATGTAATGCATCTGATGTCTTCTTACAAGGTATGAAATGAGCCATCTTTGAGAATCTATCTACTACCACAAATATAGAATCAATCCCTCTTGGTGTTTTAGGTAATCCAAGTATGAAATCTATGCTTATATCTTCTCAAGGTCATACCAGTACTGTCAAAAGTTTATACAATCCCACATCTTGACTACTACCCTTTGCAACTTGACAAACTCTATAACTTTGCACATATCTCTAAACATCCTTATTAATCCGATGCCAAAAGTACTGTTCACTCACCAATGCTACTATTTTACTCTTACTGTTCAAATACTGCAAGGATTGATGATCTGTATACAACATGAACTACTAAGACAATAGGTAATGTCTCCACCTCTTCAAGGCTTTAACTATGACATAAAACTCCCAATCATACACTGATTATCTTCTTTGGGAATCATTCAATTTCTCACTAAAATAGGCTACTACTCTCCTTTCCTAACTCAATACTCCTCCTATTGATATTCCACTTGCATCATAATCCACTTAAAATACTACTGAAATCTAGTATAGGTAACACAAGCTGCTCAGTCACTTTTTGCTTCATTAGTTCAAAAATTTTGTTTTCTCCAGTGGTCCACTTCAATTCCTTTTGATCTCCTCTCATGGTCTCAGTCATAGGGTTACAAATTGAACTAAAATTTCTGATGAACTTCCGGTAAAAACTAGCCAATCCATGAAATGATCTTAGCTCTCCAATGCTTTCCGATGTAGGCCACTCAATAATTGCTTCATCTTCAAACCATCCTCAGATATAAAAAATACCAAATAGACTAACTTATCCTTCATGAAAGTACATTTCTTAATATTGATCAACAACTTTTCTTCTCTCAACCTCTACAAAACTTGTCTCAACTGGAAAAAATGCTCCTCTTTTGTGTTACTGAAAATTAGAATGTCATATAACAAACTTACCCAAGAATTTATTCAATACCTCATTCTTCAGCCTCATGAAAGTACTCAGTTCATTACTTAACCCAAAAGGCATCATGAACCATTCATATAGTCCTTCATTTGTCTTGAATGCTATCTTCCACTTATCTCCTTCTCTGATCCTGATCTAATGATATCCACTCTTCAAATCTATCTTTGTAGAATATTTGGCTCCACTCAAATAGTCTATTATGTCATCCATCCTATGCAAAGGAAACTGATATTTCACTATGATCTTGTTTATTGCTCTAGAATCAATACATATTCCCCACTCTCCATTCTTCTTAGGTACTAATACTATTGGTACTGGACAAGGGCTCAGAATTTCCCTGATCAAACCTTTCTTCAATAGCTCCTGCACTTGTCTATTCAATTATTCATTCTCTACTGGTGTCATCTGGTGTGAAACTATATTAGGAAAACTAGCTCCGGGAACTAGGTCCATGCAATGACTGATACTTCTCATAGGTGGAAATCCATTAGGTACATTATCTGAAATGATGTCTTCATATTCTGCCTGCAAATCTTTTATCTCTTCCAGTTGTTCCTTTTCATGCTCCAAATTCTTAGTCTTCTTAGGAATTAAGGCAAAACACACATTCTCATCTCTCAATCCATCTAGGAATTTCCTTCCATCTACCAAACAGATTCTAGCATTCATACAGATTTCACTCTTCAAAGGTTCCTCCAAGGGCAACAAGGTTTTCTTGATCCCATTGGCCACTATAGTGTATGCATTCTTCCTCCCATCATGTACTGCATGTCTATCAAATTGCCAAGGCCTACCCAACAAAAGTTGACAAATATCCATAGGCATAATATCACACAAGACTTTGTTATGATAATTCTCAATTTTCAATATCACCAAACATTTCTCACTTACTATCAACTTATGATCCTAATTCCATCCTATCTGATAAGGTTTAGGGTGTTTCAATCTCTCCAAATTCAACTTATTCACCATCTCTTCTAAAACAAGATTATCTGAACTACCCCTACCAATAACAACTTTACAACACTTACAGGATACCTTACATCTGGTCTTGAACAAATTATTCCTCTGTAAGGGCTCTTCATCTATCCTAGTATGACACAAAGATATCCTCATCATCAATAGTTCTCCATCTTCCAGATTATTGTTTGATCTGATGGAGTTTTCTTCCACCATTGCTTCTCTTCTGGTATTCTTTGTCTTCTTACACTTGAAAGCATGATGTCCTTCTCCTCCACACTTAAAGCAAGTTCCTCTAAATGTTCTCTTGTCTGGTCTTCCAAAATTCTCATTCTAGTAGCCATCTAGTTCTCTTCTCCGATATAAATTTCTATCATCTTTCCAGTATGAATTACTTTCTTTGCTTACTTCTGTGTCCTTGATCTGATCTGTACTAGTTCCTCTACCTCTGGTATATCCTCTTCTTCCTTGAAATCTTCCTCCAGTAAACCTTCCACCTCTGCCTCTCTGCCTCTGCTCATGTCTTTTATTTAGATTCTCTTCTACCTTTAGGACATACTGGTAAGCCTCTTCAACACTCTCTAATTTGATCAAATTGAGTTCATCTTGTATAGACACCCATAATCAATTCAAATATCTTGTAGATTGTCCAATTTCATCATCAACATGTCCGGATCTGATATTCATCTTGTAAAATTCTTGGGCGTATTCCTTCACACTAGATTCCTTGTCTCAAATTCTGCAACTTCTGGAACAGATTCACTTGATAATCAACTAGAATAAATTTTTATTTCAACTTAGAAATCATCCAATCCCATGTCTTGATCTTCTCTTTAACTCTTCTCTATCTATCAACTTGCAAATACTCCCACCAAAGAGATGCATGACCTTTCAATCGAATACAGGCATATTTCACCTTCCTTTCTTCTGCAGTGTTTTCAAAATCAAAGTATTTCTCCATCTCTGAGATCCAATCGATCAATTCATCCAAATCCAACTTCCAATCATATTTAGGTGGGGTAAAATGAGGTTTAGTATTTTCCCTACTCAAAACCCTCAAAAACATTTCCTCATCCGGATCAACCGCCGGTGAGTTTACTTGTTCTTCCAGGGTTTATTCTCCTTCATTTTCACTTACATCTTTAATGTGTTGGCCTCTTCTCTGGGTTGTCTCCATGGCTTCCAACTGGGCTGCTATCCCTCGCAACATTTCCATCACAATAGGGTTTGCATTCCCATGTGCTCCACCATTCCTATTTCCTCTTTGTGCCATTGCTTACGTCGGTCCTCTATAGCTGCAAGTCAGATCCATAGTCCGCCACCCTACAACAAAATCTCAAGACACGTAACCTTTGGAATAAAAAATCATTCTGATACCACTTGAAGCAGCCACCGGTTAGGAGGGACCTCAATGAGATCAATCTAGACCAGTCAGTAAGAGTAAACACATAAAAAATACAAGGATATAATGGAGGCAATGCATAAAAGATTGAATTATAACATAAAAACTGATTACAACCAACCGGTAATAACTAGGTTACATCATAACTGGATCATAGGCCTGCTAGAAAATGCTCCAAATATAGAATAGGTCACAAACGGGACCTCAAACCTATAGATCTATATTCTATGCTCTATCTTCAACCTTTGATACTTTCTAATGCTTAATTACAATGATTTGTATGATCCAAGGGGATCTAGTCGGCCCAAAAAGGGATCAAAACTCGAAGAACAAGACCTAACATGTAAAACCAACAAGGTTGGTCTTTGCCAAGAGATTCCTTTGGAAAATCTGAAGGATGAAGTGTAGATCATGGGAAAAGGTCAACCACATGCCAAGGAACATCAAAATCAATGCTTAGGGATCCGCAAGCTTTGGAAGGGGTTCTGGTAGATCACCAAAAATAGGTCCAGGCTTTGGTAACAAGAACTATCAACCGGTAATAGGAAACTATCAAGGAAACCGATAGCGACAACTTGCCAGAAAATGATCCAAATGCAACGTGGTCCAGAAATAAGAAAGATTATCAAGTCTTCAAGTAGAATCCAACTCCAGAAGATTCAGTGAGCCAAAACCAAGACACACAGAAAGAAATGTTGAAATTGTAAACAAAAAGCAAAACAAAAAGAAAATGTTTTTGGTTGATGCAAGATTGCTATGAATTGGGGATGCTCCTACATCACAAAGTATAAATTTATTCATTACTTAGATTTAAATATTAAATTAATCAATCAACTTAATGACCATTGGATGATCATAGATCAATGACATAAGCTCTATTTTGGCCCAAAGTTTTGAAGGACAAAGGTTTCTTCAAAAAGTCACTAGAATAGAGATAGGTCTGAGCATTGTCTAATAATTTATTAACTATTATAAATTGTATAATTAATTAACTCTAAGTCTATACTTAATTAATTTTAATCAACGACATAAGCTCTATTCCAGGTCGAAGTTGTGAAAGACACATGTTTCTTCAAAAAGTCCCTAGAATAGACTTAGGGACACATGTGAGTACTGTCAGGAATGAAAGGTTTTAATAAATGAATATTTTTAATAAAAGAAAGAAAGAAAAAGAAACAAATTTTAACCATGATTTTTCCCTTTGAGGAAGCTATTGAAATTAAGGGAGATAGGTGTCATGGAGGGTGTAGATTCATCTCTGCTTCCAAGGCAGGGGATTGGTTAGCATCAATTATCCATATTTGTTTTCCTCAGAGGATATGATATGGTTTAGACTTGAGATATCGTGTCGAAATGAGAGGATCGTCCAAAGAATAGGATTGGTGGAAGTCTAGCAGAGATGATCAAACATGCATGGGAGTTGGACATGGGATTTAGTTAGATAAGGAATATTAGTACCATTGTGGCCTTTGTTGGTTTTGACAATTGTATCATGAAGTTGAGTATGGGCAATTTGGAAGGGACGTCTCCTGGGTCTAGAACATAAGTTTAGAGTACTTTTTCCTTTCCCAGTGCTATCCATGGAAGAATCCAAAAGTAGCTGGGCTATAAATGGGAGGGAAGATGGATTTGAAAGTTATCCAAATTGATTGGGAAAGCCATGTTGGAAGCAAAAGCCGAGAAGCTTTTTGTAGAGGAAAGGAGTCATCACAGGGGAAGCATGGTTCATCATTTCGAGGTGAGTTATGTTGGTCTCAAAAAATGAGCAACCCAAGTTCACCTACAATTGATCTATGAAATAGCCAATTTCAATATATGAAAAACCTCAGGACTTGGACAACATAACATAGGATCCTAATGATCCTCCTTCACTTTAGGTTTTGCTAGACCTAGGGGGGACACCCTTTGATGCATAAAATACAACTAGTTACAAACCTATGGAAGCATCAACAATAAGCAGAGAAATCTGAAAAGGCTCAACAACAAGGAGGTTACTGCAAATGGGCTAGATCTACATTGACATCTCAACTAATTGGAGCATGAGATAGGTGAAACATTACTACAGAAGAAAAAGTAAAGAAAGATATTCTGATTTGATTTTGAATTATTGCAAGTAACTTCTAGCTGTAACAAATTAGTGCCTCATCCTGGGCATAGAGTCAATACAAGTAACCACAAATGAAATCCAAGCTGCACATCAAATTCATTGAAAAGATATCCCTGTATTAATGCCTAATATTAACACATTCTAAATTCAATCAAAGGATCATACATATCCAAACATAGACCCAAATCCAAAATGATTGTCCACAGAATTTAAACTCTTCCTTGAAGAGTACCCAAGAACACCCATTACATTCTCACTTTGAGAGGATAAACCCAAACTTCCTTGAAGACTTAATTTATTAAAATTGAAGAATGCCTGAAGACAATCCAATGCACTGTATATATGTCTTACATATATGTGACCTACAAATAAGAAACAATCTGCAAAATGTATCTATTCAACGACAGAAGAATAGGAACATCAACAATTATAGCTAAGAAAATTACATTCATAAGACTAGAACCCATTTCCAAAACCTGGGAACTTAGAATTCTCGAGTCCCTACAAATGAGAAGAATTGAGAATATAAAGAAGAGGGAAAACATCAAATCTGCATTACAAATTGCCAAGTGTTCTCTTTCCCCAACTAAAAAATTATTTGCATCCTTCCCATGGAAACTAATCTCAAAAAATTTGATATTGGTCAAAACAGATTGTAGAAACGAATTCCTCTTTCTAAGAGCTTTCCAATGATATTTAATACTTGCATATTTGGGTTAAAAATCTCCCTCTAGTGAATTAATCCCAGATACAGACCAATCATTTAAATTTTTTAATTTTTACTATAGTCTAAACTATACATTTAACTTTAATTTTTTAACCTCTATGCTCCACCACGTGGGACTTTGTGGTTCACTTGTGAGTACACCTAGGTGCCACCTAACCTCCCACTAGACTGCCACTTTACCATTGCCAGACCCACCACCGGACTGGAACTCTTCTTTGTCATTGATCCACGATAGATAACTAGCGAGCAACTTCATCTTGTTGATCAACAACCACCGTTGATCTTCCTTGGATATGCTCGACCTTTAATTCCCTAAGCTTCTCTTCTGCTAGGCCCACCATTCAGTCACTAAGTCGCGATGGATAACTAGCATGCAACTTCGCATTGCAGATCAGTGACCACTGTCAGATCATCTCTAACTTGCTCAGCCTTTAATTTGTCCTTCTGTCATAAAATTTGGGTGCCTCGAGATGCATGCACATGCATGGGGTCCACTAGGTCTCCAAGAAGCCTCTTGTCAAAATCCTTTAAGCTTTGACACTATGGATGTGTGTAGCCTTACATTTAAATACTAAAAAGTCCCTCCCCACTACCAATGTGGGATAAATGGTTTTACACATCCCTGGCATCTGCATTCACGCGGAAGTTTCTGAGGCATCAAAAGGCCATTTCATCTGCAAAATGCATTTACTGAAGTTTTCTTTTAATGCCCTTTACCATGCCATACCACGCAGGGCAGGAGGAGCTGCCAAAGCATTTGCTGAAAGTTTTTTTATGATGTCGTTTACCACACCATACCCACTGCTCATGGCATGGGAGGATGCCAACAAAGGTCATGGATTTAGCTTTACACCAGCCAATGCATTTGCTGAAAGGCTTCAAAGATTGTTTTTTTAAAACCATTCATGCCACACAGGAGGCACGAGCAAGGAGGAGCTGCCAAGGTCGTGGACTTTGGTCTTTACACCTGCATATTACATTTACTGATAAAGGTCTCTAAGGCTTTTGTCTACCATGCCATTGAAACCCCAGGCCCTTCAATGCCACACTTAGGAAATTTGACATTTACACCTGCCAATTTGAATTTAGCTGAAATTTTGATTTTTCCCACACCACACACCAAGGGAGGAAAACAGTTTCAACCTGCTATTTGCATTTATGAACAACTTTCAGCTCACCCCTTGAAATGGGTACTTGATAAACTGATCCAAACTGAAATTTGAAAGTTGTAGAGCACTGCATAGACTAAATGAAAGGTGTAGGACACATTTCCCAAGCCTTACCCCTTGATAATCAACTGGCTCCATTTTACCCTTCTTCAAAATAGGCCTATTAGGTTGACTCATTAGGTGGTCCTTTGAAAGTGCAGGTGCCAAATTTTGAATTGGGCCTCTCGAATTCCTCAATTTTTTATGAGTCCCAACAAGTTGTATGTGTAGAGATGAAACTCTATGAATGCAATGCAAACAGTTATTCTATATAGATGAAAGAGTGTTTGTCACAGTGAAGAGCTTAGTTGAATTCATGCTTGGTGTAGGCAGGCACTAGTGCGACGATTTGTGTATGAGGTTGTAATTATCCCACTGGTAGATGTTCTGGATTCCAGGGAGGTGTGCATCCAGAGGATTGATAGGTTTATTTGGGTAGTTGATGGGCATGTAGTAGCCAATTCCATTCTAGAAGAGGCTGACTTGGGGGCTAGTGTGTTTCGTACCTTTTTCATCCCCAACAACTATGTTTCGTCGAACTCTGAGGATGATCTGGAGGAGGATGAGGAGGTTGTTAAGCATAAGTTAGAAAAGATATAGAAAATATAGTTCATTGAAGAAGCTTGGGAGGTTTACTAGGTAGGAGTGATAAAAAATAACTTGGCTCCATTTCAAAGGATGATCGATAGGGGGGATAACTGGCTCTTAGAGGCTTCCACTAGAGATATGATGGAAATTGGAGAGTAGTTGGCCATAATTCTGCAATATATATAAGAGGAATGAGGATATGTATTTTTCTATGTTTTGGGAGGGGGTGGTCTCTAGCATAGGAGGGGTTGTTAATAATGGAGGTTGGATGTAATGGGTAGTGTGTTAGGAAAATATGATGTTAATCTCTATGTAAGCTGGTTTGATTTGTATATGGGGAGCAAGAAAGTTGTTTCAAATTTAAATTTTTGAATACATTCTTGAGAGAAATACAAAATGAACTCAATAATGCAAACATATAGAGATGAATTCAGAATAATATTATAACACTTCAAAAATATGATCACTTACCTTTAGGTCACTAGCAGTCGCCTATGCAGTCAGTAACAATGGTTGTTCTTGGTCTAAAACTTTGCTAGTGACCCAAATTGAGAGCTCAAAACTAACCAATTTGTGTAGAGATAAATATGATCTTTGACTATATTTATACCAATCCTTATTTGGTGAATTCAGCAAGAATTTCATATGGTATACAAATATTTGGTGAATCACGCTTAACTATAACATGTCTTATGTAATTTTTGAGCAATTATGGGCCATCCAATTAATTGGCAATTATAATAGAGCTGGCAAAAATTGGGGTGAATTGAGACATGCTTCCACAAAATTCCAGGTGAATTGGGTACTCCTAGCCAATAAATATTTATATGGCTATTGACAAATTATGACCATCTATTAAGACAACCTCGGAACGTGTCGGTGATAATATTGAATTTACCATGTGGAAAATGTAGATTCTATTGGCAAAATATTGATAGAGATACAATTAATTACATAAAACAATGGGCAATTGGGCCATGCATTTGATGAATATTTATAAAGTCTGAGTGAAATGGCCACCCCCAGTCGGTACAATATATTAGCCATTTTCCAGGTCACCGACGTGAAATATTTGCCAATGGAGAATATTCGCCACTAAAGTAAACTCTGAATATTGGTGCATTAAACAAATATTAAATATTTATTGAATTTAGTGGATAGATTTATGTGTCTACATTTGCTCCCTCTTTGAGATGGTGCAGCTTATCGTGTTGTTTCAAAGAATAACAGATAGGCATGAGAAAACTTCCCCATGGATTTTAGTTTAGTGGGTGACATGCCCCCTTGAGAGATGGACCAAAATTTTTGAAAAATCGGGCGATCTCTCAAAAAATAGAAAGAATTGGGGAATGATAGAGGAGAATAATTTGGATTAAATGACAATGAATGGTGATTGAAAAGGTAAGTCAATGAGAACCGTTAGGTCATGCAGAAGAGATTGTGCAAACGCAGTGTTTTGTAGTGCCTTTGATTGATGCTATATAATTGATCAATATGGTCTTGTTACAATTGTTTAGACAATCTAGTGCAATTGTGTGAATTTCACCAAGGTTAGTCAAAGCATGATAGTTGATGTCAGTTGTTCACTCGGACAAGATAAAGACTGAGTAATTGAGTCAACGTGACCATTGTGACTTGGACAAATTGATGTAATTTCTCGATGAAGTCAAGGTATCTCAGTCAAATTACCCATTGAGACTTAGACAATTGATGTAATTTTCTATTTAGACTATGTTTGAGGGGTTGACCAATTGATAGTTGAGTTGAAATGGCTAACAAAGTAACTTGTTTTTCTTATAGGATGACCTAGATGATGGCTACACAACCCTTCATATGAGAGATGGACTACAATGTGATTGGATTGATTAGCTTGCAGAAAATTATATAGGGTATGTGATGATGATGATTTGTATGGGGAGGGTAGGAGGGTTAGTTGTAGAGAGAAGGTTTGGAGACCTAGAACCCATTCCTTTAGCTCAAGGCTACCTTTGAAGAGGATCAAATAGAGTACCAATTGACATGGATGGGGTGTCTATAATTGTACTCATCCATTATTTTGTGGATCAAGAAATATTTCACATGTTTATAGTTTCATGTACCTAGCTTCTCATGTTTATAGCTTCATGTATGAATGAACAGATGTAGGGGTGATATGCAATGGAATGAAATATATATAGATAAGATGAAATGGACAATCCATGGTTTATTAATAATGTTTTATTTCCTCATCGATCAGGGTGGTATCGATCTTGGTTGAGGTATCAGAAACCAAGGTTGAGCACTCCTCCTATAAACAAAACATCACAGACAAGGAAGGTTCCCCTCCATTATGGTTCATATAAACATGGGTGAGGTATATGGTGTAGTCAGTAAGCCATAGTGATCCATGATTTTATTTTTGCATGGGATCTCATAGCTTAGTGAACTTCCCACATAGACACCATTAGTACATGCCCCAGAACTTCATTGGAACAATCTACAGGCAAAAAACAAAGAAAAAGATATCATGAACTATCCTGACCACTCTAATCTCTTATGGATATCCTAGAGTAGCATAGGAAACTGATATAAAAAGCAGTAATTAGACCAAGTGCCTATTAACCAAACAAAATATTCTTGTCAAAGAGATATGTCATCATGTCCTATTGCAATGAAAGATGTATCCTTGTTAAGACGATCTTTTGTATAGTTTTCTTAGATGTTTGATTATTTGTTGATATGATAGTTGGTCATTGTTTAGGTAGCTTAAAAGTTGTTTTGCATCTGGCTCGATGTTTTATGTACAAGGAACAAGTTTATTGCAATGTTTTTGATTGATTTTGATATTTTCTCATGTTTTTGGTTTTTATGAATGTTTTTGGACATTTTCCAAATGAGTAACTTGGTGTATCACCAATTTTGAAAATTAACTCCCATCATATAAGTAAAAGGTTGCCCCCAGTTATGGTGTGAAAGCATGATGTGGGACACAAGAAGTAATAACTTTAATTGCATATCAATAACAAGCCATGGTAGATATAATGGATGAGCAGATGCAATTGATGTGATCACAGCAAGTCTGAAAGACAATGGAGCCACAACCTTGATGAATGGTGCCTGTTTTCTAGGTTTTCACCACTATACTTATCCAAGGCACCATTGAAGGGGTTTTAACCATTTGGATAAGAGGAAAGGCAGTTGCATCGAACCCATAAGTTCCTATTCCGTATCCAGTTGAACCAACATCTCGCCCAATAGTATCCCTTCAAACATTTATTAACCTTTTCATGGGCTGCATAGGGAGATAACGATTTCCCATTGTATTCCTTCTATTTTGAAAGTAAACCATTTACCTCTAAGGAACCAAATTACCTCCAAAGATAGCTCCCTTCAAATTGAAGAAGTGTAATGATTTTTCTTAACTATTTTCCTGATTTTTTCCATTTTCTTTTTTTGTATTTTTTTGTACTTTTTTTTGAATGTTTTTGTGGTTTTTTTGAGATTTTTTGAGCCATGCTCTGTATAGCTTATGTATGGAACTTTTTGAGATGCATGTTGTTGATTAGATCTACAAGTGGTTCCCCTTTTGAAGTCGCTAACTGATATGCCCCATACCCAAAGATGATAGTGATGACATATGGACCTAGCCAATTGGATTCAAATTTGCCTCGATGTTCTTTGTTTGGTTGATTGCGAGGATTCTCTCTGAGAATAAGATCTCCTACCTTAAATGTGCAAGGTCTAACCCTATGACTATAGCATCTACTCATACTTTCTGATATGCATTAAGGTTAATGTAGGCAACCTATTGCTTCTCATCAAAGAATTCCAACTCTTCAAGATGGGAGACTTGATACTCTTCATCATTAATCAGATTATGCAAGGCGACCCATAGGGATGGTAATTCAACCTCAATAAGAAAGATAGCTTCTTCTCCATAAACAAGTGAGTATAGGGATGCATCTGTAGGGGTTCAAATGCTAGTTTGATATGCCTATAGTGCAGGATTCAGACAAATGTGCCAATCATGACAAACATAATTGACTATCTTCTTTAAGATCCTCAATATGTTCTTGTTTGAGGCTTCTACTTGACCATTTTCTTGTGGGTAATATGTGGTGGAGAAACGATGTTGGATATTAAACCTCTCTTAGAGTTCTCAAACATCTTGATTTTTGAAGGGAAGCTCGTTATATGTGATAATGGACATTGGTACACCATACCAGCAGATGATATAATTTAGTATGAATGAGGCGACCTGCTTGTCGGTGACTTGGGTTAGTGGAATAGCTTCGATCCACTTTGTGAAGTACTCAGTGGCGGTAATGATGAATTTATGACCAACAGATGAAGGAGGATGGATTTTACCCACAAGGTCAAGTCCCCACTGACAAAAGGGCCATGGTATTGTGAGGGTTGTAGTTCTCACGTAGGTGCATGTATCAAATATCAATGTACTTGGAACTTATTACACTTTCTGACAAATTAATAAGAGTCTTTCTTCATTGTAGGCTAGTAGTATCCTATCCTCATAATATTTTTAGCCAATTAAGGGCCTCTTCAATGAGCCCCATAGAGACCTTAATGCATTTCTTCTAAAGTTGTGGTCAACTCACCTTGCTCTAAATATTGGAGGAGAGTACCATTGAGACTTCTTCGGTATAGGGTTTTGATAATGATTATGTATCGAACGGATTGACATATGAAGGTTTTATGTTGATTGTTTCATTGGTTTGGTGGAAGGATTTGATCATGTAGGTAAGTGTAAAACTCACCATACCATGGGGAATTAGAACCAATGAGTTAACATACCATTGTGGATTCTAGCATATCATAAGCAGCGATCCAAAGCTATTTGACTAAGAACTCATAGCATGTTGAGTTCTATGGAAGATTGAGAAGAGTGGCTATTATAGCCATTGCATCTGCAACTCTATTTTTCTCTTGAGGAATCTGATTGAAGGTGATAGCCATGAACAATTCCTTGTAACCATCAACCATTTTCTTATAAGGCGTGAGCTTATCATCCTTAGTTTGGTAATTATCATTAACTTGTTAGATGACCAATTGTGAATTGTCGTAGACTTGTAGCTCCTTCAAGTTCCATTGTATGACTATGCTTAGTCCTATAATCAAGGCCTCATATTTTGTTATGTTGTTTGTGCATGGGAATGTGAGCCTGTATGATTTTGGAATGATATCACCTTGAGGTGTGATTAAATGAATGCTAGTTCTCGAACCATGCCTAGTGTACGACCCATCAAAATATAGCTTACATTATTATGCTAGCACGACTTTGAAGATCTCCTCATCTAGAAAGTTTGAGATGAGAGGATGGTCTCTTATGAGTGGTGCGTCGACCAACTAATTTTCAATTACTTTCCCTTTGATTTATTTATGATCACATACTATATGTCGAACTCACTAAGGATCATAACCCACTTTGCCAAATGGCCTGTTAGTGTTGCTTTACTGATGAAATACTTGAGTGGGTTATCTTGGTGATGAGTTGTATCTTATGCATCAACATGTAGTGCCTTAGTCTGGTGGCTGCTAAAATCACTGCAAGACATGCTCGTTCAATAGGTGTATAATTGAGTTCATAACTTACTAGTGTCCTGGAAATGTAGTATACTACATATTATTCTTTTCCTTCCACATTGTGTTGTCCTAGTAATACCCCTAAGGCCATAGTCATAGCTTATATGTATAATAACAAGGGCCTATCTAGAGATGGTGGTTTTAGTAATGGTTGTGTCATTAGGTATTCCTTAAGTTGATGGAATGCTTGTTGATAGTTCTCTTCCAATTTGAAGAGGATATTATTATGTAGAAGATGTGTGAAGGGATGACATTTATCAGCCAATTGTGCAATGAACCAATGGATTGGCTGTAGCCTTCCTTGTAATGTTCTTAATTGGATGATGTTCTTAGGAGGTGGCATCTCCATGATTTCTTTTACTTTTGCAGGATCAATGCAAATTTATTTGTTCGAGATAATGTATCCTAGGAGCTTTCTAGAAGTCACTTCAAAGATATACTTTTTTGGATTGAGGCAAACATTATATTGTTCCAGTCTAGTGAAGAGTTTGTCTAGCACTACAAGATGATCCTCTCTTGTTAATGATTTAGCTAGTAAATCATCCACATAATTTTCCATTAGTGTATGCATAATGTCATGGAAGATGGTAGTCATTTCCCTTTGATATCTGGCTCCTGCATTTTTGAGATGAAATGACATCAAATTCCAATAGTATGTTCCCCATGGGCATGTGAAAGCAGTTTTGTGTTGATCTTCTAGGGCGATCTTAATCTGGTTGTATCCTGAAAACCCATCCATGAGAGATGGCATCGCATGCCCTGTTGTTATATCCATGATCATATCAATGTTGGGTAGAGGGAAATCATCCTTAGGACATTCCTTGTTTAGATCTCTAAAATATATACAAATACAGATGCCCCCAGTTTTTTTTTCCACTAGTACGATGTTGGAGATCCATTCTGCATAGTCAACTGGTCTTATGAAACCAACATCTAATAGCTTTTTGAGTTTTGCCTTCACTAATAATGGGATATGAGGATGCATTTTACTGAGATTTTGTTTCATCGATTTTTCTCCTTCTTCTATTGTCAAGTGATGCATTACTAGATCCAAATCCAGCCCTAGCATGTGTGCATATGACCAAGCAAAGTTTATTTTCTGCTCCTTGAAGAATTCCACAAAGTGAGGATCCTCTAGGTGAGTTAAGGATGCTGCTAAATGGATTTTATGGGGGTTCCCTTTTGATCCCAGATTGACTTGGTGTCCTCTATGAGAATGGATGATCTTTGTTGATTTATGCTGAAGACGATAATGTCAAACTTTCCATACTCAAGAGTTTGAGAGAGGTTTTCACCTTTGGATGCGTCCTTTGTTTTTACTTTTTTGGGATCCAAAAGTGCCATAGTGTGGTTTTCGATTGAAGATCTTATTTTTATTGTAATATTTTTGCAAGTCAAAGCTTTGGCATTCTCTCTAAAGTAAGCCATGTTGTTAAGTTCAATAGAAAATCCAACCTTGTGATCCCCACTTGGTTTGTTATCTTGTAATTTGAGAAAGTTTATTACTGCCTCATCATTTTTGAAGGTATCAAGGCTTGGAGGGTCTTGTTGGTCCCATTAAATGAGTTCAGGGTGGATAATTTTCATTGGTTCATCTATTAGGTTATTCTCATAGGAGGCGTCAGTTATGGATAGGATGGAAATATTGAGGCCATCTTTAGTACTCTCCTCTTTGTATTTGGGCTTGGGAGGTGACCTATCTCTCCTATAAGTTTCCTCAATATCTGGATCCCAAAAGGTTGTGAACCATGCATCCCCTTCAACTCTTTTATCTACAAAAGTATCAAAGGAATCCTCTTTAGATTCATGTGAAGCTAAAGAACTCCATTCATATTCATGTGAATCTGTCTTGAAATCACTTTTTAGAATCCTTTCACCATATATTATAGGGATGTTTGTAGGTGTAAAAGGTTTGTTGATAGTGGCTATAGGTATTGTATCTAATGGGGTTGTTGAGGTTTCTTGGGTGTCTGAAGTGGACAAGAGTGGTAACCTTGAAGAGATGAATATTTGTGCAACATAACCCTTGTGCTTGTTTGGTGTATGTGTGGACTTTGATTGAGAAGTGCTTGCATGACTTGGATTTTCTAATGTTCTAGGTTTGTTTGCAATGGACATTAGCTTGAATCTTTAAGTAATCGATTTAGAAGTTGGTTGTTTTTGTTTTCTTCTAAGCTTGAGCATATAAGAGCTCCTAGAACCAGAATTAAAGTTGAGGCTTGTTTGTCTCTTGGTGTTAACAATGGTTGTAACGGTTCTTGTACACCTTGTTTGTGGGATCCTAATGCACTATGGCCATCATAGCCCATCTTTTGCATCATGGTAAGACCTTTTCTATACCTCTCTATAAGAATTTGGAGTTTTTGTTTACCCTTGTTTGAAGGGTCCTTGTAAATCCATCCTACTAAGTCTTCATCAATAGTTTCATGTTCTTGTGATCTACCTAGCATGAATCCATCAAGTGTACAAGTATTTGTTGTAATAGGTGGCTTGAGTGAAATTTGTGGTTTGCCACGAGTTTGAGGTGAGAGAGGTAGTTGACCAACACAAAAAGTTGGCTAATGTTATATTCTCCTAGGCCTTCATCTTTTACCTTCATCTTTAACTTATCCTATTTGGGTGTAGGGATTGGTGCACTGGCAAGAGAAGTTGGGCAGATCTATGATGACAAGGCAGTGGCCTCTTTGTTTCTAGGTATAGTAGTATTAGTTTGATGTCTAATATTATTGAAAAAGGCAAATGGGTTAACATCACCAAGGATGGTAATCTCCACTCCGTTATGTGGAAATTTGATGCACTGATGGTAAGTGGTTGGTACTGCTTGCATAAAATGAATCATTGGTAAGCCTAGTAGGAGATTGTATGGAAGAGGGAGGTCTAGGACTTGAAAGCCCACATTTGTTTACCATAGGTCCCACTCTTACTGGTAGAGTAACACACCCTTTGGAGAAACTTTCTACATCATTGTAGGATTTGATGGTGATCCTCTTTCTAGCATCAACTGCTCTTTTTGCATACCCCAATGCTATGATTAATTGCAATGTTCAAATGTTAAGGCCAACTCCATTCTCAATCAAGACTCGCTTGATTATGTGTTTATATATGAATCCCTCAATGTGGAGAGGGGCATTATGTAGTTATTAAATGGATGCATCATCATTCTTAGTGAAAGTGAGACATGGTAATGATTTGAGACTTCCAACCATGGCTTGAAATTGATCTGTGTTTAGGTTTGATGGGGCTGATGCTTCTTGAAGAGCTTGGTCCAAGATAGTTTTGTGTGAGGATGATAGGTGCAAAATATATTGTATGGAAATTAGTGATGTAATTTTATCCAATTGGTCCACAAGGTTATATTATTTGGGCACATATGCTACTCTTGATGGTGCTCCTTGTACAATAATCTTTCTAAGATGGGTAACAACATTGCATGTGGGCTCTTTGCCTTTGATTGTAATGGTTGCAACTTGTTCATCAGCATCATAAAGGTTATTGATGGTATGGGTATATGGTGCATGTGTATAGTTTGCCATGTTAGATCTTGGTTCTTACCTTGATGGGAGGAACCCCCTTTTTCATATGATGGGAGTGGATTCTTAAACATGGTATGATCCATATTGGAAGTTTTCACATTGTGGCCATCCACTTCTATGTCACCTCGATCAATGATGTCTTGAACAATGTCTTTTAAGCAATGCAAACTTTTTTATTTGTGTCCTTTTTCCTTGTGGAGTTCACAATATTTGGTATCTCTCCAACATGGAGGTTTAACCTATGGTTCATAGTTTGATATTTTAGGCAACGTGATGAGATTAGAAGATGTAATTTGTCATAATATCTTTTCAAGAGGTTCTCCCAAGGGTGTATATGTTCTATTTGGCTTGAAGGTAGAGTACCTATTGTTAGGTGTCTCTTGCTATGTGTTGGGAGTGTTAGGACTGCTTTGGGTAGATTTTCTCATTTTGGTTAGCTTATCTTTTCCTGCTACTTTTCAAATTTTGTCTAGACCTCTTTTTCTTTGAAAATTGTTCTACCGGCCATGAGTTTAATTGGAAATATTTTGGCCTGTGTCACATTAAATTATGATCTTCTCATGTCCTAGGCTGATTAATTTTTGATCCCCCCCCCCCTGCATGTAGCTTTAAAGGGTTTGCAATTGGCTACATGCCTGAGTTATCTTAAGTTGGGTCCTGATCAGTAGAAAGGTTTGTATTAGCACTGAGCTATTATCTAATGTAGTTTCTCGAGACTTGGTCAAATCTTTATTTTGTCCTGGCTGAGTCCTGAGTCAAAAAAGCCACGTAAGTGTTTCTCGAAACTCGGTGAGCATGGTGTCCCATGTTCAAAGAGTGCCCGAGAGGGATGTTATGATTTAGAAAACTAAGTACAGAGATCAAAATTGGAACCCTATCTCTTGGCCTTGAATTCTCTTTTTTAGAAAATAAGGGAGCAAACAAGCTTCGGGCCAGAGGAGACACCTGTCATTAAAATGATTGGATATTAATTTTGTTACAAAACATTCCTTTTGAGGAATGTCACAACCAACACCAAATATCTATAACTGCTTCATCATGACACTTTATGCACTCTGTCTTCCTTGTTATTTCTGAAAAAGTTCCTAATACGGGCCCAGCTTGTTTTTACTTACGTTAAAAAAGGTAATTGATTCTAGAAGACAAAACTGTTAACCAAACTGTCACATCAATAAGCTGGCTAGCTAACCGTTTGCAGTTTTTATTCCTTGTTCAAGTATGTATTTCTCCATTCATTGTATTCTTCATTAGATGGCCACCTAAAACTCATGACCTCATCAGATTTTCCCTATAAGGGGCATACTTTATAGCAACCTAATTTGCTTCTCTTTCAAAGGACTCAAAAAATGTCCCCAAGGAAACAATTTTATCCATGTTGTTCTCGAGAAAATTAGTATCCAAATACTCACAAATTAGTCCTACCCAACTGTTGATGATTCTCTCTGCCTCTTCTTTCCATAGCTGCAAAGGCTTGACAAATCCATTCTCATCCAAAATCCCTAGCAAAAGTGTATCAGTTAACTCATTGAAACTCCTCATCAACTCTTTTATTTTTCTCTCTATGCTTTCTAGTTGGATTTGGGCTTCTTTCATTGACTTTACCAACAAATAGGTTGGCTAAAGTGTAGGTGGCCTCTTAGTCTGATATTTAGAAGCCATTGACATTAGTCTAAGACTCTAAGATCGTTCGCCCTTGGTAACCATTTAGTAAATAGAGGTATTACCACCTCTTTATCTTGATGAAAACCTTGATTATTAAATAATGAAGAATATAAAGAATGAATACTATTCAATCTATTGTCAATGTTTTCATTGAAATGAGTTAGTACGGAGCTAACTATCTCTTTTCTCAAAGGTAGACTAATCCTTTGATTCCTATAATTTATTCTCTGATTTTATTATCTTCTCCAACAATTGAGCCTTTGTTAGATCAGTTGACTTGGTTAGTTATTCAATCAATAGCTCTAATGGAGAATATTGAGTTGCTACATCAACAAGGGTAAAAGGAAGATACTTTGATGTTTAAGGTGCTAAAGTAGTTACAGGGGCATCAGAGAATGCTTCCAATTGTTTATGTTCCAAAAGTTGGACCTTAGACTACAACTCAATACACCTTTGTTGCACCTTGTTATATTCACCAAAAAGGTTTTCATACTTTCTTTGGTATTCTTCTTTATTCACCTTTTCCCTCTTAGCTGTCTCATGGGCCAATTTGGCCACATCCACAGTTAACTTTGAAGCTTCTATGTTTGATGTATCTACAGTTCTCTTGACTATTAGGCTTCCCCTCAAATAGGGTTGATATCACTAATATCAAGTCTACTAGGCCCTTGTTCTAATGACCAAATGGCTAGTGTGTCATAATCTTGTACAAATTTAGATCCTTTTAATGACAACGTCTCTTGTTCAAAAATTGAATGACTACTGTTATGATTTCTTGATGGCATCAAAGGCCACTGCATCAGCAATATCCCACTCGGAAAGAATTAGGACCCATGCTTGGCTGATGATCCTTCTGCCTTCTTCAACAATGATTCTTGTAAATTCTTCCATCATCTCTTCCTTTACTTCATCTTGATTTTCCCGATCAGTGTTATCTAGTTTTTGAGTTTTCTTATCTTCACATCTCATTTTGTATTCATCAATTTTTATTTTCCACGCTAATTGAAAAAAATGTTGGTTTTGTATAAAAGCCACGTCTTCAATAAATTTATCACAGGCCTCCTTCCTTGTATCCTAGATGACCTTTTGTTTTATATCCAGTAGAGAAAGGTCCTAGTCTAATGACCTTGGTGGAGATGGGACTCCAACCTGCAACTCTTCATCAGTGAGAATGATCACATTCTCCCCTTCTGGCTCTTATGCAAGTTGTTCTTCAGGCTTGTCAATTATTTGTCTTTTAGATGGAGGAGGTGAAGGAGAAGGTGAAAGGCTCTTATTAGGTGGAGATTCAACATCTATAATCACCATCCCCTTAAGGGGCCTACGCTAAGGTTCAAAGGGTTTTTCTTGTTCCATTTTCCCCTTCCTCTTCCTCTTTATCTCTTCTTCCTTTTCACTACACACCTTTATCTCTTAATCTTATGTAAATAATTCTCCCTCTTGAAAGCATCAGGATAGGTCTGTCCTCTTCTAGCTCTCCTTCTAGTGGTGATGTTGATCTTTGTATCTGGGGCCTTTGCTATGGAGGCTTTGACAATGGCCTTTGTTGGGCTGCTACTTGTGGAGGTTCTTTTGGCAATTCTTTGCCACCTTCTATCTCTAATTGCTCAGCCTCATCCATCAAGTCATACATAACCATCAAAATTTTCCATCAAATGATACATTTTCTTATAAAATGGTCTGAGTTCTATTAATGGATCATACTTTGGATCCAATCTATGGACTTTATCAGGCATATTTTTATATGCTGGCTACCTTTCTTTTCTGACTTCTTGTTTATTCAAATCAAACTTATTCCTAATTATATCTTCTAAAAAATTAAAATAATGAGGCATCTAGGTTCCTTTTATTCTTTTCCTAAAAATTTGAAAGAAACCCTCTGGGTAATGTCACCCTTTTTAATCTACAACAACCCCTCATGTACCTTATCTATAAGGTATGGGGAAAAATCATAAATTACTGCAAAATGGGGATGCTAAATCTGAATCCACATGTGCATATACGCCTTTGGGATTATTGTGCCTAGGTGGAGACCTAGAATATGATACAGTGAGAAGAATGTAGCCTTTTAATAGTATGAAAAAGCATCAATTGGAAAAGGCTCTTCAACACTTGGGCCAATATAATATTGAGTGTCTCCTGCCTTAGCCAAGTGGGATGGGAGAAATCTTGCTTTGATCAAATACCTTGTCTTTTCATATTCTTTCCTTAGCTCCTCTAAATCAATAGGTTCCAAGATTGCAGAAGGCTCATACATATCAAAAACTTTCTTAAATTCCTCTCTTGTGATGAAAAATAGAAATTCTCCCTCATTGCCTCTTATGACTCTTAGAATTAGGTCATATCTATCTACAATTGATCTAAGTAGGTCAACATCCATGAATACATTAGGCACCACCAATTTTCCCGTCATACTGCCATGCCTATGAAAGTGGGGCTGGTAAATTTCTCTGACCAAACCATAGCCTGAACATACTTAGACCTAACATAGGCACCTTTGCATCTGATATTTTGCAAGCTTTGTTGACTAAACCCTCACCTAGGGTTTGTCCATGTGTGAATCTCTTCCCTTGATACTTATCATTAGTTGGCGACTTTAATTGATCTAAGAAATCATCATAAATATATCTCTTCAAGTATTTTATCTATCTCGAATGATTTCTTTGAGGTGCCATCTCCTAAACTAGGGTTTCTACTATGATTTTTCAAATCCGGAAAGAAAAGACTAGGGCTAGCACAAAAACCTAATTGCAGCAATAATTCAAGAAAATGTTTGCCTCTTTCTATCTAATCTCTAACACTAGAAAATATTACAACTCTTTCCCTAATATTTGCATGCAATTCACGGCTTTAATTGTTTAAAATAGATGGAAAAAGCTCAGATGAACTTACTACTTTAAAACACACTAGAAAACCCTAATTTTGAACTGCAAGAAGTCATTGAAATCTCCTTTGGCTTTGGAATCACTATTTGATCTCCTCTGAATGCTTTGGTGATTCAAAATAACTCTAAAAATGTATTTAATTACCTTCTAGAATGAAGAATCACCATCCTATATGCCATTACTTCTCACGTGAGTGTAAAAACTAGCTCCATTTGAATTTGAATCCAATTTGAATCTCAACCATTGATCATTTCCACACTAGCGAATCATACGAACCTGACTAGTCAATCTAATATTGACTGCCATATGTTGCAAGAAGGCCTATCAAAAGGTATGACGTAACACGTCGAGCTCACCGCCATCTCACCGACATCTCACCATGGTCAATTGGTCCCACCATCGGCTTACCTCGATCCACCTTGGACATGTGGCATCATCTCACAATGTCGCGATCATTATCCTCCTCGCATCTTCGACCGAGGGGTTGCAAGGACCATCTGATCTGCTTGATCATTATGTTCTTGCCATGGTGACTGCCAACTTTAGTTGTTTAACCATCAAGCACCTTTTTTATTGTGATTAAAACATCATTGTCCATTTAAGTACATGCAGATAGAAAAAAATAATAAGTAGCTCAATTTTTATCATAAAGAGCGACATAAATAAGGCTCATACTTAGGAAAAATTAAAGCACTCACATAATAAGAATTAAAGGGGACCCTCCTAGGACAATAGAGAAGGACATAACCTTAGGATATAAAAGAGGACCCAACGATGGAGGCAAATAAAATAAAATTCACTAGACTTAGGAGAAATTAACAAGTGGCTGACATAAAGATTTAATGCCTAGGAAAATCACATGTCCCCTATCAACGATAGGATGACCCTCAACGTTGAGTTAAAAGGTAACACAAAATTATAATAGGTTTAGGGATTTAATAACAAGAATTAATCAAAATGGCATAAACCCTAAAAGCTAAGCTTGAGAGGATACCAAAGATCATAATTAATTGAAAATGACCAAAGTTTTCACAAGAATATCAAAATCTTGCTAGGTCATTTTCCAAGACTACCACTATGCTTTGATGAGTCTTGAGAAGAGGATGAATAAGTTGAATGTTAGTGGCCAAGTAGGATCTAGCATATCAGCTCAGGTCTTTCCAAGGTAGATTTTGTGATCCTGACGAGTGCTGAGAGAATTAAATAAAGTGATAAGACAAGTGATGTGACTGATAGTTTCCTCGGGTGTGGTTATTTGAATTTCACCGCTTGCCAGCGATTCTCTGAGATCAATGATGCACATTTAAACCTGTGTAAAATCCCATTTGCACCATCATTATTCACACAAACTTTATTTATGAGCAGGGGATGGTTTTTTCAAGTTTAGAACAATTTTGGTCACAAATTGCTAAAAGGGTCTAGTGTGGAGTTGAGAAACTAGGTTGTGAAGGCATCCAAGAAGCCATCAAATCAGAAAGCGCAAGTAAAATTTAGTAAGTCTTGCTACCTATCTCTGTAGTTTCCTTCAAAGAGTGTGATAAGAATTAATTGTAGCCCTAGTTATAGTATTATCAGTCTAGGGTAATCTTAAGACAAGTTGGAAATGTCTACCTCTTCGAAAGCTTCACAGTTTGTAGAACCCAAGGCCAAAAGACAAAAGAAAGACAAAAACCTTCATGATCATTTAATTGCTTAATTACCCAGGTCGTCTTATAGACCTAAGACAAGGACTGGTGTTGTGAGGTTTGTGGATAAGAAATCTGATTGTAGGGAGACTTTTATAGAGTTAGAGGGCATCATATCTTCAAATATTTTAATATGAAATTGGAGTCTGCAATTCCTGGATGCAACCCATGGAGATTAGGACTAGTTAGGTTAGCCATTCCTATTTTTTTTCTCAGTGTATAATTAATTAAATCTTTGGCAAAGGGTTACAATGTTAAAGGACAATACATCAGGTCCATGAATGGGAGGTTGTTAGACATTAATATGGATACAATACTGAAAGTTTTTGGCTTAGAAGACTCACAAACCTAGATACAAAGATAATTTGCAGAAGTTTGCTAGGAACAAGCAACCCCCATACAAGGTGGACTTGTTTTACAGATATTTTGAACTAACCTATTATGCAATCTATTAAGTGTTGGGATATAATGGGGATTCTATTATTCTTAAGGAACTAATGTTTATTTCTTGTGATGTGCAAGGTGAGATTGACTACAAGTGTTATGATTACCCCCAATTTGTTGCAAATGCATTGCATGAATCACTAGTAGGAATTCAACAAGGTGGTTCAAAAATAACTTTCAAATGGTACTCATTACTGATGCATATGATATTTTTCCAAGGGAAAAAGTATGGTGTATGGGACCCTTTTCTTAATGTAAGGCCTGTTCAAAATGGTGTCAAGGTGCCAGTACAGTTATGGACTTCTATTTGGGATATTGGATATTAGCATTCTCAGAATCTAATGTTTGAACAATATTTTGTCAGAAGGATATATATTGTGTGTGGTATAGAAGTTCCCCACTTGACAAAGCAAGTAATGAATTTATTATGACCAAAGGGGAAGGAAAAGGAATTCAGTGTGAGTATTGACCATAATTGGGCTGATTGGTATTTAGATGAGCAATATACATGCATTAGGGTGTATGGATTTAAATGAAGCCACATATGCTACCTTTCATAGTCCCAAATAGATTGGTTATTTTAGAAATTGTGTGGAAAATGTATGAAGATTTAACTCCTTTTAGAAACAACCAAAAGGGATCTTTCTTGTGCATGTGTCTGGTGATTAGTGATTTTGAAATCAATACAAATAAAGGTTTTGAGGAGGCCATTAAATTGCTTATGTCCTTTCATTTCTCATTGGGATTGACAACTAGAGAATTTGACTCGGAAGGGTATTATAATTCTTCTAAGAGGGAAATGACATTGGGGAAAGTTCAACATGAGTTTGAAGTCAGAGAGAAATTGATGAGAAATTGTGATTCTTATGAGGAAGCACAAACAAGAAGATCAATGTACTTTAAGGTAAAAAATATTGAAAGTGGGAAAAGGTTGGAAGACCCTTATTATGAGGTAATTTTCCTGGAAGAACATGACAAAGTAGAAAGAATGGAAACAAATATTCAGAATGCCCTTGTTCTTCTTGTTAGTTCATCTATTCCTCCACCCCCATCCCCAAGTCCTCCAACTTTTGAAGTAGGTGGGTCAATTGAGGTTCCTCCTCTACCTAGAATGTCTTTGACACCATCTTCATGTGTTAATTTATCTCAAGAAGGTGGATATACAAGAAAATCTCAAGAGGAAATGGAGGTAGCTCAAGAAGTAAGGTTGCAACCTTACATTCCACTCAATGAAGATAATCATGACTTGATTCAGATAAGTAGTTATTTGACAGAAGATGTGAGAAGAAAGGCTTTTGAGTCTTTCATATCTGATGATGAATTCATTAAGTCTCAAGAATTCAAATTCTTTATGTATAACTAGAAAGGGAAAGAAATTACCAGAGGATTAACTAAAATTCCTAGTGAGAACAGGGATTAATATAATAGAAAGTTCCATGTAGGGCTCAAGGAGTAGTTTGATCAAATGACACCCGACAAGGGGAGGAAATTACTCAAACAAGTTGGATGCCTGATTATCCTTGGGATGAATCTATCCTCTAATATTGTTTTTGACAATCTGAGGAGAGAATATAAGCTCTATTGCAGCCTTACGAATAAAGGATATGACAAACTCTATTTTGGTTTAGAGTTTAGACCTTCTAACAAAACTCTTTCCACATGGTGTATGTATCATAAGGGACAAAGGACGGAATTGATTAATGACATGAATGAAGTAATTGGACAGTTCATGGTGTATCGGCTTAAGGATATTCATGCTAGTGATGTAGCTGATCTAAATGTGAATGTTGCATTATTTACTTAGGCAAAAGTTGAGGAGCTGAATGAAATAGTTGCACAAATTACCCAAGAAAACATTGAGTTGAGAGAAGCATTAGGAGATTCAAAAGGGAAAAACTTGCTGTTGGAGGATTAGAATACCATCTCAAAGCTCCAAACTAGCCTCATATATGAAAGAAATAAAAGAAAAGAGTCTGAGAAATAGATGCTAAAATTGTAACACGAGGTGATGTGTTTGAAAAGGGATCTTAGAATGAACAGGTTTACATGGGCCCAAGATTATATCAAGAGTAGGGTTAATGGATGTTACCCTATTTATAGATTACGTGGACAAGATATCAAGAATTGTTTCATGTTATGCAGAAACAATGGGCAATAGAAATTCATTTAAAAACTACTATAAAACACTTATTTCAAAAGCAACTGTTACATCATTGCATATATGTGTTTGTTGGTTCTGTTGGTAGGGATGCTCAAATATGGAGAGATATGTTGAATACATTAGAGCCTATTATATTTGAAGCTAATGAGTTGATAAGTAATCACTACAGATTTCATGAACATATTGTGGAAGATTTGAAAAGATTCACCAAGTTACAAGGTACTCCCCTCCCTCCATTTACAAAAGATAGCAAAAATCTCAAGAAAAAGCATGAATGGAAGTTAGAACTTAGAGATTTGATTTTCCACAAAGTATTAGATAAAGTTCTTGATGATGCTGATAGGGTACTAGAGAATTTATAGTTACAAGTGAGTGGCCTGTACTAGTTGGATTATAGCACCAGGATATTGAATAAAGCAAATGAAACTTTAGTGACTCCTTCATACAACACACATATGGATGCTTGTCAGAATTTGTTTTCCAGAGAGATGTGAGTCATAAGGAGTAATTCTGATAGATGGAGGTTTTCTTTTTGCTTTTACAAAATTCAATTACAATTCAGTTAAGTTGTCTCTTGCTTATGATAAGACTGGTCAAAAGGGTTGTAACTAAAAAGGAGACTGATTCTTTTTGAATCATGACTTATTATGGTCTCTTTTATCCATGTTTTATTCAAGGTAACTGTCGTGTTTTTTTCTATGATGATGAGGTTAGATGATGATAGGTGGTATAGGGTTGGCCGAAAGCTTTGTGCTCCCTTGTTTTTCTATAAAAGGGAATCCATGGCCATTTTGTATGGGTTCTAAAATTTGATATATGAAAGAAGTATAGTTAAGTTCTTGGATGCAAAGTTAGTTTTTTTGGCACATGAAATTGTTACACACAAATAAATTAATAGAAATACTCTAGTAAATTATCTCATATCTATTGATTTTTCAGTTGAATGCTTTTATTTGTTAAGGACAAATAGAATTGTCTCTATAGATTTACTATAGATGTATAATGTGATATTTAGGTTTTGTTTAAGGAAGAAATTAAATTCTAATAGCATGTTACAATAACTAAGGAATGATCATGTGATTGTTTAAAGATGATTCACAAGGGGTTATGATAGGGTATATTTGTAAGGTATTTATATTCAAGGAATTATTTGTAACTCTTGTCAGTCTGTTAGGAATATGACATTGTGTCGATGGATAATGCACTGGTATAATGATATGTTTGTTCAATAACCACAATATCTTTTAAGCGATTTCTCTTCATTTTACTTTTATTTGTAATAAGGATTCAGATTCTCAGATGATAATATCCTATGAAGTACGCAGAATAGGGATAATTCTTAATACTTACTTATGTTAATTCAATATCATTGAGAATCATCTGTTTAAAAGGAAATACCATTCTATTATATTGTAGTATTGAGAGTATTGTTGTAGGCTAACCCACTTAGGTTTTGTAGAGCCCAAAGTGTAGAAGGATTTATCCATTTTGTTGTGTTGTCCTTGTCAATTGGCCAATGGTCTTAAGTTCTTGTTAAGGGAAGAAGGCTAATTCCTAGAGAAACATAAGAAGCCATTTGGAACACCAACAAGGAGCTTGATTTCCTTGATTGTTTGGGGGTTTACCTTGGTTGGCAGTGTTGTTGTTATGATTATCCACTTGCCTTGTAATTTTAACTATTGGTTGGGCAATTTTGACAGTCCTTGTGTCTACAACACCATTGTTAATGATGTTTTTGTTCTTGGTCCAAAATTTGTGTTTGTCACTATTGTAGGCTGGTCATGGACCATCTTTCTTGTCTTTGTAGATTTTGACAAGTCCCTTCTTGATAAGGGATTTCTCAATTTTGAGTCCTTGGGCTATGACATCCTTAAAAGAATCTAAACATTTGACTTCTAAGTGGAATTCCATTTCTTCATTTAAGTTTGAAATTAAGATTTCAACTAATTGTTCCTCCAGAATGGGGAAGGAACGTCTACTAAAAAGGTGTCTCCATCTTTGCAAGAATGTGTTAGGTCCCAAAGAGAACTAAAAGGGGGGAAGGGGGGGGGGTGAATCAGTTGTCCAATAAATTCAACCAAAATTACCTTAACTAGAACTTAATGCTTAATACTAGCAAACCAAACTTTATGCCAGTAGATAGTCTTAATAGTTAATTGCAATACCGGTAGAGATTAATGCATGAAACAGATTGACAACAACATCCACACCACATAACACCAATGTTTGTACATGGAAACCCTGTAAGGGGAAAACCAAGGTGGGAAGCCTTACCCACAATCAAATGATACTACTACAGATAGTATGTGTTTACAATAAGGATTCTGCACATGCAGAAAGGCTAGTTGCCTAGAGCTCACTACTCAATCACAAAATGAGAGTCACACTGACTACAATTGGATGGTTAAATCCAATGATAATGTACTGCATAAAATAGCATCTCCATATGTTGGATTCGGTACCGGTGTAGTTCTGATTGCCTTCAAAAAAAACCTCCTTCAACCTTCAAATGATGTCTACGTGAATAGCTCTGCTTATTTTTGCATATACTCTATTACAATTCTTTTCCCAATCACATATCGATCTTACAAATAAGATCTTACATATATACCATAACCTAAGATCAATTGAATAGGTCGGCCCAATAAAAGATATTACAATAAAATCAATTACAGACAAATCAATATCCGATGCATGATGTCGGCTCAAATGCATTAACAACAATGATAAATCATTTCCATAATGTGTCATGCTGATTTGGAGTAGATAAGACTGTCAAAGCTTATCCTGGACCTATATGCTGGTAATAGCAAATATGCAAACCCGAATAAACAATTAACCAAAGCACCAAAACCAAGTGATCAAATAATGTCTTTGACATAACAAAGTAGTTTCCAAGTCATTCCAAGTGTCGGTGAACAATATAATCTGCCGGTGAACCAAATACCAATTTCTTGCATAATTCTCTGTCTTGCTGGTGAACATAACCAAAATCTCCAAGTGCTGATAATTGTTTGACAAGCGATGAAAAGTTTGGCAAGTGTTGACATCAATGAAAAAACCATATCAACATATCCAAAATACCAACAATCTCCCCCTTTGGCATTGATGGCAACACAAGATGGAAAAACCATCAAAGTGCCAAAACAGAAATGCCAAAAACCAAAAATCAACAATCTCACAAAGAGATCATTAACCAGAAATAAAAAATACATAATATTATCTTACTCCAAAGTAATAATCTCTCCCCATAGGAATAATATGTGTTATCCATATGTTTTTCCATATCAATCTCTCCCCCTTTGACATCAAATGCCAAAGCAATACAAAACCAAATGAAAAATACCAATTCATTTAATATACCAACTACTCCCCCTAAGAAGAAGCTCTCCTCATGAAAGTCAGAATAAAATATTTCTTTGTTAATTCTGTTGGTTGATGGCAAACATCAACTATCTAAGTCTCTATCTAATTCTGTTGATACTCAAATGTTTCCTTAGGCAAAGGCTTTGTAAAAATATCTACAATCTGCTCTTTAGTATTTACATAAACCAATCTCACTTCTTTTGCTTCAACATTCTCTTTTAGAAAATTCAGTTTGATAGAGACATGTTTAGTTTTAGAATGTAGTACCAGATTCTTTGATATATCAATTGTTGTTGTATTGTCATAGTAAATAGTGATAAGTTCTTTGCAATTCACCTTTATGTCCTTCAACATTTGCTTGATCCATAATACCTGTGTATAGTTGGTTGATATTGCAACATATTTTGATTCCGCTGTTGATAAACTTGTACAACTTTGTTTCTTGCTCAACCTTGAAATTAGTCTACTACCAAGGAAAAATTCTCCACCGGTGGTGCTTTTTCTGTCATCCACATCTCCTACCCAATTAGCATCTGTGTATGCATAAATTCAAAATTTTCATCTCTAGGATACCATAAGCCAAGATTTGTAGTGCCTTGTAGGTACTGCAAAATCCTTTTTACTACTAATTCATGATTTTCTTTAGGATTACTCTAAAATCTTGAAACAATACATACTGCATTCATAATATCAGGTCTTGTTTGTGTCAAATACAGTAAACCTCCTATCATAGATTTGTATCTAGTCAAATTAATAAGTGCAGATTCATCTTTCAAAGATAATTTATCATTTGTAGTCATAGGTGTGCTTACCGGTTTACAATTCTCCATGCCAAATCTATTTAGTAATTCCTTCAAGTACTTAGATTGACATAGGAATATACCTTTATCAATCTATAAAATCTACAATCCTAAAAACAATTTTATTTCTCCAATCATAGACATTTCAAATTCTTGATGCATTTTGTTAGAAAAGTCTTTACACAAACTATCTTCTCCTCCAAAGATTATATCATCAACAAAAACTTCAATAACCAAGATGTCATCATTAGTCACTTTGTAGTATAGATTGCTATCAGCATTACCTTTTGTGTAACCAAGCTTCAAAAGATATTTGTCCAATCTTGCATACCAAGCTCTAGGAACTTGTTTCAATCCATATAAAGCTTTCCTTAACCTACAAACCATGTCTTTGTTATCTGTCAGAGAAAATCCATCAGGTTGCTCAACATAAACTTCTTCAAGATCTCCATTCAGAAATGCACATTTAACATCCATTTGATATACTTTATAGTTCTTGTGTGCTGGAAAAGACAATAACAATCTTATTCCCTCAATTCTAGCTACCGGTACAAAGGTTTCATTGTAATCAATTTCTTCTTTCTGAGAATATCCCTTACACACCAATCTTGCTTTGTTTCTAATTACCATGCCATCTTCATTAAGTTTATTTTTGAAAACCCATTTAGTTCCAATTACATTTTTGTCTTTAGGCTAGGAAACTAATGACCAAGTGTTATTCCTTTCAATTTGTTCCAATTCATCTTCCATTTCTTTAATCCAATATTTATCTTCACATGCCTCTTTTATTGATGTAGGTTCAATTTGAGAAATATGACATACCTCTTCATTTTCGAATCTTCCTCTAGTCATAACTCCTTGAAATTTGTTTCCAATTATCTGATCTTCAGAATGATTCAATCTTACATACTAGGGTGTTTTTGCTTGTTGTTATTCTTCCATGACTGTTGAATCCTCAAATGATGCCGGTGTAACTGGATCATCATTCTATACTGGTGTACTCATAGTAGGTTCATTTGTGATTATCTCAATTGCCGGTTTAGAGTCTGTGTACCTTGAATTTCCTCTAAATTGTTCATCAATCTTTACATTCGCACTCTCAACAATTTTCTACTTAGATGAATAACCAAGAAATATTCCTTCATCACTTCTAGGATCAAATTTACCAATATACTCATCTCTTCTAATATAACATTTACTTCCAAATATTCTGAAATTTTTAAGAGTAGGAGTATTACCAAACCATAGTTCATGTGGGGCCTTACCGGTTTCTCCTCTGATGTGAACTCTGTTGAATGTATAAACAACTTTATTGACTGCTTCTCTCCAGTATATATGAGGTAGATTTTCTTCTGATATCATACTTCTGGCTGCATCCAAGATAGTTCTATTTTTCCTTTCCACAACTTCATTTTGCTGGGGTGTCCAGGGTGCTGGCAACTATCTTCTGATCCCATTCACTTCACGGAATTCATTAAATTCCTTAGATGTGAATTCACCTCCTTGATCTGATCTCAAATATTTGATTTTCTTACTAGTTTCATTTTCTACCATCACCTTGAATAGTTTGAATTTCCCAAATGCTTCAAATTTTTCTCTAAGAAAAGTAACCCAACACATTCTAGAATAGTCATCAATGATTAGCATAAAATATCTATCTCCTTGTATACTTCTAGTTCTTATTGGACCACATAAATCAGTGTGAATTAAATCAAGAACATTGTTAGATTTCTTTGGAATACTTTTAAAAGATGCTCTAACTTGTTTTCCAATTTGACATTCCTTACATACCGGATTGTGAGGTTTAACAATCTTAGGTAAATCTCTAACTACCTTAGTAGTGCTGATTTTCACAATGCAATCAAAATTTACATGACAAAGTCTTTTATTCCATAACCAACTTTCATCAATATGTGCAACCAAACATGCTTTCTCATTGTTGTCCAAATGAAAGATATTACCTCTAGTTTGATTACCAGTTGCAATTTCCAAACCAATTTTGTTTAAGATTTTGCATTTACCATTCTTGAATTGAAACTGAAATCCTTTCTCAACTAATTGACCAACACTCAAAAGATATTCTTAAAACCTTCAACATAGTAAACATTATCAGTATTGTGATTACCATCAAAAGATATAGTGTCTTTTCCTTTGATCAAACAAGCTTTATCATCTCCCAACCTTACTAGACCTCCATTGTAATCTTGAAAGGTTAAGAATTTATTCTTATCACCAATCATATGATGTGAACATTCTAAATCAATATTCCATTCATCCTTATCTTCAACTTTAGTTGCCAAGGCCTGCTCTACCGGTTGAATAGTAGGTGCTGGTGGATCTTCTGTTATAGCAACAAAAGCCCATCCATTGTCCACTGGATCTTCATCAGAATCATCAGTAACTCCTTCATCAGCAAAATAACAAGATCTGTCCCTGTTCTTCTTAAACTTGTATTTCTGATAGTCAGGGTTAGGCTTATATGTTCTTTTATCTTCTTCTCTTGATCTTGCATGTCTATTAGGACATCTAGATGCCATATGAACAATCTTATTAGAGTTAAAACATTTAAAGGGTGCTTTACCTTCATACTTACTTCCAGTTGGACCTTTAGGCATTTTCCTTGCAAATAGTCCTTCAAGTTCTTCAAGTTCTTCATTTTCTCTCCTGCTTTCTTCAAGTTCTCTTGCATAGAAGGTTTTCCAATCAGATTTGTCAAATGATAATGATACTGCTGAAGTTGATGATGATGCCTTAAAAGATAGATCTGTCTTGATAGTAGTAATAGGACCAAATTCCTGAATCTCAAAAGATAAAAGTTTTCCAACCAAGGTGTCTCTAGATATTGATGCATTAGGCATTGTTCTTAATTCATTTATAGCAGTAACTTTCATTTTATTTGCCGGTGGTAAAGATATTAAAACTTTAGAAACAATCTCATCTTCACTTAAGGTTCCTCCACAATATTGTATACCCAAAACAATTTCATTTACTCTTTCCATAAAAGTAGAAATTCTTTCTTCTTCTTTCATTTTCAGACTTTCATACCTGACCCAGAAGCATTCAAATTTTGTAATTTTCACTTTTGAATCTCCTTCATTCAGTGTTTCCAGTTTGTACCAAATAGCTTTAGCAGTAGATCTATCTGACAATCTCATGACTTGCTTATCTGACAATGCGCTCAAAAGTGCTTCTCTTGCTTTGCAATCATTTTCCTCATCTTTTCCTAAGGTTGGTGGATTAGGTTGACTGGAAGTAGGAGCAGTATAGCCATTCTTTGTAACCTCCCATATATCCTTTCCAATGCAATTCAAGTGTGTATCCATCCTGATCTTCCATATGCCATAGTTGGTTCCATCAAGTTTCAGACTATCCTTCTTGAAATAGTTGGTAGACATTGGATCTCATCAAGCTATTAAACTTCTGCAAAAAGAGAATCTAGCTTTGATACCAATTGTTAGGTCCCAAAGATAACTGAGAGGGGGGGGGGTGGGGTCAATCAGTTGTCCAATAAATTCAACCAAAATTAACTTAACCAGAACTTAATGCTTAATACCAGCAAACCAAACTTTATGCCGGTAGACAGTCTTAATAGTTAATTGCAATACCGGTAGAGATTAATGCATGAAATAGAAAGAGAAAAACATCCACACCACATAACACCAATGTTTGTACGTGGAAACCTTGTAAGGGGAAAAACCATGGTGGGAAGCCTTACCCACAATCAAATCATACTACTGCAGATAGTATGTGTTTACAATAAGGATTTTGCACATGCAGAAAGGCCAGCTGCCTAGAGCTCACTGCTCAATCACAAAATGAGAGTCACACTGACTACAATTGGATGGTTAAATCCAATGATAATGTACTGCATAAAATAGCATCTCCATATGCTGGATTTGGTACCGGTGTAGTTCTGATTGCCTTCACAAAAACCCTCCTTCAACCTTCAAATGATGTTTGTGTGAATAGCTCTGCTTATTTTTGCATATACTCTATTACAATTCTTTTCCCAATTGCATATCGATCTTACAAATAAGATCTTACATATATATCATAACCTAAGATCAATTGAATAGGTCAGGTCACTAAAAGATATTACAATAAAATCAATTACAGACAAATAGATATCCAATGCATGATGTCGGTTCAAATGCATTTACAACAATGATAAACCATTTCCATAATGTGTCATGGTGATCTGGAGTAGATAAGATTGCCGGTGCTTATCCTAGACATATTTGTCAGTAACAACAAATATGCAAACCTGAATAAACAAATAACCAAATCACCAAAACCAAGTGATCAAATAATGTCTTTGAAATAACCAAGTAGTTTCCAAGTCATTCCAAGTGCCGGTGAACAATATAATCTATCGGTGAACCAAATACCAGTTTCTTGCATAATTCTCTGTCTTGCCGATGAACATAACCAAAATCTCCAAGTGCTGATAAGTGTTTGACAAGTGATGACAAGTTTGACAAGTGTTGACATCAATAACAAAACCATATCAACATATCCAAAATACCAACAAAATGTTGAGAATAACTTGCCATTCTTTTGTTTAGTATTGCATAAATAAATCATGGAGATATCACGTTCTATGTTGTGTACATGATGAGTGATGAATTCTTGCACTAAGTCAACAAATGTCTAGATTCCATCAGGCAGGTGTGAAAACCATTACATAGCTGAGACTCCCAAACTCTGGGGGAAGAGGCACATTAAGTACATTTCTTCATATGCAACCTCTAGGAAAGTGTAGTATAACTCTCTCACATGGTCCCTTGGATCTCCCTTTCCTTTGTACTTGTCAAATTTTGGAGTCTCGAAATTGCGTGGGAAAGGGGGCATGATCATGTTCCTATAAAATGGATAGGGATAGATATCTTCAAGAGCATACATCTTTTGTGTCTTCCTTGAATTTAATTGGTGGGAGAGGTCTTGTACTTGTTGCTTCAATATATCGATTTATGTGGGAGGAGGTAGGAATTTCCCTTGTTGATAGTTGTCATCATAATTGCAGGTATTCCTTGTCCTCATATCATCTTGATTTCTTTCATGTTGATGATTGTGTTGGTCTTGTTTTGGTGCATCCCTAAGTTGTGATATGCCAAATTATAGAGGGAATTTTTCTCCCACTTGAGCAAGCCTTAGAAAATGAGCGTCAACATTCCCTTTAAGAATATCATCAAAGAGTCTGTTAAACTTGGGATTACTAGTTGCTTCTTCTATTTCTTCTTGTGTAGGAATTTTTGGGTCTTCCATCCATGCAAAGGGGTCGAAGTCTTGTTACTCTTCCCAAATTTCATTTTGTTGTTGTCTTTGACTTTGAGACCTAGTCCTACCCATGTTTGAGTTTGGTACTTGTGGAAGTGATATGAGTGAAAAGGGGGTGGTTGATCCCCTCTTATAGTTCCAAGATTTGATTATGGTGATGATAAGTTTGAAATTTTTGGTGGATGAGTGGTCTCTTTTTTCCAAAGGTTTGGGTGCTAATAAAGTCCTTTTTAAGATTGCTTGCATGGTTTTCAATAATTGTGAGATGAGATGTAGCAAGGTTTGTGTTGTTACAAGCACAAGCTACCTAGCTATGAGAGGATGCACTCATGAACTAGTTTTAACCTATATAGATGCTTAGTTATGCCCTTTAAGATGATTGCTCCTAGATGTAGAGACACGCTAGAGAGTATTTTTGTTGATGTGATTAGCAATATCCAAAAGAATTAAGGACAAAACCTCTTTGTTTTCGAGAGGAATGAAATATTGGGTTTTTTGGGAATGAGTGTGAAATGGATTTGGAATGATTTTGAGAAAATGAAGAAGGTGAAATGTAGAAGATGTGTTTTGATTGAAGAGTGAAGAAGATAAAATGTGGAACCTTGGAATTTCTACTAAGTGAGTGTGAGTTGTGGAATGAAGATAGTGGATGATATTTTGAAAGAAGATGAGTTGATGAAAGACTACCCTAGATGGAAAATGACTCAATAGGTTATTTCTAGTTGAGGTAGATATGACAATGACATTTTACCACTTCTATTGAGAGATTGGGACAAGGCAAATCTTTGTTGAAAGACATGTGTTTTTAAAGATACCTCATCAAACTCATTTCCATGACCATGTAGATAATCGTGAAAATGGTGAAGGAATGTTTGATGTTTAAACAAGAGTTTTCTTTTTATGTAGATAAATTTTCTCTTCTTTAAGATCTCTTTTTGGCTCAGTTTCTTCTTCTCAAGACAATGATATACGAATTTCTTGATATGCTTGATGATATGATGCATTTGTAAATCTCATCGTGATTTGTTTGTTTATATTGTTGTTGGGATATAACTTTGTTTCAAATGTTTGATTCATTTGACAAGAAGACACATCAAGAACACAAGCACATATAAATACTTTTCTTTTTTGATAACTTTGATTTGAATTTTATGAAATATGCATGTTTAGGATCTTTTCAAATCCTCTTGGATCTTTTCAAATTATCTTTTGTTTTTCATAGGGTTTGAACAAACGAAATACAAATCAATCAAACTCTTCTATTGTCAAAAAGGTCATTCCTAATATCATAGCCCACATCATGATACTCCATCTCAAACAACCCTTTCACACCCGAGGGTGCACCCATTTATTTGCCTTTTGTCAGAAGTTGAACCAAAGATAATTGTTCCGCAATTGGATCATTTTCGTATGAGATTTATGGTGAGTGTCTTGGGGGAATATTATTCCCCACCCTTGCACTATGATATTACAAATTTTTGGATAACTAACTCGGTTTGGACTCTACTCTTAAAGATTTTTAGTAAGGCTTTCATTTGGTCTTCAATGATAAACTCCCTCAGGAGGCTTCCCAACCTTTAGAACAAATACTTTATGTATCACAAGGATACTAGGGGAAGGGTAATCAATGAGAAAAACCATTAAATTTGATTTTCATCACAATCCACATTTGATTATAGTGGGTTGGAATAATTAGCGTTAGCCATTCCCCACTTAGGTCATTCCCCTCTCACTAGCCTTATGGGCTTCTTGGGAGGGCGGGCCTGCTAAAGGATTTATCCTCATTATAATAAAAGAAAAACAAGAGTAATTCCGGCTTTTTTGATCACCCAATTAAAGGGAGAGCATATACCTATCACTTATAATCACGATAGATAAGTTTGTTCTTTTTGTCCCTTCATTGTAATGTGATATGATTGCTATTTGGAGATATTGCTCCAACAAACATGGTATTCTTTTTAACCAAGATAGGAAAGGTGATTGCTCATTTTAAACCAAAAATTGAAATGATTTGAACCTTGTAAAAACTTTGAAAGAAACTTTTCACAGGAATGAAAAGATGGCTTGTTCTTTTTAGCTTGCAAAATGAAAATGTGAGGTGTTCTTTTTATCCCTTTGTAGCAAGAAATGAAAGTGATCTACTTTACAAAAAGAAATATTTGTTTGTAGTTCTTTTTATCCTTTTCAAAATGAAAATGAGATTCCTTTTATTTTCACCAAAGGAAATGTTAAATTTTTTTTAACTTGCACCAAAGTGAAATGTGAGATTATTTTTAGCCTTACAAGAAAGAAAGATTTGCTTCTAGTTCTTTTTATCCTTTGCAAAATGAAAATGATATTATTTTTAAGCCCTTTTGTAGAAAGAAATGAAATTTACAATAAAATTAAGTAAAATAAAACTAAGCTAACTCCTTTAGAACTTGCACACAACGTTAGCACCTACAAAACCTTCAAATTGTTAGTCCAAATGGTGGGCTCAAAGCCTAATATTTTCTTTGAGGTTACAATTTTTAGATCTCTGCCTGTTACAAAAATGCCACACTGAAAATAAAAACAAAAGTGCCAAATAAATACAAAAGCGCTAAAATAAGTTACAAAAGTGCTAAATCAGAATGGAAGTGCTATAATACTCAACAAAAATGCTAAAAATAAACAGAATGCCAGTTTGCAAAAGTGCTAGAATGAAAAACAAAAGTGCCACTATACGTGACAAAAGCGCTAATCTGCATGACAATCTGTACATGAAAATTTGCAAATTTCAAAATGGTTAGTTATAGTGTTGGATTCACGTCGAGTTCACCAAAGTGATGCACATGAAAGGGGACACAAGCCAAAAACAAAGATCAAGTGTTAGAATGTTAGCTTCAACCAAAACAAACACAATCCAAACGAACCAAAACCTCCAAAGACATACCTAAAGAGATTAAAAATGATGTAAATGAAGCATAACACAAGAAAAGAAGAGAGAAGAGACTCCCTAAGATGATCCAATGATGTTCTTTGATAGCTCTCCCTTGATCTTCTCCTCTCCAAGATGTAACTACTTGCTTGAGTGTAGCTCTCAGTTTAGCACGAAGCCATGGATTCCAAATGAAGTACTTAAATGGTTTAAAATGATGAACTCCTATTGCTATGATAATGCAAAGAGTAAAATTACTATGAGAAAGTTTAAGTGTGAATGCAAGTATAAAAACAATGCTAAAATGCTTCCTCTTTTTCTTGAGAAGAGATTTCCTTTTATAGGTAAAACGGTTGATTGAATGGATAATATTGATCTAGCTTAGCAAGGGCTAGGACTGCATGATCCTCAATCCATGTTTGCAACTTCCACCAATGCAATGGTGACAAGTGATAGCGTGAGAGAGCTTGAGAGGGGAGGGAAGAAGCATTTAATGTTTGAGAAGACATGAGGGTAACCTCATGTGGTTGGGTTATTCGATAAAGCTATTATCCATTGGGTAAACTCTTGTGCAAAGTTTACCCATGGTTAGGCCTTGACCAAAGGGACAAGACCCATGTGGGTTAGTGTATTGAAGAAGGGAAGCATTTAAGTCTCTGTAAGAGTCTTAAAAGGGTGATATGATAGGTTGGGGGTTAATCTAGGCATGGGATTGTACAAATGATTAGAAGGGGGTTAGGCTAATTTAGAAGGGCTTAGAAGAATGTAGGAGAAGGTTAGTGAGCAAGTGGGTTTTGCATTTCATAATGCCCTTTCTCAACCTAGATAAACTTGCTACTACTATTATTATTGTTGTTATTCATATTGTTTTGTGAGTAATATTAGTTAAAAATGATAAGTTGAATAAGGTTAGAATTATTTTAAATAAAAATAATTAAATAGTCGAGACATAGACACTTGAGGTCATAAATTTAATTGGAAATTATTTATTTACTAAAAATATCTATTGAGAACATGTTGTAGGAGAAAATGAAAAGTTTCTAGAAGTGGATTTAAAATTCCATTTCTTACATGTAACCCCCACTATGACGACAATCAATTTTGCATGGAATTAATTTTGGAAAAGAATCTCTAATTCAATTAATTCTTTTGATAGTGGGAAATGGTGACCTTTTTCTATATAATGTGTGCTAAATTTTCCAAAAGGAGTTCATTGGTTATGTTATGGAGTAGTCTTGAAATTTATTTATTATTTTCAATATCATATTAGTGGTAGGAGAAGTTTCATAGGCATATTGTAGGATTTTAGGAAGTTTTGAAGAAGTTCTCTATTAGGCTACAAGATAGGAATTCGAAGAAGGGAACTGGGGTACAGGAGGAATCAACAACAAGGTTCTTCATTTGAATCCAGGTTCCCCTCTTGTATATTCGCTTGCTTGCTTTTTCTTTTCAAAGGAAATCTTCTCTCATCTCTTTCAGATTTTTTTTTACAAGTACAAAATTTTGTATTTTTCAAAAGAAATCTTGTTTATCTCTTTCAAATTTTTGCATGTATGAGTTTTCAAAGGAAATCTTCTCTTCAATTTTTGTTGATAGATTAAATCAAATACATGTAATAAATTTGGTTTTCTATCCAAAGGGAAATCTTCTTCTTTGTTCTTTTTTTTTTGTTTTGATAATGTAAATCTGCATGTAGGAAAAGAACTTGTTAGTAGATTCCTTTCAAAATATGCATATACAAATCAGAATATTATGTAATCTTTTTTTTTTTTTTGGAAAACCCTCCTCCTTGATTCAATCAACTCTGTTCTTTTTTCAAAATCAGTTGAAATTTTGGGTTAAGTTAAGTGGGTTATTACATTGCAAGTGGGTGAGGATTTTATGAATTTTTAAATAAATAATTTATTTATTCAAAATAAAGGTGAAACTTACATTTGTAGGAGAATTCAAGTGGATAGGAGGATTTTTAAATAAATGCTTAATATATTTAAATGAGAGGAAAGGGGAGTTAAATAAATAAATTTATTTAATATTTGGACTATATTTAGTAATTTTTAATTTAAATAAATTTATGAAATTTATTTAATTAAATTAGAAGAATAGGATTGAATGAATTAATTAAATGCAAATTTAATTAATAGAAGAATATTGGTGCATTAAACAAATATTAGATATTTATTTACTTTAGTGGACATATTTATGTGTCTATAGTACCTTATCAAAAAGCCAAAACTAAGCCTACTTGGTCAAATATTAAACAATTATTATATCCTTTTCCAACCTCTTAGTTATCCATAGCATCCCAAATCTTGCTTAGGGACTATCCAACCTAAGTAGGTCAACCAATCAACCATCCAACCTTTCCTTTGGGACTATCTAATCATTAAGAAGCCCATCATTATCCATCATCCTATTTTTGGCAAGAGATATCTGGCTACATGACATGTTTGTTAGTGAGTCTTTTGTTTTAATTTATATTGAATTGCTTTATCTTTTTGACCCATGAATGTACCTAGTCGAGACCACCTCAATCTTTACATATCTTGATATGTTTTTGTTAATGTAAGGATCCGATTAACACTGAGAGGGGGGGGGGGATGAATCAGTGATAACAATAAACTACAAAATTTTGCCAATCTGAATAACACTTCACAAAATAGTTAATAACCAGTGTCGGTAGTTGATCTAACAATCACTTAATGTAGATTTACCAAACTAATACCATTAGCAACTCAAGTGTTCATCATAAAGCAAAGATATCAAATGCATAACTTAACAATCAATCAACAACATGAACACAAGGATTTTTCACATCGAAACCCAAATGGGAAAAACCACGGTGGGAATTGGTACCCACAAAATATGCACTCTTTCGGAATGTGCCCTATTAGGAGCCTAGCCTGGTTAGGAGCTTTACAATAGTTCCCAGTTAAGAGAAGACCCTATTAGGAGTCACTCGCTCAAGGGATTTTATAACTTAGCTTTGTTAGAAGATTTATCCTATTAGGAGTGGCCTCGCTAGAGGATTTAAACTCAAGTTGTTGAGCTATCCGGTTAAGGGATTTATACAATCAGGCCTGTTAGGACCTACCTGGTTAAGGGATTTTAATGTTGCTGCAACTGTTAGGAAACAACAAATAAAAGATCTGGACTCAACACTTCATAGCTTTCTATTACAAATCCTTGTCAGCTCCAATCTGCTTCTCTCATGCAGACTTCTCAATCTGGTTCGACACACACACACTTCTTTGATTACCGAAACACTCAACCTTCTCAAACTCAACCTAAATACATTTTACAATTAGGTCGGTTACAAAAACCTAACCTACAATGAATCTACAATACAGATCATATTATATCATTACAAATCATTATAGATCATCATACAGATCATTACAATAAATTACAAGACAATTACAGGCATTAAATGATCATAACTCATCACCACACATCGTTCTGATAAGTTGTCAAACCCTTATCACATTCTACTTAGCACTTCACTTCTTCCCAAGAAATTTGATCCTTGCACATTCCAAAACAACATCTTATCTTTTCACATGGATTCTGACACGTCATCGTCAACTTATGAAAATGAAAAGAATCACCGCCAAATCATAAATAATCACCGATCAAATATATTGATTTCGGTTCTCAAACCCTAGCTATTTATACAACAGTCAATTAACATAATGCAATTTGTGTCATAGACTCATTAGATGTCATAAGAACATGTATTCCAAACTGCAACACCTGACTCAACATGGATCACTACTGCAACCATCTCCTTCTTTGTTCTTGCTTACCAGTTCAGTGTCACTAGATAGTTTTTCTTTCCAACTTAATCCAATTCAATCCATTACTAGCTAGACTTAACCAATAGACGTAGATGACATACCAAACATAAACAAACATGGACAAATATGGTTTCCATCAATGACAACACAAATAACTAATCATCAAGCATCATATCATAATTATATCATCACCAATAGTCTATCAATATATCATCACCATTAAATAGTTGAGACCACCTCAATCTTTACATATCTTGATATGTTTTGACTAGCATACAATGGGGTATCATCTTTATCTTATTTGTTGTGTTTGCAGGATGTTTTTGCACTACTCTTTCTATGTAGTTGCTTAGCTTGTGTGTGTTGAAATATATTATAGAATATTATTCATTCTTTTCATACTAGGTTATTAATACCTTTCGCATACTTGGACCATTATTCTCTATGTTTATATTCTTCACATATTCTAACAAGGTTTTGTGGTCTCTAGTAGGAACATAGACAACCAGGTTTTGTTTGAGTGTGAAGTCCATGCACAAGTTACCTTGTCAACTTGGTTCCTTATACCTTGGTGCATAATTTACTTTGTTATATCAAATCTAGGTTTCTTACATCATTGTAGCATGATGATCATCCTTGTCCATAACTTCATCTCTCATTTCATCATATTTCATTTCATATGCTTCTAGCCTTATCCCACACCTTTCCTTTCAAGAGAAAACTTGTGTTCCCAACCCAATTATCTTCTTGAGGGGGTATCATCCTACAAACTCATCATCTTTTCTCATCCTTCTTTTGACTTGGGCATTATGCTTTTTAGTCCTTATGCCTTTCCTACCAATTATTTTTTAATTTTCTTTGAAATGATGTTACTTCATAACATCATCTCAAAGAGGGGAAAAATGTAGACACTTAAAATTATACCTTATAACACTTAATTTTAGCCTACCTTAACCCATTATTTAGATAAATATTTAATATTTATTTAATTAATCCCTTTTTTTAGCCTAATACTCTTAATTAAATAGATATTTATTATTTATTTAAGTTTTTAACTTTGATCATATCCCATTATTTTTAAATAAATATTAATTTATATAATTAATTAATTTTATAAATTCTTAATTTACCTTTATCTTTGTTTATTCAGTCCTATCTTATCATCTTGTTCACATAGATCATAATATAAATTTGTAGTCATGTGACAAGTGTCACACTTTGTCCCATTCACATGTCTAACTTATGCTTTCCCCTCATTCATGGAACCTAGACACATTTCCAAAAGTCAACCCAACTTTATATCCTATCAATCCATCTCAACTTAAGCCTCTTAATCTTGGTGCTTCGTATAAGGATGTTACCCTAACCTTATCTAAAGCCCTAGGTCCTACCTCTCATGTGACACTTGTCATATGATTATAATTTTTATCCAAAGTCCTATTCCTAAGATTTTAATCATATCCATCCATTAAACCTCTTAATCCTAGCTCTTGGTTCTCTTATTGAGAATTCCATTTGTAGAGGCTTTTCATCCCTTTTGAGGATCCAATCTAATTTCATTGTGTTGTTATGCTATACATTTATCCACTCAATAATCTTTGATCATATTGTCATGTTGTTGGAATCTTGAGAAACCACATTCATTCATCAACACATCAATACATCACTTGATCTTCTTGATGTTTGCATGTATTTGGTCTAATTTAGACTATGTTTTATGTATATTTCAATTATTATATTGGCATGCAATATGGTATGCACCTTCTTGTAAAATATAATATAATATTGCTCTTCATATGCAATGAAAAGTAGCATTTTCATATATGTGCCGGGTCTTTGTACAGATTTAAAATCAGCAAGAGAAAAAAATAAACCTATTATTTTTCATATTAATTAGCAAAAGTTATATATAGTGTATGATATTCTGTGGGGTATGCAAGTTGCAACCATCCATTTATATTCTATGTTTTATACGATCTTATCCAAAGCTCGTCAGAAAGTGGAATTTCCACAACACTGTGAAGTTTTGATGCGCTTGTCAACAAAAACAAATTTGATTCATTTTTATAAGATTTATAGAACCCATCTCCACTCTACCTAATTATTCCTTCCCTTTATATATTTATCAACACTTGGGATACTAATGCAGACTGTAATTATATAATCCCTTTATAATCAAAATATACTTTTTTTTAATCTGGCACAACAAGTCTACAACCATTCAAATTTAATTCTCTGGTTTTATCTAATCTTATCCCAAGTTTATGGAGGTGGATTCACTATATGGTGATGTCACTGCCCATGATGTAACTCTTTCCTTTTTTCATGATGAAACGATTATACTCTGGTGGGACCTCCAAACGAAACCCTAACATTCACCACTAGAATTTGTAAGGCGAAATCCTTTTCTATAATAATCTCAAAGTTGCTTTTATTATTCCTCTTCTTGGGTTCAACAATCCCAAAGGCTGTCTATAAATAACATTATAATATTTTTTTTATAGATTTATTGATATAAATCAGTAAGGTCATAAATAGGGGAGTTTATCTTCATTTAAACATTTAATAAAATTTGAATCCGCAAAAATAACAAAACTTCAACTTAACCATCACAACATGCTTCTTAACATATAAAAAAGAAAACTTAATCAATAAAAATTAAATTATTAAAAGGAATTAAAATATCAATTAATTATAACAATATATATTTTTAAATATAATAAAGAGACAATTTTAATTATAAATCATTATATCTTGATCAAAGACATAAAAGAAGATATTAATAAATATTTAAAATACAAGAAAAATATTGTTAATATAATTTTAATGTTAAATAATATAAATTGAGAAAAAAGAATATAAGGTTGGAATCAAAATAAAAATAAAACTTTAAAATATAAAGTGAAAATTATAATAATTAGATTATATGAATATTAAAAAAATAATAATTCACAACCAATATTATATATTAAAAATCAAGAGTTAATTAGAAATATTAGTAATTTTTTATATATTTGTCTTACAATATTATAAAAATAAATTAATTTATTACAGATGCAGTCAAATAAGATTGTATAGAAGTTTTTTGCATCAACGTTTCGGATCACACTCTATGATCCATCATCAATCATAGATTGTGATCCAAAAGTTGATGCAAAAAAAGTCTACACAATCTAATCCAAAATCATATGTAATAAATCACTTGGGATTGTGGAAACTTGATATCATTAATAAATTAATTGATAAGTATAGTAAATTAAAAAATAATAATAAAATTTAATAAATGATCACATGATAAAACAAAACATAAATATGTATATAAACTATGGTTTTTTTATGACATTTTTTTCTTGATTTAAGAGTCATGGGTACTAAATAACTAGATTGCCTCAATTTTTTAAGTTTGCAATATGCAAACAAATTTTAATATTAAACTAGTAATATAAAATTTTGAAGCTAAAGTTAACAATAATTGTTAGTTTAATATAATTAATTTTTTTTCTATATTATACTATAAGTCTTATAAAATTTATATCAAATAATTATGCTAATGCCGACCTTAAATATGGCCCCCCTTGACTTTGGATGGTTTAAACTTAAGTTTGAATATGGTTCCACGAAATGGAACTTGAGTCAGGAGGGTATGGGTGGTATTTTAAGGGATAATACCTAGATACTATGATATTTGCTAAATTGGGTTTTCAAACTTCTAACATCACTACAATGATAGTTTCCTATCACAAGATTTGATTGGCTAAAGAAAGCAGATTTAGAAATTTGTTATTTGGAGGAGACTCCAAAAATACCATGATCATGATGTTGCTAGGTAATGCCACTCCTAGTTGGTGTCTCTAGGACCTAACTGCTAGACTCTTATCAATACATAATGAACTTTGATCATTGCAAATAATGTTGGCCATTTAGTGGAATTGATTATGTGTTGCATTGATGTTTTATCATTGATGCCAACACTAGCTATTCGGATGCTTTACCGACACCCTTCTGGTCCTAGTAGGTTGAGTAGTTTTTCGTTGGTTTGGATTCGACATGATTGGGTAGGCTCTTCTATGATTTGGTTATGGAAATGGCTTATTCATGATACTCATGTTCATATTCAGTAAGTTGGTTTTGGTCTGGTGATCGATTGCTATCCCGTTTGCTTAGAAGTCTGGCTTTTGGTTTCAGCGAGGGTTTCACCGATAGAGCTTTGATGAAGATATTTGATGAATTGCATAAATGGTGTTGGTGCAACTTATGGTGGAGTTTCAGGATGTTGTTGGTGATCATGTTCGAGACTTGGAGGATTGAGATCATTGTTGTAGTGTGTGGACCTATATTGGGTCCCGGTTGGTCTAGGTTATGGACCAGTTTAATGAAGTGTGTGGATTGGACTTTTCGATACGTTTTCAGGATGTCTTATGTGTTGAATATTATTTGTTTGGTCTAAGACTGACATGTTTGGTAACTATGTAATTGGTTTTTTGTCTGGTGGCCGACCTGATTGTTTATGGTCGAGGGTTTGTATATATAATGTAAGATCTCATTGTAGATCATCATGGTCATGGATATGGTAGAGATATAGGAATGGGATATGGATATGTAATGTGCAAATAATGTAATATCATTTAGGTAAAGGATTTGGTCAATCATTGGAGATCAAATTGGGTTTATGTAAAAGGATTTAGTCCTCCAGTATTGAGCTTAACCGAAACTGTACTCAGGCATAGGAGATGATATATTTTGCAGTTCAACACTTCTTTGGATTGTAGTTTGGATTTCTATGTAGTCAGTGAGACTCGTTTTGTGATGAGAAGTGCCCTCTAGGTTGTTGGCCTTCCTACAAGTGCAAGCCCCTCAATTATAATTCACATACTTATTGCAAAAGTATTATCTAATTGTGGGTAGGCTTCCCACCATGGTTTTTCCCTTTATCAGGTTTTCCATGTACAAATCTTAGTGTCATGTGGATGGTATTTATTCTGTGATTACTATTTATGCTTAATTGGTTTAACTGCTATTCTGGTATTTAGTTTAAGCATTCTGGTATTAATATTTTGGGTTCCAGTATTAAAGTTTTAATTGCTAATGGTTCTGGTAATTTGTGACAACTGATTCACCCCCCCCCTCTCAGTTGTCTTCTAGTTATTTGAACTGTTTAACAAATAAAAGAACACTTTTCAAGAGAGTAACACATCAATTAACTTCTTGGTGAACTTGGGATCATATATCCAAACTATTAAAGTTTGAACATTTTGAATTTAGTCCTAAATCCTTTGAATTCTTTTATGACCAATGAAGAATGGATTGCATAGCCTCTAATGTCGGGGGAAGAAACAAAATCTCCCATAAAAAGATGTCTCACATAAATTTTAAGCCTCCTAATCATTCTTTTCATAGAAGGATGAACTAATCTCTCTCTTGACTCATAGTGGTAAGTACACTTTCATTAATCATCTAGTTTCTTTTGTTTATTTTAGAAGTCTCTTGATTTTCTACATCTCTACACCCTTTGCCTGCTTAATTTCTATGTTTTCCCTATTTTCTATGGAAGGTGATATTGTTCAAGTGTAGCCCAAGAATTTTGATGTTATTAAGAATAACTAAGAATACTAGTCTATTCTTCAAAAAGGAAACATAACATCAAATATTGAGGCCACAAATGGTTATAGATGTTTACAATTCAATCCTCTTAATCAAGCTCACAAATTCCTAGAAGGATGAGTCTATGAATGTAAGGGTCCTCTCCTTTTGGGTTATTCTTGAGCTTATTAAAGATACCACTGGCCTTCTTCTCGAAGGTGCCAAGTTCCTAAGAAAGACAAAAGGAGATTATAAAAGAATATGAAAAGGTTCCTACAAAGGAGTGAGAAGATCAATCATGTATATAATAGGTTCAATACAAAGGATGTCTTGGGGGTTTGGAAAAAAATTGTTCAAGTTCTCATGGTGTATGCCACTTTGTAGGGACACTTCAAAAAATTCCACTCTTACCTATTTCCTATCCTTAATAATTTTTTCCATAATTTGAAGATGGATCTTTCTTTTTAGAACTTTTCTTCTTTGGAGTAGTATGTGAAAGTTGTCATTTCCAATGGAAATACTATACCCTTTATACAACTTGAGTTATGTTTTCATTGATTTCAAATTTGTTAAGTTGTGCAGATATTGTTTATGGTTTGTAACTGTGTGTTTAGTTGTTGTTATGTTGTCTCGTGGTGACAATAAGTAAGTAGAGGTGTTTGTAGAAGGCTATAGTAGTGGAAGTTACAATATGAAAGTGACAGTATTTAATGGCCTTATGGAAGAAAGTGTCTACATTCCTCTAGTTCTTGGTGATGATGGCTTATGGTTTCGAATATAATGTCTACATGCTATGGATGTTGCACTATCATTTTTTTGGGCCCTCATTTTCTCAGATAATGTAGTTGGTTGTGGCAATTTTCTAACAGTGAGGTTGTCTATTAGGACTAGTCTAGAGAATGATTTGCATTGCTCCACTATTTTGATTCAAGTGATACAAAATGGAGGAAATGTTCATATGGTTCGTGCAGTGTTATAGCTTATATTTCTAGTGTTGGTTTGATTAGAAAGTGAAGTTACATTGTTTGTGTCTGGTGTTGTTAGTTGTGTTAGTCTTTGACTAACTAATATGGCTTATCTTATTTGGATCATACTCTTTTGGTCTAGATATGATTTGGAGGTTGAGTTAGAGTTTTTATATGGGTCTCACCATGGCATGTGTAGATCAGCATTGAGTAATTTGCATTAGGTGATGGTTTTTGGGCTGAATGGTTAATGTGCTTCATTGTTTTCCTACACATTATGTTTTATGTTGACTTTGGAGGATGTTATAGTGTGTGCAATTCATTAGAATAAACTTAGGAAGATGTGTTGTGATGCATTCGGGTCCCCTTTATCTCCTAGAGTAGGATACATTGTGTGTTTTTGGTTTGGGTGGCTAACTTTATGTAATTCATGTATGTTCTATTTGTCGTTGACCTAGTTGAGGATTTCAATGAATAATATTGTATAAATGGAAGTGCAGATGTGTGAATTGCATGTGAATGATATGCAATCACAAGTGAAGCAACATATGTGCGAGTTTTAGTTTCTAATGAGATTTGATAATCATATCTTCAATGCGACAGTGTTGTGAGACAATGAATGAAGTGAGATGTGTTTGTCATGACATTGTTTGCTTGACATAGTATTTCAAGGATAGTTTCATGATCAAGAGATCGTATTCATTTAAATTCATTATTTACCTATACCTACTAGAAGATAGTGAGTCCTTTGGTAGCTTGTGCATCATAATAATGAAAGTCCTTTGAATCTTTCCCCAAGGTTGTGTGCCTTGGTCTTGCAAATCCAATCAGGTGTAGTGAGCATTCTTGGCCTTGAGACTAAAACATTATAATTAGTTATTCATATTGTGAGTGTGATTCTCATCATGGTTTTTACCTTCTTGGGTTTTCCATGTAAATTTGGTGTTCTTGTGTGTGTTGTGATTTGTAGTTTCATGTTTGATAATTGCAAGGATTAGTTAATTGTGAATTGAAGTTTAAAGGATTATAAGTAAGTTATTTCAAGGCCTTGATTGATTCACCCCCTGCTCTCAGTCCTATGGTGTGTTCAACAATTGGTATCATAAAGAGGTTCCTCTATGATAAGATTAATTACTTGAGAAAGGTCTGGGATGTTCTAGCACATGTATTTCGGGGCATCAAGGTTTGATGGTACAAATTAATCTGGTTGGAAGTCATAGATGAAATATCATCTAAATTATCTACCTTTTGGAATATAGGATATTATCAAAAATAGTTATAGTGCTCTGAATGGTAGTCCTACTACTCCAGATAAGGTCAAGAATCATGAAAATAATGCCAAAGCAAGTAATTTATTTGTTAGTACTTTGAGTGAATGAGATTTTTTGAAGATCAATCAATGCATAAGTGCAAAGAAAATCTAAGATAAGTTGAGTAGTTCATCTATGGAGATGTGAAGACCAACCAAGTCAAGATGTAAAATCTAAAGTATATATTTGAGACATTGAGTATATATGAAGATGAGAATATTGAAGGTTACTTGCATTGAGTGAATGAGATAGTCATGCAAGCAGAAGTATTGGTGGAAAAATGGAAGAAAGTGAAGTTGTGATAAAAGTGATGAGAACATTGCCTAACTGCTATAAGCCTATGAAGTATGCCATTGAAGAGGGTAATGATATGAGTAAATATACTTTGGATCATCTCTATGGATCACTCCTTGCCTTTGAGATCTCAAATTAAAGTGAGTAGCACAATGAGAATAAGGAGCATTCAAAGTTAGCAAGAAGATTGAAGGTGAAATTTTTTTAACAATTAGAAATTCATCCTTGTGGCATTTTTCCTTGCTAGAATGATTATCATTAATGCTAGTTATAAGAAATTTATCCATTTAAACTACAAAATTTCATGACTAAAAAGTATGGAATATCTCTCAAGTATCTTTCAGTTTGGAAGATTTAATATATTAATTATCTAGATGTTAGAAATTTCTAAGAATTACATCAACAATATATTGAATCTCTCTCCATATTCTATATTCTTATAATTATTTCTCATAGACATCTTCCAAATGATTTTATATTGATTTTATGGATATTCCTCAATGAGGTACCTCCATTATTTAAGTAATTCCCCTTTTTACTACCTCATTAGTTACTACTCTATAAACCTTATGGCCTCCCATATTTATACCAAACAACCCTTCACATCCTTGGTAAGATCCATAACTCTTATTTTCTTCACTCACAATCACACTCCATAATAGAAGAAAATATGTAAGATATTTATACATTAATTTATTTACAAGAATACCTTGTATTTAGGCTAACACAAACTGACTCTCTTATAAACTACAAATAGGCTAGAAAAATACCAAATAAGGACCCAAATGTGGGAATTCCCAATAATTTGTCACAATTTTTTTAGTCCAAAGATACATGTTAGGGCTCATTCCTTCATATGTACAACTAAATTCTAGATCTATAAGAAGAACAATATTATATACATAAAAGTATAGATCTCTTGGCAATATAAAGTTGTATTAAAAGATCTTACCACCATGATAAAGGTCATAATTATGAAATCTATACTTTATTCTTGTCTAAGTTTCTTTTCGTTTAATAATACCCATATTTTTCACTAGATAAAACCATATTGGTATGGTTAATACAACTATGTTATTATAATTACTCTATTTTTCTACATAGGATAATTATTTCCTTATTGCATCTTGTTATCACATTCCATTTATTTTAAACTTTAAATTAGGGATTCCCTTTTGTGTCTTTTTAATAGTATCTTTCCATAATGTATCTTTTTAACTTTTCAAAAAAGAAAGCTATATTATAAAAAGGTTAAAATATGCACTCATATTTCATTAACTCTTTTAAACAACCAAAATATAATAAATTTATCTCTATAACCTCTTGCTATAAATATTTAAGTAAAATTTATTCTTTTTTCTTCTCTTTTAGCACATCTCTTATCATGACACATATGTTTGTACTTCACATTTTAACTACCATATCTTGATCCCCCTCCTTCATAGTTCTCATATCAACTCAACCATATATTTTTGTTCTCTTACCTACATTATTGATGTTACCTTTTATTTCTTCAGCTAAAGATTTATTTTTCCATTAGAGTAACTTAGCTCAATCTAAATTTTCTAAGTGACAAAAGAGAGTATATGACTTGTATATTTTTAAGGGTTAGGTAGGAGTAAGTGCAAAAAGATAGGTGACCAAAACATAGCCATGTTACTTCCCCCCCCCTAGTGAATATAAAATGTACACATTATAATGATCACATTATTGTCTATTTACCTTAAAAATAAAAAATTTAAGACTATCATTTCAATTCAGCCCCTCAAAGGAACCCATGGTCTACAACTCTTTTAAAGAATGCTCACATTGTGGGATAGCCCTTTCATTCATTTTTTGGTTCACCAAATCACCACAAAAAATTTAGCACAACATCATTGAGGTTGAAGAGGTAAATTATTTTAGTCTTTTAGTGTAAAAATTTAATTAAATTTATAAATTTATTTAGTTTTTTGAGTGGATTTTGTTTAATTTCAAGGAATTGATAATGCACCACAAGTTGATCAAAACCCTCATTCACCTATTCATGAAAACCATGCTAAGAAAACCACAACAAACCCATCCAACAATGCTTCAACATCCTCATTGGATGAAATAAAATATAATAAGTAAAATATAAAATAACAAAAGAGAACTCAAAGCTATAACCAAGGAGGCTTGAGAGGTATATCAAAAACACTCCCATAGGTCTACCCTCTCTACTTTACTAGATTCAATCATCTCTCACATAGTATTTGTGAGTGACCAAATCAACATTTGGACAAACAAAAGGGAAGAGCAAAAATAATGTTATGTAATAGATGATATCATAATCAAATAAAATAAAAAAATAATTATAATCCCACATATGCATATTTTTCATTGACCCATGAACCAATGCACCCATACATATAATTTGTAAGAAGTATCTATATTTGATGGATTGGGATACAAGAATTGAAGTGTTAGACAAGTCCTTGTGCCCGAATCACAACCTTTGATTTTTATATAATAAAGATATTGATAAAATATTAAAGATCTAATGCATTGAATGCCTTTCTAATTCAGAGATTCTATATTCTTAAAAATGAATGCTTCTTAGTTATCTTGACAATTCCATTTCTATTTCCACATATAGAAGGACAACATGACAATGGCTATATTAAGTAGTTGCATTCAACCAACATTAAACCACACACACTAAGCAACATATTAAGTCTAGAGAATGTTATTCAACTCTGAGTATTTAACACTTTTAAGCCTAGAAGTGTATCCTTAGGGTGACCACACACCTTAAGCAAAAGCCTAGAAAATGTTAGTCAGTTCTAAATGTTTAACACTTTAAGCCTAGAAGTGTAAACTTAGTGTGTGTGATTTAAGTCATTTCGTTTTGTTCAATGTTAAAAAAGGATGAAATAAAGTTGGCCTTCCCATTTGGGTTCTCCTTTCCTTTGTTTTATTTTATATAATAGATCAAAAGAAATTAAGCTTCATAAAATTAGGTGAATTTGGTCTAAATGTAATCCACAAGTTCTTGGGTGATGTGGAAGACCTTGCTCAGCATGGAATAGAGAAAGGGGGATCCACTACAAACAAAGAATTGCGATTGTCTGAACTCTAGGAAATTGGTTGCTCAATCTAGCTATGGCCACTGCATTTTCATGCCCCACATTCTGGTGAAAATGCACAAGTGCCTTTGGAAACACAAACACATCTCCCTTATCTAAAGTTTTGCTGAAAAAACTTCTTGTTGGTGCAAGAAGCTTGCCTTCTAGTAAAACAAGAACCTCAGTGGCTCTTGGGTGCGTGTGAGGAGGATTTATTTCACCCTCTATGTAATTGATATGGACCAATGGTATTCCTAATGTGTTGAGACAGTCTTAAATCACACACATTAAGCAACATATTAAGCTTAAATAATGTTAGACAATTATGAATGTTTAACATTTTTAAACTTAGAAATGTATTATTAGTGTGACCACACACCTTAAACAACATATTAAACCTAGAAAATGTCAATCAACTCTAAATGTTTAATACTTTTAACCTAAAACCGTTCCCATAACACTGGTTGCCATTACATTGGAGCCCACTGCATTATCCATGTTGCCTGGTTGCCCAAGTCTCCCAAAGAAGAAGTCATCTGCTGAAACTGCCATTAGGTCTTTGCAAACAAACTTGTTCACCACAACTATTTTAAGAAAAAAATTTAGCAAGTCCCCTTATAAGAAAATCATATCAGACAACTGGTACTTACCTTTGTTTTCCATGTCTGCAACAGAGAAATCTTGCAAGGGATCAAGATCTGTTCCTATGACTTTGTCACTGTAATAACATATCAACAGGAAGTGTCCCAATGTGAAGTAAATCATGTCGCTAGCCATTACAATAGAGACCCTAAAGAGCTTAGGATATGAATGTTTAATTAAATTGTGTATTGCAAACCCATTACATTCTTTATATAGCCAAAATGTTAACTGTTCACAAGGACTAATTCATCTTGACTCCGTAATTTTTACGGATCCTTACAATATTATAATAGACTTCTAGAGTTGTTTTTGATATTAAAAGAAGCCAAAAAAACAAGGGGGCTGACCCATTGGAACAACAAAAGAAAACAGTGGTAGAACCACTATCAGCATATTAACAACAGAGTTACAACCCTTTACCTCTATCAAAAACTATGATCATTCTACGTAAGTTTAGAAAATATAAAAAAGTATTAGACAAAGTTTTAGACATTTTCCATACAGGGTAATAAGCATAAAAGTTCAAATAAAAATATAAACTAAAGTTATCCGCCCACAGGCTACTAGGAGTAGACAAAAAACTAGACTTTCACAGCATAGAGACATTTCATTTCTTTTTCCCATGGCTCCTCTTGGGGAGGAGATTTCTTGCCCATTCCTTTGTGAGGAATTTGAATAGGGCCTTGTAGTACTTGTCATCCTTGCCTTTGCCTTTGGAATAACTTTCCTACAAAAAGCACAGGGTGGTTGCCGAATAGCGCATCACACAACGCAAATTTAGAAACATCATGCATTTTGGTTTCCACATCCTCCAGCTGCTGGTGATGTCCTACACATTATCAAACAAGGCCTCCACTTTTTTCCCCAGCTCCACCAGGTTGTTGTCATCCTCCTCCTTTATGCTACTTGCCTCCTCCACAACCATTAATTTCTCAAACTTGAGAGTCAGGGAGGGAGAATTTGTTTGGGACTTGGGGCCAGTCTCCGGACTCCTAGAATTTATGGGACTTTTAGAGGCATGGGTGGAACTGACAGAGTGGGGGGTCCGGGTGGGATGGAAAAGAACCACATTATCAGTTGGGCTTCAGTTCCTAGTGTCATGCGAGGAGGAGGGGTCTCTTAGAGGTTTTTCTGAGGGTTTAGAGGCCAATCTGCTTGAACGGCGAGGGGTGTTAGCCTTGTTAATGATTTCCATGTCAGAATCAATCTCTTGAATTCTGACTTTGTTGGGGGTTCTAACCTCTTCAGGGGAGTGATTTTAATTTTTATTGCTACAAGAGCCTATTTTTGGAAGCCGAGGGGGGATAGCATTATTTTTAGCAATAGGGTAGGTCGAGGGACTGGTATCAGTCACATTCTAGATGGAAATAGATCAGGGTAGGCAGAGGGTGAGGTGGAAGTTGTAAAGGCACAAGATGAGGCCCTGGTGAAGGATGGGGAAATATTTACCCTTTTTCTTGGCCTCAGAAATATCCTTGACATTAGAATCCAGAGAATGTAGCAAGAAAAATAGAATGGAAATATAGTCCTTATTTCTCAGGTGGTTAAGGAAAGAGAGATGGTAGAAATAAAAGATTCCATACCTTCCCTCCAATGTGAAGTATTTCATCACAATGTAATAGACCTCATCCCATGGAGATGGGAGCTCCTCTCAGTTGAAGCCACTCACCCTCTTCACCAGGTTTTCGCCTTCACAAAAGAACTAGTTCAGGCTAGTGGTATCTGAAATATGACTGCTTTTTCCATTTTCTCCCCTCCATAGATAGTCCCATCAGTTGTGCAATAACTTCTTCATTAATTTTGAAAGAGATACCCCCCATGGTAACTCTTCTATCCTCCCAGGAAGTCACAAATTGTTTGGAAAGTCTCTCATCGTTCCCCTTCATGTTTTCCATGAATTTATCTATGCCGCCTTCTGAATAGACGAACCACATCATCGGCTTAGCTTTAAACTCATCAATTTTGTTGGGTTCCAGTCTAAGCCTATCCCCCCCGATTTTTGTTTCCTCCAGTTTAACAGAAAAAGTGTGAGACTAGCTAGCAGAATCGTAGAGCCAAAATAAGGCCAAAGAAGGGTTTTAATAAAAACTACGCCGAACTTGAGATAAAAGAATGCAATAAACAGTGTGATTATTATCTCTTATGTTCAAGTAGATATCAAATTTAGGAAATCCACTAGAAACATGCAGACCTTCAATCCAACCAATATGATTTGACCTATCCCATCTATCACCTTTATCACCGCCAGTTAGCTTCGTCTGGATAGTAATTAGGAAATATTCATTCCTGATGTTAGTACTATCATCATAAACACAACCCTTTTGAGGGTGGTGACAAGACCCTCCGTAGCTATGTGGTAGTATGGGCCCATGATGGGCAGGATTGCCTTCCAATTTGAAATTTTGAAAATTGGCTCTCTTCATTTGATAATGGTTATATAAGTTGCTCATTGGACTTGGGTTTTTTCCATCTCCAAGATCACCTTGGTGGTTACTAGTAGAAAATTGGGGTCCCTCCAACATCGTAAGTCATTTTGTAGCCTTCCCACCATCGACATGGAGTCCGCAGCCGCATTCCCTTCTCTAAAGACATGTCAGATGGTGAAGCCATCAAGATTAGCCAGTAGGATCCTGACATCCCTCAAAATGGAATCAACTCTCCACCCAGTAGTAGAGCTCCCCCTCACTATTTCCACAATAATTTGTGAGTCACCTTCAATTTCCAGCTGTTTAATTCCCATGGAATTAGCAAATTTTAGACCCCATAGGAGGTTCATTCCCTCTTCTTGCATGACAATATTGTTCTTTAGGTTACCAGCATAGGCTGCCACAGGGTTCCCCAAGTGGTCGCGGATGATTCCACCACCCTACTGATAGGCGTTTTGGGCAGATCCATCAAAGTTCAATTTAAACCAATGGAGTTTTGGGGTTAACCATTTGGTCAATCTCCTTTTGTTTTTAGCACTGTTATTGAAGACCTCAAACTCTGGGGGGAGCTTACAACTTTCAGCAATTTTTTTCTCCACCCAACTAGGAGGATTGGGGGGGTTTTCCACTTCGTCACCGATATATTCTCTGAAATCATCTTGAAGCAATTGTGGAAGACACTATCAAAGGAGGCTTCAGTATCTCTAAAGATTTTGTTGTTTCTTTCTTTCCATAATGCCCAACAAATGTGTAGTGGTATTTGCCTCCATAATTAGAGGATGAGGGGGTGGTGGGAGGGGAGTTTCCATCCATAAACAAACTACTTAATATCATTCTAAAAGACCCATTGTAGATCACATTTCTCAAGGGTTTTATTCCACACAAGTTCAACAAAGGGGCAAAGGACGAATAGGTGGTCAATAGTTTCCTCATCAACTTTACAGAGAATGCATCTATTGGGGAGTTGGAAGCCCCTCTTTTTTAGGTTGTCCTGGGTTAGGGTTTTTCCATGCATTAGGGACCACCAAAAGAAGTTGATTTTGGGAATCAGTTGAGAGTTGCATATCTTCTTCCAGCACTCGACATCAATAGGGGGTCTCAGGAGCTATCTGTAAGAAGATTTGACCGAGAAGGTGCCTGATTGGGTCTCTTTCCAAATGAATCTATCTTCATGAGGGGCCAGGGGGATTCTATTATCCAACATAATATTTTGTAGATCCCAAGCCATTGTTAACAGGTTGGGCCTGTTAAGGAAGAGCTGGACAACGTTCTTCCATCCTCTTCTTCCTGGTTCCATATAGTTATCAATATAATCCCCCAGGTGTTCCTTTAGGTGGTACCTAATTTGGTGGAAGTGAGTGTTAGACAAGGGCTTGTCTTCCACCCAAAAGTCTTCCCAAAACCTAACCTTCCCACCATTTCCAATTTGCCATTTCATTCCTTCTCTTATTGTCAGTCTACTTCTCATGATGTTATTCCATAGCTTAGATCCCTGGGAAAGGTTTCCCACACTCAAGTTATAATAGAATTGTTCCTGATCTAGGTACTTTTCCCTGATAATGTTACACCAGTCCGCCTCACCTTTAGCCAAGATCCAGCCAATTTTTTCCATTAACGCCTTATTTAGGACATTTATCTTTCTTATACCCAGTCCACCCATGGACTTGGGTAAGCACACATTGTCCCAACTGACCAGAGCAAGGTGTTTGTTCTCCTGCAATCACATCCATAGGAAGGTTCTTTGGATTTTCTCAAGTTTTTCCCCCATGGCCCCAGATATTTTGAACATGGATAGGAAGTACACTAGGATTCCCTAGAGGGAAGCTGCAAGGAGTTGAAGCTTGCTTGCACTACTAAGGAATTTTCCTTTCCAACCACCAAGTTTCTTTTGCATTCGCTCAAGGATAGTGTTCTAGAAAGTGGGAGTGACCTCTTTGACCATGAGGGGGAGACCAAGGTAAGTCCCCAAAAGAGTAGCAGTCTTGCACCTTAGAATCGAGAGAATTTTGAGTTGGAGGTCATTAGGGGTATTGAAAAAGAAGAGAGTATTCTTCTCATAATTGATACATTGTCCTGAAGCCTTGGCATAATCAACTAGTAAATTCTTCTATTGGTTAGCCTCCATGACAGATGACATACCAAATACAAAGGTGTCATTGATAAATTGTTGGATATTAGAGGGGGGCGATCATAGAAGCAACTTTAAATCCCCGAAGTTTTCCATTGGTCACCAAATCAACCATATTTCTACTCAAGACTTCAGCAATCATGATGAAAAGATAAGGTGATAGAGGGTCACCTTGCCGGATACCCTTTTCAGCTTTAAAACATCCCCTAGGAGTCCCATTGATCAAGACTGAGAACTGAACCGTAGTAACACACTCTTGTATCATATCAACAACCTTCTGGTTGAAACCAAGTTTTGAGAGAGTTTTGAATTAAAAACACCAATTAACTTTATCATATGCTTTTGAAATATCCAGTTTGAAAGCCATACTTGGGATTATGCTTCAATCCATGGAGTGAAATATTTCATGAGTGGCAATGGCAGCATCCAAAATTTGACGACCCGGGACAAAACCTTTCTGGGAAGGGCTGATAAACTTTGCCAAGAGGGGTTTGATTCTATTCAAGAGGACCTTGGAAATTATCTTGTATATGGTATTTGATAGGCTTATGGGTCAGAAGTCCTTCATGCAATTGGGGTTTGTTTCCTTAGGGAGGAGCACAATGTAAGTGTTATTTAGTTTTTTCAGTAATTTGGTAGTCTTGAAGAAGTCTTTCACAACTTTTGTAACATCATATTTAACAATGTCCCAATACTCCCGAAAGAATGCCAAGGGGAATCCATTCGGGCCCGGGGTCTTGTAAGAACCCATAGAAAAGACAACCAAATGTACCTCCTCTGAGGAGATAGGAGAAAGTAGCTGATAGTTATCTTCCTCCTCAATGGCATTCAGAAGCTTGCTCAAAAGGCTATCTTGAAGAGACGCATCGGCCCTTCCGGACTCCATGTATAATCCTATGAAAAAGTTAGTGGCACTTTGTCCAATTAAGGAGCCACTAGTGATCTCCTAATTAGAGTAATCCCTTATAATTTTGATGAAGTTCCTTCTCCTATGGATGCATGACGATCGGTGGAAGAAGGCTGAACTTCTATCTCCCTCTTTCAGCCACTAAATTTTTGATCTTTGCTTCCAGTATACTTCCTCCTTAAAGAGGATATCCTTCCAACTCTTATAGAATTCCTCTTCCTCCTCCAAAATAGGGTTGGGGGGTTACCAATATCCATAATGCTCTGGAGTTATTCCAGTCTGGAGCCAAGAACCTTCTTTTTCTTGAAGATGTCTCCAAAAGTAGCCTTATTCCAACCTTTGACTTCCCTGTTGATGAGTTTCAATTTCTCCATAATTTTGAACATAGAATTCCCTTGAACCGAGGTAGACCACCAACTCCTAACTAGGTCTCTGAAATCCGGGTGTGAGGCCCACATAATCTCATAGCAAAAAAGGGGGGGCCCTGGTAGGGTCTATCCTTCCAATGGAGCAGAAGGGGGCTATGATTAGATGCAGTCCTTGGGAGAGTTTTAAGGAAGGAATTATGGCCAATGTCCTAGTTGGTGGAGATAAGGAATCTATCCAGTCTTACTTAAATTAGGTGCCTACCTTTCCTATTATTCGACCAGGTGTAGGGGGCACCCTGGAGGTCAATATCAATAAGGCTAAAAACATTAATGAGGTTGGTGAGATCTCCCATGCTATCAGTAAAATCAACAAGACCACCACACTTCTCAAAAGGGTAGAGGGTAGTATTAAAATCTCCTGCTAGCATGTACTGAGCCTTTTGGTTTGCCAAGATGAGTTCAAAAATTTCCTCCCACACCAGCCATCTTCTCACCTTGGAGTTGGGGGCATATATGTTAAACAACTACTAGTATTGTTTGCCTTGTTAAAAATTAACCGCTAAGAAGTTCTGGGTGCTAGCATAGATCTTACCTTGGACATTGAGGGGGCCCTAGAGGGTAGCAATGCCCCCAAAAGCCCCCAAAGCATCCACATACAAAAAATCCACCCCCGACCAAAGTTTACCAGCAATAGAAGCAAAAGTTTAGTAGGACATTTTAACTTCCTGAAGAAGACAAATATGAATTTTCATTTCCAAAATGTATTGTTTTATAGCCAATTGCTTATGGGGACTGTTGATACCCCTTATGTTCTAGGAGAGGAACTTCATTTCTTATTTCTATTGATTCCATCAAGGGTCAGCTATCTGCCCCTTGCTATGTCCCTAGCCATAACTTTATGTCTCATAACCCTTTCTGAGGGTCTTTTGACTTTATTTTCAGTACCCCCCACATCTGCTTTCTTGGCCTTGGGTTTCTTCTTCTAGATCATCCATTCTTTATTATCTGCCCAAGGAGATCTAGGTAGTGGTAACTTCAAAGGAGGAGATGTTGCCAGGGAGTTTTCTATTGGAACAGACCTCTCCTCCTTACTAGGGGAAAAAGGGGGGGTTGTGATTAACAACTTATTCACACTTGTGGGGGACATAGCTTCATCGAAGATAGAAGCTTGATGGGTTGAGGGGATAGGAATAGAAAAGGGCATGGGGGAGTTGTTCTTTGAAGGCATGCCAGGGGGTGGCGAGGGATTAGGGGAAAGCCAAAGATTCTTCAACGGTGGGATTTCACCTTCTTCTAGGGGAATAGCTGGGGTAACAATCTTCTTAGAAACCATCGGGGATTTTAAGATTTCAAGGATCTTGTTTGTGTGGGGGTAGTCATCTAGGATTTCATTCACATTGGGCAGTCCCAAGGGAGCAGATGATGAGGGAGCACTTGGGTTGATGGGATCAACCAAGATGGCATTTTCTTTAAGCTTTGGTTCTACAAACACTGGGGTCTTACACTTCATGTAAGTATGACCTTGTTTATTAAATTTCTGACAAAAGAGGGTAGCATTTTCATAAACAACGGCCTGGGACCATTTTATCCACTTCAACTTTAGAGATACAAAGTTGGGGAGAGCCTTATTAATCGCAACATTGACACAAAAGCGTGCATAAACCAACTAGTATTTAGTAAGAGTGACCAAATCCGTTGCAACATAGCTTCCGAATGAGTTCCCAAACCAATGGAAAATTTTCTCATCCTAGAATTCCAGCAAAAGGCTAGGTAGTCTAACCCAAATAGGGGCCATGTGGTTGAGTTCTGCTGAGGGGTCAAAGATAGGCTTCCATTTAGCCAGAGTTAGGAAATGCTTCCCATAAGCCCAAGACCCTGATAGGACAAAGATCGGGTCTTCCTGAGCATTGAACTTAAATAGGAAGAGACCCCTAGGCATTGCTAAGATGTCAACACTACCCTTTATTTTCCATCGAGATTTCGCCCATCTCCTGATCATGTCAATAGATGGTCGGAAGAAGAAGAAACGACCAACAATCACCAGGTGAAGGGATGAGACAATTTTGTCCATGAGACTATTCGGGAGCTTGATCTTCGTTCCCTCATTAGTTTGGGTAAAGTTGGCCAAAGCCACTTCTAAGGTCGTATAAGTGGACCCAAGAAGGGCGTTCTTCCAGCTAGACTTGGAGTCTTTCTTACCAATCTCCACATTCCCTTGTCCGACAATAGTTTCCAGCCCGGGGGGTATATTCTTCACTCCATCTCCAAGGCCAGAGTCAGTTAGAACTGGCGGGGAGAAAGGAGTGTCAAACTTGGTGGTTTCTTTCGTATGACCCACAAACTATGGGGTTTGAGTAGTAGAACCAACAACATGTGAACCAACCATGGTATCGGGTTGGGGGTCCGGTTCTAGGGAGGGAGGGACATCCCCAGAGGGGGCGGTCATTTAGGGGGATCAGATTCAAACGACAAGAAAGGTGGGAGATTTGCAGAGCTCAATGATGTTACTCTCCAGAGTTGTTGATCTTTTCACTTCATTCAAGTTACTACATAAATCTTACTAAAGATTAGTTCATCTACTACTGTAGACGCATTCTCACCATTCTTTTAATATTGTAGCCATTTTTCTGGTCTCTCTCTGCTGCCCATTAGTATGGAATCGCTACTTTATTGGAAGGATTAGGGTTTTCAATGGAAATAATATATAGATTATTCTAAAGTGGCGGAAAATTGCCAAAAGAGTTTTTAAAATATAGGGAATTGTTTGGAACTCTCGAAACAAGCAAGCTTTTGGACAATACTATTATGTGTGTAAAAAAATAAATTTAGTTGGAGATATTTTAAATGGGTTTTGTTCACCTAAGAGTTGAGGTTTCAGGGTATAATTTGATCTTTAGTGGATTCAATGAGAATCTTTCAACTTCACTAGTAGATCAAGGACCCTATGTTAAAATTTTGAAAATAGTAAATAAATAGAAGGAACAACCTTCCGAATTAGGAAAATTTCTTTCTATTTAGATGTTTTACTTCATATTGACTGAAAGATTATTTTTATTATGGTAATCCTTCTTTTCTATTAGAATTGCAATATTTTCTTTTATGGGCCCACCCAAGCATGAGCACCTATGTGAGCCAAGTGATAGTGCAACCACTTAACCATCCCACCATATGATGATCCCCTATTTTTGTAAAATATATTGATTCAAGCTAGGTATCTTACTTTTATTATACAAATGTTATATTGATAAGAACAAATTTTGAAGAAATTATAAGTGTTTTAATATTATTACACACATTTTCTTTGAGAAATATTCTTGCAAATACAATATGGATTGTGTAGAATTTATGTCAATAATGTATTATATTGTGAGTTTTAGAAATAAAGAATATTGTTAAAATTAGAACTAATGCTTATAGCTCATAATTTTAAGAGAACATCTATTTTTTGTTTGGTCTATAATTTTTATTATTGAGAATCAAAATATATAAATGAGAGATCAAATTGTAACGTTTGCAAAGATGATGTCCCAGTTTCATTAGATAAATTTATCATATATATCATAGGAGACAAATTACCATAGCCTTAATGAAGATAGGGAGTGGATTGAGCTCTGATCTCTTGACTACTCAAAAAGGTTAAACCTAAAGGTCTTGTGGAATTGGATTGTTGATTTGAAGGGAAATTTTGAATTGAATTACATCAAACATCCTAAGCATGTGAACTATGCCACAACAAATTTGAAAAGAATGTTGCCTTGTGGAAAGATTCAATCAAGAAGTGGTGTTTCCATAATAAAGATCTTAACATCAGATCACATGGTGTCAAATATTAAAGGTGATTTTATGATAACTGACTAACTACTTAGTGGATATTATCAAGAAGAACTAAAGTATATGCAAATGGGATTCATCTATTTCAAAAATACCAAAATATTTTACTAGCTAAACATTCACATTATTCATGTGGAAATTCACGTAATACCATTATCTAGGTGTGTAAAATGGCTAGTACAACTCAATTCAAAATGATATTTTTTTGATGCTCATTCCTTGCATGGAAGGAAAAAATATTGTGCTTACAATAAAGGATTTTTAATTTAATAATAGAGCATGCACACTAATGACAAAAAATTTGTGCAAAGCAGAAAATATGAGTATACCTCAAAAATTTTCAGAAATAGTGGAAAATCAAGTCACAAGAAAGGTTGATGTGGTATCTTATTTGCATGCGAACAAGTAGTTCAACACATATTTGAGTGTCCAAAAATAACATGAGAAAAATATTGTGCAAAGAAACAAGTACATGTTGTATCATCATTAAAATAGCTAGGAAGATTGGTTATCAACATAGATCAAACCATATTAAAGCAATATTGAAAAGAAGAGAATTAGCTTAAATGAAACATAGATAGAAAACATAAACCTTTTACCTCCCTTATGATCCCTATGCCATTTATCTCTTCCTTGTCCTCCTCATCTTTACGAACCTCATTTCTCCAAGGTTGGCGAATAAAGAGTGGGAGAGATAGATGGAGTTAAATGTGGATTGTTCACAGTTGCATAACAAAGGATGAATGGATGTGGATATGGATTGGCATGCAAACTAAATGCATAAGTTTGCTAATGGAGTGGATTTGGAATAAAAAAGACATCACAAGAGTGAAATGAAAAGTGGATGATTTAAAATGAGTGAAGGCTTCAATTTATAGAGTTTGGAGATACAAAATGGACGGTCAGGATTGGAAGGATGATAAAGGGCTTAGATTAAAAGGGAGTGTGGTTCCAAATTTGAAGGCTTAGCCTTGTGACAAGTGTCACAAGTAGAAGTGGGGTGCAAGGGCAAGGTGTGCTCACACATGTGTGACTACACATGGGGAAGTTCATGAAAAGGACATGTCTATGACATGTATAAGAGGTAAGGCGGCTATGAGGTGACTTGTGAGTCACATGTTGAATAGGTAAAGGGCTAGTTGTGACATGTTTATGACATGTGCAAGAGGTAGGGTGGCTCTATTGGGAAGGTCATTCTCACACATGTATGAGCACCTATGGATCAAAGGTGAGGTGGAGAGGTGAAATGACTTATAGTGCATGCAATTCATTTATAAGGGGAGTCACATATGGATGTGGGTAGGTGTGTAGTATTTAAAAATAGCATAAATGTTAATAGGTATTAGACTTATGTTAATTAGCTTAATGAGGGGGACTAAAATGTGGGTTTGTAGGAATAAAATAATTAGCTTAATTAATTATGAATTAATTTGGCTAATTGGGATTAGGAATAGAATTGGAATATTCCCTAAGGTTGAGTTTGATTTATTGAAATAAATCAAACTTTAGGAGAAATGAAGATGAGTATAATTAATTAATAAATTAATTAAATGGATGAAGGGAAAATTTATTAAAGATGATTTAATTCATTTTGACTAACATAATTAAATTAATTAATTATGTGACACGGGATAATTAAGTAAATATTAATTTAATTAATTTTATGTGTCCACATTTTGCCCCTCTTTGATATAGCAACATGAAGTGATGTTAGATCAAAGAAGACTAAAACATCATATATAGAAAAAGAAACGAGCTAGTAGCATGATGCCTAGTCATTGGTGGGTTGAGGAAGGATAACAAGGAGGTAGTGGTATGCCCACTCGAGAGAACATGTGGGTTCCAAGAACATGGGTGTGCTCTCGAAATGGATAGGACTATAGGATGAAAGTGAAAAAGGAGAGGGATAAGCCTCAAGGGAAAATGGGAGATGGGATGAAAGAGGATATGATGGGTTGAATGGAAGGCTTATGAATGAAGAGGATGAGATTGTTGATATGCATTTTATGAAGAGAAATACTAAGTTTGATTTTGTAAAGGAGTATCGAAACTATTGATTATAGGTTTCAAGATGGTATAAATATCTGATGTGTGAGCTAGAATCTCAGACAATAAGTTATCTCAATGTACACAAGTTTTCAAAAATTTGTGATGGTGTAAATGCAAGACTTATTGGATCATACAAGAGAAACCATAAACATGTCATACCACAAAAACTGTGCACCAATGTTTACCAATCCAAACATACCCAAGATATAGGATGACCAAGGCAGACATGAATAGGTATAGTCCTAGGACAATAAATAAAATAAAATTCAACAGAATTACCCATTTGGGAAACAAACATCTCTTGCCAACAAACATCAAGGTTGAGTGAAAATATTATTCAAGAGAATTACTCATTTGGCCAACAAACATCTTTTGCCAAGAGTAGGACATGGATTTGGATAGGCTAATAGGCATGGGAAGGATGCATCCCGATGGACATTGACTGATAGAATAAATTGATGATAAGCTATAGATTAAGCTAATTGGGAGAGACACTAGTCAAGAGGATCTCTTCTTAGATTTAGTTAATACATTGTGGATAGTTTTTTGGATTATGCGCAAGTCCAAATAAGCTCATATTAGTTGGGAAAAGCTCAGTTTGACAAGTAAAACTCAGTTTGATGGGGATCATAAATAGAGTGGATAGGGTGGGAGGAGGATACATGATTGGATTGTGGAGATAGGATAAATGAATTGGGACCAATGACAAGGGAGAACCAAGGCTTGGTAAAAGGATGGAGGGATGGAGAGTGTAGACACCTAAAAATGTCTCATTGATCATGTACTAATTATTAGTCTAATTGATTAAATAATTCTTTAATTATTTAATTAAGTTAATTAATATTATTCTTCTAATTTCATATTTCCTCATCATCTTACTAATTATGTCTATTTCTATCTATTGTCATTTTAATCATTTTCTAATGTTAATTAAATATATATTATTTAATTAATTATGAGTGTAGACACCTAAAAGTTGCACAATGAGTTAAGTGAATTTTATTCATTTAATTATTCTTTATTCTTCCAATTAATTAAATTAAGATTTAATTAATATCCCTATTCTTCTAATCGCTTATTAATTCAATGAAGATTTAATTAATATACCCTTCTTCTATCTAAGCCATTTAATTAAATCCCCCACATTTAATTAAATCCCCCACTTGCAAAATCCTACAAATGCAAGTTGCAACCACAATTGAAATAAATTAATTTTATTTTAATTAAATTCTATTTTTCCCACCCACTTGCAAAATCCTACATCTCCCACTTGCCTCCTAAACCCCCTTTCTAAATTCTTCTAGAACCCATCTAATCCTAATCAATTAGCCTAAACCCTTCAATCATCCCCTTTCCCTAAATTTGAGGATGTCACTTCTCAAATTTGGAGGAAAGTCTTCCAAAAGCATTAAAGCCTTTATGTCTTCAACAAGCTAACTTTTTGAGTTCCCCCAAATTTGGAAGGACTCTTACAAATTTGTCCCCAAAGTCTTCCAAACCATTCATGGTTAACTCACCCTTTTGGCATGGTTAGAGACTTTTTGCCTAGCTCAACCTTCATCTAACCCAAGGGTCTCATCAGGCACTCATGGCTTTACCCTTGGTTATCCCTTTAACCTTTACACAAGAGTTTACCCCTTGGATAAAAGCTTTATCCAATGGATGACCCTAGCCTAACCTTAACCCTCACCTCCTAAGGTAACCTTCATGTCTTCTCAAGCATTTAATGCTTCTTTCATCTCCTCTCAAGAAGTCTCTTGTTGACAATTGTCACCATTTCATTGGTGAGAATTGTAAACTTAGATTGATTAACTTTCAATCCTAGCCCTTGATAAGATTATCCAATCTTGACCATCCATTGCCCTATTTTTCCTATAAATAGAACCCTTCTTCCCTCATTTTCATATCCAAGTCTTTAGTATCAAACTTATAGGCATTTTACTAAGCATCTAACATAATCATTTTAAATCAAGCATTTAGCCTCTCTTTGAATATAAATCATCTAAATAAGCATTTTTAGAAGCATTTCTATTATCATAGCATTCTCATATTAGACTAGTATATCATGTTAGGATAAATTTTACTAATCTTTCATCTTATCATCATATCCATGCTAGTTTAATTCATACTAGATTTAATATCATGCATAACTAGGATTGCATTCATATTAAGTTGATCAATACCCCTCATTCTCATAGTTGTCATTCCTAAGTCACTTTGCTCTGTGATATGAGAGAAAAGGCATTGGCTTGAGGGATCCTGTGAGATAGAGAACAATGGAATGTCCCTTGGGGAGTTGATATATTCAACATAGCTCCATAACTTGCACCAAGGGTCCCATTGGTGTGTGGACTTGTCTAGAAACCAAAATTTATGTTTCATTGCACCACTTTTCCCGCACACAATGAGTATTAATCCCCAATTTAAATAATCTTTATTATTCAAGTAGATTCATTTTCAAGTTTTGTCTCTAATCAATTAATCATTCAACCCTTTTCTAAATATTAATTAAATATTTATTATTTAATTAATTGTGATTTAATCCTTTAATTTAAATAATCTTTATTATTTAATTAAAGTCCATTTCTAAATAATTAAATAGTTTCTTTAAATTATTTAATTAACTAATTAGTTCTTCTAATTCCATTTCCAAATCCCCAAATTCTAATTTCATTTAATTTCAAATTCTTCTAAATTTCTTCTAATTTCAAATACATGTGCATGATTTCAAAAAATCAAATTGAAAATCAAAGTCAAGTTCTAAATATATTCAAATACTAAATTGAATTTAAAATAAATTCAATTATTTGAATAAATCTCATGCAAAGATCAAATTGAAAATCTAAGTCAAAATTCAAGCATGTGCTAAATTATTAATTCAATCAATTAATTAATTAATTCAATTATCTCTTCAATTCCTATTTCCATCTTTTAGTTAGTTTTTTCTAATTAAAGCTCTCAATCAACTTTCAATCAGTTAACTATTTCCTCCTCTTTATTTCCTCCAATCATTCTTTTTCTTCCTTCAGTTAGATTTTTCTCAATTAATTAACTCATTTAATCTATTCAATCTATTTTGTTTCACCTCCAAATCAACAGTTCAACTATCAATCAACATGTGAGCTCACCTGAGTTCCACCTCTTGATCAATATGTTCCACCTTTCAATCAATCATCTCCAATTATCTATAATTGAGCATTCAATCTCCATTTTCAATAACCATGAACTTTGAATCTTTGTGTCATTTGCAGGTTGCTAGCGCGATATCTGAGAGCCACCATACCACAAAGAGGAGAAGAACAATGGAAGCCATGATGCACAATAGGGAGTTTTACATTGTTTAATTTTAGTCTATTTTGTATCTATTTCATTGGTTTGTGTTCGAATTGCTTAGATAGTTAAGGGATTCACGATTTTCCTTATTTTCTATTTAGCAATGATGAATTTGAGCATAGCACAGAGAGATTGCTCAAATAGGATATGGAGGACTAAAGTATGGAGGATAGCAGGATGGATACCCAAGGACTATGTTGAAAAGGATTAAAATGCCCCACACTATAGGTGGTGCAATTAAGGATGGAAGGATGGCGGATAAAGTTGTACAAGATTGAATGATAGTGTGGAACAAATATGTATGGGGGAGAAATTTAAGGATTGCATTTTCCAAAGAATGTATATACATTATTTTTCCTCTAGAATGATCAAGATCAAAGGTAGGAAGGATTTCTTTAGATATGATAATGAATATGATATGGAGGATATGGATAGGATATTTTAGATAGATAAAAGATAGGAAAGGAGGATGGGCTTAGATACAATGGTGGATATTGGATGAAGGATAGATGGATTGGATGTAGATAGTAGGGTAGTATGGATGAAGCTTTCCCACAAGTTTAGAGTGAAAGAGGATGAGGGGATTATGTGTGACACTTGTTTACCAATTTTTCATCATGCTACATACCCAAGGCACCACAAGATGTGGTTTTCACCACTGGATGGATTTTTTGAACTCTTTACTATTTGTTTTCTTTTTCTTAACTTTTTTGGATTTTTTGAATAGTTTAGATGAATTGATTACGATAAGGATTTGGACAAGTGGATGGATATATTTGGAAGATAGTGGATGCGTGAAAGGTAGGTGGAGGAATGACTCAAGCATCTAGTTCCACTGATGGTATCCCTTAGATGTGTTGTATTGAATCAAAATAACTAGAGGTGTGCTCATAGATGTTTATAGAAATGGATAAGGGGATAGAATGGATGTAAGATGGAGGGGGATAAGGATTTATACAAAAGTATGGAATAAAGTAATAATATTATGGAGAATGGATGTTGAAAAATGGATGAGGTTTTGGAAGACTTGTGAATAAATGGATGGGGATGTTGGGAAGATCAACATTGGCACACACCTTGAAGGGTGGTGTAGCTATAGAGGAGAGGATTTTAAATTAGATAGGGGATCAAATGTGGACTTGGGGTTATGAATACTAAAAATAGATGAAGGGGATGATGGACTTAAGATAGTGGAGTTTGAGACATAAGAGCCCAAAATAGATTTTAAAGATGGAGGATTTGAGGACTTATGAGTGGAGGAAGCTTTTGGATTAGCAAGTTTGGATACCAGTTTGGATTTGTCTTTGAGGTTCATTTCTTTTATGAGAGGCTTTGAAATACACATAGTTATTGATTTTTTCCTTGTGGGCCTTTGTGGCCTTTTTGATTTTTTCTTCTTCTTTTGGATCATATTTTTCTTTACTTCAGCATGTTGTCTTAAGGGGACATGTTGATCCTTGGATTTTTGTGGATTTCTAGCTTTATGCAGTTCATGTTTGGCATCCAAATTTCTTCTAATAACAATGGTATGAGTGCATGAGGATAACTGACTTTGAGATTTTATGGATGGGATGATGGAGGGAGAATATTGGAAGGAATTCAAGGATGTGTGCCTTTGTTGATCATACTTAGGGATCATTTGAGGTGATGGAATGGTGGATGGAGGGACATAAGGAACCAAGATGTATGGAAGGGATAAAACATTTAGCTTTGGAACATAAGGGCCCAAAATGGATGCAGATGAGGAAGGAATGGACTTTTGGACATAAGGGCCTACAATGGATGCGGAAGATGGGGGATGATGTGATTTTGATTTATACAAAGGGATTTGAATTTAGGAGGGACAAAAGATAAGCCAACATCTTGACCATGAGATTTGTAGCCAAGACCATATGATCTTTCATTTTCTATTACTTGAAGGGGTTCCAATATGCCTTGTTCATGGAGGCCTAACCCTATGCCTCGATAATTCTTTTTTTTGCATTTTTTTCTCCAATAGAATACTTATTATTTTGGAAATAAGATGCAAGTCCATTTTGAGGGGGATAGGATACGAGAGGAGTTGTAAGCTCTTCGAGGAAACCATAATGGGTAAAGGTGGAAGAGCCAAGTTGATAGGTATGGGATTCATGGATATCTTGGATAGGGATGATGGGATCTTGTGTAGGATTGGGATCTTGTGGGGGATTAGGATAATGTGGGGGATTAGGAGGAATATTAGGATCTTGAGATGGAGATGGAGGAATACTTTGATCTTGACTTGGGATGGGATCATCTGGTGGAATGCGAGGGATTATTAGATTTTGGGATGGATGAGGATCATGGCGTGGAGATAAGGGGATGATTTGATCTTGACTTGTAAGGGGGTCATGAGATGGAGTGATTTGATCTTGACATGGAGGATAATAATTGTATTGGATAGAATGGATGATTTTATCTAGACGAGGAATGAGATCTTGAAGGGGAGTAGGGATGATAATTGGATCTTGAGATTGAAGGGGATCATACGATGGAGTGGAGGGTGGATTTAGATTTTGAGATTAAATGATATCATGAGATGGAGGGATGTTTTTATCTTGAGGTGGAGAGCAATTTATGCTAGCATGCTTTGGAATAGGCTCTTGCCTTGGTTGGGGTTGTGGAGATGGTGTGTTGGAGGAGGATATGGATTCTTCAACTTGGGTGGGTGAAGTGATGGAATATTCATGAAGCTTAAGGGATTGAGGTTCTTCCTGGTTTGAATGGGATGGGAGCACAATTTCAATGTCACCCTTGTTAATGAGGCCCTGAATGTAATTTTTTTAAACTCGGGTACTTTCTAGTGGCATGACCTTGGATAGGATGGTAATCGCAATACTCATTTTGGTTATATCATTGAGGTTTTTGTATATGTTCATCAAAGGGACGGATCATGGAAAAGACCATTGTGTCAGCTTGGACCCGCCTCTATGGGCTCAGCAAGCGAGGTGTAATCTCAATAGAATTATTGACTAGGAATGAAGATGGTGTTGCAAGGTTGGGTGTTGGATGAGGGATGAGAAGGATTTCCCTTTTCAAAGGTAGAGGAAGAAGAAGGAATGTGAGATGGACTGGGATTGGATATAATGTGTTGAGGTGGAATGAAAGGAGATATAGTATATGGATCATATGTTATCGGATTGATTTGGTACATGTATTAGGGTGGACATGATTGATAGGAAGATCCTCAAATTTCCATTTGCATTTTCTCATACCAAGCTCTGATTTTTGGATTTTGGATTTGGGTTGGAGAAGATATTTTATGAGGATTGAGATCGAGAAGTTCATCTCTTTGCACAACCATCTTTTTATTTTTGGGTTTGCATCAAGACTAGGCAAGGGTTACTTCAAAATGTTGAGAGTGGAAGGATGGTTGGATGTGGGAATGTTAGATGAATGGATATGAGACTTAGGACTTAGTGATTTGATTTGAAAAAATTGAACCTTAGTGTAGGATTGGATGTTGGATTGGTTTAAACCTTGGTCCTTTGATCAAGATTAGGTCAGGTTGGATTGAACCTTGATCCTTTTATTAGGATTAGGTTGGATTAGAATCTTCTCTCACTTGGGATAGACAAAAATTCCAAGCAAGACTAGATAAGGTGTAGGGATTCGTGATTTGGTTATAAAGCAAGGTTAAAACCTAGCTAGGTTGAATCTAGAACCTTTGATTAAGATTGGATTTGATTGGGTCTTTGCTAATATGAGATAGACTTATGTTCCTACGTAAGGTTAGGCATGGATAAGGGTTTTTGATAAAACCCAAAGGGTTAAATATAATTATGAATAATACTTGGGATATATAGCTTCTCAAATACTATGCTAATTAGGGATTTTCAAAGGATGAAAAGATCTAGATTAACTTTTGCAAAGTTCCAATCTTGATTTAGGGATGATGATGATTGGATGTGATTTGATAGATTTGGATTATAAGGTTGATTTAAGTTGATTACACTAAGTCAACATGAAGAATGGGAGGTTATATTTGGAAGAAGATGGTTGGAAAATGAGTTGAGAGAAAAACATGATGAGTGATAGGTTGTAAATAGGTAATTAGTGGATGAGGGAGATGAGACAATGGGATACGATGATTTCCATTGATGGATTGTGTTAGCACCCCCCTCAATTTTTTATTAAAATTTCAAACTCAGAGATCGCCTTTGGTGTTTCTTTCCTCTTTTGGTCTTATGTTTCTTTTCTTTGAACCTAAGTCCTTGAAACTTTTTATAGTTCAAAGGTTCAATGTTCAAAGTGTGCTTTAAGTAATGCTCTTCATGACTTTGTATTATGGTAAGGCAAGCACATTGTTGTAATTTGTATTGAACTTTGAACCCTTGAACCTTTTTGGTTCAAGGTTCAACCGGTTCTCTTGTGTGAGTCGCGGCCATGTAATGTTATTTAACGAGCAAATGTGAACGTGTTAAGTCAGTTTTGAAATTGAACTTTGAACTATTTACAAATCAGTTCAAGGTTCAAGGTTCAAAAATTCCCTTTCTATTTGTTAAAGGTCTTTGCTCATTCTCGATGTTGTTTTGGCCTAGAGGTTGATAATTCTTTGTTCTGTCTCCTCAAATTGAACTTGAATCATTGAACTCTTCGCAAGTTGGTTCAAGGTTCATTCCAAGTTGTCTCTAAAGACTTTAATAACACTAAAGGTGGCGCTGCAAAAAGGAATATTCCTGGCATCTTATAGTTTAAAACTCTAAATTTAGAAAGAAATCATGAAAGCATTTACGGTTTGTGTGGAGTTGATAGGTAATTAAGAAAGTGTTAGGTTCCTATCATATTTCTATTATCTCACATGTTTGAATGAATCATTATGAGGTATGTGTAGATCTTTCTCAGCTCTTTTCCCATTTGTTTTAAAAAGACATGTGAATTCTCAAAATTGTAAAAGTTGTAGCTGCTATAATTGAAGGATCCAGAGACACTGAAGGTAATTTTAGCTCCATTCTGTCAAGGGTTTCATAGATTTCATGGTGGTTATAGGTGAGTTTTCATAGTCTCCTCTACTATGATTTTTGCTCAGAAGGTCGATCAGAGTAAGAGAGATCTTTTATTTTGGAATATAATTATGTCATGTTTAGGAATTGTTGTTTAATGTAAAAGTGGCCTCAATGAGGCCAATACTTCCAAAAATTGGTCAAACATCATGCTTGGTGAGTATACTTCTAGAGTTGGAGGACACCTCTTTGGCCCAAGATAACTTGGGAGATTTCTTAGAAAGGGCTTAAAACCTTGGAGCAGGTTCAATGATGGAGAGGATAGTAAGAAGTGGCCTGATGGAAGTCGTTGCTTTTCCGACCGCTGCTCCCTATCCAGATTTGGTAATAGCGTGCATGAACAGATATGACACTGGCAATAGGTGCATTAGAACTAGTAGTGGTGAGTTGTTTGTGGAGATTAACAAAGAGATAATAATGGTTGTGATGGGGATCCCACATAAGGAGCCATACGAGGACTGGTCAATTGGGATCTCATATGCATTTTTCTCTGAGAAGAAAAGAACATATAGAAGCATTATTGCAAGGAATTGGCTTCTGAAGGTTCAAAAAAGGGGGTCCCAGTTACCTAAGCCTCTTACCAGGGAACATTTCATCATAGAGGTGCGAGATATCATCATACTGCTAAATAGACTTAAAGGAAACTTGCACTCTTTCTACTGGGAGGATTGGATGTACTTCTATATCCAGGTGTTATTAGCTGGTGAGAAATAATGTGATTGGGCTCAGGTTATCATTGAAAGGCTTCATGAGGGTTTTAGAAATTTTGTTGGTATGCCCAACTTTTACATGTCTTCATACTTATTCTACATATTGGCCTCTACTAGGGGTTGGAAAGGATTGTATAATGAGCCATGGGTAGACGAAATGAAGGTTTATGACTATTACCCTTACCTACAACAACATAAGTATGCAGAGTATTTCATTAGATGGAATGATGTTTTCGTAGGATGGCTTGCTTTTGAATTGCAAGAGGATATTAATAAAAGAATGTCAGTAGAGGCCATGGAGCTGGTTAGCATCTATGGAAGTTATTTCATCTATTTTTCTAGATTTACTTATATCCGGGTGGGAGGTTTTTAAGGTGAGCCATTCAAATTACCCAGATATGCTTTTGACAGTTATGTACTAATTGAAGTGAGCCGATAATTGGCTCACATTGAAAAAAGATTAGGGACAAAGGGTAAATTTGGAGTTGTTTTTCGAATTCAACTTGGTTATTACAGTTGTAAATTTGTATCTGATGCCTTGAACTTAGAATTGCAGTTCAAGAAAATGAACCTGCAACCTTACATTGCTAGGCAAAAATTTGACAGCAAGGGATATGTTGTAGAAAATCTGAATGTGGATGACCATTTCTTCCATGAACCCTAGTTAGAAGATTACTGGGAAAATTGTGGAGATAAATTCGAAGTGAGGAGGAGGTTATGGTCAAGGTTCACCCTACAGCAGGTTATTACCATAAAATTTCCCATTAATGTATCAAGTGTACAAGAAGAGGAAGGGGAATATGTCTTAGATCCTGGATTCAACGAAAAGGTTCAAGGGCAACCAATTCCTAAAATCGACTGGGATAAAAGAGAGGAAGAAAGAATTCAAGCCAAGTCCTTCAATTTCATAAGAAGAACAGAAAAATGGCTAAGGGATCAAAAGTTCAGAAAGGATTCAAACATGCCTCCCCATGAATTAACAGTAAGCCCACGTGCTACAACTCAGATTCCTACTTCTTCCTCTAACAAGATTGTTGATATTGTAGGTGACACAATGCCAATTATTAAAGAGGTTCAACCCAAAAGATCAAAGAGGTATCCATTGAATTCTTTAGTAGTCTGAGTTACTCACTCAAGGAGCAAAAAGAAGAGAAGAGAACCAGTGGTGAACCAAATTGTTTTAGACTTGGATTCGAGTGAAGAAACTGAAGTGACAATGGATCAACATGTATTGAATAACCCTCCATTACAGGATACAGATGCAAGTAAGGAACCTAAAGAAGGGCCAAACCCAATGAGCACTCTGAGTATTATTGATTCCCTAGATGCTCAGACACCTCCACTGTCTAAAGAAACTCCCAGCACTCCTTGATGGCTAGGAGTGTCCATTAGGAAGAAATGTAATGTTGTCCCTATTACAATTCCCATGGAGGATATGGTGAGCAAGTTCTTCTGGAAAGTATCTAAACCAAAGAAGCTCAATGGGCAATGGTGGAAGTGGATGAGACAACAGGTCATTGGGTGGCTAAAGTAGCTAAATCCATCTTAGGAAGAGATTCAGAGAAGGCCAATGAAGATGATTTTACTGTGGAGAATATTGATTTAGGAGTTTCTTCAAGGGTGGTAGATGCTAAACACTTGGAATCCTCCACAAAGAGGATGATATCCAGGTCTTGGAAGGATGAAAAAGATAAAAAGGAGCTCAAATAGGTTGTCACTCAAATGGCAGAGTACATCAACACCATACACCATCCAAGCCCTCAGCCACTATCTTAGATGGCATTATCCTTTGATCCCAGATCACCGATGAACCAAAATTTATTAGATCAACTCCAGAGGAGCCACATGATAGCTGAAATATTCGATAAATGGCTTGATTCTATTGCACAAAAAGGTTCTAACTACATTGTGAGCCTGGTTAATGTTTGTATTATGGATTTGTTGCATTGGTTTTGTCATTGATGTCAACACTTATCAAAACTTATCCTTCTGGAGATCTTTGGCTATGTTGAACCGACACATTATGTTCACCGGTAAGTTTAGTGACTTATGCATAGTCACTAGTATATTGTTCACTGATAGGTTATATTGTTCACCGGTACTGAGGATGACTTGTTATCATCTGGAGATCACTTCGTTATGTCCAAGACATGGTTTGGACACTTGACTTTGGCATTTTGGTTATTGGTCTAATCGGGTTGACATATTTGTTGTTACTGGCAAATTGATCTAGGTTATGCACTAGCACACATTATCTATCCCTAATCAACATGACACATTATGGAGATGATTTATTAAATGGATATTATTGTAAATGTATTGAGCTAACATGATGCATCACATCTTGACTTATTTATAATTGATTTTAATATTCTTAATTAGCTGACGTACACATTTGGCCTTAGGTTTTGGTATATATGTAAGGTCTCATTTGTGAGATGATATAATGGTATGAGCAGAGAAGAAAAATGTTATGGTATTTTAACATGGTATGTGAGAATATTGAATATTATATGAGCAAACCATAGAGAAGGTTCAAGGAAGATTTGAAGATGATTATCAGAGCTTAACCAGTACTGAATTCAGCATTGGAGATGCTATTTTGTGCAATACCTCATCATTGGATTTAATCATCGAATTGTAGTCAGTGTGACTCCTATTTTGTGATTGAGCAATGAGCTCTAGGTGGTTGGCCTTTTTGCATGTGTAGAACCCCATTTGTATACACATGCTATCTGCAGTAGTATCATCTGATTGTGGGTAAAGTTTCCCACCGTGGTGTTTCTCCTTATAGGGTTTCCACATACAAATCTCTATGTTATGTGCTATGAATGTTGTTTCTCTTTCTATTTCATGCATTAAGTTTCACCAGTATTGATATTAACTGTTAATCTATCAACCCACATTAAGTTTGGTTTATCAGTATTATGTATCAAGTTTGATTAAGTTATATTTGGGTTGAAATTAATAGATAACTGATTCACCCCCCCCATCTCAGTTGCCTTTGGGTCCTAACAATTGGTATCAGAGCTAAGTCCTCTTTGTGCAGAAGTTTAAAAACTTGAGGAGATTCTACATATGGCAACTAACTTTTTCAGGAAGGTCAGTCCAAAACTTGATGGAACTAACTATGGTATATGGAAGATCAGAATGGAGACACATCTGAATAGCATCGGAAAAGACATATGAGATGTTACAAGGAATGGCTATGTTGGTCCTACACCGAATCAACCTAATCCACCAACATTGGGTAAGGATCAAGAGAATGATTGCAAAGAAAGAGAAGCACTCTTGAGCACCTTATTAGATCAGCAAATCATGGGATTACCAGACCAACCTACTGCTAAAGCTATTTGGGATAAATTGGAAACATTGAATGAAGGAGATACCACTGTCAAAAATACAAAACTGGAATGCTTCTGGGTCAGGTATGAAAATCTGAAAATGGAAGAAGATGAAAGAATTTTTGCTTTTATGGAAAGGGTTAATGAAATTGTTTTAGGAATAAAATGTTGTGGAGGTTCCTTAAGTGAAGATGAGATTGTTTCTAAAGTTTTAAGAGCTTTGCCACCAACATACAAAATGAAAGTAAATGCTATTAATGAGTTGAGAACAATGCCTAATACATCAGTATCTAGAGATACCTTGGTTGGAAAACTTTTAGCATTTGAGCTTGAAGAACTTGGTCATGTTGCTACAATTATGATAGATTTAGCCTTCAAAGCATCATCATCTACAACATCTTCATCATCAGCTAACAAATCTGATTGGAAAGAACTTTATGCAAGAGAACTTGAAGATATCAGGAGGGAAAATGAAGAACTGGAAGAACTTGAAGCACTATTTGCAAGGAAAATGCCTAAAGGTCCTATTGGAAGTAAGTATGAAGGTAAAGCACCATTTAAATGTTTTAATTGCAATAAAGTTGGTCATATGGCATCTAGATGTCCTAATAGACATGCAAGATTAAGAGAAGAAGCTAAATAAACATATAAGCCTAACCCTGAATATCAGAGATACAGATTTAAGAAGAATAGAGACAAATCATGTTACTATGTTGATGAAGGAGTTACTGATGGTTTTGATGAAGAACCAGTAGACAATGGATGGGATTTTTTTGTAATAAAATAATATCAACCAACACCTACTGTTCCACCAGTAGAGCAAGCCCTCATAGCTAAAATTGAAGAAAAGGATGAATGGATTATAGATTTTGGATGTTCACATCATGTGACTGGTGATAAAAGTAAATTCTTATCTTTTCAGGAATACAATAGAGGTCTAGTAAGATTTGGGGATGAAAAAGATTGTTTGATCAGAGGAAAAGGCACTATATCTTTTGATTGTAAGCACAATACTGACAATGTTTATTATGTTGAAGGTTTGAAGTATAATCTTTTGAGTGTTGGTCAACTAGTTGAAAAGGGATTTCAGTTACAATTCAAGAATGGTAAATGCAAAATCATGAATAGAACTGGTTTGGAGATTGCAACCGGTAATCAAACTAGAGGTAATATCTTTCATTTGAATAACAATTAAAAGACATGCTTGATTACACATATTGATGAAAGTTGGTTATGGCATAAAAGACTCCGTCATGTGAATTTTGATTGCATTATAAAGATTAGCTCATCTAAGGTAGTAAGGGATTTACCTAAGATTGTAAAACCTCATAATCCATTATGTAAGGAATGTCAAATGGGAAAGCAAGTTAGAATGACTTTTAAGAGTATTTCTGAGAAATCCAATAATGTTCTTGATTTAATTCATACTGACTTGTGTGGTCCAGTAAGAACAAGAAGTCGACAGTGAGATAGATACTTTATGCTAATCATTGATGATTACTCTAGAATGTGTTGGGTTACTTTTGTCGGGGAGAAATCGGAAGCTTTGGGGAAATTCAAACTATTCAAGGCAATGGTAGAGAATGGAATTGGTAAGAAAATCAAATGTTTAAGATTAGATCAAGGAGGTGAATTTACATCTAAGGAGTTTAATACATTTTGTGAAGTGAATGGAATTAGAAGACAACTATCAGCTCCCCAGACACCTCAGCAAAATGGAGTTGTTGAAAGGAAGAACATAACTATTCTGGATGTAGCTCGAAGCATGATATCAGAAGCAAATCTACATCATGTGTACTGGAGATAAGTAGTGAATACAATGGTTTACACTTTCAACAAAGTTCACATAAAAAGTGAAACTGTTAAGACACCTTATGAATTATGGTTTGGTAATACTCCTTCTCTTAAATACTTCAGAATATTTGGAAGCAAATGATACATTAGGAGAGATGAGTATATTGGTAAATTTGATCCTAGAAGTGATGAAGGAATATTTATAGGTTATTCATCTAAGAGTAAGGCATATAGATGTTTTAATAAAAGATTGTAGAAAATCATTGAGAGTGCAAATGTGAAGATAGATGAACAATTTAGAGGAAATTCAAGGTCTATGGATTCTGAACCGGCAATTGAGATGATCACAAATGAACATATACAGAGTGCATCGGTATAGAATGTGGATCCAGTCACACCGGAATCATCAGAGAATTCCACAGTGTTTGAAGAACAGTAGCAAGTAAACACACCTAGGTATGTAAGATTAAATCATTCTGAAAGTCAGAGAATTGGGAGTAAGTATCAAGGAGTTTTGACAAGAGGAAGACTGGTAAATGAGGAGGTATGTTTAATTTCTCAAATTGAACCAGCATCTGTTATTGAGGCATGTGAAGATAAACATTGGATTAAAGCTATGGAAGATGAATTAGAACAAATTGAAAAGAACAATACATGGACATTGGTTCCCCTACCTAAAGACAAAAATGTAATTGGAACTAAATGGGTATTCAGAAATAAACTTAATGAATATGGTAAGCTAATAAAAAACAAAGAAATATTAGTGTGTAAAGGATATTCACAGAAAGAGGGAATTGATTACAATGAAACCTTTGCACCGATAGCTAGAATTGAGGCAGTCAAATTATTTCTTGCATTTGCAGCATACACAAACTATAAAGCATATCAAATGGATGTAAAATATGTATTTCTGAATGGTGATCTTGAAGAAGAAGTTTACATTGAACAAATGGATAGATTTTCATTAACAAATGACAAAGATATGGTTTGCAGACTAAGGAAAACTTTATATGGATTGAAGCAAGCTCCTAGAGCTTGGTATGCTTGATTGGACAAATACCTTTTGAAGCTTGGTTACACTAAAGGTAATGCTGACAACAACTTATATTTCAAATTGACTAATGAAGACATCTTGGTTATTGAATTTTTTGTTGATGACATCATTTTTGGAGGAGAAGATGGATTGTGTAAAGACTTTGCTAATAAGATGCAAGAATAATTTGAAATGTCTATGATTGGGGAGATAAAATTTTGTTTAGGATTGCAGATTTCATAGACTGATAAGGGCATATTCATATGTCAAACAAAGTACTTGAAGGAACTACTAAAGAAATTTGGTATGGAAAACTCTAAACTAGTAAGAACTCTTATGACTACAACTGATAAATTGTCATTGAAGGATGAATCAACTCTTGTTAATCCGACAAGATATAAATCTATGATTGGAAGTTTACTATAACAAGATCTAATATAATGACTGTAGTATGTATTGTTTCAAGATTTCAGAGTAATCCTAAAGAAAATCATGAATCAGTATTGAAAAGGATTTTTCGGTATCTACAAGGCACAACAAATCTTGGTTTATGGTATCCTAAAGATAAAAAATTTGATTTATGTGCATACATCGATGCAAATTGGGTAGGAGATGTAGATGACAGAAAGTGCACCATTGGCGGGGCATTCTTTCTTGGTAGCAAATTGATTTCATGGTTGAGCAAGAAACAAAGTTGTACATCATTATCTATAGCAGAATCAGAATATGTTGCAATAGCAACTAATTGTACTCAGGTATTATGGATTAAGCAAATGTTGAAGGACATAAAGGTAAAATGTGAAGAACCTATAATCATTTATTGTGATAATTCAGCACCAATTGATATATCTAAGAACCCGATATTTCACTCTAAAACTAAACATGTTTCTATCAAATATAATTTTTTGAAAGAGAATGTTGAAGCAAAAGAAGTGAGATTGGTTTATGTGAATACTAAAGAGTAGAATGCAGATATCTTTACTAAGCCTTTGCCAAAGGAAACTTTTGAATATCTCAGAGAGTAGCTTTGGGTTATACCCTCACGGGTAGAGAATTAGACAGTTGATGATTGGCATCAAACCAACAAAATTAACAAAGAAAACCTTTTTCTGGCTTTGATGGAGGAGAGCTACTTCTCAGGGGGAGAAGTTGGATATAACAATTTATTATTGTAATTGGTTCTATGAATTGATTGTATTTGGTATTTATATTGCTTTGGCATTTGATGTCAATGGGGGAAATATATCTATGGAAAAACATTATCCTTTGAAAAGAGATTACTTATTGGGGGAGTGATATATACTCTCTGCATTTGTATTTTGATTTCCGGTATTGATCTATCCTAGAGATTGTTGGTTTTTGGCATTCTGTTTTGGCACTTAGATGTTTTTCCATCTTGTGTTTCCATCAATGCCAAAGGAGGAGATTGTTGGTATTATGGATGTGTTGCATTGGTTTTGTCATTGATGTCAACACTTATCAACACTTATCCTTCTGGAGATCTTTGGTTATGTTGAACCATCACATTATGTTCACCGGTAAGTTCAGTGACTTATGCACAGTCACCGGTATATTGTTCACCAACACTGAGGATGATTTGTTATCATTTGGAGATCACTTGGTTATGTCGAAGACATGGTTTGGACACTTGATTTTGGTATTTTGGTTATTGGTCTAATCGGGTTGACATATTTGATGTTACCGACAAATTGGTCTAGGTTATGTACCGACACACATTATCTATTCTTGATTAGCATGACACATTATGGAGATGATTTATTAATTGGATATTGTTGTAATTGTATTGAGCCGACATGATGCATCACATCTTGACTTATTTGTAATTTATTTTAATATTCTTAATTAGTTGACCTACACATTTGGTCTTAGGTTTTGGTATATATGTAAGGTCTCATTTGTGAGATGATATAATGGTATGAGAAGAGAAGAAAAAGGTTATGGTATTTTAACATGATATGTCTGAATATTGAAGATTATATGAGCAGACCATAGAGAAGGTTCAAGGAAGGTTTGAAGGTGATTATTAGAGCTTAACCAGTATTGAATTCAACATTGGAGATGCTATTTTGTGCAGTACATCATCATTGGATTTAATCATCCAATTGTAGTCAGTGTGACTCCTATTTTGTGATTGAGCAGTGAGCTCTGGGCGGTTGGCCTTTCTGCATGTGTAGAACCCCATTTGTATACACATACTATCTATGGTAGTATCATCTGACTGTGGGTAAGGTTTCCCAATGTGGTTTTTCTCCTTACAAGGTTTCCACGTACAAATATCTGTGTTATGTGTAATGAATGTTGTTTCTCTTTTTGTTTCATGCATTAAGTTTCACTGGTATTGATATTAACTGTTAATATGTCAACCAACATTAAGTTTGGTTTACTGATATTATGTATCAAGTTTGATTAAGTTATATTTAGGTTGAAATTAATAGACAATAGATTCACCCCCTCCAATCAATTGTCTCTAGGTCCTAACAACTAAAGTATATGAAGACCCCATAACTATGAGCAAAGAACTAGAGCTAGAAACTGTTGCATGGGAGAAGGAAAGAGCCAAATGGGTGGCAATCTTGACTCAAATGAATGACATGCAAAATTTTGGTGTGATGAAATTCCTAACTGAGAAACTAGTGGAAAATCTGGATGATAATGTGCTTTAGGTGTCAAGAAAGAACGTCAAATGGAGAAATTCAATTATTAGGCAAGGCCATGAGGAATCTGCTAAATTATTTAAAGGGTTGAAGGAGTTGATTGATACAATGCAGAAGGATTTAAAGTGCATTGATATACGACTCATGAAGGATGATGGGTAGACAATTGAAGCCACTGCAAATATGGCCAAGATCTTCAAAGAAAGAGTGCAACTTGTAAAAGAAACAAAATCTCTGACCACTGATGACTTTTCAAAAGTGGTGAGGATAGAGTCGATGCTAACAGCTTGCTTTGATCATTTAGAGCCACATAAAGCAAAGATTACGCAGGTGAACATGGACATGGAAGTGTGGAAGTAGTGTATCAAACACATCGGACTCCCATACTTTCAAGTTATCTTAAAATTTTCAGCAGCGCATCTGGAGTGGCGTAATGTGCATGGTTCCATGGAAAAGCAGGATTATGAATACTAAGGGGGGGGTGAATTAGTATGCCAAAAATCTCTGCACTAAAACACTTACATAGTCTAAAGATAAACTGGTAAAGTAGTCTAACAATCAAACCGGTTACCACACATGCAAACCAAAATGCGAATAAAGCACTCACCCACAAAAGCAATACAACCGTAACACAAGATATTTGACATGGAAACCCAACTGGGAAAAACCATAGTGAGATGGAACTCACAAGTCACTATCCGCAGAATAGAAACCAGACCGGTTAAGGTCTTACAATGTTCTTCACTAGAACAGATCCTGTTAGGAAGATCAATCTCAGTTAGGAGATAAGTCCGATTAAAGACTACCTTGTTAGAGGATTTTAGATTCACGGGTGTGAACCACCTTGTTAGAATATTTTACAAAGCCTTTGAGGCCTACCTAGTTAAGGGCTACAGACTTGTCAAAGATGTGAGTAATCAACAAAAGTTTGATCTATCTAATAGCACAAACTACTTGGTTAGATCCAGTGTTGCTCACAGTTAATGCATTCTGGCATTACTTCAATCTTCTCTATCTCTCTCTCAGTTGCAACTTGATCTTCTCAAATAAGATCGTTCTTACAACTCAACATCCACCTTAAACCCTAGCACAACATTAACCCTTTCAGCAACAACTTAAGACCCTAGACATGATGTCCTTTTAAAGGAATCTGATTTCATGTTAGTCCAATAGGATTACATTACAATTTCCTAGGTTCAATGAATCTAGACATACTCAGTAACACGACACAAAAAGCACCGTCAATGTGTTAGCACCATCAAACAATCGGTGGATTGGTAACTCATCACAGAGTATTACCGGTTCATACAAAATACTGGTTGCCGGTTTGACGAAAATGAAGATTGGTAAGAATGTGTTGTGCCACTTTTGTCCCTCATACCGCTTGGGATCAATGAACCACTTGGGGTCGACATGCTGCTTCAAACCAGGAAACACATTCTGCAAAATCACCACTAGTCTAAAGACTAGAATACAACATACCAGTTGGAACAAATACCGGTTGAGCTTGAGCTCATACATATAAAGGGGATCTCAATACAAATGTGTGTCCATCAATGACAATCAGAACATAAATAAACAAAAATGCCAACAATCTCCCCCTTTGGCATTGATGGCAACACTTAGGAAAATAAAATTTTGACATCTAAGTGTTGTACAACAAAAACTTGCCATTAACAAAATTGCTCCCCCTAAGCATATACACTATCCCTTAATCAACACAGTGTATAGCAATTTTGCATATATAGCATATATCATAGCATATATCAAAATTTCAAAATTTCAAAACCAGATACTTCTCCCCCTGTGTCAGAAGATCAAAATTTTAAAACCAATCCCTTAATCAACACAGTGTATAGCAATTTTGCATATAGAGCATAATCATCAGAGCACATAGCATATATCATAGCATATATCAAAATTTCAAAACCAGATACTTCTCCCCCTGTGTCAGAAGATCAAAATTTTAAAACCAAAAACCAGATATACTTCTCCCCCTTTGCCAATAATGAAAAAGTACCACTGAAAAACCCTGTTTCCATATATATATATATATAAAAGTTTATGACAATAATGAATAATACTTGTCAAAAACCAATTTATAGTCCTGCAAAAATTGTTTCATGGATAGAGACCAGGACTCAAGTAGGGAGGTTGCCACTTCCTTCTCTGTTTGCATCTGGGATACCTGTTCCCTAATGGCATCTACTGTGCTTAGTTCTTGTGTGTCTGTCAGGGCATCTAGGTTCAGATAACACTTTTGAAGAATTTGCAGTCATGGAAGTAATACCAATTGAAGCTCCTGCAAATCCCTAGACCATGTACTGATCTCTTGCTCCATCTTGGCTAACTAGATTTGGAACCAGTGAACAATTTGCCCATATGCTGCAAAGGAATCATAAGGTGTCTTAAATGTGCCCAAGTAGGACTGTAAGTCCGTTTGAAGATTTTTCTTATTGGCTAGCACATCATCACAGAATAGATGAGGTTGACAGATTTTGCTGATTAGCAAGTTTCCCTCATCTAAGGCATTCCTTATGTCCTTTTGATCTTTTAGCAGTTCAGTCCTAAGCTCATTCATCTTTTTCACTAGAGCAACATTGAGAGCCTTTTGGTGCTCTTTCTTTACATTGGCCTCTGTTGCTTCTTCCAAACTCTGCACCTGATCATCCACTATAGTACATAGAAGTTTGAGTTGTGCTAGTGATGATTCAGTGTCAGGAAGATTAGTACCGGGGACTAATCTGGTAAGTGTGTCTATAGCCGCCTGAATAATATCTTATTCCTTTTTCTTGTGAATGACTTCAAGGTGCTCTTCGGCAACCTAGATGCTCTACATAAGCTCAGACTCACTTGCAGATTGGAGATCAATAGGACTCGAGATAGCAGCCAGTTTGGCTTGGCTCCCAGTTGCCTTAGGAGTCTCCATCTGTGTGTTCTTCATTGCTTCAGCTGTCTTTTCTGCTTCTTCCTTCTTTTTCCTCTCCTTCTCTTCTTTCTCTTTCTCTTCTCTCTTTTTCTTCTCTTCCTCTTCCATCTTCTTCTTGTCTTCCTCTTCTTTCTGCTTCTGCTATGCTTCTGCCTTCTTCTTTGCTTCCTCTTCCTTCTTCTTTTGTGCTTCCTCTTCCTTCTTCTTTTGTTCTTCCTCTTCCTTCTTCTTCTTCTCTTCTGCTTCCTTCTTCTTCTTCTCTTCCTCTTCCTTCTTCTTCTTCTCTTCTTCTTCCTTCTTCTTCTTCTCTTCTTCTTCCTTCTTTCTCTTTTCTTCCTTATCCTCTTCTTCTTTCTTTTTCCTATCATCTTCTTGCTTCTTCTTTTCTTCATCTTTTCATTTCTCCTCTTCCTCTTTTCTCTTCTCTTCCTCTTTCTTCTTTTTCTCATCTTCATCCCTCTTCTTCTTCTCTTCCTATTCCTTTGCCACTTCCTATGTGTCCTTAGCCTATTCACCACCTTGTTTTGCTTGTTGCCCCTATTCAGTTCCCTCAGAAGGTATGTCTTGAGTGACATCTTCTACATCTAGGGCATCGACATCGATAGTGTCGATTGGTTCTTCCACCAGGTTTCCTTCTTCATCAAAAACCTCATCCGGTTTGGAAATAACCGGTTCTTTTTTCGCTTGGAGGTTGGCCATTCGTGCTTTGTGAGCTAGCACAACATAATTCATGTGCTGATGATTTTTTTTTTCCACATCATCAATTCTCCCCTCCAACAGCCAGTGTCTTCTTCTCCTTGTGAAGAAGAGACCTTTATTTTGATCCAATACATCAAACAATTCTAAATTTGAGAGTTTGGGAAAGTATTGTGAAAATACTTTCTCCCTAATCTCCTGTTCCTTCTCAATGGAAATGCACCATTTATTATCTAATGCTTTAAATAAAGAAGTCGGTGTCTAAGATTTAATCTCTGATGGTGACCAGTCATTCTTGCACAAATAAACAATGATTTCTTGTAGTATTTCCTCCTTCTCCTCATCACTGAAATCATCATAGTAATCTACTAAATCATGAAGTAATTTTCTCCTAATATTCTTAACTTTCCTTTGAAAATGTGTCAAAGGTTTGTATGAGGAGATGTCAATATTTACCGGTGTGGATGCTGTCGGTTCATTCTTCTTCATCTTCTTTGTCTATCTTGCCTTCTTTGGTTTTTCATTAGACTTGGTTTCTTCGGAGTCCGGTTCATTTGTCTTAGTCTTCCTCTTTCTTTCAAAGACTTTTTCCAGTGTTACTTCTAGTTTCTTCTTTACCAGTGACCGCTTGGTCACTCTTGGAGTTGCAGTGGTAGCTGGTGCCGATGCTGTAGGCACTACCTTGGCTTTCTTTGCTGCCGGTTCTTTTCCTTTCTTGACTGATGGTTCTTCAGCAAGTGCAATCCTCTCCAAGTAGGTTCCGGTCCTCTTAGCCTTTGGATCAAGAGCCAAGGCAATAAGGGTTGAGGCATACCCTTCCAGCATGTCATACATAACTTCATAGCCCATTGGCTCTACTTCCTCCATTCTAGGCTCAACAGCCTCCATTAAACATTTGTCCACCTGAATGGTGAAACAGATGTTATCTTCGTATTTCTTCACTATGTCACCTGAGATTCTTACCCTCTGACTCATCTTTCTTCTGAACTCATCAAAATATTTGTTCAGTACTTCAGGGTAGCTAGTTCCAATGGCTTCTACGCTTTCCTTTATTTGCTTGGTTACCAGTTGGTTAGGGGACCACTGGACATCTCCTACACCCAGAAAGCAGCCTTGGAAATAGAAGAACAACCCTACCAGTAGTTGTCCAAACTTAAACCTCAGTGAATTGTCCTGTTTTATTGCCTTAAGATTCAACAAGAGTTGCCTCTGCATACCTATGCATAAGTCAAAAGATGCATCCTCTTTTATCATCCGGTAAGCGACATTTACCGCTGCAGCAGATACAGAATTAATCCTGCTGGCTGAAAATGTTCTGTAGCCTATCACCATGCAGGCGTATTTCACCAGATCATCCTTGATAGGATTAACTGTCATACCCCATGAGTCACTGGTTGAACCGGTGAGCTTGGCTATTTTGGTTTCGCTCACCTTTCTCAGGGCTGGCACTTCCCTTGTGTTGCAAAAGTCGGTGACTGCATGAATTGCCTGAGGCGTAATATCATGCATCCTCTCTAGGTACATCTTGTCACCATGGACTTTGCTCAAAATAATTTTGATGTGATCCTCCATGAAATTTTCTAGAAAATATACTGCATTATGGAATTTCTTCTTCTCTAAGACACTAAACTTCGGTTTGATCTTTTTGTCCTTGCCGCAAAATAGACCTAACTGAGTGTGAATAGCTAAAGACCCTAGGTCTTCTATTTTGCAATCAATATAATTAGAAATTCCCTATTCAACTATGACTCTAGCCAGAACTTGTGACAAAGCACTATATTTGGACTTCCTCTAGATAAAACTTTTCGACTCTATGGATGTACTTGAACTGGTATGAGATACGGAAGCCATTGTAGAGTATTTCAAGAACACGAAAAATACCTTTTCAAATGCGAATTTAGGGCTTCCTGACTCTGCTTCACTCCACTCTCCGTCGGTTGCCAAATCACTGCTTTGTGTTCTCCACTACCGCTTGCAAACTAGATTTGAATCTCTTTCAAGGTTTATCAATTTCTTGAAATCTTAGCTCAAATCACCTTTTCTTCGCTTTGCACTTGAAAACTTTTCTTCACTCGAAAACAGATAGTGAGAAATGATTTGAAAAATGCATTTATACATGTCTCTCACCTACCGTCATTAATGCTCCTCTATTAGGGTGTAAACCCTAATTTGCCTTTTTACCATTTCCGGTCTTCTGCCAAGCAATAGGTATCGCATACCAATTAAGGTCTTTTACCAGTGTAAACCGGGGGTTCGAAAGCATTTTGCCATTTGCTCCCCCTAAGCCTTTGAGGCTTAGTTTGCCAGTTCTAATATTTCCACACTAGGTGCAGAAACTGGTTCCTCTTCCAACATTGTTGGTTTCTTCCTCTAGGTTTTGTTCAAGTCCGTTTGAACTATTTCAACATTAATTTCTCCTTCCTGAGTGATCGATATATCATCAGATATACTTTTTCCGCTTCTGCAAAATCTTGCAATGTGACCCGGTTTGTTGCAGTGATAGCAAACAAGTCCAGGTGCTCTCCAAGGTCCATTGTACATGTTTTCATTCTTCCTTCTACATGTTGCAACTGTGTGACCATGACCATGATAGATCATACAATTTTCTCTCCATCTGATTGCCGATTGATGACCACCACTTCTCGATTGATGATTGAAGACATTAAACTGGTTGTGGTTCCGGTTCACAAAAGGTTCAGGACCAGTTCCTTGGGTCCTCTGAGGATATCTTCCAGTGTTATCCATCACAGACCTGCATTCAAATGCTCTATGCCCAAAGTTGTTGCATGCATAACAATGACCATTGAACTTATTGGATCTAGGTACATTGTTGATAAAATAAGGAAAATTATTGTAGGCTTTGCTCATACATACATTGGGAGTGTGTCCTTCTTTAAGACAGTTAAAGCAAACAGGTTTGAATTTTTGCTTACCTTTTCCTTTGAGTGTCAGTTGCTTCTTTGATGCTTCAGCATTTTTTCTTGAGGATTCTCCTTCCTCATGTCTAGAGAAACCAAGACCATTGGTATTCTTTGCCGGTCTAAATGACTCGAGCTTATGCTCTAGCTTGACAGTACTTTTGCCAAACTTAGCAAGTATTTCCTTTGACTCAAAGAGTTCTTTGGAAATAGCAGTGTTTGTCTCCATTAGACTTGCATTTTCTGAGATGGCTAGGTTTAGTTCTCCTTGCATGTCTTCTTTTTCCATTCTGCTCTCATGAAGGCGAGAAGTCAGTGCACTAATCTCTTGTTTCAACTTGGAGATCTCATGATCTCTATCCTTTATCTGATCTTCAGCTTTTCTCCAGTTCTCAAGCTCTTGACTAAACCGAATAGTTAGTCCTTCCAACTCCTTTCTCAGGTTGGAGTTTGATTCATTCAACTTGTTTACTTCTGCTATCATGGCTTCCATATTAGCTTCATCTTCAGAACTACTTTCAGATAGCTCCATCATCTTTTTTGCATGTTCTCTCCTTTTTGCTTGAGATGCCTTGTATTTGACCTTAAGATCATCATAGGCTTTCTTAGACTTAGTAAGTCGTTGAGTAAGTTCCCTCATGGTGTATTCCTCCATATCTCTTTCCAAGTGGTTAAACTTATAGAAAGGTAGGCTCTTATACCAATTGATGAATACTAAGAGGGGGGGTGAATTAGTATGCCAAAAATCTCTGCACTAAAACACTTACATAGTCTAAAGATAAACTGGTAAAGCAGTCTAACAGTCAGACCAGTTACCACACATGCAAACCAAAATGCGAATAAAGCATTCACCCACAAAAGCAATACAACCATAACACAAGATATTTGACGTGGAAACCCAACTGGGAAAAACCACGGTGAGATGGAACTCACAAGTCACTATCTATAGAATAGAAACCAGACTGGTTAAGGTCAGACCAGTTAAGGTCTTACAATGTTCTTCACCAGAACAGATCCTGTTAGGAATCTCAATCTCTGTTAGGAGATAAGTCTGATTAAAGACTACCTTGTTAGAGGATTTTAGATTCATAGGTGTGAATCACCTTGTTAGAGGATTTTACAAAGCCTTTGAGGCCTACCTAGTTAAGGGCTACAGACTTGTCAAAGATGTGAGTAATCAACAAGTGTTTGATCTATCTAATAGCACAAACTACTTGGTTAGATCCAGTGTTGCTCATAGTTAATGCATTCCAGCATTACTTCAGTCTTCTCTATCTCTCTCTCAGTTACAACTTAATATTCTCATATAAGATCATTCTTACAACAACTCAACATCCACCTTAAACCCTAGCACAACATTAACCCTTTCAGCAACAACTTAAAACCCTAGAAATGATGTCCTTTTAAAGGAATCTAATTTCATGTTGATCCAATAGGATTGCATTACAATTTCCTAGGTTCAATGAATCTAGACATACTTAGTAACATGACACAAAAAGCACCGTCAATGTGTCGGCACCATCAAACAATCGGTGGATTGGTAACTCATCACAGAGTATTACCGGTTCATACAAAATACCAGTTGTCGGTTTGACAAAAATGAAGACTGGTAAGAATGTGTTGTGCCGCTTTGCTCCCTTGTACCACTTGGGATCAACGAACTGCTTGGGGTCGACATGCCGCTTCAGACTGGGAAACACATTCTGCAAAATCACCACTAGTCTAAAGACTAGAATACAACATACCGGTTGGAACAAATACTGGTTGAGCTTGAGCTCATACATATAAAGGGGATCTCAATACAAGTGTGTGTCCATCAATGACAATCACAACATCAATAAACAAAAATGCCAACACAAGACAAATCAACAGTCGCTTCTTCCACGATGGAGTCTTGATCCGCTAACGGATGATCTATCATCCTATCTGAGGCTTTTGATTATTTAGTTTCATAAAGTTCAAAGCAGACGGTTTCTTTGACTCTAGGTTAGAGTGAAAAGGTTTAGGGTTAGGGTTATTTTGTAACAAACTATTGGCCTGGAGACTATATATGTAGAAAAAGAAAGCTTTGTTAGGGTCTGGAAAACTTTGATTCGGAGGAACAAATTTGATTTTCCTTGAATTTCTCAAAACTGATATTTCTGGTACTTGAATGAAATGTTATTTTGAAGCAATCTTTAAAATCTATGTTTGAAGGATTAGCGATCTTTGTTGAGATGTATGTTGTAATTCACCTTTTCACCCAATGTAAATAGTTTTAAAAGTAAGGTAATTTATTAATCATTTAATTTACTTAATGTAATACTAGATAAGTTACTCACAAATTATATTAAATAAACATTAAAAACATAACAATATATTTATGCAAAAAATATATTCAAGAAGGAACTTTTATAAATATCAATTATATCAATAATTTAAATAGTAAAGCATCAATAATAATAATAGTGAAACATTAGGGCAATGACTATAAACAAAATTGATAAATATATATCTGTAAATCATGGAGAGGCTGTTTTCCTACACGCAGAGAGAGGATTAGTTATAGGTATAGGGTTTTTAGGCAAGGGAGCACTCCAGGAGGACATGATTCTTACACAGAACCCCACATGCCTTCACGGCATGAAATAAACATGGTTCTTACACAGAACCCCACATGCCTTCACAACATGAAATACACATAGCCCTAGCCAGGACACTCTCAGGTGTACGCTGTACCCCGAGTTGGACACACATTGTATGCCCCTTCTCCAATTCCCAATGCCCAACCACGAGACCTTAACTACCCCCTCTCTTGTGCTCCTTTCAATTTATCCTTCTCTGTATTCTTCTCCTGTGCCTCCTCCCCCATTCTCTATTAATTTATGGGTTTTTAATAATACCCCAAGGTTGGTTACAAAAGTCACACCCTTTCATTATAATAATGTTTCTTAATTACTTTGAAATTTATATATTCCTTTATTACAAATTCTTTCATGGGAAAAAGTCCCATAACATTTCTCCCCTTTTAATTAAGCTATTATCCTCAATAGAAAGAGATGCATCTGCATCACAACTGAAAGAGAAACATGTAGTTATTAACTGAATATTTGCATACTTGATTAATTTTCTGTTTATATTTTAATTTACCTACATTATTTTCATCATTTAATTCACAAAGCTTCTTTTAAATATGCTTTTTGTTCCATCTTTAAATATCATGCATTTGGAGAACTTATTATAGTTTATGTGTTTAATCATTTTACTCATTCATGTAACTCCTTTTGTGAGCACACAACACTTACCATGCATGTCTTATATATATGGTCACCCATAATTTATAAAAATACAATCTATAGACTCAACATACATTCCAAGATGATATGACAATATTCATGCATTCTAGCCTACATGAATATCCTTCATATATCAAACAAAAACATGTACAAAGTTATTGGGTTGATCAAGTCCAATAAAAAAGTGCAAAATAAATTAAAATATAGGAATCTTACCAAGCATCTTAAAAATATTTTTAAAAATATCAAATTATTAAAACATAATATTGGGTTTAATCATTCCTTTGTTTTAATCCAAGGATGTTTGATGAGATGACACTTGACAAGGATATCCCTAGTAAGATTTATGATTCAAAGAGACCATACACACTTTATTTGTTGTTTTTCCCATTTCTTTCGAAATGTAGTACAATATTTTTTTTAATTTGAGTATATAACTATTATCTACCAAAATATTATTAAGCTTGAGATGGATTATAACTTGTGAAGATAAGCCAAGACCTTGCTTATATATATTTTAATTCTAAATCTGGTAAACTATTATATCATTTTAACCAATGTACTCTAATAGCAAAATATTTGACTAATTTTAGGAGAAAAGCGATCCTGGGACCTAAGGGTTATGGGCCCATGATGTAACCTATAGCTTCATGTATATACCTTATGCAAAGAAAAAGGTGGGAGGGGGGGGGGGGGGCGTTGGGGGGTTTCAAAATGTGGAGCATCTACTAAGAAGATACAATTTGTAATTTCAATTTGGGTAGGACAATTTACTTTGCTGAGTGATTTATACTTTCATAAATGTTACCATGTTTACATTACCCACTACTACAACTTCATGCACCCTTTATATACAATCAATTAAGGGGGATTTATATATGTCATTAATGTTCCATTAATGGGTTATGTGTTGGCATGATAGTTTCATAGATACTTCCATACTAAACGGAGTTTAATCAACCATTTTGAATAGTAAGAACCTTAAAGTCTCTTTCTTGATTTTAATTGTATTTTATTAAGGGTATTATCCAAGCAAGTTATAGTTATTTTCTTATTGTGTAATATGTTCTCTTTATAACATTATTTTATCTTTTACAAATTTCTAACAAAACACTCATTTTAGAAGGGTAAAACACTTGTTCTCCACTTGTTTTTCATCTTTGTATTCTTAAATGTTTTCCATGTTGATTGTTGGATTTATATATATTCATAATAATACACACATACATCAATATGGGATAAAAAATATATATAGGTGAAAATTTCAAACTTGTATAATTTTTTATTATTATTTTTAGCTATCATCACTCATCCATAAAAATTGATTCAAATCTTCCATTTGCTAGCCTAGATAAGATTTGCATGTGGAAATACACCTAGTTGCCTCTACATGAAAACTTGAACTTAAAATTTAAAAATTTCAAATTTCAAATTAAATCCCACATCAACCTTTTAACTTATGTTATTGTACTTATGACTGTTCCCTATTCTATTTGCACACTATCATAGTATCATCATTGAACAATAATAGCATTATGAAACCCTTCATCATCTTATACATTTCTATATGCTTATCTATTGTCTATAATCATTGGATTAGTTTGCTTAAAAGTTTGATAAATTAATACTAATGTAAGTAAATTTGTGCCTGAAAAATTTATTATTATTATTATTATTTTAATTATTTTAAATACTACCCCACTTTAGGCACAAACTCAATGAGGTAAAACACACTTCCATGGTCATTTATTCCTTATCAATTCACTTCCTGTCTTTGTTTACATTCCACTTGACATGTCATAGCTTTGTATGCAGAGATTCAAAACCATAGTGAAGAATAATTATTAATTCTAAATCCTCATATATAGAGTTCTCATCTGCTATGATAATGTGGACATGTCTTCAATAAATTTAAGGAATGGTTCAAGCTGCACACATCTATTTTGTTGGCCAATTAATTCAATAATTTCTAGCCGCATTGTTCAATTAAACCACAAAAAAAACTAGACTACGCACAAAAAAAGAAAGGATTTTTTAAATTTTTTTCCTTCTCATAGCACCAATTGCATCAATGATCAACTCCATTTCTGCGTACAAATATCATACTATTATCTTTGTCATGTGAACACCCCGTCAAATAAATAACTTCTATTCTAGCTTCAAGGCGGTTTGGACATGTGCAACTTAATTTTTACAAAATTTTAAATTAATGTGTTAATGGTGAGTTTGTGACTCATGAAGAAAGGAATGTACCAATGTTTGAATAGCTATTTCTCAGATGAAATATTGGCTGCAATTTTGAATTTTGTTCTAGACTTTGCTCATTTGTGTTTGTCTTAGTTTTACACATAAGACTCCAATGAATTTCATTTGCTAATCAACACATCAAATATTCTATGAGGTGAGTAGATCACAGTTTGCTCAAATGTGTATTTTTACTGGACTACATTCATTCGAAAAATAAACTAACACAGTAGAAAATATTGATGGATTTCATAATTCTTACCGATTTATAATTTTTCTTCATTGCTCCTTCCTATATATCAAGATCTTACTACTATGTTATAATTTCTAATGTTTCACATGTTAGTAAATTTTATCACTCCGACCAATCCAACTTACCATATGTACCAATAGGGTTGTAGATTTAATATTTAGTTTCAATTTTTTGCTTCAAGTTTCTTTCTGTTCAATCTTTTTTTTTTGAAATATTAATTGAAAATATTTAATTTATCAATTTAACATGCTAACAAAGTTTGGCAAGTTTAAATTGTAATTTCTCTTCAAGGTAAAAGTTGGCAAATTTAAATAGTGATTTCTTTTCAAGGTAAAACTTATCATATGGTTATAAGTAAAACTTTTAAGATATATTAATCCTATCATTTATGTAAATCCTATTGTTTGCCTCTAAAGATCACTTTGGCTTTGATACCAAATGTAATTCACCTTTTCACCCAATGTAAATAGTTTTAAAAGTAAGGTAATTTATTAATCATTTAATTTACTTAATGTAATAATAGATAAGCTACTCACAAATTATATTAAATAAACATTAAAAACAGAACAATATATTTATGCAAAAAATATATTCAAGAAGGAACTTTTATAAACATCAATTATATCAATAATTTAAATAGTAAAACATTAATAATAATAACAGTGAAACATTAGAGCAATGACTATAAACAAAATTTATAAATACATATCTGTAAATCATGGAGAGGCTACTTTCCTACACGCAGAGAGAGGATTAGTTATAGGTATAGGGTTTTTAGGCAAGGGAGCACTCCAGGAGGACACGATTCTTACACAGAACGCCACATGCCTTCACGACATGAAATAAACATAGTTCTTACACAGAACCCCACATGCCTTCACAACATGAAATACACATAGCCCTAGCCAGGACACTCCCAGGTGTATGTTGTACCTCGAGTTGGACACACACTATATGCCCCTTCTCCAATGCCCAATGCCCAACCACCAGACCTTAACTATCCCCTCTCTTGTGCTCCTTTCAATTTATCCTTCTCTGTATTCTTTTCCTGTGCCTCCTCCCCCATTCTCTATTAATTTATGGGTTTTTAATAATACCCCAAGGGTGGTTACAAAAGTCACACCCTTTCATTATAATAATGTTTCTTAATTACTTTGAAATTTATATATTCCTTTATTACAAATTCTTTCATGGGAAAAAGTCCCATAACATATGTTGATATGTGTAATATGTCATTTCATTACCATTTCTTTCTGTGTTTGTGAGTTCATTGATTTTCGTTGTTTACAAGAAGTTTCATTGTTGTTTAAATGACACTGATCCCCCTTGTCCTGTGAGGCATGAGTGAGAAACGATCAACATTTACACTACTTTGAGTTTACTTTATTTTGAGTTTATTGAATGAATATATGCAGAAGTAGAAGTTTGTGAGCTCTACACTTAAAATAGATCTTTGTAGCATTCTTTTGTGTTGATGAATGAATGCGAAATCCTTTCGCACTTTCTAGTGAAAACTATATTTGTTTCTAAATTAACTACATAAAAATTCATTGTAAATCTCACGAGGATCTTCCCTCTAATGCAGAGGATGAACCTTAATTTGGTTCACCGAATTCTTGGTTCATTTTCTTTCCTTTCATAAGGGGTGTGCACAAGTCAACATTGTAATATACATATATAAATTAAAGAAAGGACAAATATGTTAACCAACAGATTGATACAAGCCTATTCTTTGGATATGAGCTATTGTTTGTTGATAACAAAAGTGTATGTTTGTGTCAAACTTGGAAATTCCAAGAGAAACTAGACAATAAAGCACATTGGTGAAGTTTCAACACTTTGAGCAAGCACGAGATAAATGGGGGCCTAGATTAACCTAGATTTGAACATAACAAGTTTCAACAATTGTAGACACTTGAAGACATACAACTTAGGCCAGAAAGAGGAATTTACTTGTTGGATCCCCACTTTGATTTTTCCAAATACCTAGACAAAGCGAAAAGATAGAGATCTGATAGCATTGGCTCCTCAACCACGAAACTCACTTCTTGGGCATACTAGAATCTCATACCCAGAATATCCAAATATCTTATGAACTGAGGGATATCTATCTCCACTTTGAAAATTCCCCATAAGCATACCAAGATGGGAACTTTATGAAAAAGTTTGGACGATTGAATATTTAAACCATCTACAAGATTGTAGACAACCGAGCATGCCAAATGTATCATCATTAAAATAATTAGGAAGATTAGTTATCAACATAAATCAAACCATCTTAAAGAAATGTCAAAGAAGAGAATTAGCCCAAACAAAACATAGATAGAAAACATAAACCTTTTACCTCCCTTATGCTCCCTATGCCATTGATCTCTTCCTTTTTTCCCTTGTCTTCATGAACCTCATTGCTCCAAGGTTGATGAATGAAGAGTGGGAGAGATAGATGTAGTTAAATGTGGGTTGCTCACATTCGCATAATAAACTAAGGATGAATAGATGTGGATATGGATTGGGATGCAAACTAAAAGTATAAGCTTGCTAATGGAGTAGATTTCAAATCAAAAGGGCATTATAAGAGTGCAATTAAAAGTGGATGATTTAAGATGAGTGAAGGATTCAATTTATAGAGTTTGGAGATACGAAATAAACGATGAGGATTGGAAGGATGATAAAGGGCTTAGATTAAAAGGAAGTGTGGTCTCAGATTTGAAGGATTAGCCTTGTGACAAGTGTCACAAGAAGTGGGATGCAAGGGCAAGTGTGCTCACACATGTGTGAGCACACATGGAGAAGTTCATGAAAGGGACATGTGTAAGAGGTAAGGTGGCTATGAGGTGACTTGTGAGTCACATGTTGAAAAGGTAGATGGCTATTGAAAGTGACATGTTTACGGCATGTGCAAGAGGTAGGGTGGCTCTATTGGGAAGAGCATTCCCACACATGTGTGAGCACCCAAGGGTCAAAGGTGAGGTGGAGAGGTGAAATGACTTGTGCATGTAAGTCATTTATGAGGGGAGTCACATGTGGAGTCACATGTAGACTTGGGTAGGTGTGTAGTATTTAAAAATAACATAAATGTTAATAGGGATTAGGCTTAGGTTAATTAGATTAATGAGGGGGATTAAAATGTGGGTTTGTAGGAATCACAAAATTAGCTTATTTAATTATGAATTAATTTGGCTAACTAGGATTAGGAATAAAATTAGAATATTTCATAAGGCCGAGTTTGATTTATTGAAATAAATGAAACTTTAGGAGAAATTGAGACATGGATATAATTAATTAATAAATTTATTAATTGGATGAAGGGGGAAATATTTAATTAATTTCAGCTAACATAATTAAATTAATTTATTATGTGACATGGGATGATTAACTAAATATTAATTTAATCAATTTTATGTGTCTACACATGTTTTTTGAAAAATACGTGATGAGAAGTGGAATGGAAATAATTACCTTAGAGGTTGTACATAAAGTTAAATCATGTTTAAAGTTATGTGAAATCCTTGAATAAAATAAGGTATAGTTGAGGAAGAATACATTCCACACTAATTGTAATTCAATGAGAAATATTGCAAGATGATACTTGGTGGAGTTCATATAGACTAATAGGTGTTGACAAACATGATTTTACAACTAGTGTTAAAAATAATAAATACTATCTTGTTGCAGTGTTGTAAATTGTATACCTTTAAAATTTCACACTTAGTTTGGACCTACTTTGGTGGATGTGCCTAATTTATGCTTGATTGTGCTCAATTTCAGGACAGTTTTCATAAAATCTGTTCAGTCCTATATTCATGCCCCTTTTCATGGCTCATTTTGCTTGTACTAAGGTACTAGATGCCCCTATCTAGGAAAATTGAGCTCAAAATTTGAAAGACAAGGGTGCCTCTATCCTAAAATTTTCATTTGTATTTTTAGGAGACAACCATTTTGAGTCTCCTAACTATATTTTTTCTTATCTCTATCATATCTAGACACCTTCAGATTAAGGTCCCTAGAATATGTGTCTACTACTTTCAATTCTAGTTTTTCAGATCTAGGTTCCTTTTTGTACACACTTTCTAGTTATTACTTATTATGTATGCCTTTCATTCTATAATCTATTGTTAATTATTGAAATCACTCATTTTACTGTAATTGACCATAGAGCTGAAACAAACACTTAAAAATCTCAATTCCATTACAATAAAGATATATAACTTTGGTGTAAAATTCTCATATAAGGGCTATAGTTGAACTTATTTGTATTTCAGTGTCATGCTATAGACATTTGAGACCTTAGTGTGCATCTATAGGATCAAGATATTTTTTCATACATATCATTTGGTGAATTAGATGTGTCTTAAAAACTTCCATTTTTTTATTTTGAAGTATAGATGCAATATAGTGTTGTAAATTGTAACTAATGCAAGAGCATCGAGGGTGTAACAACAATCTCGTATCACCAAAAACTATTGTTCTCTTTCAATAAGTGCTAAAAATAGAAAGGTTATGTTTAATTTAAGCCAAAAAAGAAGAAGAATATAAGAAGAGGAAAAAAAGGAGAAAAAAAGAGAAAAAGAAATCTAGTTATCATAAAGTTACTTTTTTAACATGACATTTAATAAAGTTCATGTTAGATATCTTAGGTGGTATTATAGAAGATATGGGGCCATGTATCATTATTTAATAATTGCTTTAATCATTTAATTTTGTATCAAGGGTAGCTGTAACTACTCCATAATCTCTTTCCTATATAAGAAAGGCATATGTTCATTTGCAATTATATTCAAGCATTATTAGTCTATGCATTGTTAACCATTTTTCTCTTTATTTTTCTATTTTGTTGTGTGTTTGGATTTCTAAGGGGAGCACCTTCATCAAGCAGTGTTCTTGAGTGTGTAAGGGTGGAGTGGAACTTCATCAATGGTATTAGAGAATGCTTTTGAGTGTGTATGGGGAGTATTATTCATCAGTGGTATCAGATGGGGATTTCCTACAAGTAGAGAGCCAAATGTGAGGCAATCTGCACTAGGACTTGTGGTTGTGAGCTCACAGTTTTGATTCCCCCAAGAGAAATGTGTGGTATACATGGTGGGAAAAATGTTGGAAGAAATCTAGTTCCAAGTATTTTAGTGTCCTCCATAGACAAGTGCAAGTAATACAAGTAAAGTTGCATTGAAGAGTAGAGAAAAGAAGACAAGATGAAAGTGAAGATAAAACTAATGAGGAAGGACAATTTGAAGAAGAAGAAGAGTTTGTAAAAGATCCTAGAGATGATATATTCCTAAGAGCCATATCTAATATTGGAAAGAGGCCAAAGGTGGAAGTTTCCATATTTTCTAGAAGTCTAAATCTAGAAGATCTGATCAATAGGATCAACGATATGAAAACTTATTTTTAGTATGAAGAAGTGGGAAATCATGAAAGGATCAAGTTTGCAAAGACCAAGCTGGAGGGATATGCAAGTAAATTTAGTGGAAAGAAGTCCAATTGAAAAGAAATAGAGGAAAAGACAAGATAACAAGGTGGGATTAGATGGTGGATAAGTTGAAGAGACAATTCATTTCCATTGCTTATGACCTTGGATTTCTAAAGAAGATGCAAAGTTTGAAGCAAGAAAGTAGATCTGTCAAATTATATACCAAAGAGTTCTATCAAGTCCTAATTAGAATAGGTCATTCTAAGGCTAACAAGGAAAAGGTATCATGTTACATTAATAGGTTGAAGCCAAGTATTCAAGAGGAGCTAATTATAGTTAGAATGACTACTATTGAGAATGCATACTAGTTTTGTTTGAAGGTGAAGCTAAATAGAAGATAAAAAAGCAAGCAAAGAAGGAGAGGTTGATCATATGGAGATTGAAATACAGATCAAAATCTAAGATTGAAGAATCTAGAGGAAGTCAAGGCTAGAAAGGAGATAATGACTACTATCCTCGAGATCAAAATAGTGATCAAAGAGGAAGAGGCAGATTTGGACAAGGCCTTAGAAGAGGAGGATTTTGTGGAACATATTTTGAGTGTGAGGAAGGACATCGATCTTTTGAGTGTCCTCAACATCAAGGGATGACTTATAGAAGAATTGAGGGTAATGCCAAAGTTGTCAATGTAGATGAGAAAGTTGAGTCTACATATTTAGATGATGTGAAAATAGGAGAAGCTCTTGTCACAAGAAGAGTCTTAGTGAATAAAGAGGGACATCCAATTCAAAGGAAGAGCTTGTTTCACACTAGACACAAATACAAAGGAAAATTTTGTAATGTGATAATTGACAGTGATAGCACTTACAATATTGTGTCAAAAGAGATGGTTACTAAGTTGAAGTTAGAGAGGAAGAGACATCAACATCCATACCAAATTGCATGGTTGCAAAATGGTCATAGGATTTTGGTTAATGAGCAGTGCTTTATAAATTTCAAAATTGGGAACTATCATGATGAGATCCTTTGTGATATCATGCCTATAGATGTTTCTCACAATTTGTTGGGGAGGCTATGGTAGTTTAATCAAAGTACAAAAATGAGGGATACACAAATACTTATTGTTTGGTTAATGGCATGAGAGAATTAGTGAAAGAAGATGAGGATGAAGAAGATGATCTACTAATGCAAGTTGTAGTATTATGGCTTCTAGAAAGATCAAAAGATCCAGTAAAAAGGGATGAGCTAAAATTTTATTCTTGTAAGATTGGGATGGAAAATGATATTACGACAATAAATCCTTTGGAAGACAAGAGTACAGTTGGAGGTGAACAAGAAGGTGAACAAGAGAAAGTGGGGTTCTTGATGGTTCCTTATTTAATAAAGAAATTGAAGGTGAAGATCTGGACTGATGGAAGAGGAGATAAGAAAGACTAATACTTTGGTGCAAAATGAAAGTGATGAATCTAATGATGTTTATGCAAACAGTATTTTGAATGCAGGGAAGAATAATTTTTCATTTTACTTTTGAGAAACAAGGGGGGTGGAGGTGTTGGGGCAGGAGGAGGGTTTGGTTTGACACAAGTACAGGATATTGTGCAGAGCTAGTTTACTCCAACCGTGATGTTCTTGCTACTCAACATTGTGAACAACATGGGCATCTTGTCTCAGTTTGTCACCTCCCTCATGGACCTAAAGATTGACAACAAGCAGTCTGGACCCTCACCAAAAGACTCTTTCTAAGTGACATCTTGCTAGAATTCCAAGATGTCCTCAACAAGGCGTGACATGACCCTGGTGCCCCCTGATCGAGCGAGAGAATCCTCTTCAACATCTTGGGAGAGCGGATCAAATTCTACCCATTTCTACTTCACCTGACAGCTAAGGACTTACAAAAGCACAAAACCTTTGCAGGCATGGGCCTCAAATTCCTAAAATGGAGGTTTCTGGGGGACAATTTGGAGGACATGGGCAGGGAAGAAGAATTTTTAGACTTCGCTAGACTCAATGGTATCTTGCCTCCTAAAATAGATGCAGAGGATTCCCAAGCAGAGCAGAGTAGGTGAGGTGGTAGCTGAGGTTCCAGACGTGCTTCTGGCCGAGGAAGGGGTCATCCTCCACGTAGAGGTCTTGGAAGAGGCCGAGCTCCAATGCCTGAAGGGGAGATTTAATCAGATAGGTGTCCAGTTGGTCTTTTCCTTTTTGAGGCTGTTACAGAGCCCTTAGTTGGCTTCTTTTAATTTCTCTATTAATTCTAAAACTTTCATGCCTGCTTTAACGAAGCTCTAGACTTTTAAAATTTTGAATGCTTTATGAGATTTTATGATAAGGATAATGAAATGTAATCAAAAGTCAATTTCCACTTCAAGTCCAGAGATTTTTTAGGGCTTTGGAGTTGGTTTTCTTTTCCTGTGCATACTCATGGACATAATTTCATCTTCACAATTTCTAGGCCCACTGGGCTATTTTGGAAATCTGGGTTTCATGCTGTAAATTTTCTTTAAAATCAATATATTATTCTGGCTATACCTTTTATCAACCAAAAAAAACATCGTGAACAACACCATTGTAGTGACTTCTCTGTGAGAGCATTGAAAGAAGAAAACCAAAATAGAACTCGATATGTTTATTGATTCAAACCAAATAGCCAAGCAAAGACTATGGTGGTAAGGGAATCGATGATTTCTCCTCTTCTTGATAATTTTCAAGAAGAATTGGGCACTGATGGAGTAGATGCAAAGGTAGATGATTTCATTAACAAGTTTAAGCATCAACTCAAGTTGTAGTGCCTTGAGTCCCTCATGCATTGTAAGGAAACTCCTAATATACTTTATAGTCAGTGTTAACCAAGCTTGCTTGCTAATTTATGAATGTGTGTTAACCAAACCCTATCGAAGCAAAAAGATTAAAAAATGAAATGAACCATTAAAAAAAAATAGGTTAAGAATGTATGGAAGATGTGGAAGCATTCAAAAGGAAAATATTTATCCATCTTTCTATACTAGAAAAATGAACCAGAGAGAAATAACTCTCAAAATTAACTCTCAAATAGGACAACGATTCAATAGAGGGTAGACCATATAAATACATATTGGATCCCTTAATGTGATAATCACACTGCCAGGTTTTGTAAAACTTTTAGTTTCAGGTCCATGTAAAACCCGTTTATCTTTATCAAAAACAAAGACATGCCAAAAATTCAATTAGGGTTAGTATACAATTAGAATTAAAAAAATATTTATAATTATAATATAATATTGATTTTCAATAACAATTTGTAATATTTATAATAATAATAGTTAATATTAAACTTAATTAGGTTAAGTCATATTACCCACATTATCAATATTTAGAAGTATGATTGAAGCTTGCAGACATGAAAATCATTTGTCAATCATTTCACTATTTGTCATTTTTCTCCACTAAAAGAACAAAACCTATTGGCATTCCCATATAGGCTTTTTATATGGATCATAATTTTTCATACTAGACTTATATGTATTATAACTTTTTAACAATTTATAATATTAAAAAGTAATACATATTATAATTTTTAGAAAACTAACACTAATGACTACATACTTCAAACAATTACAGTTTGAAATGAATTAATTTGACCACTCAAATGACATTTTGTCAATATTTTGGCAAGTGCAAACAAAAGTCCATCGATACTTTAATTTTAGATGGACGGTTCTATATAAGAAGATTTGATTTAAATGATTTCAATCAAATTCAATTAGATGGAATCTTTTAAATTTAAGTAGGACATTTTTCTAGAAAATGCAATTTTAACAAAATAAAAAATAAAAAATAGCATGTCCCACAAATGGTGCATACAATTGTTGGACTCATATATAAATGATGTGGTAACATAATGCAATCCTTCATAATTTACAAAGCCATAAATTCTATATTTCTAAAAGAATATATTTTACTTTATTTTTTATTTTTTATTTTATTGACATATAGATGTTTTTCCTTTCATATCTATAAAAAATAGTATTGTTAGGTTGAATCACCCTAAATAAAGTAGGATATAAACTAGTTGCCAAAATAACACAATTAGCTCCAAAAAAGATCATATTTTTTATAATTGATGCTGCCAAACATAGGGGATACATCAAGATATAAGAGGCAAAAAAAAAAAAAAAAGACACTGTCATGAATATTTCATTACCAAATCATTTTGACTATACAAAAATTATATGATATAGAATGTAAGGATAGAAAAATTTAATATAATAGTGTTTTTTATATGTAATAAAAATTAGTATTTTATATATGTGTGGGTCATTGTAAAGATTTAAAATTGACAAGAGAATAGAATAAATCTATATTTTAGTCTACTATTTTCATATCAGTAAATTAAGGTATTCTAATGTTCATTTGGTCTACTACATGTGAGTCTCTACATGTCCCTCAAAATAAGATCCAAAATTTATTTTGACTAGCTTAAAATTCACTAGTTATTTTTTATTAATTCTCCCTTCATATTGATCTCTTAATCTATTTTTGTAGATCAATTTGTAATTTTATAAATGACTCTTAAAATGGTTAATGAATTCTTTTTATAAGAAAAAGATCATCATTCATTTAATTTTCTTACTTTGAATAAATCAATATTTTTTTATTTCTTATTCTTAATTATACCTTAAAATCTTTGATCTTCTCATACTAATGCTTGAAATCTCCTCTCTGTACCACCTTCTCAAATAAATTATGATAGAAACTAAATACCTAATCCAAATGCATGTAAACTATATCAATAATAATATCCAAGTATGTTCAAGATTCAACTAAAGGAACCCTAAGAAAGTGCATGCAACATTTCAAAGTCTACCAATTTTCCAATGTGATAGACTTCTCAAAATTTGAACTGTATTTTATGGCAAATATTGCTAAATACGGCCATCAACTTTAGACCCTCCATATAATGTTCTTAAAAAAATCAAGTCTATCAATTAGAAAAAGTTAAATATGCTCTATGATATTGTGTGCCATATGCAACCATTCATTTATATTCTCTGTTTTATACTATCTTATCCCAAGCTCCTCTTCAAAAGTGGAATTTCCAAAGGACTCTGAAGTTTTCATGTGCCTGTCAACAAAAGCAATAAATTTGATTCTCTTTTCTAAGATTTTTAGAATCCTTATCTGATCTACTTAATCATTCCCTTCATTTATATATTTATCAGCGCTTGGAATACTGACAATTTAGAGGTAGTTTTTCAATCTGGTACTGCAAGTCTAAACTATTCAACTTCTATATTCTGGTTTTATCCGATCTTATCCCAAGATTGTGGGACGATTAGCATCATTTGATTCTTCAAAAACAACATTCTAAATATAAATATTTCTCTTTTCTATATAGTGATATCATTGTCATATTTCGGTTTTCTATATAATGATATTATTGTTTATGTAAATCTCTTTTTTTTTATGATGAAAAGATTACAAACAGTTAAAATTATTTTGATTCTTATCTAATATAAGTATCCCTTTTTCTATATAATGATATCACTGTTCATGTAACTCTCTTCTTTTCTTTGTGACGATAAGATTGCATACCTCCATAAAAATTGAAATTATTTCAATTTTTATGTAATAAAAGTATTCCCCTTTTCTGTATAGTGATATCACTGCCCATGTAACTCTCTTCTTTTCTTCATGACGTGGATAGGATTGCCGACCTCCAGAAAGTTGAAATTATTTCAATTCTTACCTAATATAAATATTCCCCTTCTCTATATAGTGATATCACTGTCTATGTAATTCTTTTCTTTTCTTCCAAAGAATTACTGTTTTGTGGGACCTGGAAAGCTAAATATGTACAACTAGAATCTGTGAAGTGAAATCATTTTCTATAACTTTTAAATTACTTTTATTATTCTCATTTTCCACATAATGATATAATTGCTCTAGTAAATCTTTTCTTCTTTTTGTAATGAAAGGATTAATATCTTGAGAAACCTTGGAAATGAAATCCTAACATATGTAAAGATTAAAACTAGCAGAGAATTGAAAACAAAACAGCAGAAAAGAAAACACACAAAACAAGGTTTAACGTGGTTCACCACTAAGTGGCTACGTCCACCAGAAACGCAGGGAATTATCTTATTAACCAAATATCGAGGTACACAGTACACCAAGTATGGGCTGCACTCAGCCATTTATATAAACATGTCAGATACGAAATAAAGAATCTGGGGAATACAAACAGTCATGTAACCTTTGAGCTTCATATACCCCACTAGAATCTCTGAAAGTGAAATCTTTTTTCTATAACTCTCAAATTGCTTTTATTATTCCTCTTGGATTCAGCAATCCCAAAGGCAGTCTATAAATAAGGTGATCTACAAGATGGGAATTCATACCTGTCTCTTACAGTTTGAGTCTCAAAAGAGAGAAGAAATGTCTAAGAGAGTTAAAGTGAAAGTGGTAAAGGGTGCAGATTTGGTTGTCAGAGACCGGCGAAGCAGTGACCCCTATGTTGTGCTGACACTTGGTAACAATGTTCGTAATCTTCCACTCTTCTCATCCCTTTTAATGCCACTATCATACTTTTGTTGTTATAAAATTTCATTCTACGTAGAAATTTATTCTGCTTTTATGTATTCCTTGTGACAGAAAGCTAAAACCAGGGTTGTCTGGCAAAACCTAAATCCAGTTTGGAATGAAGAGTTTGTATTTCCCATAACAGATACTAATCGCTGCTTTCTCAAAATAGTAACTATTCCAAATCTAAACTTGTTTTCATTATTTTTTAACAGAAATTTAATGAATGATACAGGTTATTACTTCTCATAAAAAGTAAAGGAAAACATTTAGGTTTTTGATCTAATGATGTTGGATGGCTTGATTTTTTCAGAAAGTGTGGGATAAGGATAAGTTTTTGAGCATTGATCATCTTGATCCGGATGATTATATGGGAGAAGCTGAAGTAGATCTGAATCAGCTTGTTAATGGAGTCAGTGATGTCAAAAAAGACAAAATTGTGTTGCCCACATCAAAATCAAACTGCTTTTTCAGAGACAGTTATGTCACAGAGTCTGCAGATGGTAAGAGAGTTCAAGAAGCGTGCTTGAAGCTTCGTAAAGTTGATTCTGGTGTTGTGGACCTGCAAATAGAATGTCCAGCTTAGAATAAGTAATGAAAGTACCAATCTTAATGTGTAATGAAAGCCAATACTATTACTTACAGTCCATCCTACTTTGGTATAGCTACTCTTAAATGTCACTGCTGACATATTTCTGTAAGCTACTATGCTATTTTATAATATATTTTAAAAATAGATGTTATATTAATGTTTTTTCTTTTCATTAGTATATGGTAAATTGATTAAGAAATAAGGATTTCAAGAAGAAAATATTTCAGTATCTTTTATATGGATTTATCTATACCATACTAATCTTGTGGAAATATGTGAATAACATTATTTAATAAATCAATCATATTTCTTTGGGTAATAATAGAGCAATAATTTATCTAAAGATAACCAAACAACAAATTTAAAATTGAAAATAGTCATTGAAATTTTATTCTATTTTTTTAACAATCTACCAATATTTTTTATTATCAAATTTAAGAAATTTAAAATAATCATACAAAAATATGCATGACAAAAATAACTCCAACATAATCATACAAAGCAACGTGAGATGATAGTGATTCATCCATAATATGTAAAACATTATTTAAATTTTTTGGTTTTAGTTAAATTACTATTAAATTTTTGATTGATTACAATATAAAGAAACAAAAAAATTAAGAATAATATAAGAAAGAACATTAAGAATAACTATTTTTTAAGTTTAAATATAAATCTTTCTTTTGATCTCCATTTCAATTTTCTTTCTTATTTTTACTCAATATTTCACCACTATCAGAAAAGAAAAGCTCTGCAAAAATGCAGCGAAAAAACCGAGCGAAATTCCCATCACAATTTCTGCTGCGGAAAGCGCCAGACTTGGCCCAACAGGAGTGTTTTTTTGAGTGAACCAAATATGCGCTCAGGGTTCGCAATCTGGGGATCAGGGCTCCCCTGCCTTAGGAGCAGTCAGATTGGCAAGTGGTGAAACCTTGGAGGTCACGCCAGACAGCTATGAAACACTCTCTGGGGGTTGTGAAAAGCAATGACCAAAGCCATGGAAATACTAAGTCAACCATCTCCAATAGGTTTTATCAGTTGCAGAATCTTGAGGAAGGCTTCATAAAACCAATTCCCTGGGTTAGCTCTCACTCCAATAATGTTAGAAGAAGAAATAATAATAACCACATAAGACCGACAGATATCCAACCTAGGGCTTTCGGGGCAAGGGCAAGATAGTTGTGACGCCTCCTAAACCCTCGATGGCCAAGCCGGTTATAAATAGGAACCCTAATTTAGATGTTGCAAATATTTTAGAGATTAATGGTAACTTGGTAAAGAGGATTCAATAGTCCTGTAAAGCTTTTGGGTTTTTCACTAGATGACAAGGACTCGAAATTCCGCCAGAGGTCATTGCAGACTAATTTATGTCTTCCTTCACATGGATAGTAAGTATAGCTATCTTGACTGAAGGTTTTCTGTATATTGATTGTGGAAATTCAAGACATAAGGAAGAATTCTTAACAGATAAATCTCCAACTTTCAAATGTTTTGATTTTAGTTTTTTAGATTGGCATTCGGATTTTAACCCTAACAATTTGAAATCTTTTAAGATAAATAGACCAGTTTTAATCCCTAACTTACAGATAGAATTAATGGACACCGATATTATTAAGAAAATAGGTAACCACTTGGGTAAATTTGTAGAGCTTAGTGATAAGAATAGAAAATACTCGAACTACGTTATGATAATTAACATTTAAAGATGGGATGGGTAGGGAGATGGAAGCTCTTCCTCTTCCCTCGAATCAGGCTACAAGATTGGATGATCAAAGCAGCTTTAATGGTTCTCCCCATCTAAAGGAAGGGGAGAATATTAAGGAAAGGGTTGATCAAGAGGAGGATCTAGCCCACAAAGAGGAAGAGGTTAACTGTATCATTAACTATCTATGTGGCTCAGTTACTGAGGAAATTATGGACAAACTATTGGATGAAATAATAGACAAGGACAAACTTGATCTTCAGAAAAAAATGCTTAGTAAGGTAATCTTGGCCAGAACGTCTTTTAGAGTTAGATAACAAGGAGAATCAAACCTTAGGCATCAAACTTTGGGCAGATGATAAATCTACTCCGGATTGTGCCAAGCTCTGAAAAAAGAGAGGTAGGGAATCCTTATCGGAGCTAAGAGCCAATGATGGAATAGCGAAAGGTCAGGTTAAACTCGCGGACATGTTTCATGTAGGGAAGGGGAAGGTCCTTCCCAAGGCACCATGAAAGTTGTGTCATGAAATGTTAGAGGTTTAAATGCCCCTAACAAATAAAGGTTAGTCAAGCGATGTCTATCCTCTTATAGTCCAGAATTAGCTCTATTACAGGAGACTAAATTAGGGAGCAAATATTTAGTCTCCTTCGGCAAGCGATTAGGCTTTAGACAGATTATAGGGGCCCCAACCAATGGGGCCTATAGAGGACTTTCTATAATTTGGGATCTACGTAGTATCCTTTTCTCATTTATGGAGTCTCACAATAATTGGATGAGTGGGAGGGCAACCAGCCTCAAAAACAATCTATATTTTGTCATTATTAATGTGTATGGGCCTATCCTTAATGAGGAAAAAAAAAAGAGTATGGGAGGAAATTTGAGAATTTCACAAACACCCTTAATCAGCTATGTATCTTAGGTGGGGACTTTAATGCAATTTTGCATCAACATGAGAAGCAAGGAGGCTTAGGTATAAATGCTCGTGCTTCTCTTGACTTTACAGATTAGATCCATCATAGTGGCATGAGTGAGATTAATATGGTTAAGGAAGCCTTTACCTGGAACAATCGTAGGTTAAGGTTTAGTAACATTGCAGAGAAACTCGATAGATTCTTTGTTTTCAATAGTCTCATCAACTTTCCCTATACCTTGCATGCCTCTATTCTACCTTTCTCAAGATCGGATCACTTTCCTATTCAGCTTGACATTCAAGGGGAGGTTGGTCCAAAATGATGCCCATTTAAATTTGAGAATATGTGGTTGAAAGATGATAACATCCTCGAGCTTCTAAAGGAGTGGTGGAATGTGGCCAAGGTCTCTAGGTTTGGGATCTTTAAGATTGTTAACAAACTTAAGATCATTAAGTAGAATCTCATTCATTGGAATAAAGAACACTTTGGCAATATTTTTGACAATAAAGCCCAAGTGGAATTTGAGTTGGCAAAAGTTAATGAGAAAGTGCTGAGACATGGGATGGATGAGACCCTGTTTCTTAGAGAAAAGAAACTCCTTGCCGATCATAAATCAATTCTTGCCAAAGAAGAAGTCTTCTGGAAACAAAAATATGGAGAGAGGTGTCTGGATGGGGGTGATAAGAACACCAAATTCTTCCACAATAGTGTGAGGATGAGAAAAGTCATAAATCATATCTCCAAGATTAAGTTAAGTGATGTTTCTAATGTGGTTAATCCTAAATCCATTGCGACAGAGGTTGTTGACTTCTTTTCTCTTATCCTCAATTCTAACTGGAGCCCTCATGGCTGTATCCAGGATAAGTTTATCAAGTGTATCCCAAAGCTTCTAAGTAAGGACCAAACCGATTCTCTTATTGCTAAATTTTATCTAGCAGAATTAGAAGCATCTCTTATGCAGATGAGCCCAGTTAAATCCCCTAGGCTAGATGGCTTTCCAACTAGCTTCTTTCAAAAATGTTGGCCCTTCCTAGGTGTGGAAGTAACGAAAGCTCTAGAAGGAATGAGGAACTCAGGTAATATCCTCAAAGAAATTAACAACACTTTTTTGGCCCTTATCCCTAAAAAGGATAAACCTGAGCATTTTGATGAGTTTCAACCCTTTTCCTTGTGCAATCCTATCTATAAACACTTTTCTAAAACTCTAGCTAATAGGCTTCAAAAACTCCTTCCCCTATTGATTAGTGAGGAACATATGGGTTTTGTTTCTGGTAGATCTATTTATGATGGGGTTATTATAGCTCAGGAGGCTATCCATTATGTCCAAAAGAATGGCAATCTCATTATGCTCTTAAAGCTTGCCATTAGGAAAGCATATGACAAGGTGAATTGGAGATTTCTATGCAGATTCTTAGAAGATTTTGTATTCCCCCCTGTCTAGATTAATTTGATTTTTGAATGTATCTCTACACCAAAATTCTCAATACTGGTTAATGGCACTTCTGAAGGATTTTTAGTTCCTCTAGGGGTTTGAGCCAGGGAGATCCTCTATCCCCTTATCTCTTCATCATTATGGTTGAATCCTTGGGGAGATTGATTTCTAGGGCCAGGGAGAATAGTCAGGTGTTGGGAATTAGAATCACTAGCAACCTTGACCCTATAATGCATCCACAATTTGTGGATGACACTATGCTATATGGGCTTAGCAATCTAAGTGAGGCTCAGGATTTTAAGCAAATCTTGGACTCTTACTCAATTGCTTCAGGTCAGGAAATCAATCTAGCTAAATTGGGAGTCTTCTTTTTAACACTAAGCTAAGTATACAAAAAAGACATATGTGGCATTCTAAATTTCAATCTAGGAAGCCTTCCCTGCAAGTATCTAGGCTTGCCCTTGGATAAGGGCTCTAGGTCATCTAATCTATGGGATGGAGTAGTAGAAAATATTAAAAGTAGGGTAGCAACTTGGAAGGGTAAGTGGCTATCCTTTGTAGGCAGAGCTACTCTGGTTAAATCGATTATGGCTGCTATGCCTATCTACCAGCTTTCATGTTTCAACTTGCCCCTGTCCAAAAAGGAAATACTAAATAGACATCTAAGATCTTTCTTTTGGCAAGTGGCAAAAGAGATGAAACAGATCTCCCTAATGGATTGGGACAAGATTTGCAGGCCTAAGATAGTAGGGGGTATTGGGATTAAGGACATTAAGGTCTAGAGTAGGGCATTAGGGGCCAAATTAGTATGGAGAATGTTCAGATCTCCTCATCTTAAGTGGGCCCAAATCCTCTATCATAAATATCTTCGTGGTAGGGATCATATGAGCCTCTTTAGGGACTCCTACCCTCCGAGAGGCTCGCATATATGGAACTTTATGCTGGACTATAGGAAAATCGTCTTAGACAAATTATCATAAAATCTGGGAAAGGGGGATAAAGCCCTCTTTTGGTCGGACTCTTGGGGAGGTTTTCCAGCCCTTTAGCACATAGTTAACTTGGAATCGTCAAGGGTAGTGCTTGAATCTATGTGGGGTAGGTATGTCAAGGACTACATCATGCCTTCTGAGGGAGACTTAGCTAAGGGTTGGTCTTGGAGATCCCTTGATCAGGGAGACATCCCTGCTGGGGAGAAATTGTTGCTTCAAGACATCCTTAAGGATAGGATGGTCACCTTAAACTTAGGGTTAGATACTCTTGTCTGGGATGGGTCAAAATTGAGAGAATATACCTCAAAAGATGGTTATAATCTCCTCCTGAGTCAACAACTTTCCTCTTCCACCTCTGTCCCTACAACCTTGTGTTGGGACAAGATGTGTCTACCAAAAGCAGGATTGTTCTCATGGTTAGCTCTCCAAAATAAGATTTTAACAACACATAGATTTAGAAAGATGGGCTATGCAGGCCCTAGAAAATGTCCCTTGTGTGAAGTGGCTAAAGAAGACAAAGAGCACATCCTTCTCAATTGCAATTATGCCTCTAAGTGTTGGTTGTGGTTGTGCAACAAATTAGGATGGTCCTCTGCCTTTCCCAATACCATCCTTGGGATGTTTTAGGCATGGCCAATCCTTTTTTAGAATTCCCTTTATGGAGGACTTTGGAACCTATCCCCCTCTCTGGTTATCTAGGAACTCTGGAAGGAACGCAATAGGAGGCTCTTCAAGGAGAAAAAGATGGAGTGGACCCTTCTAGTGAATAAAATAGAAGCCTCAATAGTGGATACTTTAATTAGTAGAACCTCTAAATTTCCTAGTAATCTTTTAGAGATGACCTACTAGGATGAGAAAATGAGGGGGAGGTGGTTTTGTTTGAGGATCCCTCCCTTTATTGGAATTGGCAACTCTAACAATCAGGAGTTGAGAAAGGCCTGTAAGTGGAGAGCCCCTAAAAAGGGTTGGGTTAAACTAAACTTCGATGGTGCTTCCCACGGGAATCCAGGTCCTGCAGACATTGGATGTTTTCTGCATGATATGGGTGGGAGGGAATTAGCCAAGGTAGCAAAACCCATAGGGTTTGAATCCAATAACAAGGCTGAAATCTTAGCCCTAATTGAAGGTCTCCTTCTTTATCAAAATAGAGATATCCACAAACTGGCCATCAAAGGAGACTCAACCATTATTATCAATGGCCTTAAGAAAGGTTCTTTGTTTGATTGGAAGCTAAATGTGCTCTTATCTAGAGCTCTTGGTCTCCTTAAAGATTTCAAGAAAATGACCTTCAACCATATATACAGAGAAGAAAATTTCAGAGCGGATGAATTAGCCAATGTTGGAGCTGATGGGAAGTTCATTAGTTAGGAGGGGCTAACCCGAGATCGTAGAATTTAGTAAACCTATCCCTGAGCTCTCAATTTTATTTTCTAGCTCTCTTGTCTTTTAGTGGAAAGCTTAATTTCTTCTTAAAATCATCTCTAAGAGCTCCTCAAGATTTTCTTCTATTAGTATGCATATGTATATATGGATATGCATATATATATATAGACATGCATGTATACAATTAATAATATATATATATATATATATATATATATATTCATGGATACATGTGTATTAATATTCATATAGATATAGTGTATACTAATAGGAAGAAGAGATTATGGTGCTTTAAGAGTTAGCTTTATCTACATTATTATTCCATTTTTAGCAACGATTTAGATCATATTTACCTATGGCTTTTAGCCATTTTTTAGAGGCAACCATTCCTTTTTTGGGATTTATCTTGTCAGTAACTCCCCTCGATTAGTACCATCTGGATGTAATTTGTATGATGTTGATGTGACCCCCTTTCTACATTTTGCAAGCAATTGCTTAATAGTTTGTTTGTGTAAAGGTGACAACAATAATTACCATGATCGTGGAGATTGCTTTCATCATATCTTGACCCTCTGATCTTTGTCATCCATCAATAGCTATCATTCCTCTATGGCAAGTTGAGATGTATTTCTTGATACATTTAACTCTAGCTCTATTTAAGTTTGTCTTGCCTGGGTTTTGGCCTATAAGTTTTTTCAAATAGCTCTTATGGATACGTCGCTAAGACTAATAGGGCTCAAGCAACAAATGGATTTCATGGGACAAGTTAAGGAGGAGATATTGAAAGGCATCTTGGTCCATTCGAACCCTTTGGTCATCATGGTGGTTATGAAAACCCTTGGGAAGGACTATATTATGAATGAAGACCGCACTAGAGCCAATTCAGATATTGCCACAATTTTCTTGGTCATGGCTATGCATTTTGAGAGTGACACGAATGTGGTTATGAAACTCTATAAAATGGTCTTCAAGAAGGAACTCCTTGGTGAATTGGAGAGGGTGGTGGTCAATATTGACGAAAAGCGCACTGCTCCAAAGCCTCATGACTATGATATTCTCATCAAGATGAATAATCCGGTGTCGAGATACATGATTCTATCAATAGAGGACCTGATAGCTTATGAAGCCTACAACCCCATCAGATGGAGGAATCTCTTCTTCCTTATGTGGCTACTACAGGCTAAGAATCCGACGTGCAACAGATGGTTTGCTAACTATCTAGAACCTGAGAATATAGAAGTAGTTCCAAATGATGTGGCAATTCCTCCTTCCCCTGCTTCCCCCCTGCCAATTTACCAACTAGCTCTAGAGAAAAGGCCCCATAGGAGCAGGCTGGGAGAGGTCAGGCTGGTTAGAGGGGATCGTCTTTGTGTCAAGCCCTCTACCTCCTTTAGTCTCTTAAGTGTTTATAGTTCACTTTTTTGTCCTAGACTAGTTAATACTTTTTCAAATCATATGACTGTCAAGGAAGTTATTGCATTCTAAACTACAGTTCTGCTTCTTTTCCTTTAGTTGGGTCATTCCTTCAAAAGTTAGACTTAGTTTTTTGAACATAGTTGTGATTAAGTATATCATTTTTTCTTGCAGTAATTTTCTTATCCTAGATAAATTTATGGTCTTGATGTCCGATAACTCGTTCCTTCTTGTTCCAAGCTTGTAACAAGTTGATAAATTTAAATTTAAATTGATTTTGTATTATATATATATATATACACACTCCTGTATATTTCTATAAATTTATTTATATATATATATAAATCAATATTTCTGGAGATGAGATTATATTAGTAATTTTTTTAATATAATTCTCTTGTGGTTTCTATCTAGTTCTGTCCAAGAAGAGCTTGGCCTTGCTTTCTTTCAAAAAGTTATTGATTGATGCAGTAAGGTGATTGTGCTTATGTGCTACTGTAAGCTTCTATGGCGATTAAGTAAGCTTCTTCCTATATATCAGCATTGGGTCTTTAGCTTTGTATGACATGGGCTTTTATTCTTAACATCTCCTATAGTCTCTGAGGATGTTTTAGATTTATTGTGAAGTTTTAGCACTACATGTTGTGAGGTCTTTTTTTGGGGGCTAACTTCTCATTAAGTGCTTGTTGTAGGATTAGCCTGGTAGTTTTTATGCAGGTTTGGTCATGATTAGCCTTGCAGAGCCCTCCCCTTGAGGCTTCAGGTTTCCGGTCATTTGTAACCTACTTCTGAGGATTTGATTCTGGCTATCATAGGTGAAGCGGTTATCATTCTTAGGTTGAAGCAGCTTTTCTAGAATGTCTAGATTTCTAGAATGGTATCTCTCTGTCATATAGCACTGACTGGATGGGATGTCCTAAGGGCCATTGTATCTAGTTCTCTTTCTTGTTTTTTTGGTATCATTAGATTCTGATCCTAAGGGATCTATGCGAGACCAGAGGTTTTCTTCCTCCATTCTTTCCTACCAGTGCCCACACTGAATGGAGCTTGTAGTCATTTTCATTAATTAATAAAAAAAATTCAGGCTTTGGCCTTTTATCGATCAAAAAAAAAAATTCACCACTATCACTTTTTTTTTATTATAAAATATATTTTCATATTCTCTTCTTTTTGTAATGTAGCCATCCCTTAATCTCATATGTATAAGCAATAATCAATATAATAATATATATAAAATTTACAATTAATATATATCTAAATAATATTATTTATATCTATATAACTTATAGAATTTGTAAATATATATAATTTAATAATTATTTATTTACAAATATATTATATATGGAGTGACATCTAAAGACGTGGAAAAACTCCTTCAAGTCTTCATTATCTTTTATCTATGTCACATTGAACACACCCTCGATCATTCGATCCATCAAGACAACACATATTATAGCTTCATGCAAGCATTAAGTATTTGCAATCATCCTAGATTAAATCTTTCGCCCCATAATGAGTACTATATCTGTCAACAATATCTTTAGCAAACAACCAAAATGAATATACCTTCCTTCAACTAGGTCAAACCAATTATGACCTTCAATTTGAATAATGCTCTTCCCAAAAATTAAATAAATCCTACACTGGGATAGAGTGTATCATAAATTGGTGTATTGGGATGGCCTAATCTTATAGAGGGTTAGATTCAAAGACAGTGTAATCCATAAAGATATAGTCATGATTCTCTCACACTTCCATCCTTTATGCAAGCTCTAGTAGTCTAGTACTCCATTTCATCATTAGTTGTAATATATTTACAATTCATAATTATTTCTATTTGGATTATTAGATATCATTACCTCCTTGGTTTGATTAGAAACATAGTTTGCCAAATGATTAGCATCATGGTTAGCCTTTATATGATGATGTCTTATGGTTATATTTTCCTTGTTGTCAACAATTGTACAAATAATTTTCAATATATTTTATAATTTTTAATGAGAAATTTTTATATAGAAAATTGGATTAAATGTGCAAATGAATGAGTTATTGAGTTGTTTCTCGTTACAAAGTTGTAGCCCAACCAAAAGTACTTGTAATTTAGATTCATTCTTGGTTATGTTATATTATTTGTAGGATATGATTCATTTTAACTCTCTTATCTTTAATTATACTATTAATTAGCATTAGGTATTTTTAAGTTGTTTCAAGTAGATCCATAAAAAAATTCCCTTCTACTTTTAGAAGAGAGGATGAACGTATCAACCATACTAATAGGGGATATCTTGAGGTTGTTCTAGAATCAAATAATATTATTATCTGAGTCTATGAGGGAGGAGGCTTCTATTGTTTGTTATGCCCTAGATTGTATAATGTTTATTAGTTAACGAGTCATCAATTTATGACTACCTTTACACTTAATTAAGTCACATTATCATTTTTATATTCTTATTTAGTTTATTCGATTGACCTATAATTTTATGCTATTTTCTAATTCAACACATTATATTCTAGACATAATTGTGGTATATATAGAAGGTATAGGTTAGTTATTATTATCATGTGGAGCATTTTATAATTGTTGAAGAATAAATGAGGTATCTTCCTTAAACAAATTTGGAGGTTTTTCCCTCAAAGATATAAATTATTCTTAAGTTTTTGTAGCATATTTGACATAATTCCATTCCGAGGAAACAAGCCAACAAAACCTAGAATATTTTTTGTCAAACATTCCAGATAAACTTAACAACTTCAACACCAAAGATATGACACAATATGTCTCACTTGCATGACAATGTGCACATATTTGTTGCAAGGGAGACCACAACACATAGGAACATATACAAAAGACCACACTATTGTGTAACACCCCACCAAGGAACCCCAAAGGATCTAATCTAACTAACTCAACTAAGAAGAGAAATATCTTTTTTAATTTAACATCTTAAATTGTATTCTAATGCAAAGCTCTATTAGAGATAACATTATGAACTCAATGCACAAGTGGAAAGAAAGAAAACCAAACCATCCTCTAAGGATCCTTATTGTTACTTAACAACTTATAAAAGCATGAAAGGAAACTACATCTAACATAATTACCAACTTAACCATTCATTATGAAATGAATATCAACAAGCAAGTTGCCATATTCTGAAAGATTCATTTCCATTCAATTTCACTATGATAAGAAACTAAATTGCATTCATTTAATATTTAAGTCTAGGTTCATTTTAGGACCCAAATCCAAATGTTCCTATTATTCCTTTTAATAATAAATAACTAGTATATATTCTATCCATACATGTACAATAACATCATTACAACTAGTTGTCATAAATCCTACAATAATTTTACTTAGATTACATATCATAATTATATTATTGTTTACATCATCCACCTTGTAGGCATGTCTAAAATTACAATAACATTCTATATCCATAAAAAATAGCAACAATATAGAGAATGTATGAATCTACCTCTAATCTACATAGTAAACTATATCCAAGAGAAGCAACTAGAGTGAGAAGAAAAGCTAATCCACACAACAAATAGGTCCAAAATACCCGATGGAAGTAGGCAACCACCACCCAACCATGTGCAACTCGAAGGCCCACCCCCCATGCTAGGAGATAGAAACATGGACCACATTCACACAAGAAAGCATTAAAGGAATACAAGGTCACTACCTACATCCATAGGGTAATAACAAGAAGCAAGGAATATAAAGATAAACAAAATAACAAGAACAACTCTAGAGGACTTACAAATTACAACACAAGAGTAGAACACTAGTGCTCACAAGGGAAGAGTGTCATCAAATAGCCTTGGTATGGGTTGTCTTGGTAGTATCCATAGACCACGGTCCCCATCATGGGTTATCATGGTAGTCTATCTTGACCCTGCCCCCCATACAAGACTCATGTGGAACCAACATACTTTTCATGAGGATAAGGCAGTTGATCTTGCCATTCTAGGCCTTCCCAATCTCATCCTGAGCCTAAGAAAGCACTCAAGGCCATGAGTGGGGCATTACCATTATCTTGTTTAATGTGAAATACTCCCCAAACCCCTATGTACATTAATTAAGGTTATGACATGTTAGAATAACTCTCCTTATGGTTTGTCCTAGCAATCACTTAGTATCTCGGCCCCCATGGAGAGCTACTCTCCCTTATGACACTATGCCTACCTAAACCTAAAAATAACCATAAGATGAAATATGGGTCAAAAATAAATGAGCATCATAACATGATCCACTTAAGTCTCACAGCGGAGATCTAAAACAACATTGCATCCATAGAGCATCAATATCAATATCTCCACAACAAAGGACATAGGAGCTCAACCCAATGAAGGAATACAATGATACAACACCAAATACTTTCAAGAAACCAAAGAAAACCATAACACAAGATAATATAATAAATCTAATCCTAATTTTACTGACAATCATCACTAAGACCCAAAACCCAGCCTCTAGAGCCCCTAGAAGACACCTAGGACCGAAAAACAATTGAAAAAACACAAAACCAAAACACCTACGCACTTGTAGGGGTTTCCTATGCACTTGAATAGAAAACTACTTAAGTTTGGGCCTTTTATACACCATTGTGGGCTTGAATTCCACCCTTGTTATCCTGAATTGAGCCCTTGTCTCAAAAAGAGGGTTTTCAGAATACTCGAACTTTGGCCTTTCAATTGAATTAGAAAATGACTCAATTTTAAAAATCTAATCAAGACCCATTTGATAAAATTGAATTTAATATCCAAAAAAGAATTTAAACAGAGAAAATAGAAACATATAGATAGTACAAGATCTCAATTACTAAAACTGCACATGTTTAAAACTATGCAATGGTGAAGAGAAAATCACTTTTTCAAACAACCAAACACACTACCATAAAAATTCATTTCCATAATTTTATATAGAAGTAACACACAAATAAAAAAAATTACCAATCATTTCTTTCATTGTTATTTCCAATAAAAAACAGAAAAGCATAGAAAACCTACCTCAAATAGGAGCAAATAGGAATGAAATTGTAGAAGACAAATGTTGCAAACAACTCTAGCCACAAAAATCCAATCTCAAATCTATTCCAACAATCCAAAAGCTTTAAAAAATCCAATCCAATACAAAAATACAATCCTCAACTCATCTCTCTCACAATCTCCCCAAAATCCAATTCAAAATCCTAATCCAAAACTATCAACAAAAAATTCAGCAAGCCTTCTGTCCTAAAATAAAAAAACAATGAATAATAATCAATCTCTCAATCATATTAGAGGAAAAACCAACTCTCAACACCCAAAAATATTAATTAAAATAAAAAATCTTTAATACACACTCAACCAATCAAAACTCAAGAAATAACAATCATAAAATGTTGATTCAAAGTTTGGTATGTAGAATTAGGGTTTCCCACCAAACAAAAATTTAAAACATAAAAATATAAATGCAAATTATACAAATATACTTTCCTTAAAAATAGCCACCGTAAGAAATAAATGCTAAAATATTATTGAAAAGGGAAATAATACATTATACACATAAATAGAAGCACCTATAATATGCATATTATTATTATTAGTGTTGTCACAGGGATTTGCACCTGATGCAAGTGTGAATTCCTGCAATCCCATGAAACATGGGAATACTCTCAGGCTGTGGGTAGCTCTAGAATTGGATAGGCCAAATGGCGTTTTCTTATAAGCCATGGTTCCCCATTTGGTTGTGTTTGTTGTTTTAAATTGATCCTCCTCTTTAACTAAGACCTAGTTATAACCTAAGAAGCCATCTAACAAAGAAAACCTCTCAGAACCAACAACAACTTGAAGGATCTTCTCCATGGAGGGCAACAAATATCTATCTTTAAGGGAGGCCCTATTAATGTCTCTAAAATCAACACAATGTCTGATTTCGCCAATCTTTTTTCTCAGTGGGACAAGGTTTGACACCTAAGAAATGTGTTTAATAGGGAAAATAATGTTGCTCTCTATGAGTTTATTCAACTCCTTGACCATAAGGGGCTCAAGCTTTGCATTAAGAGGCCTTTGTTTTTGCCTCACATGTTTAGCATTTGGTTCAAGATCTATGATATGTTGAGCAATGCTAGGATCAAATTATTTTAAATCAAAATATTGCCAAGAAAAAATATCACTAAATTCTTAGTAAAGTAAAATAAATGCATGCCTTTCTTCTAAAGTGCATACCTTGCCAAGCTTTAACAATTTGTCTTTGAAAATTTGAACATTCTCATAATGTTCTTCCTTAATCTGTAAGCTAGATTTTTCTCTTCTCACTTGGTTATCCTCATTGAATATTGACTCCAATGTGACCAAACCTTTAGGTAGCTTGTTTGATTTCAGTTGTATGGTCTGATCATCATACTGTTGTTTGAGCTTGTCTTGATTGCTACTTGAAAACTCTGCTTCTTCTCTTAAAAAATTAATAATCTATTGATCACTATAAAAAACTTGCCAATGATCAGAATTGTTAGGAATAGAAGACCTTACAATCAGTTATACATATTGTTGTTCCTTAATATTGTTGATATCACTGGGAATGTCATACTATGCTCCTACTATAGCCATTCTATCAGCATGTTTATTCAAATTTATAGGAATAGACAATAGATTAAAAGCCTAAAAATCCTCAGTGAGATCCCATACCCTATGCTTATAAGACTTCAAAGTTCATTCTTAGTGGTATGAAGACCTCTTACCTGGTTGACAATCAACTCACTATCACCATATACCTGCAAACAACTAATTCCTCTCTTCTTTGCCCATTGTAGGCCATGAACTAAGGCCTCATACTCAGTTGTGTTGTTAGTGCAGCTGAAGGAAAACCTGAAAGTTGCATAATACTTATCATCATTAGGAGAAATTAGCATACAACCACCACTAGCATCATTCTTACTCCTTGGACCATCAAAATAGAGCTTCCAAAGCTCATTAGGGTGTTGGTTATCTTGTTGTCCTTCATCCTTGACCAATTTTGGGACAACATAACCTTGTTCATGAAACATATAAACACCAAGGCTTACTTCATCCATATGCTTGAAAGTATATTCATCAAGATTTTCAGATGCCCATTCATCCAAAATGATATTAGGGATGTCATGAACAGGGGTGTTTGGATCACTTGGTATAGGCCGGTCTTCTAGCTCATGAATGGCCAAATTAGCATTTACAACACTAGGAAAATATGTCTTTATGTGATTATTAGCCAAGGCTTCTAATTTGATAGTGACCTTAGTCCCATACCTTGTCCTAAAGAAAAAATGTGACCAATTAGATGACAAAAAAACCCCCAACTTAGTTGTAAAGTCTCTTGACAGGCAAATAGGAAAGTTAGGTGGTAAATCTATGACAAATACATCATATGAGATTGAAAAGTTAGGAAAAGCATGAAGGGTAAGGCTTAAATTTTTTATAACTCCAAGAGTGTTTACAACAGTCCCATCTAATTGAACTACTCCCTTATTCAATGTCTCAGAAGTCAATCCTAATATATCTACTAGTTGCTTTGGCATGACTAAACTACTTGCACCTAAATCTATCATGCACTTATGTGCTAGGTGTTGGCCAATGATTAAAGTAACATAAAAAGGGGGTGGCTCGATTACCTTGGTTTACTATTCACTCTTTTGTTGGGGGTTGTTAGTGAGTACATCCCTTGAAGCTTGTTGATTAGGTAACTAACCAAACAAAGAAATGTTAGATAGAGCATCATGTAACAAATCCTTTTGCCTAGGTAGAGTTAGGGAATCCCACATTAACACACTAACATGAGGCTTCTTTAACTGGTCTATTATATTAAAATCACTTATACTAACCTTATGTTGTCCTTTAGTAGCAACATTATCTGTTTGTGCTTGTGCTGGTTGTGGTTGGATTTTAGGATGATCCTTGGCCACTATAGGTTGTGCTCTTGGAAGCACTTGAATATTTTGAGTAGAAGTAGACCCCTTTTGACCTTGTATGCTTGTAGAAGGATGATTCACATCCTTATCAGTTTGCTGCCCCATGTCAACAACCCTTTTCTTAGATCTTATGTTTGTTTCCATAGGGGTATAATACTGATTTTGTGGTTGATTGACCCCACAAAACTCTTCACCTTGCCAATTCATCAAGGTAGCATTTGTGGTGACTTGTTTCATGTGTGCTGATTGATGTTCATCAACCTCATGAGATGGATCTCTTTGAAGAGCAACACTATTCTGCACCATTAGTGCTTGATTTCATAAACCATTAGGACAAGCATTTTGGTTATGTTGTTGATTGCATGGATAACACCACTCAAGATCAGCTGCTATGTAGTTCTGGACTAGAACAATGTCCCTTGAAGAGCTAGGGGTATTAGGATTATACTACTGGTAGGGCCTCTAGTTCACATTCCTCCTTTGAGCTTGAGGATTGGGTTGAAATGGGGCTTGGTAAGGGGCATGATAAGGTGGCTAGTTTTGTTGCCTTATCAAACTAACCAGCTCATTGCTAAAATTATGCAAAGTCTTTTGCATATTGGCATTTTTCTCCTTAATGGTTATTAGCTCTTGCAAATGGTTGGGAACAACAAGTTCTTGAGCTGCAACTTGAGCATTATATGCTGGAAATGAAGGGACAACAACTACAATAGGTGGAACTATAGGGGTAATTGTCTCCATATCAATTAAAAATGGCATGGGAGGCCTAGATGCTATTTTCCCTACCTAAATAAGACTATTCTTAGCCCTAACAATAACATCAAATGCTACTAGTAGAGTATTCCCCCCATAGACTGGATCATGAGTGCAATGTCAATGTTTAAAGCCTTAAGGAAAAGTAGGAAAGAAAAATCATTACAAGGCTTTATCGATGCTGGAATTTGACTCCATATCCGTTGAAACTAGTAGTTGAAGTCCATCATGTGCTCATGTGGAGCTCTTTTGATGGTAGTGAGATGCTCCACCAATGAGAGATTATCCGACTTGTCTTCAAAATGTTGGTTCAAACATTGTCCCAGCTCATCCCATTTAGAAATTGAGTTCACAGGTAAACCCCTGAACCACTAAATGGCTTTCCCCTTGAAATAAGCTATCAAAAGCCTTAAAGCAACATTTTCTACAACAACATTATGTACTCCACACTAGAGGCCACATCTCTAATATGTTCTATGGTTGTTGTATGATCTTCACCAGTGAAAAATGGTAGACTCTTAAGTGCTGCAGCTAGTATATCATCATATTGAACCAAATTGAATGGATGGTTCCTATGAGCCATATTGCTGCTTGAGGTAGTAGAACTACTAGAACTAGTAGTATTTGTTGTGTTTTGACTAGAATAGCTTGCAAAAAGCGAGTTATTGTATGATTTTACAATAGGAGAAGAATTGGGAATAATAGGCAAAACACCACTCACTAGATTTGGAACCTTATTAACCATTTTAACCCTTCTTTTTGGGGGTGATAGCTGGGAATGATTGATCGGGGTTGTACTTTGCCTAGTCTGATATTTTTTTATATGCTAAAAGGGTGGATTGCTGAAAACCAAAGACTGTGAGTCGCCAAGTGTGAAATTTTTTATATTGTTGCACACACCAAGACAATGTATGGTGGCCTTCTATGAACTAAAAAGTCCAATAGTCCCATTAGGCGTGCAAAAAACTATTGTCATGGGTATTTGCACCCGATGAAAGTGTGAAATTCCTGCAATCCTATGAAACTTGGGACTATTCTTAGGCTATGTGTATCCTATTAGGAGAGTAGACCTCCGGATTATAGGATGACTTCCTATTTGATCACCTTAAACTAACTTAATTTCTGAAAAAAGGATAAGAGGATATGCATAAAACCAACAAAACTTACTCTTAAGGTGATGCACCAATGGATAAATCACCTGCAACCTACCTACAAACTCACAAAATATTCATATAATGAAGCTATTTAGGACACACAACTTAAATACACTTATTTTCAAAAATGATTCTCATGAAAGGTCAGTTATTTGATGTTCACAAAAAGGAGAACAATGAAGCTCTCATAGTTTTGATGCAACAGAAACACTTACACAATCATAAACTTGCACTATAACATGTACCTTTTGTACTAATCATCTGAAGAAACTAAGATAAAATGAAGGATTCTATAAAAGAATCACAATATTTTAATCAAAATGCTTACAAACATAACACTTAGACAAAAAATATCAAGAAGGAAACTCAGCTTCTATATTGAAAATAAGGAGTTTCCTACATTACAAATCTGGAAAACTCATAAGAAAATGAGTTACAAAGTGTGAAATATTTTCTGCCACACAAGTCTCCAAACTCAAAACTCCCTGAGAAATGAGTGACAAATAGTCACTTATACAATAAGCTTCCCAAAATTCAAATTTGAATTTTGGCTCTAAAAAATGATGCGTTGTCAAAACTCCAAGCTCCTCCTCAAATCAAGGGCCTAACTGAGAGAAAAACTCCTCCAAAACTGTATAAGGAGTTACCAAATTGAAAACAGCCTCTTGGGTTGAATTCAACAAGAAATCTCTCAAAATTAGAGATATAACTGCAATTATCAAGTAGTTGACCTCCTCGAAATGCTCCTTGACCAAACCTTTATCCACTAGGACTCTCTAACTGAAGCTAAACTCACAATTAGGTGACTAAATCACCTATTTTTGCTCCATATGTTTGTAATCCTCAACAAGACCCAAAGATAACTCACTCTTTCCTGTTGTTTATCTCTCACAATTACTCAAAGATACTCCACTTTGTATTTCAAAAGTATCTTTTATCTAAAGGGATTTATGATTATCACTTTATAATAAATATTTGCAAGCTTTAATGCAAAAGTAAGGAGTTTTATAAAACCCTAAAAACCTAGTGACTATTTCTTATATGAGTGTTTAATAAACACTTGAGAGAATTACAAAAAGCAAAGAAAAAAGCCACGGTTTAATGATGAAAACAAAGCTTTTATTCAAAATAAAGGCAAAAAAGCCAATTACCTATCAGGTGCCTTAGTGTTTGAAACCCTAAAAAAAGAATGAAAAGATGACTTGACTTTTATTTTATTTCATTTCCTTCTCTTTTTGCTAACAGTGGTTGTCATGCTGGTCTAGGGTTTTGAGCTTGAATGCATTGTCGAGTCGCTGCCATTGAAGTTTTGTGGAAGATTTTTGCAGGAAAAGAAAGGTAAGTTTATTTATGTTTTGGGTTTGGTCTTTTGGCCTCTTCTCACTGTATCTCATTCTCACTTTTACTTGTTTTTTCCTTCTCTATGGATTTCCTCTATAACTTGCTTCTAAGAGCCATAACACAAAATTCTTATCGACTTCTTCTCACTGGCAAATAACTGGGTAAGTAATGGGCCTGCCCCTAGATTTATTGTTTTTGTGTATCATCATTACTTGTGCTCTCGAACCACATTCTAGCCATGCATGACTCCTTATGAAATATGGAATATCCTAATTTTCAGATCATTGTTGTTAGATTGTGAAAGGGTTTTAACAAATCTGCAACTAGGGTTTCACCATATATTTTTTATGACTGCAAAATATCTCTATTACACTTATTTCTGAAGCTTGGTAATAATAACTTAGCTTGAATGGGGTTTTGTTGAAATCAAGGGTCGCTGAGAGTGGGGGTGAATCAATGATCTATAGATTAGCAGATTTTCAAACTTAACTTTAAACCATTGGAAGCAAACACTTGAAATTGAAATACAAAAACATATAACAATCAACCACAAAAGCATAACACTAGATTTTTACATGGAAACCCAAATGGGAATAACCACAGTGGGATTCGAACCCACAATATTATTCCACTATGGCTAGTAGAAAAACAATATTACAATATGGGAATGCATAGGCATTCAGGCACACTACCTAGAGCTCACTACTCAATTACAATAACCTGGAAGTCTACAACCCTCAAGGAAGGCTCACTGCCTTACAAATTAGTTATAGTAGTGGATTATAGTGAATGAACTCTGAAATAGCATATACAATGCCTGGATGAGTTTCACTTGAGTTCTAAATATACTAATTGGATCACCACTCACTCGCATATAATCCCATCATACACCAAAAATATCATCCACACCAATCTTATATATCGACAATCACAAAATAGGTCATTTACCATGTCGGCCTGCTAGGGGTAATGTGTAGTCTCATGTCGGATTGAATAGATCCCAAAGGATAAATGTGGATCACCATAACAATAGTAGAATGATGTGTCTATGTTGGCCCAATCAATCAAAACATGATTCAATGCACCACAATCACCAGAAAGCTTCCGAACCAAGAATGCTCTGTTCACCCTGGAATATCGATTAGTCACTTACCAATTAGCACCTACTTCCGGATAAGAAAAATTAAAACCACCGGATCGAATCTCTATGAAGAGTTTCCATCAACAACAACCCTAAACCAATAATCAACAATTAGAAACTACCGGATGAGTGTCAATTGCCAACAATCTCCCCCTTTGGCATTGATGGCAATACTCGTGGAAAATGACTAAGTGTTGAGCATTGTTCACCAGTTCAAAAGAATTTCTAAGGCTCCCCCTTAGACAAAGAATTATGAAATCTATAATTACACTCTTATGTACATTTTTCACCATTCCTCTCCCCCTTTGATAGCAATGTCAAAGATGGGGTGTTGTCCAAAACTTATATACAGATATATTTGTCAGATATATTATATAAATACTTGAAGATGTCAGCATAAATAGTCTTCAAAATTCCTAGGTGAGTATCCCACCCACTCTTAAGTTATCCAAAACTGTGATGAATGCACTGAATACAATGGCATGGATTTCTAATTCCTTTAGATCAAATGGCATAGCTCGAGCCATTTCTTTCATGCAATCTACCTTAGTACTCAACATGGTGTCCAACTGGGGGGCACTTAGGTTTTGGAGTTAACCAACTTTTCTCAAAATTTTATCCTTGTCCACTTGGAGGCTTGATATGTGATCATTTAGAGCTATAATCTGCTATTCAACACTACTATTTAGAGTCTACATTTGGATTAAAGGACTATTAAATACTGTTTAGAGTCTACATTTAGATTTCGCAAGAACATGGAAAAAGTACACAAACTGTATGAGGAAATTAGAAAGCAAGAAGAGTTTGAAGCACTATTAGCCAGAAGGTTACCGAGAGGCAAAAGTAAGTATAAAGGAAAATTACCTTTGAAATGTTTCAATTGTGATAAGATAGGACATATGGCTTCTAACTATCCTAACAAAGATTCTACTGAAAAGAGAGATTATCGAGATGATAGATAGAAAGATAATCATTACAGAGGACACTGAGACTTCAGAAGAAAAGATAGAATGTCATGCTTAATAGCCGATGAGGAATCCAATGATGATAAATCAGATGAAACTGATACAGAGGAAGTAGTTTATGTGGCTATCAAAGATGGATCAGATGAAGAAAGGTATGAAGAAAAATCCTTAATATCTCACATAAATACTAATGATTCTTGGATCATAGATAGTGGATGCTCACATCACATGATAGGTGATAAACACAAGTTTGTTATATTAGAAGATTATGATGGAGGCTATGTAAGATTTGGTAATAATGCACCATGTCCGGTAAAAGGTAAAGGATCTATAACACTTCTTGATAATGCAAAATGCAATGATGTTTATTGGGTTGAAGGTTTGAAATACAATTTGTTGAGTGTAGCACAGCTAAACAATATAGGTTACCGAATAGAATTTCAAAAAGGAATTGTCAAAGTTCATGACAAGTATGGAAAGTTAGTTGTTATTGGGACACAAACAAAAGGTAACACATTTCACCTTGACTCAACTTGGAACAAGTGTCTGTATGTAAAGATAGATGATACCTGGTTATGGCATAAAAGGTTTTGTCATGTAAATTTTGATAATCTAATCAAAATAAGAAAGAAGCACCAAGTAAGAGGTCTATCGAGTCTTGAAAAACCTGAGAATATTATGTGTCGAGGATGCCAGAGGGGTAAAATGACAAGATCAAGCTTTACAAGTAAGTCCTACACTTCTAAGGGAATTTTAGATCTTGTGCACACTAATCTTTGTGGTCCTATGAAAGTTCAAAGTTATTATGGTGATAAATATTTCATATTATTTGTGGATGATTACTCAAGGATGATGTCAGTAATGTTTTGAAAGAAAAATCAGAAGCTTTTCAAATGTTTAAATGGTACAAGGCAAGAGTTGAAAATGAAACATGAAGACAACTTAAATGTCTTAGATCAGATAGAGGAGGAGAGTTCACATCTGATGAGTTCAACTTATTCTGCAATGATCATGGTATAAAGAGACAAGTCTCTGCACCGATAACTCCACAACAAAATGGGATAGCTGAGAGAAGAAATAGATCTATTGTGGATTGCGCCAGAACCCTGATGATTGAAAATAAAGTGCCACAAACATTTTGGAGAGATGCAATAAGCACAACAGTTTACACCTTGAACTGAGTACAACTGAAGAAAGGAACTTTGAAGACACCATATGAGATCTAGTATGACAAGAAACCTAATGTAAGTTATTTTAAAATCTTTGGAAGTAGATGCTATGTTCACAAAGATGATAGAAATGGCAAGTTTGATCAGAAAAGTGAAGAAGGAACATTTCTTAGTTATTCTTCTAGAAGTAAAGCATTTAAATGTCTGATCAAATCATCTAACAAAATATTAGAAAGTGCAAATGTGAAAATTGATGAATTTGCCGAAAGAAATGATGAAGGGAACTCCAAAGAACCAGAAGCTTATGAAGGATTTGTCTATGTTCAACCAACAAGTCTTACCGAGAGAACTATTGAAGAAAATGAAGAGAATATCTAGTTACTGAGTGATGAAGAAGATCATATAGAGCCTACCGAGCCTATATTAGCTAAGTATGTCAGAAGACATCATGCATCAAGTTAGATTATAGGAGATAAGGATGATCTAGTGATGACAAGGAACAAACTAAGACAGAACACATGTCTGATATCTGAATTTGAACTGAGGATAGTGAAAGAGGCATTTAACAGTGAAGATTGGATAAATGCTATGATAGAAGAGATTGATCAAATCAAGAAGAATGACACATGGACACTGGTCCCAAGACCGAAGGACAAAAATGTAATTGGTACAAAGTGGATTTTCAGAAACAAGCTGAATGAAAAAGGTGAGGTCATTTGAAATAAAGCAAGATTAGTTTGCAAAGGTTATGCCCAAGAAGAAGGAATTGATTATGGTGAGACTTTTGCACCTATGGCAAGACTTGAAGGAGTAAGAACATTTTTGGCATATGCTACTTACAAGAATTTCAAGGTATATCAAATGGATGTCAAATCTGCATTTCTGAATGGTATATTAGAAGAAGTTTTTTTTATTGAACAACCTAAAGGATTTGTTGAAGACAAGAATAATGATCAGGTATGTAAATTGAACAAAGCTTTATATGGTCTGAAACAAGCACCTAGAGCATGGTATGAAATATTGCACTTTTATTTAATCAAGATTGGTTTTATAAGAACAAGTGAAAACAACAACATATACATGAAGAATGATGCAAATGGAATACTAATCTCAGCCATATTTGTTGATGATATTATCTTTTGTGGAAATGACTCTCTATACAAGAACTTTGGAAATGAAATGAGCAAAGAATTGGAGATGTCATTAATTAGAGAGATAAAGTATTTTATAGGTTTACAGATACTACAAATGAAAAATGAGATTTTCATTACTCAATCCAAGTACATAAAGGAAATCTTGAAGAAATTTGGAATGGAGGATTCAAAACCAGTAAGTACTCCTATGACTACCAACTGTAAATTATCAAAGAATGATGAATCTGCATTTGTTGATGAGACACTTTACCGATCCATGATTGGAAAGCTACAATATGTTGTTCACAATAGGCCAAATATAGCACATGCAGTAGGTATAGTTGCAAGATTCTCTGCAGATCCCAAGGAAACACACATGACAACAATCAAGAGAATTTTCAAATACTTGAAAGGCACTGAGGATTATGGCTTAGTATATCAAAAAGGAAATGTTTTTGATTTAAAAGTTTATACTGATGCTAATTGGGTAGGTAACATTGATGACAGAAAAAGCACAAGTGGAGGAGCTTTCTTTTTAAGAGAAAGACTAGTGAGTTGGCTTAGCAAGAAACAAGGATGTGTTTCACAGTCAACAGCAGAAGTTGAATACGTTGCTGTAGCATTGAATTGTACCAATATAGCAGGGATCAAACAACTGTTGGAAGGTAAAAATGAGAAAGTTACCGAGCCAGTAACTATATTCTGTGACAATACTAGTGCCATAAACATTTCAAAGAATTCTGTTATGCATTCTAAGACAAAGCACATCTCTATCAAATATCATTATCTTAGAGAAGAAGTTCAAGAGAAGAAAGTGGTGTTGGAGTATGTTAGCACAAAGGAACAAATAGTAGATATCTTCACCAAGCCACTACCAAGGGACACTTTTGAGGATCTCAGAAGTAAGTTAGGGGTCCTAACCCTATCTTCCATTCACTCGCCGAGTTTGGTGAAAGCATCAATCTGATGACTTTACAGAATATCTTTTAGGAGTTAATGTTGATTTACACACTTTAGGATGTTTTCTAAAGGTGTGCAGGAAACTTTAATAGGGAACATGTATTGAAGTCAAAATGCTATGACCGAGACTAAGTTGACACATAACAATAGGAAATCACTTCATACAGGAAGAAATTATGTTTTAGTTCTGTACTTTTTGGCATTGTTGTTAAAGGGGGAGAAGACTGAAGAAAAGGGGAGAAGACTAATGTATGGGGGAGAAGACTGATGATAGGGGGAGAGCATTTCAGAATCTCACAGCAATCCGAATCAATTAGGTCATATCAATTGGTCTTGCCATCAATGCCAAAGGGGGAGATTGTTGGCATTATAATAGACAAAGGGAGATTGTTGGCATTCCAATTACAATAAGAGATTGTTGGCATTTCAATTAGGATATTGAGAAGGTTGTTGATGATTATGGATATAACTGCTAAAGGATGTTTACTATCTTAATATTATTATTTTGTCATTGATGTTAAGAAATTGATTTTCTAATTCAGTATGATGTTGCCATATCTTAAGAAGTATGATTTGGTGAGTATAAAGATGTCGGTAAAAGACACAGAAAGAATGTGATGAATAAGGGGAGGAATAAGTTATTCAATGGGCAACTATTACCAAGTTAGACAATGATGAGATCATGATGTTTAGATTGTTTTGATATCCTACATATGTTGGTTATTGTAAGGTTAATACTATACTATGTTACCGAGCAAAGAACCTAGTCGGTAAACCCTAAGGTTATTGCTATTGGTTAATGAAGGCAGTATGTCTACCAAGTGAAGTTTAGTATTTACCGAGTTGCAACCGAGTAATAATATAATGCATTGAATGAATAAAAGCATTATTTAATGAAGGAAGCTGATGAGCTGGTTATGATTAAATGATTGTTACAACATGTATAAAGGTTGTTAAGGATCTATGGCAAAGGAAAATCGGCAAGAAGATCGACAACTCAGATTGAACCGCAATACCCTAGCACAAGTTCCAAGAAATGTATGCAAGTTCCAAGGTGGGGTAAAACATTTTCAGATCGAAGGATACATTGAACCTGGTCAAGTTTGAAGATTTGATGGCTATGATTGATCATGGGATATGTGATCAAGGAGATTAAGTGATTGGCAAATTGTTTATAAATAAGGAACTATTGATAAACAATGTATGCAAGCAAGTGTATGCACAGGGATGCTACATAGTGATTATCGAGCATAGAAGCTTGAAGACCTATTTGAATAACAGAGTATAGAGCCTAGCAGATGGACAAGATAAGTCCTATGACTAGATTGCATTGAGAAAATAAGAATCTACTTTAGCATTTTTAGATGTGAAGTTGTAGATAGATTTTTATTACTATTATTTTGTAAAGTGACAGAAAATCTCTTAATCGAGTGGACTTAACAGTTTTATTTGTAAAACCTTCTAGCAAGGTGACATTCTGATTGAGTGTTTGAAATCCTTTAACAAGGTCACTTCTAACAAGGTGAAGATCCTAACAGATCTAAGGGAAACCCCTTAACCGGGTCACATGGAGCAATGTGTTTGTAATCTTTAACAGGATTCGCTTTTAACCAAGCATACTCTAGAAGAGTATATTTCTTAGTGGGTCCAAAATCCCACAGTGGTTTTTCCTTATTTGGGTTTCCATGTTAAATATGGTGTTATGAGTGTTATGATGTTTATATGCTTATGAGTTTGCATGTTTAGCAGTTTTGGTTATATTGCTGAAGTATATGTTACCGAGGTTGAATCTGTTGTTTTTATGGAAGATTAAGTTTGTATGATTCACCCCCCCTCTCATCTTGTTAGCTTGGCATTTGTACTTAACATTAAGTATGAGAACTATCACTTACAAGGCAAATTATGTCAATTTTTATTTTTAAAATATTGCCCAACATTCGTCGGAATTTTGACAAAGCCAGTTATCATTGGAATCTTTCCTTACATTTGGCGGAATTTCGACGAAAAATAGATAAGTGAAAAAGTAAAAAAAAACCGCGTGTGAACAATGTTTTCTGTACTTGCAACATCGTTTTGCTTCATTTGTGAAGGTTATAGATTGAATTTTCCATAGCTCGATTTTTTTGCAAATGAAGAAAAATCATATCAGATAATATCAACGAAGAACAAAATAAGGAGACAATTTCTAGATTGTGGTCTAGCTTGAAAAGAAAAGGTGATGGGAAATGTTATTGTCCTTACAAAAATTAGAAGGGCTTAAAGAGTAGAAGACTTTTAATCACAACAGTTGAGAAACATTGTAGGCAGCATGGTCACATTGAAGGGGGGCATGATTATCATGCATTGATAAGTTGTTCATTATATGTGTTTATATTGATTACATTTGTAAATGTTTATATCATTTTAATAATTTATATACATAAAAAATCACTTGTTAATGAGATCATGATCATGGTTTTTTTTTGTCGATCATTTTTTTATAGGTGGGGCACCCTAGGGCACATGATATGGACTACCATGACCTAGAGAATGTGGTTTTCCAAGTGGAGGAACATGGAGGTGTGAATATCAAAGTTGGAGATAATGATCCTATGGAAGAAGATGATCATGCGCTAGAAAAAATAGTAGTTGAAGATGATGGTATAAATACATTGATCCATGACACATTTAGTATTGGTGCAGCTGATCATGATGATCAAGATGACTTTGATGTTGTTCATGATTTACCTGTACTTGAGAAGGCATACGATCCCCTTTACGAAGGCTCTCAAACTACTCTTCTCTCTATTTTATTGTTGTTGGTGAACTTGAAGTTTATGAATGGTTTATCCAGCATAACAATCTCACATATGTTAAGGTATGTCATATATGCCATCTTTTTTCATCTATTTTTGTTGTTATTTCATCACTAGTAAATAAAAGGTGAAATATGTACCATTAATATTCTTTATATTAACAAGTTATTTTTTTTGTTCTAGATTGATAGGTTATTTTTTGTTACCACCATCAAATATTCTACCTCGCTCATATCTATAATTAGCTGTCATTATGAAAGATATTGGAATGGAGTATCAAGCAATAAATGCATGTCCCAATGATCATATTATATATCATAAACAACATTAATTTGAAATAGAATGCCCTGAATGTCATATCAGTAGATATCAAATAGATCAACTAACAAAAAAGGTGCCTCACAAGGTTCTTCGTTATATTCCCATTATTCCACGTTTGCAACGATTATTTATGTGTGAAAGCTTGGAGCAATTTATGGATTACCATGCACGCAATAGAAGTAGAGATGAAATTCTTTGAATTCCTATGGATAGTTCTACATGTACAGACATAGAGGAAAAATGGCCACACTTTAAAGAAGAACCTCATAATCTCAGGCTTCCATTGGCAGCGGACGGTGTCAATCCATTTGGGGAGCTGAGATCTATTTACTTGATGTGGCCTATTTTTGTTATCAACAATAACATTCCTCCATGGATGTCAATAAAGAGGGAGCACATAATGTTGGAAATGATTGTTCCAGGTATTTTTTTCATTTTATAGTCATGTACATTAAATTATATATATTGTAGTAAAATGGTTATAATAATTATGTAATGTTTTTGTTCATTCAACTAGGTACGTACCAAGTTAAAGATATGAATGTATATATCGAGCCTCTTATTGACGAGTTGTTGGAGTTATGGAATGGTGTCACTATGTATGATGTCTCTAGACCAATAGGGAAAAGACAATTTCAATTCCATGCAATGCTTGTATGGACAATTCATGATGCCCTAGGGCTAACACATGATTTTTGTGGTATGTTATAATGTTCAACTTGCACACTTTAATAATGTTTAATTTTTTAAAGTATAAATCATGGATTTTTAAAAAAAAATCCATTCAATATATATAATTATAAAAATTAACATATTTAATCCAATTATACATGATCTTGAAGGTCTTCAAACAAAGGGAAAATTTGCATGCCCAGTTTGTGGTTCAAACATGAAATCTCTTCATTCAAAAAGTTGAGGAAAGCATGTGTTTGATGAGTATAGACACTTCCTCCACAAAAATCATAAGTATCAAACCACTGAAAAATATCTTTTCAATGGGAAAACAAAGACTACATTAAAACCACAAAAAATGACACCTCTCCTATGGAAGTTGGAATATAATAGAATTAATCGTCAAGGTAATGTCATTCAATCTAATTGTTTATCTATCATATATGATATGTTTGGAATTTATATTTTTATATTGTGTTTTGTTTACTCGTGCTATAATTGATGATGATTGTCGTTGTTAACTTTTTAAACTTATATGCTTCATGAAGGTCGTCAACCTGCATTAATTACCACCTTCCAAAGAGACTAAAACATTATCCTAGACAATTTAGTAGGCTACCCTACTATGAGTAGCTACAAATTGTGCATTTATTTGATACCTTGCATATTGGAAAGAATATAACAAAGATGTTATAGAAAATATTGGATGGAAGGCGTGAGAAAGAAAAAACTGTCAAAATTTCTAGTGACATTTAGGAATCCAATCATGCAATGAAAAATGCCATTCAATTAAATAGCGGTGGAGATAGAATTAATATAAGTGCTCTTCCTTGGTTATTAATGGAGCAACAAAACAATTCTATAAAAGAGGTCATACGAAAAATTTCTTTTCCCACAAGATTTACTATGAACATAAACAATCTCATAACAAAGAAAAGTGAATTTGGGTCAGGGATGAAAATGCATGATTGGCATACCTTCATTAAGGTAATTAATGTTCTTGTATATTTTCTATATATTTGTATACTACATGTACTTTTCATTGTATTATGTTTAGTACTAGTTTTGAAAAAACAATGAAAGGATCATTTTATAATTGTTGCAGTATGTTCTACCTCTATCTCTCCTAGACCACTTCGACAATAATGTCAAGAAAGTTATATATGATCTTGGAAAATACATGAGGTAAGTAGTGTTATTTGTTCAATTTGTTGTATAGGTATTATATTTGCCATTTGTTTTACTTGCTATGTAATATATTATATATTATTTTGTTAATTCTCATTAATATATTTGCGTCTCGAATCACTTGTAGATGGTTGTCATCTAAAGAAATCCATAAAGAAGATATAAAATATTGGAAGACAAAAATTCCTCGTCTAATGTGTGAAATGCAAAAATGTCTACCTTTGACATTTTTCAATGCACAAGAAGACCACCTCATACACCAATTTGAGGAGATTGAATTGTGTGGACCTATACACACAAGGTCAATGTGGATGGTTGAAAGGAACTTGAAATTTTTGAAGGCTTTGGTTCAACAAAGAGTACATCTTGAGGGTTCTATGGTGGAGGTATATATGGTATACCAGACTATGGTGTACATTACTAAATATCTTCCTAAGTTTGTGGTAAGGATCCATGTAGATCACATTTGGGATCCCAAATCCATTAACAAATTCAAAGGGGAGTACCTAATGGGGAAAGGTAGATTGATAAAAGTGAGAGGTAATTATTGGATATTCATGGACATTAATCTGAATACATTTTACATTTGGTTTTTATATATATTGTAGTTAATTAATTCTTAATCTTTAATATACATTAGTTTTAAATTTCTAGTTATTTTTTTTACAGTTGCTCGAGAGTGGGATGTGCTACATTTGTATGTCGCAAATAATCTTGATTGGATGATGGTATGGATTGAATGATGTCAACAATTTGGTCGCACATTAACATGGGAAGGTGTAGCTTCATTGGTTAAAGAAGCTCATCGTAATGGAGATTCCAATGTTACACCAAGGGAAATTGATTTGGCATATGGTTTAAGAGATAAATAGGTACATTTAAATATATTAATCATCCATATTATTTAATTTTTTTTCAGCTGTAATGATGTGTATATATTTATGTGTGTGTGTTGTTTTTTGCATACATTCGACCAAGAATAAATATGTTTATCAACTGGCGATGCAATAATTTTTACATGTTTGACATATTGCAGGTGAAACACCACATGACTATGCGGTGCAATGGTCATAAATTTCGCATCAAAAAGTTAGATGACACAAAGAAAACTTGTGATTCTGGGATAACTATAGTATTTCAAGTGACTAATGTTTTATCTAGAAGCAACAAACATCCTCAAGTCTCATAAAATCGATACTATGGGATTTTGGATGATATACTTGAGTGTGACTTTGGGTCCTTCAAATTAGTTCTTTTTGTCGTCCAATGGTATAGGCTACGATTGAATGAAAATGATCCTGGCAGAACTGCTATAGAACATGATAATAAATTTATAATGGTCAATACAAGGTCATTTGAGCGAGCTGAAAATAAGCCCTATGTTCTTCCAATCCAATGTGAGAAGGTATTTTACTTAGAGGTTCCACATAAACCAGGTTGGTCATTTGTTGTTAGACATGATCCTAGAGGAAGGCCAGTAAAGTATAATGTCATGAAAAAAGAAGATACAAAATAACTAGAAGATGATGTACATGATGATCGGGATCAATAGTTAGTTGATGATGTGCCTGATGAAGATGTCAAAGAAGAGGAACAAGATCACGATGATGTGGGAGTTAATGTTCTTGAAGATGATAATGATGATGATATCAATGATGATGATGATGATGATGATGATGAGGAGGATGATGATGATGATGATGATGATGATGATGATGATGATGATGATGATGATGATGATGATGATATGACCAATAATCCTTACAATGTTGATTATGGATCAGAAGATACAGACAAAGAGTTTGATGAAGAAGAAGATCAATGACATGATTTAAATGTATGATGTATGCAATTAGTATATTATCTATTTGATATTGATTTCTTGATATTTTTTGGTGAAATCTAAATGTTGTGATTATGTGGGAGAAATTGTTTGCAATTATGTAGGAGGACTTGTACTTTGTGATTATCTTTACATGTATCTTTACATGTCAAGTCATTTATACTTTTGCATTACAAATATTTGCATCATGTTGTGTTCCCTGCTGAGATGTTTATGGAAAATTTATTGGATAAATTATTTTAATGGTTTGTTATGAAATAATACAATAATTCCTATCATGATGTTTGATGCACCTGATACTATCTAGTTCATTTATCTTGAAATGAAACCCATCCAAAAATACACATTCCCCCTTGGAGAAGACAAATTGCATATGTCATTAACACAAAAATTCATACAACATAGCACAGAAGATATGAGCCAGAAATGAATTTTCTCTTTATTGATTTTCAATATAAAATTGATACATTCATGAAAATATTACAGCAAGTCACCAAAACTGCTAGAAGACTCTTTTCTATTATATTAAGGTTTCTCTAATGCATACAAATCAAGAGTCTAGAATCCTTCTTCTTGGCCCTAAATTTCCTTTTATAACATAAGGGAGAAAATCAAGCCTTAGGCCAAAGAAGACACATGTCAAAATCTAATTACATTACAAAAAAGACCTAAAGCCTTTGACCTCTCTGTGCAACCTGCATTGAATGATGGCGGCTAAAAAGGCATCATCCTGGAAGCTCAACTTGTGGGTTTGCAAAAGATGTTGTCACATCTGTACTTCTTATCTGCTTATGTCAGGATCAAAAAATGCAATCTGGCATGCGGTGGCAGGTGTCTTAGAGACTGATCCTTGTCGGATGAGTGTTCTAATCATTTTCCCAAAATGAACATCCTACACAAAATTTCTAGGAATAGCAAAAATGGAAAGACTATGACTAGTCCTCCTCTTCATGCTGCTCTTCTTCCAAGGAGTAGTACTTTTTATGTAGTGCCTCATTCTAATTAGCTAGCCAAGAAAAACCCTTTAGGCTATTCAATTTATTCATAGCTTCCTTTGTTTTGTGGGTAGGCACAACTACTATGCCTAGGGCAAAGCTATGATACATTTTCTCTACTTCCATAATTTTATCAACAATATTAAGAAATGTATCTCCTTGGTTTGTATCACCTTCCAATAATGTTAAGATGACATTTATTGCTTCATGGAAACCCTGTTTCCATTCTTCTAAGCTCTTAATTTTCCCATCATCTGTCAAAATTGTAGGGACATGCCACTTTTTGAGTTCGTGGAAAGAATTAATCATTCCCATCAATGCTTTCCTTTCCTCCTCTATGTTGGGTAACTCTTTATTAAATAAATTATAATTATTCCAAGTTACCCCTACAATCTGAGGTGGCTGAGCCACATTTTTCACTGCTAACATAACCTCCTTCAAGGTTTGACCCTTTGGCACCCACACAGCTCTGATTGGTTGAAACAATGCAATGAATTCATCAAGCTGACTCAAGAGCTTGGATGCCAAAGAATATGAAGTGTAGACTTCATCCAATTTATCAATGATTTTATTTGAAATTATCGAAATCGAATCTTTCCTAATTTTAAAATAATTTCTTATAGCTTCATCTTTGGCCCTTTGCATTTCTCTGTTTATCTTCTCAAGCTCCCTAGGTCTAATTCCTCCAGAAGAGTCAGCTGACATCTTCTTTATTTTCTCTTTCAATACAATGCTCTCAACAAATAATTCATTGTACTTGGTAATAAAAAACAACATGGATATCCTTTAGATTTATATGCTTTTTCTCTAAATCCTCTACTGCCAGCTGAGCAAATTGGACTGCATGCTTAGAAATTGCTATAGCCTCTGAAGCAGTAGTGTCATGTAAGGTCCTTACAACAACATCCCCTATTTTGTTTCACCCCTTGCAAAACCATGGTATTTTTAGTGCTATGGGCCTTTGCCATAAAGAAAAATATTTGAACTTATATTTACACTGGAGCCATGATCTCCAAAATCTCTAGCAAAATTGGGGTCCTTTTGCCGCATGATCTGATCTAAAAAGAAAATTCTCTCAAAATTCCACCCTGGGACAAGGAGCACTCCACTTTTCACTACCATTTCTTTGGCCTCTTGAGGAATGCAATCAAAATTATTCATATCAAAATTGTTGATTTCTTCATCAGACATGTTCTCCAATTTCTCCCTTAGCCAAAATGATCTAAACTCAAGGGTATTAACAAAATTGTCATTCATCATAAATTTGTTTGAAGCAATAATACTCTTATAATCTTATTCTTCTATAGGGATTATTCTTGGGATGAGAGCCATGTCTAGATCATTGAAAACTTTGGTATTTGCATCATCTTTGAATGTTTCCCTTAGAGGAGAAGGTAGCGGCACTGAAGTATCAAAATCCTCCTAGATATTTGCAAAGTTAGATATTTTAGCCTTTCCTCTTTCAATCTTCCTAACCTGCTCTATTGTTACCTCCTCATCCTTCTGTAGACCCCCTTTAGAGGAATCTATAGGTGCTTCCTTAGTCCAAGCCTTGGGAGATGGATCAATTGGTTTTCCTTTGTATTCCACTCCCTTTTCATTGGCCTCTCTTCTCTGCAACTCCTCCTTTATTATATCATCTTCCTTTCTTAACATGAAAGACATTCTAGCAAAATCATCCCTAAAGTGCCGGAAAGAACCTACAAAATTGGGATCCTCTTATTTCCTTTCCCTTTTAAATTTAGTCATGAGGCCTCACTTCTTCCTCCTTTTCTCTACCTCACATGGATGAGCATTCCTAATCAGGTCTTCTCTTTCTACAAAATAGTGAAAATAGCCATTTTCCTTCAATTTATTTACTCTAATGTCATTTATACAGCCTCCAGGGTCAAAATGTATGGCTTGGGAAACCCTCAGCTTGTAATTCTTCACCAAAAAATCCTCTACCTTCTACAAGGTCTCACAACCTACACTGAATTCATTGAAAACTATTTTCCTGGAGAGAAATTTTCCCTTTCTATCAGATTTGATTTTCTCCCTCTCCATCCACATCATTTGTGAGATGAATTCAAGGAATGCTAACCTTGGAGAGACAACAATAGGAAATACATGGGGTCCTTGCTCACATCCATAAATTCTTATTATTGTACAATTGCCATTTAAGAAGAAATCCCCCAAATTAGGGTCAATGCACCCTCAACGTAGACATGTCCATCATCCCTGCAACTCTTTATTCTCAATATTTTGATTATCTCTTTAGGAAGCCTCAGTAGTACTACCCCAATTCTTATGAAAATGTTGATCACAAAATGGTCAAAGAATACACAAAAATCACCAAACTTAGATCCCTTGTCCCAAACCTGCGTCCAATATCTTTGCACTGACCAATGGAGACCTACGTAGGGATCATTTATCTTTTTATCAAGTTTGGGCTCCAATATGCTCTATTTTGATAAAGAATTAAGTGGCACACCAATGAATAGTGCAAGAATACCAACTTTTCATCCTTATTTTCAGCTCTCACTAATCCCTCATGAATCTTCTCATTAATAGCACTTTCCAAATCATACAATTCATTTATCAGGGGGTGTTGAATGGTGATGGACATCATCATAAAATCAATGGGAAATTTGGTGAGCCCACAATCAACTCCAAGGACCTGCCTTAGTGTATAATAGGTTTTAACAAAATAGGGCTCAAAACAGTCAAGCTTGAAGAGCTCCCTATCAGATGGCAGGACATAATTCTGTGAATATTTGTAAATTTTCCTCATGAAATGAGGAACATGATCCTTCATGTACTTGTCCTTTTTGTTCTCATAGTCCCTCTTCAAATTATCCCTGCATATAATTGTGAGGGCAGACTTATCTAAATCAAAACATTGAATGATAGCCCCAGGAAAGATGTCTAGTAAGACATATCCTTCAGTAGTCCTAACCATTCAACTTGGAACATCATATGCCTTTGACAACTCCCTTATGAGCATAGGCTCTACAAAAACATTGGGAACCACCAATTTTCCAAGGTTCAATGTCCAGGGGTTGCACACTGGGATGGCCTTATCTTTGTTGCCATAGAATGAATGAAAAAATGTCCCAGCCCCTTTCCTTGGTGAAGGTACCCCTACACCCCACCTCTTTATCATTGAAGACAATCCTTAGATGATCCTACAATGTGGATCCCTCAAATGATTCCAATAGGTCTTGGGATAGGTTCCTAGTCTGTCTGGCTGCCCTCCATGCGATTTCTTCCAATCTCTATTCAACCTCTTGTTGCAACTCTTTAGGGGTCGTGGCAAGAGCAAGAGGAGTAGTAGGTTGTGTTGGTGGTTGCTCCACCTGAGCTAATGAATCCCCTTTAGATGGATTCCTAGAACGCTTTCCAGGATTGGGGGTCTTTTCTTTTGTTTGAGTAGCCTCTTTGGCTAGCTCCTAAGGGTTTTCTCCTTGTGGGATTAGATTTTGAGGAATTGGGGCTTCCTTAGCACATGGATTAACTAGAGTAGGAGCATCAAGTATAGGGGATAGGGTTTCAATAGAGGTAGCTTTGATTGAAGCCTTCTTGGTGCTCTTCCTCTTCTTTAGAGTAGGCTTCCTTGTTTTAGGAGTGAGAGAGGGCTCATCTGAAGATTCACTATCATAAATGATAGTGACAATCTTTCAGACAGTTTTTCTTTTTCTCTTTATGACATTCTCTTTTGAAGGGGAACTAGCTTTGGCCTCCTCTGATACTTGAGGGGTAGTTCTAGGGCTTGGTTGCACATAAGGGGCACCTACAATTTCCTGTACAGGGAGAACCATATCTAGAGGTGTAGCCTTAGTGATGGAAATTGAGGAGCTTGCGTCAGTTGCACAAACTTTCTTGGCACTAGGGGTAGTAGATTGCTCAGCAGGGGATGTCATCTTAACAAATTGAATTGATTAAAAACTTGGAAAGAAAATACATGAGTAAAATCTAGTGACTTCTAGGGCACACATACAAGAAACTCAAGATATTACTGTAACAGTCTAATAATGCACACAAGTGGGAAAAAAGAACTTACTGGTTTTCTCTTCAATTGAAAATGCTAGGAAGCACACTGGAATGCTGAAATTTGCCTTTTTTCTCTCTCTATGTTGCTCTTAAATCTCTCTGGATGCAAGGTAAGAAATATTTCCACTGAATTTTCAATTTATTGTGATGCCATTAATTCATTAGAGGTAATCATTGGCGCCAATTTTGAATTTCATCCATTGATCTAGCAATTGATGATTAGGATTGCTTAATGGCCTTCCTTGAATAATGACATGGAATTCTCTTAAAGTTCCTCATGTTAAATTAGAATTTCATACTCCATGGAGCCTCCATGGCCATCTTAACTTTCTATGCGCGATAAGCTTTTGTTGTAATTTTCCTTTGTTTTACTTATCCCATGGTGTCACTAGCCATTCCTTCTATCTTCATGGGATAAGATTCTATTTGCTTTCTTTGGATATCTTATCCCGTGTTGATCTTAACCCTTCCTTTCACCTTTCTCCTGCAAGCCCCTTTCTTTGTCTTTTTATCATCTGCGGGATAAGCTTTTGAACTAGCATTTTCTTATCCCGGAGCATCTTTCTTATCCCCACAGGGACACGTGGGACAAAGCTTTCTCTTATTTCCCCTTCACAATTCTTATCCCGCGATGTACCTTTTAGTTTCACCATTGTTCTGGATCTTTTCTGCCTCACGGGATAAGCCCTTTTACCTTTATCTTAAGTATTTTGTTATCTCGAGACTCTTTTCTTATCCCCACGGGGACGTGCGGGAAAAGAAAAGAATTGCATCCTTCATTGTTGACTTATCCCATGTTGCCTTGCAATGCTATTCTAGTGGCATGGAAATCTTGTGGGATAAGATTATGTTGTAATTTTCCTTTGTTCTACTTATCCTATGGTGTCACTAGCCATTCCTTCTATCTTTGTGGGATAAGCTTCTATTTTCTTTCTTTGGAGATCTTATCCTGCGTTGATCTTAACCCTTCCTTTTGCCTTTTTCTTGCAAGCCCCTTTCTTTTTGTTTTTATCATCCATGAGATAAGCTTTTGAACTAGCATTTTCTTATCCCTGTGGGGACGCACAGGATAAGGCTTTCTCTTATTTCCCCTTCACAATTCTTATCCTGCGATGCACCTTTGAGTTTCACCATTGTTCTGGATCTTTGTTGCCCCGCGGGATAAGCCCTTTTACCTTTTTCTTAAGTATTTTTTTATCCTAGGACTCTTTTCTTATCCCTGTGGGGACACGCGGGATAAGAAAAGCATTGCATCCTTCATTGTTGACTTATCCCACGTTGCCTTGTAATGCTATTATAGTGGCATGGAAATCCTGTGGGATAAGACTCCCTTTATATTTAAGTCATCTCTTATCTCGTGGACATTTCATAGTGTTCCCGGTTCATTATGGAATAAGCTTTTACTACTTGTTTTCTTAGACCACTCCTTATCCCGCGTTGCTCCTTGCTCTCTTTCTAGTTGTCGCGAGATAAGGACTTTTTTGTAATTCTTTCTTTCTTCTTATCCCTGGGGGTGGAAATTCACATTGAAACCACTTGCAGGATAAGGAATAGGGGGCACTTCCTTTCTAAGTCTTATCCCGTGCAACTGAGTTACTTGGAGTCAACACTTAAGTGATCATTTAGAACATGTGGAAAACTTCATGGGTTAAGTGGTCATGCGCAGGGCCTTCCTAGGAAATAAAGGACTTAAGACCCAAGGTTTTTTAGCAATACTTGAGTCCCCTTTATCACTTTAGAAATTCATATTCTCTGAAGCTCCTTTAGCCATTTCATCTATCTCCATTGGATAATCCTCTATTGTAGATGTCCCTTGTTTTATTTATCCCGCGGTGTCATTTACCCCTTCTTCTATCCTTGCAGGATAAGCTTTTATGTGTTTTACCTTGGAAGCCTTATCCCATGTTGCTCTTATCCTTCCACCTACAAGCCCTTTTCCTTTATGTTCCTACCATCTATGGGATAAGCCTTTCAACTAGCTTTGTCTTATCCTACAGTAATCCTTTTATCACCATGGGAACATGTGGGATAAGCTTTCCCTTATTTCCAGCTTATAACTCTTATCTCGCAACCATCTCTAAACAAGAGGAACACATCGTGGGATAAGATTTCTTCTTCTTTCCTTCAACACTCTTATCCCGTGGTGCACCTTTGAGTCTCACCCATTGATCTTTCATTCACCTTTGTTGTGGATCTCTGCTCCCCATGGGATAATCCCTTTTACCCTTTTCTTAGTTATTTTCTTATCCTGTGACTCTTTTCTTATCCCCGCGGGAATGCACGGGATAAGAAAAGCATAGCATCCTTCTTTGTTGACTTGTCCCACATTACCCTCTAATGTTATTATGGTAACTTGGACACCCTGTAGGATAAGATTTCCCCTTTGTGTCTAAGACAACCCTTATCCCGTGGGCCTCTCATAGTGCTCCTGGATCATTATGGGATAGGCCTCTACTACTTATTTTTTTTAGCCACTCCTTATCCCATGTTTATTCTTTGTTCACCTTGTAGTTGTTGCGGGATAAGAATTCCTTTGTAATTCTATCATTCTTCTTATCCTGCAGTGCCGGATCTTTGATGCAACTGTGTCGCGGGATAAGATGCACTCTTTGGAAACTATCATTTCCTTATCCCATGAGGTTGAAAATCACATTCAAACACCTAGTGGGATAAGGGACAAGGGCTACTTTCTTTGTAAATATTATCCAGTGCGACCGAGTCACTTGGGGTTGGCACTTAGGTGATCAATTTTAATTTTTACATATAATTATAATATCCCATAGGTCAATTTGAATTTCAAATTACTCTGCAAAGTAAAAGTCTTTGAAAAACTTCATTCCCAAGAGGCAAAGCAAAAGACTTCTAGAAACTTCATTACCATCAAGTAGGAGAGGATCAGATTCGTAGATGGTGGTGAATGAAGAGTTCATTTGTGCGCATGAGAGTAGATTCACAGGCGGAGGAAATTAGTTTACAGGTGAGCAATCACTTAGCTTCATCTTATGTGCATTTCAAACATAATCAAAATTATTATTTTCCCATTTCAATGATCTTCTAGGGTTTTTTAGGGACTTGTTCTTGGTATTGCAAGGGTTTGTATGCTTTATGAAGGCTTTGAAGGATGTCCTTTGAATGTTGGGATCATCTGTTTGCATGCTTCCTTGGAATAAAGGATGTCAACCATTGGGCACATAATCACCTCATAGATGAAACTATCATACCAATGCTTGTCTCCACCCAAAATAGTCCTAGCCAGATGCCACAACGCATCCCAAGTGAGCTCATCATATTCAAAAATTCTCTTGGATTGTTGTTGAAATATCTCCTCCACACAAGAATCTCAACCTAAAGTGATGGACCATTTTCCCTTAGTTCTCCTCCTACATTGATTTCTCGATCTGCCTTCCTATTTAACCTCAGCCTTATGCTTTCATGTCCTTATCTAACATCGAGCTCTATCTAAAAGAGAAAGAAATCTGATATCCCATGAAAACTAAATCCATCTTTGGATTTGGAGTGTCCTAATCTCATGCCACCTTCTCCTAATGTCCCTTCATTCATGGTAATCAGAGCCTTATTTTCGTCTATCATGATCACCTCTAACTCTGGATCCAAATTTGTGGTTTGGAATCCAGATCAGTACCCTCCCTTAGTTGTACCTATCCAATGCCTTCTTTTTTCTCCCTCCATGAGGCTTCATAGTCATCCACTAGAATCTATTCTAAATCCTCACTTGAGATCGCCTCGAAAACCTAGTCATCCTTTATCCTTAAATTTATTCCCATGTAATCTACATCCATGTTTGCCTCCCTGAAAAACATGTCTGACCTCGTAGTCAAGAACTTTATTTACAGAATCCATAATGTCTCTCAGAATCCTCTGTATTTTCCAATTTGGTGTGGAACCATTCTTAATAGCGTTGATAAGTATCTATGCATCACCTTCTATCAGTATATAGAGTTCAAACCCTTCTCTACACATTATCTATGTCCTCTAGCAATATAGTAGCTATAGATGATGCTAGGCAAAGGTATATACGGGCTTATAAGATTGCTACAAATCAAGGGTCAGGTGTTGAAACAAACAAAGCCAATATAGACTTGATTAGTTTCTATGATGGTGATGAAATGCAATGATGGTGATGGAATTGTAGATGTCTAAAACTAGTCAACGCTTGCGGAGTCATATTTTAACATTGGCACATTGCCTTATTTTAGGTTTTTGCGTCACATTAACATTTCTTCTATGTTGCGTACTTGGTCTTTATCATTTGTGAGCATCGAGTCCTTCTTCTGCATTCTTCATTTGTCTCACTTTCGAATTTGGTCTTGTCGATAACAATCTTCAGTCATGATTTTGGTCGATCTTATCCTGTCGCATCAATGTGCGTGCTCATTTGTTATCATTTTGGACATCGTCAATCCTAATTAGGGTTTTTTCCTCTTATCAATCTTGTTGTTTTGCGATTGATTTGTCATCGATCATTGTCCTCTTATCAATCTTGTCATTTAGTGATCGATTTGTAATTGATCGTTGTCATTTTCAATCTTGTCGACTTGCGATCAATTTGTCATTGATAATTGTTCTTTTCAATCTTGTTGACTTGCAATCGATTTGTCATCAATCGTTGTCATTTTCAATCTTGTCATTTTGTGATCGATTTGACATCGATCATCGTCCTTCATGTCAATTTGGATCAATTAGTCATTGTTCCTTGTCAATTGGCACATTTATCAATCAAATCACTTATCAGCATTGGTCCTTTAACAGTCAGAATCATGATCAAATCGAATCGATATCAATTATCTTTTGCCAAGACCTAATTGTCATCCTTGCATTGCTAATTCATCTTCTAGGGTTTCATGATTTAGTCATTTAACCTTGTTTGTCATTTCTCCCTCTAGGTTAAATAGTTTATTTATCCTAAGTCTTCTTGTCACAATTAAATGTTTATTTAATTGGCTAACTAATTCCTCGCTCTTTTGTGAATTAATTAATAAATGAAAAATTGTTAATTAATTCACTTAATTCCTAATTTCCTCATTTTCTAATTTTCCTAATTCCTAATTTTCATCAATTTCTAATTTCCTAATTTTCTAATTCATCTAATTTCTCTTGTTTCTCCTAATTTCATGGGAATGACATAGCAAATTTGTCATAATTTGTCATAATTGACAATCAATCAATTTTGACATAGTAATTTGTCATAATTATCAATCAATCAATCTTGCATAGAAAGTGTCAATTTGTCATAATTTGTCATAATTGTCATTCTTGATTTGAAATTTCCTTTCAAATCTCTTCATGCTAATCTTGTCTTTTCTCTAATTTGTCTATAAATTGGATGAATTTCTTCAATCAAAGGCCCTCGTCGAATCAATCATGCTTCTAGTACCCTTATGCTATCGTCTCGTCAATCTTGCTTTCATATTAGGTTTATGCACTTGAAGGTGAGATCCACAAAACAAAGCAATTTGAAGGAGAAAGAAGGACAATGGAGCCACATGAAGGAGACATTTGCATTTGGTTTACTTAGATTTCATTTATAATGTCTTGTCTTCATGTTTTCATTCAATGTTTTTAGGATTGTTATCACTGCATTTTAGTTTTCGTGATTGAGCTAGGCCAAATTCCCATTTGCTTTGATGATTTCCACATTTCCTAGCTACATTAATTGGTGAAATCGATGTGAACTAACCCCCTAAAAATGATTTTGAGTGCTTTTGAGTTGATTTGCAGGTAAAAAACCCAAGAAACAGGGTAATTCAGGGCTTTCTAGGCACTTCTGCGCCTATGTAGGAGAGTTCTATGCCTGTGTCAAGCAATTTACACCTATGTCAAGGACTTTTGCACCTGTGTCAAAGGGATCTGCACCTATGTTACTACATTTTGCACCTGTGTTACTGCATTTTGTGCCTGTGTGAGACATTATGTGCCTGTGTAAGGCTAGAAACAGAGGTAAAAAGCAGTGTTTTTACTTGCAAATTGCTTTGTTTTGCATTCTATTTCTACTTTTTGGTTTTTCTTTGGTACTGATTCTCTATGTAGCACCTTAGCATTATGCATGACAAAGACAAAAAAAGAAACTACTAACACATTTTATGCAGGTTCGCGAGTCAAAGACTAAACAAATTAAACTTTTGACTTGGTGATTTTGCAGGTTGCCTTATACTCCAACTAAACTTTGTGTTTGTAATTCATAATTAGGCACCTAGTATGATTGCTAAGTAGGATGGAATGAACATGTGTTTGCTTTGTTTGTCGAGTTTGACATTAGAGTAGGAGAGTATGCTCTCGTCCTTCTTAGGGTGATAAAAAATCCAGATCTTCAATACCATTCTCATGTTTTGGATTGTGTGTTACCTTTAGAGAGCCTGCCTTCCCGACCATTTGCTTTCTTTTGCAAGCAAGTGACAATCGTTAGAAGGGAATGACCCAAAGTGAGCATAGCCAGAGAACCCTGGCATTCTAATTCACTATAAATAAATACCTGATGGGCGAAAGCTTTGAAGGGAGGGTTACATGGGAATTGTAGTTACTTGGGAAGTGATGACCCTTGAACTCTTTCTCATATCAACATCTAAGTAGGGCCTCATAGTCTAAAATGTGCTTGCACGACTACATTTTTTTGGTATCTTGGTGGGCTTAGTGTCTCAATCATGCTTGCGTGATACCAAGGAGTAACGCTTAACAGAAATCCTTACTAAACACCTTGTATTTAGAGGCCAAAAATCCTTCTAGTTGCTTGAGAAGGAGGAGTTTGGATACTTGGAAGAGATACTAAGTTTGCCATGGGGAGATTTCCATGGGGACTGATGCTTGGCTGCCCTGAGAAGTGAGTGCCATGGAGGGGAGCCTGTGGGGTCAAGCATCTATGTATTCTCCTTGAATCCCATAACGAGTCTACCTCTCAAGTACCTACTACCCTTGCCATCAATAAGAAATGTGTGAATGAGCATGATTGTCTTGAGTCTAAGTTAAAATATCTTGTCTTCTTTACTTGTCAAAATTTGAGTTGTGTCTCTTTTCAAAACCAAGACAAAATTGATTCAAAACAAGGTTAAACACAAGAATATTTCAAAGTTCAAACACCTTCAAACATGGTTGTCAAACATTTTTCAAAATCTTGTCTCAACATTCATGTCACTTAGATTTAGGTTTGCATTTTGCAAAGTCATTGTCAAGTACCAAGGTTAGGTTTTCACCTAAGTCATACTCCTTTCGCATATCAATAAGGGTCATCCATTTGCATGTGTCCTCTTGCATTAGAGTAATACCATTTCATAATTCAACCTTAGGTTTTGCCTTAGGTTGACATTGTCATACATTTGCATGTGCATACCCTAGGTCCCTTCATTAAGCTTAAGTCATTATCATATCATATTAGAGTCATTTGCATAGAAATTGTCCCTTTGCATATAGTGTCAAAACTAGGTTTTGTCATACTTGAGTAATCCAAATCTTTGAATAAACCCTAAGTCATTGTTAAGAAGTCTAGACCTTATCAAATTTTTGTCTTTTGTCATCAATGTCATTTCATCAAACCTAGCTTAGTATCCAAGCATATAGGGGAGACATTGTCATTTTTTCCTTTTTCACTTGGTCTTTTTGTCCTTTGAGGTCTAGACATCATTTTAATTTCCTAAGGGTCTCTTTTAGATTTGTATTCCAAAAAGTTTGTCAAAGTCTTGAAAAACAAAGAAAAACATAGGTTGCATTCTTGCCATAGATTGCATTTTCATCTATCTAGTTTGCATTTAGTTGCATATCATATATTATCCTTGAAAAATTCCAAGAATATTGCATTTGCATAGTGACATGCCTGTTGAGACAAGGTCAAAATCTTAAAAGATGGGCGAACCAACATATCAACCCATTGACAACATATCAAATTCACAGTTTCAAACTAGTCAAACAGTACAAATTGAAGGTTCATCAAACACATCATTACCACCATATGGAATGGTTCAACTTGGACCACCTCCATTATATGAACTAGGACATGGGAGTGTTCCACCAACACCAAGGGGAAATGCACCTTTTGATTGGAATCAACTGAACCTGCAACATGATATTCAAACTCAAACATTATATGAGGAACAAACTCTTTCACAAGGACTTGGTTCAGATCAAGGCATTCAACAGGAAATAATTCCAAATATTTTACCAAATTCTTCATCAGATTCTGATGCCTCTGATGATGTTGATATGTTCCTTCAAGATCCAAAATTGACGAAAAAGATGGATAAATTCTTGAACAAGGTCTTCAAGATGTTCCCACAAAAATATCTTGACATGATGAGTAATGTGACCTCCTCAAGTGAGCAAATCAATGTGCAAAAACAACAAGGTGGTGAGATGTTAAGTTTCTCTCCACATCCAAATGAAGAACATGTGCAACAAGAAACTCAACCTACCTTGATGAGTAAACGTGCTTCAAAGGCATTGACAGTGACTATTCCTCAAAAGTCACCATTTGAGACAATAAATAATCCATTATTTAACACAACACCTGTAACACAAGATCAAATGAGGACCACACAAATATTGACAGTTGTCCCTCAACAAGAAGTGGTTCCTCACATGCATAAAATTGGATCAAAATCTAAGATGCAAGAAAGCTTCATGACTGGAATGCCTGATCTCACCAATGTCCAAAACAATTCTACAATGCAACAAAGTTCCTATGTCCCACTAAGTTCAATATATTTACCAAACACTCAAGTACCTGTTATATAGACTATTGTGACAGATCCTTTGATAATGGTGACACAAAGAGCTACAGATAGTGGTTTGCACCAACAACAAATGTTGCAACAATTGAGTAATACACAAAAGGTACAATCAAATGTGCAAACAAACAATGCTTAACAACAACAATATCGCATTCGACAACAAGTTGCAATGCCCTCTGCACCATTACAAGTGAATGCAAACTTGCAACCACCACAATGGATTGGACAAACAACACAACAAGTTAATGCAAGTGCCATACCCTATCTTAAGGAGAAACAACAAAAACCACCCAAACAAAGTTTTTTTGCAAATGATGGGATTTACACTGCGACAACAACAATTGGCACAAAGTCAGCAAATTCTGATTTGTTAGCATCAACAACAACATGTGCCTCAATATGTGCCAAGACAAACACGCTATCATACTTCACAACCACAATTGACGCCTGTGCAATATCAACAACACCCTCAATTGCAATATCAACCTAGGCTACAAACGATGATTCCACCACAAGAAGCACAACAACAAGGTCAATATCAAGGCATGGCACAACCACAACAACAAGAGGTGTACCAAGAACATTATATGCCAGAGACACCAAAGACGACAATTTTAGAGCATCAACAACCAATCGGAAACACGATGTATCGACAAAGAGTACCCACCAGGATTAATGATGGACCTCCAAAATCTGATACAATTGCGCAACAGCTTGAGAAGTTGCAACGACAAGTCGATGCATTAGAAACCAAAGGAACAAAGAAGTTGTACACAGATCAAGATTTATGTCCTAATCCCTTTGACAAGAGCTTATACATGCCTCCCTTCCCTAAGCATTTTGAGGCACCTAATTTTGAGAAATATAAAGGGAATGGCAATCCAAAAGATCACATTTGAGCATTTTTCGTGGCGTGTACCGAAGTGAGTTATGAGGAAACATATTTAATGCACTTATTTGCATGAAGTCTCATGAGACAAACCATGGATTGGTATTCGCATCTGCCAGGAAATATAAAGACTTGGTCGGAATTGTCTCAAAAGTTTATATCTCACTTCGCATTCAAGATTGACAGTGACATGACCATGTCAGATTTATGCAACACCAAGCAAAAGCAAGGTGAGCCATTAGTGACTTTCTTGCAACAATGGCGAAGCTTGTATAGTCGTTCTTCCCTAGATATACCTGAAGAACAACAAGTGAACTTGTTTATCCAAAATTTGGTCCCAGAAATGATGTATGAACTCAAATTGAAAACTCCCAGTACTATTGAGAAACTCATTAAGAAAGGGATGAACCATGAAACTACCCTTGTAGCTAAAGGAATCATTAAGCTCAACAAAGATAGTGACAACACAAACAATTCCGGGGACCAAAATAGATTTTGGTACAAAAACAAGAATGTCACTAATGATGGAGTTGTTGACACAAGAGCAGTGAATGCAAATCAACCCCCATTCACAATCAAGAAATTGAGTGCTCCTAATATGTCAACTGTGGAACAAAATCAAACACCAGTAAGCAATGTTACTCAACAGCCACAATACCAACAACATACTCAACAATATAATCAACAACAAGGTCAGCCACAAAATCAACAACGCAAACCTTTTTGATCGAGGGATGGGCCTCCTCGAAAATTTATTCCATTGGGAGAGCCTATTGAGTCAGTAATGAAACAATTAATACAAGAAAAATTTATCAAGTTACCAGATATCAAGGCAGAGCCATTGGTAAAGCCGCATTGGTGGAATGATAATGCCTATTGTGAATACCATTGGTCAAAAGGGCATAAAAATGCATCATGTTTTCAATTGAAACATATGATTCAAGACTTGTTAGAGCAAGGAGTAATTGAGGTAGATCTGCCCAATGCAACCTCTAACACTGATCATACAATTTTCAAAACTCCTTTGCTTGATCATGACAAGGGTAAAGTATCCTCTTCAAACTCTACCCAAACAACAAATTATGCAAACACTGGTTATAACAATGTCATCAATTGTTTTCAAGCATCAAATGAGTATGTTTCCACACTAAGAATAAAGGGACAAGATCCTTCTTGTGCAGTCACCACTCATCGATCCAAAATAGTCCTGAAAGGAACTCCTATAGTTCTTCCCAAACCAACTCCTGTGAGTCAGTATAATCTCCTAGATCATCTGGGAAAGACACCTGCACAAATATCGATCCTTGAGTTGTTGAAAATGTCCCCTATGCATCGTGCAATCCTAGATAAAGCTTTAATTGAGTCCACTATCCTGACAGACATTGATGTTGACCAGTTTCAAGCCTGAATAGGACATCTAGCTATTTCCCAACACGTTGCATTTTCTGATAATGATAGTTCACCTGATAAGCTCCCTCATAATGATCCTTTACATCTTCAAGCCTTTGTCCATAATTGCAAAATCCGATGAGTCTTGATAGATGGCAGAGCAGGTCTTAATATTTGTACCTTGAGAGTGGTCATTGGTCTTGGTTATACAGAAAATGATATTGATTCTTCCAGAAGAATAACAATCAAAGCATATGATGATGCTGAGCGCCCATCTAAAGGGATAATTACATTGCCTATCAGAGTCAGTCTAGTAACAGAAAACACTTTCTTGCAGGTCCTAGACCTCGATCTCCCTTACAATATGATTCTTGGTCGTTTGTGGATCCACGCAATGAAAGCAGTTCCATCCACTTATCATCAATGTTTAAAATATCCTTACAATGGAACTGAGATAACAAATCTAGGAGATCCTAATCCATTTCAATTTTGTGCTACTCTAAGGGATTCCCCACAGCAGCAAGTCCTAGTTAATAGAGAGGCCCACTCACATAGTTATGTGGATCCTAATGAATTGTTAGAAGCTATCAAAGGTAAATTGAAGATACAGGACCAAGGATGCGGAGAGTATTCAATGGCTCAAACATTCCTCATTGGGAATTTACCAATATCTCCAAAATCACATGGCAAACCACATTTATTGTAGAAAGAACCTAAGATAGTCATTCAGTATCAGCCCCCCACTACATTTACAAGATGGGGTGAACTTGATAAAGAAAATTTGGATGATGATGTCATAGACTGGCTTAATAAGGACCCTGCTGAGACACCACCTATTAGGTTGTCAGTGGAGTGATACGGCAAAGGATTTACTATGTTGTAAAAGAAAGGATATGACAGCTGCAGTGGCTTAGGCCCTGACAAGAAAGGAAGGCTAGAATCTATTATACCCAAGATGCGACCTCCAACTGTAGGGTTAGGTTTTGTACCATTGTGAATTGGACCCTCGTCTACCAAAGTGACCATGTGTAGAAAGGGGCATGACTCTGATGATGAAACAACACCTGAGGATACCTGACCCAAAACTGATTCCAATGAATGGGAGTGGAGTTCTTTTTCTTCTAGCTCCTATGCCCTTGACAATGTTTTCCTTGACCCTGATGATTTGCCTATGGAAGACAAACATGAAATAACTCCCTTTCCCAAAACATGTCCTAATGCCTGGATAGAGTCATTCTGGGACCCAAGCTCCAAATCAGATACAAGCAATTCAGACAGTGATACCACAGATGTTTACATCTTTACCATCTCAGTCCTCTCTCTCCTTAAACTCGATGATGACATGCCCCTCGTTTATCCCCAGCTTATCCAACATGACCAACAAGAACCACTCACATTGGACTATTTTCAAAATGACGAAGCAATTGCAGAATTCTTGGGACTACGAAAAGGCATACCACAAGGAGATCATAAGGCAGGATTTGCTATTGATCTGGATTCCACAGCATATTTTGGGGATTCAACTCCATCTTCTAGTCATCAAAATGAAAAAAGAAAAGAAAAAGTAAAAAATCAAAAGAATAGGTCTTTGAGTGAAAACCATAAGGCACTCTCTGATCATACAAAAGTAAAAATAAAAGACGTACCTGTGGGTAAAAACCTCTCTGAGGCACCCAAAGGTGGAAGAGTGGACATATCCCTATCAAGTCAAGACAAATCAACATTGATTGTGGAAATGATTGAGGAAATCAATTTGGGTACACCTGACAACCCTAAGGTCATTCATTTCGCTACTTCTTTATCAAAATAGGAAAAGATAGATTTTGTCAATTTCTTTCTTGAGAAAAAGATCAGTTTTGTGTGGTCCTATGCAGATATGCCTGGCCTTGATCCAGAATTAGTCCTTCATCACTTGCCATTAAAAGCAGATGCCAAGCCTATCAAACAGAAACTCAGAAAGATGTATCCCCAGGTGGCTCTTTTGGTCAAGGTAGAACTGAAAAAATTACTAGATGTGGGCTTTATTAGACCCATTGATTATGTAGATTGGATTTCAAATTTGGTACCAGTTAGCAAGGTAACTGGGGGCATCAAAATCTGTACAGATTTTAGGGATCTCAATAAAGCATGCCCTAAAGACGATTTTCCACTGTCAAATATAGACATCATAGTTGACATGACTGTTGGATATGAGATGCTCTCATTGATGGATGGTTTCTCCGGCTATAACCAAATTCGCATTGCTCTTGAAGATCAACATAAGACTACATTCACCTATGCTTGGGGTACCTATTGTTGGAATGTGATGCCCTTTGGTCTTAAAAATGCTGGTGTAACATATCAAAGAGCGATGACGACAATTTTCCATGATTTCATGCATACTTTGATGGAAGACTATGTTGATGACTTATTATGCAAATCTGTCACAAGAGATAGTCATCTAGCCATCCTGGGCCCAATCTTTGACCAAATGGAGACCTACAAGCTCAGACTCAATCCAAAGAAGTGTGTCTTTGGTGTCACAGCCGGCAAATTACTAGGGTACATTGTTTCTCATAGAGGCATTGAAGTCGACCCTGCCAAGGTTAAAGCAATAATGGATATGCCTCCTCCTTCCAATCTCTAGCAATTAAGAAGTCTGCAAGGAAAGCTACAGTCAATCAACCGCTTTATAGCTCAATTGGCAGACAAATGTCATCCATTCCAGCATTTATTGCATAAAGGAGTCACTTTTAAATGGACTGAGCAATGTCAATCAGCATTTCAAGCTCTTAAGGACTATTTGCTATCGCCACCTATTCTAATGCCTCCTATAGAAGGAAAGCCATTTATATTGTATATTTCTGCAACTGAAATGGCACTAGGAGTTCTCTTGGCCCAACAAGATGAGAATGACAAAGAGCGATCTATTTATTATATCAGCCGGACATTAGTGGGCTATGAGTTGAATTATTCAACTATTGAACGGGCATGTTTAGCAGTAGTCTTTGCAATGCAGAAGCTTTGACACTATATGTTAAGTCATTAGATATTGCTAGTTGCAAAAATTGATCCCTTGAAATACTTGCTTAGTAGGGCAGTTTTGACAGGTCACCTAGCAAAGTGGGTGATGATCCTCAGTGAGTTTGATATTGAGTACATGGAACGAAAGACAATAAAAGGACAAGTCATAGCAGATCAACTTGCAGAGGCTCCTATTTATGATGATCATCCCATGTTGACTGATTTTCCAGATGAATCAGTCTTTGCTCTTACATCTTCTAATGAATGGAAGTTATACTTTGATGGATCCCATAGAAAATTCGGGTCTGGAGCAGGTATATTGTTTGTCACCCCTCAAGGTGATGCTATTCCAAAATCCTATAGAATAACTTTCCATTGTACCAATAACATTACAGAATATGAAGCTCTCGTCACAGGACTCTGAGTAGCAGTCCACTGGAACATCACACATTTACAAGTCTATGGAGATTCTCAGTTAGTCATTCATCAAGTCAATGATGACTACGAAACAAAAGATGAAAAGCTTATTCCCTACAAGCATATGGTAGATTTATTTAAGACAAAATTCAGGGCTATCCATTTTAGTCAAGTTCCAAGAATTCAAAACAAGTTGGCAGATGCGATGGCTATGATTGCTTCCATGCTAAATATGCCCCACAATATGGACAAATATGAATTTTTGGTCGAACAGTTGCTTGTCCCTTCTTTTGAAATTCCGATAGCAGATGTGATGTGTGTTCTTGTTGGCCCTAACTCCCCGTGGTACAATGACGTCTATCAATATTTGAAATCCCAAACCTTACCACCTAACCTTTCCGCTAATCAATGTTGAGCCTTCATCCGACAGATAGCCAAATATGTCATCATTGCCAATACTCTTTACCATCATTCCTTTGACCATACCCTCCTCAGGTGTTTGGATTCTGACAAAGCACAAATGACTTTACACAAGGTTCATGATGGTATATGTGGGGGCCATTTTAATGGTCTGAGCTTAGCCAAAAAGTTGATTTGTGTTGGGTATTATTGGCCCACTCTAGAGAAGGATGTTCATGATTTTGTTAAGAAGTGCTACAAATGCCAGATCCATGGAAATTACATTCATGCACCAGCCCAAGAGCTTCATTCTGTCATATCTCCATGGTCCTTTTCTCAATGGGGATTGGATCTTATTGGCAAGATTCACCCGACATCTGCAAATGGACACAAGTTCATCATTACAGCCACAAAGTAGTTTACAAAGTGGATCAAGGCTATCCCCATGACCTATATCACCGGTGTGCAAATTTCAAAATTCCTGCTGAATTATATCATATGCCAATATGGGGTTCCCCTTACCATAGTCACAGATAATGGCCATCCCTTCAAGAATAAAGATGTCAAGGAACTCTATGAAAAGTTTCATATCCAACACTGTTTCTCCAGTCCATACTATCCACAGGGTAATGGTCAAGTTGAAGCATCAAATAAAACCATTATCAAGATCCTGAAAAAGGTTGTCAATAACGCTGGTTGAGATTGGCATGTACAGTTGAATCCAGCATTATGGGCTTATCACACTTCTATCCGCAAACCTACTGGCGCAACACTTTATTCCTTGGTGTATGGTGCGGAAGCCATTTTACCCTTGGAAGTAGAGATTCCTTCTTTGTGTGTTTCCTTGCAACATCTAATTGATGATGAAATGCACAAAGTCTCTCGGTTGCATCAGCTTGAGATGTTAGATGAGAAGTGTCAGACAGCCCTGACACATTTGCAAGCATATCAAAACCATCTCCATTGCTCTTATAATAAGAAGGTCAAAGGGTGACACTTTGAAGTGGGAGATCTAGTTTTAAAGGCAAACCCCAAGAATGCACAACCTACTGATGTCATCAAAGGCAAGTTTGAACCTAATTGGGTTGGGCCTTTCATAGTGACTGCAGCCTATGGCTCGGGGGCATATCAGCTTGCCACCCCAGAAGGTGAACCTTTGTCAGATCCTGTAAATAGCATGCACCTTCGCAAGTACTGGGCATAATTTTCTATCAGCACTTCTTCAAGTATGATCCTGAAAAAATACAAAAAAATCAAAAAGCTCAAAAAAAATACAAAAAAAGTGAAAAACAAAGAAAAAGAACAAAAAAGTAAAGAAAAATGATTCACCCTCTAGTGAAAACCTAGCAAACAGGCGCTTTGGGCAAGTACCATGGTGAAAACCTGGCAAATAGGCACCATGTGTAAAAAGATCATTGCTCTGTCATCTATCATGACCTCTAGCTATGCTTTCTCTCTGCAGGTTTATCATGTCTATCCTTGTCCTGATCCAATGTTCTGTTCCAGGCCTATGATTGGTCAACATCATTATCTTGCATAGTCTGGTTTCTTGTGCATATGTTTCGGTCCTGATCTCTATATATGTCTTTCTAATGTGCATTGGGTGTGTTCCCCTTTTCATGATCAATCACTGGAACTTTCAAATCAAATAATGTCCTGAAATAATCCAAAAAAATTGAAAAATGTCCTGAAATAATCCCTAAAAATAAAAAAATGTCCTGAAAAAATCCAAAAAAAAAGCAAATAATGTTCTGAAAAAAAACCAAAAAAATCAAATAATGTCCTGAAAAAATGAACAAAAAAAATTTCAAAACATTCAAATTCCAAAAACAATTTCTTTGGCATTTTGCATTTTGTCAATAAATGATCCCCTTTGTGCATAGACAGATTGCTGAGCATACATCCAACAACAATCAATCAAGCACTGTGCTTTCATGAAATCACGCATTAACAGATGAACTTTTTCAATCAAACCAGACATTCAAACTAATTAAAATTGTCATATCAATCAACCGCAAAATTATTTGTCCTTGTCACTACTATCATGGGTCTTATACAGGGTGTGGTATACTTGAAACTAGACTGTGTCCTGTCTTAGATGGGGTACCACATGTCCTGAAACCAAACAGCATGATCGTCCTAGTAACACTTTCAACTTTTGACAATGAAGATCAAGATGTTTGTTTGACTTGTTGGAATTAGCAAGTCTTATCATTTATTGATTTATCTTTGATCATGTTCCTATGTTACTCGATGATGTCATTGAGTGATTTAGAGTGACTGGGATGGTTCATGGTCCCTTTCTTTTTTGTTTTGATTGTTGTTTGTGGAATGTTTGTCACAAACTAGGGCAACTATATCATTGGGTGTCTGTGATAAGTACATTCGCTTTGTGAATGCCGCACATACCTCAACCCTTGATGTATGCACCCTAGGATGCTTCACTCATTCCTTGTGTGCGACGTGTCTATCTTTCGCAAAAAGGGTTGCATTTCAGCTCTGGCTTTCAATGCCATGATGCTCTACATCCACTTTGCTACATTAAATAAAGGTTTTCGCCTACTTCTGTGCATTGGTGAAAGCAAGTTGTTCCTCATCTCTAACTGTCCTCTGTCTAATTTCTTCTTACTAACATTTCTTCCATCAGTCTTGGGAGTCCATTCGAACCTATTGTCTTTTGTCATTCTTATCGATCACTTGGCCTCTTTTCTGGATTTTTTCCGACCAATTCCTCGAGGGGGCATGCATATGTCATTATCATTGTCTAAGGCATTTTCATTATTGTTCTTTGAAACAACGCTTAGAATCGCATTGTCTCAAAGAGGGGCAAAATGTAGACATCTAAAACTAGTCAACGCTTGTGGAGTCATATTTTAACATTGGCGCATTGCCTTATTTTAGGTTTTTGCGTTGCATTAACATTTCTTCTATGTTGCATACTTGGTCTTTATCATTTGTGAGCATCGAGTCCTTCTTCTGCATTCTTCATTTGTCTCGCTTTCAAATTTGGTCTTGTCGATAACAATCTTCAGTCATGATTTTGGTCGATCTTATCTTGTCGCATCAATGTGCGTGCTCATTTGTTATCATTTTGGACATCGTCAATCCTAATTAGGGTTTTGTCCTCTTATCAATCTTGTCATTTTGTGATCGATTTGTCATCGATCGTTGTCCTCTTATCAATCTTGTCATTTTGTGATCGATTTGTCATTGATCGTTGTCATTTTCAATCTTGTCGACTTGCAATCGATTTGTCATCGATCATTGTTCTTTTCAATCTTGTCGACTTGCGATTAATTTGTCATCAATCGTTGTCATTTTCAATCTTGTCATTTTGCGATCGATTTGACATTGATCGTCATCCTTCATGTTAATTTGGATCAATTAGTCATTGTTCCTCATCAATTAGTGCATTTATCAATCAAATCACTTATCAGCATTGGTCCTTTGTCAGTCAGAATCATGATCAAATCAAATCAATATCAATTATCTTTTGTCAAGACCTAATTGTCATCCTTGCATTGCTAATTCATCTTCTAGGGTTTCATGATTTAGTCATTTAACCTTGTTTGTCATTTCTCCCTCTAGGTTAAATAGTTTATTTATCCTAAGTCTTCTTGTCACAATTAAATGTTTATTTAATTGGCTAACTAATTCCTCCCTCTTTTGTGAATTAATTAATAAATGAAAAATTGTTAATTAATTCACTTAATTCCTAATTTCCTCATTTTCTAATTTTCCTAGTTCCTAATTTTCATCAATTTCTAATTTCCTAATTTTCTAATTCATCTAATTTCTCTTATTTCTCCTAATTTCATGGGAATGACATAGCAAATTTGTCATAATTTGTCATAATTGACAATCAATTAATTTTGACATAGTAATTTGTCATAATTATCAATCAATCAATCTTGCATAGAAAGTGTCAATTTGTAATAATTTGTCATAATTGTCATTCTTGATTTGAAATTTCCTTTCAAATCTCTTCATGCTAATCTTGTCTTTTCTCCAATTTGTCTATAAATTGGATGAATTTCTTCAATCAAAGGCCCTGGTTGAATCAATCACGCTTCTAGTACCCTTATGCTGTCATCTCATCAATCTTGCTTTCATATTAGGTTTATGCACTTGAAGGTGAGATCCACAAAACAAAGCAATTTGAAGGAGAAAGAAGGACAATGGAGCCACATGAAGGAGACATCTACATTTGGTTTGCTTAGATTTCATTTAGAATGTCTTGTCTTCATGTTTTCATTGAATGTTTTTAGGATTGTTATCACTGGAATTTTAGTTTTCGTGATTGAGCTAGGCCAAATTCCCATTTGCTTTGATGATTTCCAGATTCCTATCTATAGGAATGCCATGACAATCAAATTACTATGGATTGTCATGGAATTTCGTCACCATGAGAACACATTTCTTTGAGATATTTTTTCAAATAGTTTGTTGCCTTGTCTATGCAAGGTAGTGAACCATTTGATTGACCTTCATGTAAGATGTAAGATAGCATAAGATAAATGAATTACATATGTAGGAACATGAACCCCTTTGACTAGGATTCTGCATAGTCTACATATAGGCAAGGCGACAATTCTTCTCATGCATTGGCAGGTATAAGTCAATACACCCTATAGAAACCATTTATTATTTTCTTGATTTCTCTTTATACCCATCTTGGAGTGATTTAATAATAATCCAGGTTTTAGCAAATATATTTTGTCAAAACTTTGATTTTTTTCTCACCTAAACCACCTTGAAATCCACATGGTATAGCTCATTCTAGATAATCTCATATATGGGCTCAATAGCAGAGAGAATGCTCAGGAATGGAAAATTCTTTAGTTATCCTTGACCTTATCTAGAGCATGAGATAGTAGGACACCTCAAACATACATAAAAACTTTGAAATATGTCTTGATTTTAATGATTTACGATAAACCATAAGTGAAACAAACAAGAAATCAATAACCTAATGACATCTACTAGCATATACCAGTGCCTTACTCCATTGGGCTCTGAGTTTCTGAAATATCATTGAAACTTGACACAAATTTATCTAATAGTTGATTAAATCTTAAACAATACCACCTTACAGTAGCATTTTATTTGCAATTTCTTACCCGAACTACTTATCAAATTCTAGTACAAGTTTTATCCCTCTGTAATCTCATTCAAGCATTTTAATTAACCCCTTGGATTAAAGGATGAAATAAAAAATTACATACATCATAATAATGCAAAAAGCAAATGAAACCCTTGGTTTCATTAACTCAAAATAAGATCAAATAATACACAAGAGATTAAGGATTTTGTAATTATATATGTATTAACTTCAAAAGCTTTTTCTACCAAATAACCAAATACATTTCATTTATAGAAGAACCCATTTGAAATTTAAAACTGATGACTATCTTCTATTTTTCTCTGTAAAATGACATTACAATTCTCTTCTATTTACTCATGACTTCTCAAAATTGTAACCTAATCCTACAGACCAGACCTACACAAGAGACCTTATTCATACATTTTGGAACCCTTTCTGATGGCCTTAATTTCCCTTTTATATAAAATAAGGGAGAAAAAATCTTGAGGCCAAGAGACACATCTCATATAGAATGAACAAGCCAAGAAATCCATACACAATTCTGTTGCAAAATATTCCTTAAAACTACCCATACGGTGGCACCCATGATAAAACATAATCACAATTTGTAACTGCACATTGGTAGAAACAAAAGTGCTTGAGCCATGCCATTATCATCCTGATGTCTTCAATTGGACTGTGAGATGCTTTGTTCTATTTTTTACATAGCATTTACCTTCCTGGAAGGGAAACTAGATCCTAGCAGGAAGTAAAATCACCCCCAAACTAGAGGAATATCTCCAACCTTTATGTCTAGGATCAGAGGAAGGTGGAAGGAGAAGCTTATAGGGAAACATAATATATTTGGGAGGGGTTGCAACTTCCATGCCATCACAAAGATGACTAGCTATTGCTCCCCACTTAAACAAATCCTTCTTTCATTCTCCTATGGGCTCCTTCCTCAAACCCCTTTCTAGATAGTGGTAGAGTGCAAGAAAAGGATATATCATGAGTAGATTTTTCTGATAAGAAATGGCTTTCATGCCCCCTCTGACAATAATAAAAATCACACAAGAGAAAGAACATCCATCTGGTATCAACAAGGACACAACAACTCCATGCACAATACTACTCAAATATAATCTTCCTCAATGATGAAAAACCGCTCTTCAGAAAGAAAAGAGGCTTGTTTTCTCTTCTACCAACTAAACTACCACATTGTATTTATAATCAAAATCACTTGACTTGGTAGTGTTTTTTCATTCAAAACAATCTTCCTATATGCTTGCTTCTATCTATTCACCATGCCAGCTATGAAATAGGGAAATCATGCATGTTAGACCCAAGACACCGTCAAATTCCATCTTTTTCACAAAGAAAATCAATCCACTTCTTTTCTGTCAAGATTCACCTTACATGGATGATTTTGTTTTGATTTCTCATCTGGGGACTGCGCAACTTTGCTTCAGAATTCTTTTAAAACAGTGGATTCTCCTCTTTTAGATCTTCTCAAAGTTTGAAGGTTTGTGAAAGTTCGAAGGATTGTCACAGGGGATGTGAAGGATTTTTTGACTTTATCCCTCCGTGAGAATCTCTGACAACAAGCAACCTTTGATTTTACCAAGAAACCCTTGATCTTTCATTTCCAACTCAAAGGTTATCCAAATTCTCTTATGCCTCTAAAATCGTTGTCCCTTCTTGTCAAATCAATTTCAACTCAATACAAACCTTCAGAAAACTGGCCATTTGAAATGAGTCGGCATCCAATCATCCTACCTTGTTGCCATTTTCTCCAAGTTGACAAGCTTGCACTCTATCCATTCTAACTTTCCCACACAAATAACATACCACACCTTTACAACACCCTTATAAAAATTGTTTGAAAGTCTATCATAGATCCTATCCACCTTGGCAAATCACATGGTCATCGTCGGTCAATCCGACACTAACTTTCCATGTGGCAAACAGGTCCAATCCAAAGTATGACTTGGCATAGCCAACTCACTGCTTACTTCACCTTGGTCAACGACCCCACCATCAAATTTTCCTCTGATAATAACAGTCGACCCTCTCCCAACTATCTCTCTCATTTGATGGAATGCAGGTACCACCAAATATGTATTTGTTAGACATGTCTTCCTCAAGCGAGGGAAATTTAGGATGAGAAGAGGAAAGAGAGACATGTAGTAGGTCTAAAAGAGGGAGATCAACTAGAGGTCAAAATATTAGAAGAAAATTTTGTAAATGCATGGAGTTGTTTCTTGCTCAAGTGGGGTCATGTTCTTATGATGATGAGAGCATAGGCGACATCAAGGTGCCCTTGAGGTACAAACATCTACAGAAATAGTGGGTACCCAAGGAACTTCCTCTAATAAACATTGATTTTTGTGTTAACTAGAGGATATATCGTATAGCACCATCATCTCTACATGGTTTGGCCCTATTTTCCATGGACGACATAAAGGTTTGCTACAAAGAAGTTTCTGAATTGATGGAGTATGTCAGACCCTGTTACAATTACAAAAATTGGATATAGTTGGTCTGATATACACAAAGTATGCATAGGTATGCATTGTCAGCAAATTATATATAGCTAAAAGATAATGATCAAAGTAAAAGAGTGGCTATGTACATTGACAGAAGACCAAAAGCAACAGGGAATATTGTAGGTTTTATAAACAATACATGACCTGTGTCAACTTATAGGTAACCCAATTGCATATTCGAGGCACACGAGGGAAACTGTGTATTTGTATGTGCGATAAAATCAATAAGTGTAGGAGAAGAGCTGCTAATTGATTATAATTTGAATCGCATAGATACAAACAAAGTTACTATCGTGGGGGTGGTACGTACTTATATATACCATTTAAACCAACCTCCAATTAGTAACTCCAATATACCATTTTATTATTAAGATTTTTTGGTAAGTCTATTGGTTTCATTTCGGTAATGTTTTTTATATTTAATTTTTTTCATAGCCCGACATTGATCCAACACATAGCATAGATCAGGATATAGCTTGAGGCACTTCTACCGAGCAGGTAAACCTCATTGGAATTGTACAAATTAGATACAAGCAAAATGTTATATTATTTTGTTCTTTTCTTTAGGGTTTTGGATTAATTTTGATAATGTTACTAATATTCTTCTCAAAAATGGATCTTTGGGGAAAGGCACCTATAGTAGCTGAGAACATCGATACAGAGGTGGACTCACTATTATGCAATGATGGCATCACATGTTCCACAAACCTTGCTAAAATGATAAGAAAGATGCAAAAAAATAATAATAAAGAAATTCTGAAATTGTTATTCATAGTCCCTCAAACTTATGAGATACAAGAGAGGGTGAAACAATTGATAGAGAGAGCACAAAACTTGCAATTAAGGAGTCATGAAATCTTTAATTATAACATAAGTTCATTCATGGTTTATATTTTATACTCTTTTATGTCATGAACTAAAATATGTACGTGTTGTTTTTACAAGAGTTTTTGCATCCTCATGAAGCTGGTGGCCATGATCAGGGTACTCTATGTAGTTCAAGTGATGACCATGTTCTATGCATACACCAACTCATATTTTTACATGTTCCTATCCTTCTGTTAACGTGTTATTACTCTTATATTTATTGTATTGTATATTTAATATATTAATCTTTAGGTGTTGTCCATGTTCTTTTGCATTCACCACCTCATTTGACCTCATCATCAAAACCTATATTTCCAAATGCAATGTCGGCAACATGCAACATGCAGTCATTGAATACTGCACTGACTTGTGCAACAAGACATGTACCCGGGGATGTAGAGGCCACTAGTGGTGATATTTTAGCAGCATTTCCTAGATTTTCCCATATTACTAGTACGGGAACGTTGCCGATCACATTTGTGGTGATCAATGATCTTGTTATTATAAAGATAGAGAAGATTCTAGGTACTTTAAAACAATTATTATATATAGTCCAATTGTAATTTACTTATTGATCACTCATTTTGGACTGATGATCCCATGATTTTTTCCAAGCAATGATGTTTTTTATAAACATCTCAATAATATTACATTGGAGATCTTTGGGCCCACCATACATACATGGTGGAATGCCCAAAATCGACAATTAAAAGATGAACTCATAAACCGTTTGGCTATGTTGTTTGGAAATGACACATTCAAAAAAACCAAGGCCCTTCAGAAAGATGGAACATATATAAAGTATGTGAGGGACCAATATAGGACACATTTAGAGAAGAACAAAGAGTACGAGCATCCCCCCATGATTCCAGAGAGGGAGTGGAAGGACTTGGTTTTGGATGAAAAGGATAAAGATGAAAAGAGAAAAGGACATACACCACCAGGCGAAGGAAGGTATGTGATACTATTAACAATGTAATTATGTACTAATTACTCTTTATATTTACATAATATAACATATTTCAAACTTTTCATAGGTTTCTCAATGCATCAAAAGCAACTAAGGTAGGACTAGAAAAGCACAAACAACACAAACTTGGCTCTGGTGGTTATATGGAAGTTGTCACACGAATTGTAAGTATCAATAAATGAAATATCGCATCGAAATAATAAATTGCAAATAATTTTTTAATCAAACAATAGAAGCAAAATTCATGATACTAAGCAAAAATGCAGAGCTTTGAATTCAATAGAGCACCCATAGAAGATGACATGAAAATTGCCTTCCAGCAAGGCTATGGAGCCGTGGTTAAACGCTTAAGAGAATTGAGTGGGAAAACACAAGTTTTTGATGCATCCATCACATAGGTAAATAAGCTAAATGAAAAGTATTTAAAATTGAATACTTGAGCAATAATCTATTTGATGTTAATTTCCAACATAAAGTGACTATATTTGTTTTAAATAAGAAAGCAATGAGAACAATGCACATTGCATTGGAATGTAGTCTGGTAAGGGTGGACAACAACATGCACATGAAGAAGGTTGTGGTGTGCATCCCAATACTCGAGGTATTCATGTTCTATACAATTTTTTTATGTAATTATTAATACAATTAAACATCTTTAATTGAAATTGGTGTAGTAATTAATGTAACCTTTTTTGTTTTTATTTTAGAGCATGTAGAGCATGGTGAACAAGTGGAGCATGATCAGGGTAGACAATATCAGGAATGTGATGTGCCCCCATTAGGTAAAGAGGACCACTATTATTACTTTAAATAAATTTAATTGCAATTGGTGTATTGATTAATGTAACCTTTCATGTGTGTTTCAAGTCTAGAGGATTTAGAGGGTGTTCAACATGTTGAGGATGAGGCTAGACAAAATGATGAGGAAGATGATGTGGCCCCATCAGGTAATGAGAACCCCTATAATGTTCTATTAATTAATGAAATACTTGTAACAATAATAAAAAATCTTATGAATTTAACCCATTTCTTTGTTATTATAGCAGAGCCCCCTTTGCCTAGGCATCCTCGTCGTGAGTACCCCTAAACCTTAATCTAAACCTTATCCCCCTTTAACCATAAATCATTGTAATTACCTTTGGCCCTTTTGGCATTGGATCAAATCCTCACTTGGGAAAGTTGTTAACTACTTCTACTCTCTATCGTCAACTTGCTACAATTTTTTCTGATCCAATCCTTGTTTATGAACATCTTTGCTTATGGACTGTGAGAGGTCACTTTGTGGTTTGAGATCTTTATAATCTTAGTGTGTTGTTGTGATTGTAATCTCTACTTCCTTTAACCCTTCATGACCTTGTACGTCATCTTTGACCTATAACTAGTCATTGTATTGTAGTAGAGTGCATAATGGCTACCTATCTTCATCAGGGATTTGCATGTTACTTCTGTCATTTTCCTCCCTCTCATATTCACACTTTATCAAGGTATTCATTACCCAAATACTCCCTCTTGGTTGTGTTTGTATATTGTTAGAATATATGGGATTGTTGATTTTGTATATTGTTAGAATATATAGTTTACCATAGTTAGTTAGTCATTGAGGTAAGGAGTTATATAGGGGTAGTTCAATATTTGAGAAATCTTATCAAATCATATTCCATATTTGCAATGCTCTATATTCCTTAATGGCAATTTTTTTTTTAAATATAGCCTGTTCGTCAGAATTCTGATGGACATGCCCAACATAAGCTCTAACAAGAGTGTTGTATTTGTGACAATATATTTCATCGCAGATACAACACTCTTGTTGGAGCTTCCTTGCATTTGTTGTCAAAATTCTGAAAAAAAAAAGGACACTATGTTTCGATAATAATGTTGTACCTATGACAAAAAATTTCGTTGCAGGTGCACCATTCCCATCAGGGCTTCCTTGCATTTGTTGTCAGAATTTTGACAAAAAATAGCACTATGCTCCGATGGGACTGTTGTACCTGCGACAAAATTTTTTGTTATAGGAGCACCATTCTCGTTGGAGCATAATGCTCTTTTTGTTAGAATTTCGATGAAAAACCCCGTCCATGGTTCATTGAAAGATTGGCTACTTCGTCGCAATTCCAATGAATTAGAAAGCCACATTATGTATCAACTTCCGACAAAGAAGGTGTTGAAATTCCGTCGAACACATATCCATCAAATAACCCGACAAAATTTTAGTGACAAAAAACTTTTCATCGTTTCGTCGAAATTACGTCAATAATATGTTGAAATTACGACAATAGTTCATCAAAAAATGACTCCAAATGAGTTATTGCCAGATCTTGACTGGCTTAGGCTTGTACAATAGTTGCGAGCATGAGCTTTTCTGCAGGAGATATATGTCCAATGTTTAGTGGACCATCTAGATTGATAGGGTTCTAAGGTGGGGTCCCTATAACTAGAGGAGTGATAATTTCCAGATCAGCTACTCCTTTTCCTTTATCTACCTCAGCGACCTTAGCCTCTATACTCCCAACATCCTTCTTCTCTTCTCCATCCCCTTTATCTTTTGCACTAGTGTTGCTACTTTTTGTAGTATCATCCTTTTGGATCTTAGGGGTTGCTGAACTGTACACCACTAGAGGGTTATCACCGGTCTCAATGTCAAGTATTATGTTACCTTGATCTTCCAGATGTCCCTCAGTCTGAGTTTCATCCTTCTAACCACCAAAAATACCTTTCTTTTCTTTCAGCTGAGAGGACTTAAATGCATCTTTGTACAAGGGATCATTTTGAATGATTTTTCTCCATATATCCTTTGTTTATTTCCTTGCCTCCGCTACCTTCCCAATCATTAATTTGTTCACTCTGTTTTTGCTTCTAAATTCTTTCTTATTTTCTTCCTCAATAAGCCTCTTGGAGTCTTCATGAGTGATATAGGTGCAGACATTTATTAGTTCTCTCTCTTTCATTTCTTTGTTTGTTTTGCTTGTTGTCATTCTCCTTGCATCAATAAGATTATACAAATCCTTGGGAATTCTCTTCTCCAACTCAATTAATGTTTTGCTAAAATTGTGTAATTATAATACAAGTGCTTCTTCTACCTTTCTTTAATCAACCTTGTTCAAATTCGCATAAAACACTCCAATATTCTTTAGATTGACATCAAATATTATTTCATCTATCAACTGATCTATAGATAATGAAGTAATAGATGCATATTTACCTTGTTTATTACCAAACTCAGGTTGATTTTTAACCTTTCTTTCTCTCTTAGGTCTTCCAGAAGTAGTAGGATCAAATTTTGCTTTCTCACTTTGTTGGGCTCCACCAGACTACGACTTCCTCACCACTCTAAGAAACTCATCTTTCTTTTTTTCCTTTCCTGCTTCCTCATTAGAATTTGTTTCAGAAGCCACCAGAGACACAACAACATAATTCATCTTGGGCTTCTCCTTCTATTTCAATACACCTTTCCCGAATGGGATAGGTCTTGAAGATGATACCACCAAAGCAGGAGCAAACTTGGTCTCTTTAGGTTTGACCTTGGAGGGAACCAGATCAACCTTAGGCTTCTTGGTTTCCTTTTTGGCCTCTTTTTGTGCATATTCTCATTCTTTCTTCACCTCCTCCTGGATGAATCCCATCTAAGTTGCCACCTCCTTAGCCATCTTTGTAACTTTCCTTTTTCTGGCAGGTGCAATGAATTGTCTATGTAATTCAAGGTATTTTGTAATGCCCCTCCAAGAACCCCCAAGGGTGAAACAATTTTTTTTTTAAGTATAAACATCATAAGTGCATCTACACAACATGCGCAATAACACAAGCAGAAGACTTACACCAGAATTCCTTAAGGGTTACCAACGAAGAATTAACTTCAAGAATAAATTCCACAGAACCATAAATCCACATAAGCATCATTAACTCAATGATCACAAGAATCCAAAGCAAATAAAGATTCATCATAGAAAGATTGAAAGGATACAATATAATTTCCACTTCAATAAGCATTTACTAACATAATTAAGGAAACTGATAAAAACATCCCAACATAGGATTACATTACTCTTCCAATACATAGCTTCTCAATAAACATATAAGGATAGATCTCATCCAATTACAAGGTTACAAAAGATCAATGATACAATGATACAATGACCACATAGGTCTACAAATACCAATAATCTTCAAAACACGAGAAGAAGCATGAGTCACAAACCACAGGAACACTTGCGAAGCCAATCCTCGCATGATGGTATAAATCCGAACATCTGATGGGAAGTGGCATTACCACCCAACTATTTAATTCCCAAATGGAATCACCCCACCATGCTAGGAGATAGCTGAGGACCCTCAAACAAGAATAAGCATGACATGGTCAACCAAACAATATGACTCCATGATAGCACAAAAGACTCCACAAGAATCTAGGTGACTCAATTTCACAAACACAAGTGAACTAACATCACAAAATAGAAGTGAACCAAATGAAAGAGTGTCATCACATAGCTTAAGATGGATACCATGGTACAACCTCCATAGGTCCTGGCTCACTATTCTGGTAACCTTTCCCGAACCTCTGATTCCAACTAAGTCTCATGCGGACCCTACCAGCCTTTTGTGAAGACAAGGTGGTTGGTTTGCCATTCCAGGCCTTCTTGCAACATTATGAGCCCTGTACTAGCACTCACCTATGCAAGAGGTACAATTATCTTTTTAATGTAATGATACTACCCACCTAATCAATTCATTAGATTACCAGTTATTATCTAACTTTCGTTGGGTTGTAATGCCTACCACTTTGGGTGCAACCCCCAAGCGAAAGCCACTCTCTCAAAGGACACTACAGAAGCATGGTCACTCCTCGAGGACCCTATGGCGAAGCAGACAACCATAACACCACTATTAGAAACAAGTGGTCAAACAAGGACATACTGACTCTTTACTAACCATAAGGAAAAGACACTACATGGTTAAGACAACAGAGCCAACATATATCTCTTGGTCAAAGGTACCAATTACACCACCACAAGATGATTGAACCACAGAGAAAAATATCATAATAAACACTTACAAGGATAGCTAAATACATCTAGTTCGCACTCAAACAATCTTTGAGAATATCAACATCACAAGCACTTGCAACATCATTGATTTAAAAACAAAATGAAATAAAACACTCTTGTAGCAGTCACATTATTCACAAATCAATGTTCCATTAGAAATGAAATCCTCATTATACATTCAACTGGTTATAACATGAATTCCAACAGGCATTTAAATCATTTTCAGAATATATCCAAAACTACCAATTTGAATCTCTAATTCATGCCTTAATTTTCATTGATAAATTTATTAACCACATAATAAAAATCACATGAAAATCACATTACATCATGCAATACTACTTTAAAGATTCCATTTATAAAATTTAAGTTCTTAGCACTAACTAGTTTGGAGACTGGTGAGGGCTCAAAGCTAAGCGAGGGTCAAACTAACCCATAGTTGTGCTGCTGCTGGGGGCAACAAACACTACCTACCAGTAGTGCTGCTACCACTCGTAACAACCCTACCGATTGATGGCTGCTGCTACCAACCGGTAGCACTGCTACCAACCGGTAGTGGTACTACCAATTGGTAGTGCCCACTACCAACCGGTAGTGATATTGCTGACCGGTAGTGCCCACTACCAACCGGTAGCGGTACTACCAACCGGTAGTGGTACTGCCGATCGATAGTACCCACTACCAACCGATAGCAGTACTGTCGACCGGTAATACCCACTACCAATCGGTAGTTCTGCTACCTGCGAGTAGAAGACACTACCGACCCACGTGATGAGACAATCCCATCACGAGAGCGGTAAAGTCCACAAGAGAGGCACAAGAAACATGCCTCCAAGCATTCTAAAACCTAAAAGACACAAAATCAATAACCACAAGGGACATTCCATTTCCAAAATTATTTCACTAGCACACACATACAGTGCCAATTTCCAAAATTTCAAGGAGGAGTTACCAGCAAGGTAAATGGTGAAATAAACACACTGGAAAGAATGGCTAGCAAACTCTTGATAGTAAGAAGCAAGGATGCAATTAGCAACCCAATCTAAAATACTTTCTTTCCAAACAAGAGGTAAATCTAGAAGTCATAACACACAACAAGGAAGATATGAACAATTCCTTTCCTGAATGCAACCATAAGCTAATAGCATCACACCATCAACTATATCAGGAAATTTTTCTTCCATTTCAACATTCTAAAATAATCTACAAGTAGATTTCATTTTCCAATCACACAGGATGAAAACTTAAATATGCAAGATCAAATCAAAACATCAAAATAGATTTCCAACTTGAAGCAAAGGCAAGCAAGGAAATGAAGGAACACCAGTCTTACAACACAGGTCGAATCTCCAGCTCCTCCAGGAAGTTTTTCGATAATTTTCTCTCCAAAAATTCTCTTCTTCTCCTATCGTGAATCCTAGAATGGATGCCCAAAAATCTCTTTTTAACCTATGCTTCTTGGTTAAAGTTATTTCATCCAATCAGATTTAAATATTTTAAAACTAAAAAGCAATCAAATTTATTTCTTTCCCAAAAATAATAATTCTTTCAAATGATTACATTAAAAAGCCAAAATGGAAAATACAAAGGGAAGCTTTTATTTATTTCTTTTTCCATAAATACTTCCTTCAACATTAGTATTTAACCTTTTTAAATGGCTGGGCAATTTATTTATTTCACAAAAATATCAATGCAACTTTACACAATAAATTAAGCCATTTAACCATTTAATCTAGCAATTCATCAATTTAATAAATCAATAATCACAGAGCATAATAATTAAATGATTATGCCAACACATGATAGAATCATCCACTTAAATAAACGGAAACATGGAAGACCAAGACAGATCAAATGATGACTCTCAAATGACCAAACCAAGGCACCATGACATGCATAACATCTAGACAGGGAAACACAACTGACTGATAACACTCACACGAGTGTAACTGCGGTCAAGCTAGGGTACAACAACTATCTCCTCCACTCCCATCGGATATATATATATATATATAAGGCACGCTCAGACCTATGAAACCAGGTGGAGTCGATACCCCGTACCTACCTGGTACTTGTACCTACAATGTCTTGCACCAAAGAACCACACGTGCATATAGAAAATATACATATAGACACCGTAAACACACTGATGAAGGAGAATCATGATGTTCCCTATCTCACCAGAGTGAGTGAAGGAAAATCATCCCCTCGCATCCCAATACACTTGCAAACATGCAACATATAAATAACGCATCACAATATAGGGGAAAAGTGTCAGTCCATGATAATGATCCATAAAAAATAACATTACTCATAAGCACTGAAATACTACATAAAATCATACACCATAAATCCAGATAAAGTATGAAATAACATCGCATAATATCCAAATCAAAATACAATAATGTTCCACAGAACAGTCACTGAAGTAACTCAAATCATACAAAAGAGGCTGATCGAGGAGGGGTACTACATATTTCTACTTGAATGTTTTGAATCTCCCTTCCTTAGGGTCTATCATTTGAATTAGTAAGTGCTGAGAATATGCCTTAAGTGTAATGGAGTCAACTTCATACCCCATGGGCATGATCCATACCATTTTGGGTTCCACCACTTCCATTTGGCATTGATCTTTGTCTACCATGAAGAAAATGGTTTTCTCATACTTTTCCCCAATTTCCTTAGGAATTCTCTCTCTACTTTTCATTGTTGCTTGGAAAGATTTTAAGTATCCCCAGAGAGCCAATATTATCATTGTTGCATCTCTAATTCACCACAATCCCTCTTTAATCTGCATCACCACCGGTCTATCATAGGCCCATTGGAACTTTCCTTTCACACTGAGTATCTCATTCAAGAAGTATAAGGCCAAGAAAATAACAAGAGTTCCATATTTGAAGGTTTTCTTCTTATCTTGCTTAATTTTATTCAAATTGCTTAATAACTCATTCAGGAGGACTGCGCATAGATCATACCTTTTGTCATCTTTCAACATTTGATATGTAGAGTAAATGGCAGTTTTAGAGACTGAGTTATGTATGCTTGAATGGTAAACCTTGTAACCAACCACCATTGATGCAAACTTCACATCATTCTCCAAAATGTCATTGATGGTCATTAATTTGTTATCAAATTTGGAACCAGTGGTGTCATTTGATACTTTCCTCATGCTAGGTACTTCACCGGACTCACTAAGGCATGTCACGGATTGGATCACCTATTTGGTAATCTTGTTTGGCCTATCAAGCCATATGAATTCATCATGAACCAAATTGAGAATGTACCAGATCCACTTTGCTTCATCGAATAGTGGGAAATAGACGAACTGTGACCTTGTCTTGAAGGACTTTGTACTCGGGTTTGAGATTTCCAAAATTGTTTGCCAAGTGTGTGTTGTACAGGTCCAACATATATGTGTTTCCAAGTTCCTCAAGATCATAGTGGATGTATGCCCTAATATCTTCATTATGAAGCACGCCATAGTGTACTGAAGAAAATGCACCTTTTGAATCATCCTCAACCAACTTGAAAGGGTGTTTCTTGAATATAGGTTTGGCCCTGTCCTTAATCTCGACAACCAAATGAGTAGCAACACCAGAAACTGAAGCCATTTTGAATTTTAGGGTTTATAGAAACTGAAAGCCTGAATAGATAAATACCTAGATTTGCAACCAGGTGCTGAAATTTGCTTTAGGATTGTTGAAATCACTATGAAAATTGCAAAATCACCTTTCTCTTCTTCTCTACACTATTTTCTTGATTGCATTGTGACAAATGAATTTGTCAAATGCCTTTTTATCTTTCAAAAACCTAATTCTTCACTACAATAAATGTTGCAACCGGTTACCATGATTTTAATAGAGTCACTTACTGGAGCATCAAATCTTCTTTGAAACATCTAGATAACATCTGTATATCTGATCTAAGCCTTTTGCAACCTTCTAAAATCAACTGTAGATCACCAAAGAGGGGGTTCTTAGAATTTGCATGAAGAGTTCCTTGTGAGACATAAAGCCCTAGTTACCGGATGAAGATCTTGTACCAGATTCAGGTGCAGATCCATTTTCTGCTTTAGATTCATCTTTTATGACCCACGTCTTCTCATGCTTGTCTTTGATCTCTTCTACCTTTTCTTTTCCCTTATCATCTAATTTTCTCTTGTCTACCAGAACACTGTTCTTGCTTATGCAGTACTTTGCAATGTGACTGGTTTTGTTGCATGCATGACAAACAACTTTATTCTGGATAGGTCTAAAGTTCATCCGATTTGGTCTCATCCTACACTAGTTAGAGATATGTCCAAACATCCCACAAGCATATCATCTTTTGTTTTGGAAGTTATTCACTACTGCTCTACACATATTTGACTTGTGACCAAAATTATTGCATAAGAAACACTGATTGGTAAAGGTAGGAGAATTATTCATGTTGTTTATTTCATTATTCATCCTACTTCTATATTGATTCACCATATGAGTGAATTTATTGCAAGTAAAGCATCTACCATTGAATTTATAAGCATTATGTTGCCTTATCAGAGGATTCTTGCTCTTATTCTTATTAGGTTTTGCATTGCTTTTCCCAGATCCAGAGGATTCACCTTTCTCAAATCCAATTCCTCGCATGTCATTTCCATGTCTCTGACTTTCCAACATCTCATCAAGCCTTGCTAAGATAGATTTGAATTTGTATTTGTAGTCATTAACAGTATCAGGTTCATCTCTTAAGCTAGCAATATGTCTTTCAAGTTCTTGACCATTATTCCTTAATTGTGTCAACTCAAGCTTCAATCATAGGTAATCCTGAAGCATTCATCAACTCTTTCCTTCAATGATTGTTTCAGATTCTCTTCATTTTTTTTTAATCCTAAATCTCCTTAGTCAGCCTCATCACAATGGATTGCATCTTGTTCTTCAAGGCAACATTCTCTCTTTCAAACTTGTTAACTTCATCAGCTTTATCCTGGTATTCCAAAATATAATCTTCTTTCTCCTTCGACTTGTCCATCAATTCTTTCCTCTTTTCTCTTGAAGTGTTTGCTTGATCCTTCAAGTCATTAATGAAATCATCAACATCATTCAACTTTTTCTTCAAGGTACAGATCTCATTTCCAGCTGCATCAAGATCCTCAAGTGCCAAACAGAGTTGTCTCTGAAAATCAGAATCCATTAATTCAATCTCCCAGAGCTTCCTCAAGTGGTTAGGCTTCCTCAAAGGAACTATGCTCTGATACCAATTGTTGAAATCAAGGATCACTGAGGGGGGGGGGGTGAATCAGTGATCTACTAGTTAGCAGATTTTAAAACTTAACTTTAAACCATTAGAAGCAAACACTTGAAACTGAAATGCAAAAACATATAACAATCAACCACAAAATCATAACACTGGATTTTTATGTGGAAACCCAAATGGAAAAAACAACAGTGGGATCCGAACCCACAATGTTATTCCATTATGTCCAGTAGCAAAACAATATTACATTATGGGAATGCTCAAGCATTCAAGCACACTTCCTAGAGCCCACTGCTCAATTACAATAACTTGGAAGGCTACAAACCTTAGGGAAGGCTCAATGCCTTTCAAATTAGATACAGTGATGAATTACAGTGAATTAACTCTAAAATGACATCTACAATGCCTAAATGAGTTCCAGTTCAATGCCAAATAAACTGACTAGATGCTACTGAAATAAGAATGTGCATGTGAAATTTTTCTACAAAGGATTCTTGATCACCACTCACTTGCATATAATTGCATCATACACCAAAAATATCATCCACACCAAACTTATATACCAACAATCACAAAATAGGTCATTTACCATGTCGGTTTGCTAGGGGTAACATATAGTCTCATGTTGGCTTGACCTAATTCCAAGTGATAAATGTGGATCACCAAAACAATAATAGAATGATGTGTCTATGTTGGCCCAATCAATCAAAACATAATTCAAAGCACAGAAATCACCGAAAAGCTTCTGAACCAAGACTGGCCTATTCACCCTGGAATATTAGTTAACCAGCTACTGGTTAACACCTACTTCTAGATAAAACAAATTACAACCACTGGATCAAATATCTATGAATATTTTCCATCAATGAAAACCCTAAACCAATAATCAACCACCAAAAACTAATAGAAAATACTAAATGAGTGTTAATTGCCAACAGATTTGTATCACAAAACCCTAGCTAGTAGGGTTATGTTATATCTAGTATCAAAGGTTGAAAATGATTTTAGATCCCTAATAATTTACATAGATTTGTCTTGATGAAATATTTTTGGTTGCTTTTTCACTGCTTTAGATGCATTTGCATTGTCTTTTTCCTTCATTCTGACAATGTTAGACTTGTATAAGTTCTTTACTGCTACTCTCTACATACACCTGATGCTATCATGTTTTATAGATCCATCAACTGTTTCATCTCTAAGTGTGCTCTTGAAGATATCTTTTATTGTAGTTCTTTTTCAAACTCATGCAATGATAGTGAACAATATATCTTGCTTTCCTTGAATTCTCTATGATGCAAATGTTGTTATTGAATTTTGTACTTGCTCATATTTATCAATACTTTGCAATGCACCATACTTTGTTTTGGCACTACACATGATTTTCCATAGTAACTATGATCTTTATGGATGAGACCGCTTTAAAACAATGATGTTGCATCTTTCACACTACTTTGAAAGATGCCATCACTCTCCTTGGTAGAAAAAATGGGCTTTGAAACAACTCCTTATCACTGTTCTTTATGAAGGGTTCTTGCTATTATATTTTTATTTCACTTTATTAAGACCTTGAAACATTAATTACTTGCTCTCAATGCATTCCTTAATTCTTTGAACTGTACCTCATTTCTTCTCTTTGACAATGAATATTGTCATTATCTACCATGACTACTCTATGGCTAGACAATCCCTTCAACCTTTATATTGTTCATATCACTATTACATAGTGTTGAAGCATTATGATGATGAACTGCTATAGGCTATGACCTTCACTGTCTTCTATCCACTCAGTAGATTGTAATGTGATTGTAGTTTTGGCAGTGACCTTACTCTGAATCTATGCCATTCACTTCTCTACAAACTTGTGCATTGTGATGCACTCCTTTGATCTATTCCCCCACCTGTAACTATAAAATATGAGACCATGTTACTCCCTATGTTCCTTGAACTGATCCATGGCTTTTGACAGTCGTATTTATCATTAGGCTCCTCTATTTCATTGGATGTGGTTGTATCTTTTCCATTCGTGTTCTCAAAAGGCTAAGGGCTTCTTATTGAAATGGTGACAATCATATAAAGGACTATATCTATAACCTGTGAAGGCCATTGTTTTATGTCCTTTTGGCAAGACTTTGTTTGTAAAGATATATCTTGATGTGGATCCTAAATTGTATATAGCCTTCCTGTTATACTAACTATCATGATCATAGTCTTCTTGTTATGTTTGCTTTTGCCTTGATGCTTGGATATGGTTATCTTTGTAGATCTCTGCCATTAGAAAGGGTACTAATATCTAACTACGTTTGTACTAATTTTATGATTATCTAACTATTTTATGCTCATGGGATAGTGTTCTTATTCATGTAACTAATGAGATCTAGGTTTATTCACTATCCCAAGGCTTTATATTTATGACAAAAACACTGACAACATTGACCACTGCTACTCTGAGTCTTTATACTATGTCTCTTTATGTGTGGACTTGTAAAGATGCCCCTAGTAATATTAAAGTCTCATATTTTATCTACTCATGGTAGGGTTCATGTAACAAACTTGCATCGACTATTAGCTACTCTTTCAATGAGAAGCCATAACTATCCTAACATACATACTATCTTCGTGGACTTTATCATTGCACTTTGTGTCTTAGTTGCAATTTTTTTTATTAAAATGACAAACCAAAACTATCTTCTTTTAATTGTTGTTGTCAAAAGTTTGTTCTTTCTATTAGAACCATCCAATAAATTTGACTATCCTAAAAATGGATATTTGGCTCATACAAGGTTTAGACAGTGAGATACATAGCTATCCACTATCTTGAGGCTTTATATTTATGGCAAAAACATTGTCAACATTGACCACTGCTTCTCTATGGATAATGGGACTTCTCTTTTCATCTTTCACCTTGACATGAATGACCATGGCTACTCCAATGATTATAAGGGCTATCTTTATATCACTCATTGAAACAAGTTGATTTTTATATTCATTGTCATTATTTTAACTATTGTACTTTGAGATATTGTGACCAAAGAGTATTATTGTGTTATAATAATTTATTGCTTTGAATGTTGACAGGCTTGTTGTATTCACTTTTGGACTGCTCTATGTTAGACAACATTGTTTTCCATTGCATGATTGTATCTTGATATGTGATAACCTAGTTTCTAATTTCACTGTTCTTTAGGCTTCAAGTGAATAATTACTTAGACCTACTACCTATTGATCCATTGATACATTAGCCAATGGACACCTCACCTAAAGGCATTGACTATCTTCTTCTGTCATTGACACTTGCCACTATATATGCTTTGAATCATGGGTGCTATTGGTTGAACTTGGGGCTTTACAATCACTACATTATGTGATTTCTTGTTGTGATTGTACCTTCATAATGTTCCCTTTACTGTGAACTCAACATGAAGGTTGTATAATTATTCTTTCCTTATGGTTCTTTGTCTTAAGGATGTCAATATCATGATGTACTGCTTTGTGGTTTCTTTGTTACTATGTATTCATCATTTTATGGAAAGCATGTTCTCATCCACATATGACTTGAACCTTGGGCTGCTCATGTTGGTTGTGTTTGATGCATTCCATACTCTAATCTATCTTAGTTATATTTTTCTTAGTAAGTTAACATTTTATGCATCTTTTATGACTGAGGCATCCTTAGGTCTGTGTCATTTTGCATCAATGGTTGTTCTTTGATTGAAGTTCATGACAATGATTGCCATCATTATTTACACTATTTTTAATGGGCTTTGAACATTATTTTTATGGGTTATGATGAGATTACTCCATTCATCTTGAATGTGTCTTATTGACTTTGACTTCTTTAAACTTGGGAGATGGTCTGATTTTTAAACCATGGTATGAAACCTTTTATGACTGCACCTTTAGTGCTACTATGATTGTAATATAGGAAAGATGATAAGTATTCTTTTTTTATTCAAGTTTCGAGGTTTCATTCTAGCACACGATGGTTATTAGAGCATTGTGATTGCTTTGGATAACTATCTGTGCCAAAATGAAATCTCGACACTTCTTTGGGACACTATTGATCTGAAACTTAATGAGATGGGCTCAACCCTTGTGGGAGCCACATTTTACACCACTCATGATCAGTTGATAAACACCCTTGTTACTTTCATGTATCTATAGATGAAGAAAACAAGTTAGACAAAAAAAATGCATATCTAATTTACTCTTGATGATTTGATTTGATATTTGTCTCTTGAATAGTATGTTGAGCCAACTGTTGTGATGCACATGAGGGATAGATTATGTATTTGTAAGTGCATATGCAGATATGGAATGATGACCCTTGATTTTTCTATCAATACTTTCTCAAATGCAGGTCCAAGGCAACAAGAAGGGACAACTAGATGCAAGATGGGCGAAAGACTTCATATGCTACAAGGTAACTCAAAGAGGTCTCGTCATTCAGGAAATGATGAGTCACTCTTCTTTCTCTGCATTTACCTTTATGTTTACATCTTCAAGTATATAGTTTATTTCTCATTTGCACCATGTATTTTGTGATAAGTTATTTGAACTAATTGTATTTGGTTTTTTATTGCTTTGGCATTTGATGTCAAAGGGGGAGAGATTGATATGAAAAAACACATGGATAACACATATTATTCCTAGGGGGAGAGATTGTTACTTTGAGGAGAGATTGTTGGAGAGATTGATTACTCTTTGTATCTATATTTTGGGAGAATTTTGGTTTTTGGTTTTTGGTTTTTGGCATTTTTGTTTTGGCGCTTTGATGGTTTTTCCATCTTGTGTTTCCATCAATACCAAAGGGGGAGATTGTTGGCATTTTGGATATGTTGATATGATTTTTTCATTGATGTGAATACTTGTCATCGCTTGTCAACACTTATCAACACTTGGAGATTTTGGTTATGTTCACTGGCAAGTCAGAGACTTATGCAAGTCACTAGTATTTGGTTCACCAGTAGATTATATTGTTCACCGACACTTGGAATGACATGGAGACTACTTGGTTATGTCGAAGACATTATTTGATCACTTGGTTTTGGCAATTTGATTAACTATTTATTTGGGTTTGCATATTTGTTGTTACTGGCAAATAGGTGCAAGATAAGCACTGATAGACTTGTCTATTCCAGATCAGCACGACATGATATGGAGATGATTTATTATTATTGTAAATGCATTGAGCCGACATCATGCATCAGATATTAATTTTTTTGTAATTGATTTTATTGTAATATCTTTAGTGAGTCGACCTATTCAATTGGTCTTAGGTTATGGTATATATGTAAGATCTTATTTGTAAGATCAAAGTAAGGATGCGAAAAGGATTGCAATAAGGTTTATGCAAAGATAAGAAGAGCTATACATGCATACATCATTTGAAGGTTGAAGGAAGGATTTTGTGAAGGCAATCTGAACTAAACCGGTACTGAATCCAACATATGAAGATGCTATTTTGTGTAGTACATTATCATTGGATTTAACCATCCAATTGTAGTCAGTGTGACTCTCATTTTGTGATTGAGCAGTGAGCTCTAGGCATCTAGCCTTTCTACATGTGTAGAATCCATATTGTACACACATACTATCTGCAGTAGTATCATTTGATTGTGGGTAAGGCTTCCCACTATGGTTTTTCCCCTTACAAGGTTTCCACATACAAACATTGGTGTTATGTGTTGTGGTTGTTATTGTCTTTCTATTTCATGCATTAATCTTTACCGGTATTGCAATTAACTGTTAAGAATGTCTACCGGCATAAAGTTTGGTTTACCGGTATTAAGCATTAAGTTTTGGTTAAGTTAATTTTGGTTGAATTTATTGGATAATTGTTTCATCCCCCCCTCTCAGTTATCATCGGGACCTAACATTGTTAGTCTCACGGCTTGTGTGAGACATTGTACATTCATACTTAATAAGGATTACTCTTTTCCAGAAAGTACTCTCATACTATTTTGGATTTGAAATCATGGAAATATAATCTTCTTTTCTCTTTTCATGCACATGAATGTAATAATAGCATAATAAATATGTACCCTTTTGTATGTTAAAAACACTAAAGCTCTGCCTGATTGAGCTTGGTAGCAAAAATAGGTAACATTTATAGTGACATCTGCTATATGTTGTTAGATGCAATGATAGTCCCAAAGACACTGAGAGGGGGGGTGAATCAGTTTCTAACCACTTGATGGAATAATTGAACTTATTTATAACTTTGCAACCTAGACTAATGTACCGAAAAACAAGTAATAATGCAGCAAATAGAAATAACAAAGACATCATAAATGCACACCATAACACAAGATATTTTGGCGAGGAAACCCGGTAAGGGAAAAACCTTGGTGGGATTTGTGACCCACAATATTTACTCACTAGCCAATATGAATAAATATTACTTACAATAGGGGCCTACACATGCATGAAGGCCAATAGCCTAGAGCTCACTGCTCAATGAAAGAGTCTCACTAACTACAAAATGGATAATTAAATCCAAGACAATGTACTGCTCAAAATAGCATCTACAATGCTTGACTCAGTACCGATTTAAGCTCTGTCAGAAACCTTAACCAAAAAACTGTTGATGAATGATATTCACTCACATAACCTATCTGCCTTATTACAAAATCTTTTTGCTATCTTCTACATAATACAATTACATAATTTCCTCTCTATGCTATATCAAAAATGATCTATAAGATCTCATACATATATTAGTCTTTACAATACATCATGTCAACTTACAAATAATTAATTACTTTATAATATAATTCACATAAACAAAACTTGTCTCATGTTGGCCTGGATGTCGGTATGCTTCATTGCCGGTGTAAACTAAATGTCAATGAATAGACTTGTTGTGCCTGTCGGTGCCAGTGAATGATGTTTGTGTTGCCAGTGAACCTGTAGAATCCTATTACCGGTTGGTTGCCATCAATGAAAACATTAACCATACTCATGTGAGTGTAGAATGTCAACATATGTTTGCTTGCTAAACATCTTGACCAGTTGCCTTATGCTTTCCATTGGGCACAATGTCATTGAAACTTGTCAAAACTAAAAACACAACTCATGATACTGTAAGAATTCTAAAATCTCTCTAAACATGTCCTAATCCATTAATTACATGTATGTGGTTTGTGACAGTAAACTGAAATGACTTGTTGTCATGAATTATATGGTTGCAATTGATGGACTATGACGGGGCAACAACAAGACAACTCTAAAAATAATGTTGTAGTCCACTATAGCTATATAAAGGAGGTCTTTGTTGTGTGTGGCATTGAATACACAATGTCTCTTCCTCATATAATGAATAATTTCCTTTAATAAATATAGTGCATTACAGCAAGAAACAAAACTCCTTATAACTCCTACAGAACTGTGCACTAAGAACTTAGGAAAAACAAAACTGCAACTGATCTACTATGCAAAAGCACTTATTAACAACTAGAAACTGCTAAAATATATACAAATTTTAGGTATACCTCAAAATAAATGCTTGAGGTGAATCCCATTGACTGGGATTGCTTCAACTTCACCATCCAACTTGGACAGTTGGAAGGAATTGTGTTGCTTGCACTCAAAAATCATGTAAGGCTCGCTCCAAAAAGAATCAAACTTTGTATGATTGCCTAACCTACTCTTAAATTGATCCCATTTCAAGACAATGTCACCTTCCTTGAACACTCTAGGAGTTGCTCTCTTATCAAATGATCTTTTCATTTGAGCTTGGTGATGCTCAATCTTTCTCATTTCCTCATTTCTAACTTCTTCTAGCTCAACCAGCTGATCTAACCTTGTTGTCAAGGGATCTTCTTCAATCTTATCCAGCTGGTAAGCTAGATCAAGGGCTAGAAGTTCAAGTGAAATGGGCAACCTTACTTCTTTTCCATACACAAGCATGTAAGGTGACATTCTAGTGGACCTTTTTGGTGTGATCCTATCAGCCCATAAGGTTGATTTTAGCTTGGTATGCCAAGTTCTTTGATTACCTTCCATGGTCCTCTTAATGATCCTAAGCAGGTTCTTATTTTTGGACTTAGCCTGTCTATTTCCCTAAGGGTAATAGTTAGATGAAGTGTTAAGATAAACACCATTTTTAACAGCCCAATCAAATATTCTACACCCTACAAAAGCAAGAGATTTATCTGAAACTATAGACTTGGGTGTTGGAGTTTTTGGATATGGTTGTTCATTGCTAAAACTAGGATATATTGTTGTCATTGATGTCAACATATTCCTATGATTTATTCCGGTGAGTTTGGGAAGATCTTCTGATCCGGTTTTGTAGTTTGGTTATGTTGATCATTGCTTTATAGAATTTGGTATTTCCTCTAGTATATTTAGGTGTGATTAGATCTTGTGCTGAGGTTTTGGGATATTATTTGGGATGATCTTGTATATCTTCATTTCAGATGGTTCATGATTTGGTGCACCACAAGTTATCTTTCTTTGTGGCAGTTGTTGATTGGTTGTGTTCTTGATCTTTTTGATGTTGATCGATGAAGATTTGATACGTGGTGTTGGTGTAGCTACTAGTGATGATTCTAACACACTTGATGGTGTTTCCTAGTCATATCCTATTTATTTTGGTGATTCACATTGATCATTGTGCAAGTTTTTGGTGGTTTTTATCAACCGATATTGATTTTTGTGTTATGCGGTACTTCTGATGGTGTAGCATGTTGTGGTTGATCTTGGCTCAGTGGTTGATCTTTGTATCATGTAATGTAATCTTTGTAATTGTGAGTTGAGGGTTGACGGTTTAGCTAAACTTGTTATCAAGGTTGGTGAATTGTATATATAGGTGAGTTATTCACTTAGTTTTTGTGTCAAGGTAGTGTCTGCATTATCAAAGAGAGGTGAATATGCGAACAAGAGATTTATCATTCAGTGAAGTGTTGAGGTAAGATTAGTGTTGCAGAGAAGACAAATGTGCTTAACTAAAATTGTCATCAGGTATTTCTAGATGCTATCATTGCAGTTCATTTCTTTTGGATTGTAGTCTGAATCATATTGTAATTCAATGAGACTTCCTTGAGGGTTGTAGCCTTTTGGGCAAATATCTTTTGAGCCGTGAGCTCTAGGTAGTTTTTTTGAATGCATGTCCATTCCCAATTGTAATATTTTCACATACTACTATAGAGTATCATCTTACTGTGGGTAGGTTCCCACCACAGTTTTTCCCTTGACCGAGTTTTCCATGTCAAAAATCTTGGTGTTGTGCATTGTGCTGTTAATTTTCTTATATGTTTATTGCTGCAGTTTATCTGTTTATGTTTTGGAGTTTAATTTTGAGAATCCAGTGAAGACTAATTCACCCCCCCTCTCAATCTTCCTTCTTGATTGTTGCTAACAATTGGTATCAGATCTAGAACCTTCGATAGAATCTTAATTATCGGAGGATCTAGATTTGATACCAATTGTTAGCAACAATCAAGAAGGAAGATTGAGAGGGGGGGTGAATTAGTCTTCACTAGATTCTCAAAATTAAACTCCAAAACATAAACTAATAAACTGAAGAAATAAACAAATAAGCAAATTAACAGCACAATGCACAACACCAAGATTGTTGACATGGAAAACCCTGTCAAGGGAAAAACCATGGTGGGAACCTACCCACAATAAGATGATAATCTATAGTAGTATGTGAAAATATTACAATGGCGAACCTCGTCACTTGAGGAGATCCAGGATGGTAGCTCAAGGTATTCCTTTCAAGAAGGATAGTCTGAGGTTTGATGGAAGTAACTATACTGTATGGAAGAGCCAGATGGAGGTGCATTGAAATCTTTTGGAGAGGATTACTGGAAGATCACTAAGAATGTCTATTTTGTTCCTCAGAATGGACCATCCACTCCTGATGAGGTTAAGGAAGAATAATATAACATTAGAGCAAAGGAAGAATTGCTTAGTGCCCTAACTGATTCTTAAATGACAAATGTTATAGGACTTCAGACCACACATGAGATCTGGGAGAAGCTTGAGATCCTGTATGAAGGTGACAATCAAGTGAAAGTTGCTAAGTTGCAGAGCTTGAAAGGAAAGTATGAGACATTGAAAATGGGAGATGATGAGATCATGCATTCATACATGGCTAAGGTGAACAAACTTGTCCTTGGTATCAGGTGTGCTGGTGGAAAGATTGAGGAAGATGAGATTGTTGCTAAGGTGTTGAGATCTTTGCCTCCTACTTATAAACATAAGGTTGTTTCTATTGATGAGATCTGAAGTGTGACTACAATAACAAGAGATATGTTGTTTGGGAAACTTGTTGCATTTGAGCTGAGTGAATTTGGAGAATCACATGGAAAGTTTGAGACAACATTTAGAGCATCATCATCTGTATCTAGTAAGCAGAAATTTGATCATGATGACTACAGGATATCCATATATGAAAGAGAAATAAGAGAAATAACAAACCAAGAAAGAGAGCTTAATGATTTTGAAGCATTGATTGCCCAAAAATTGCCTAAAGGTGTCAGTAAGTATGATGGAATGTCTCCCTTGAAATGTTTTTTTTGCAATAAGATAGGACATTTTGCTTCTAGATGCTTGGAGAGAATGGATAAGTATGACATACATGATAAGTTTGATAAGAATGATTGGAATGATAGATATGAGAAGCATGCGAAGTATGATAAGCCTTACAAGTCTAACCATAAGTTTAGGAACCAAAAGAACTATTATTATGTTGTAGATGAAGGTGTTATAGAAGATAAGTTAGAAGGAGATGAAGTTGTGTTTATTGCCATTAAAAAAGATAGACCTGTACCTATTGATTCCACTAGTTGTTTTGTTGAGGAGAAAGATTTGTCTGCTAAGGTAGAAGAAAAGGGTGAATGGGTGATTGATAGAGGTTTTTCACATCATATGAGAGGTGATAAAAACAAATTTGTAAGCATGGAAAGGTATGCTGGTGGAATAGTTATATTTGGAGATGACAAAGCCTGTGTAATCTGTGGGAGAGGTTCTATTTCTTTTGATGGTAAGCATAACATTGATGATGTCTTGTATGTTGAAGGTTTGAAGCATAATATTTTAAGTGTTGGATAGATGGTTGATAAGGGTTATGATATACAATTCAAGGATGCTAAATGAACTTTCTTTAATGCCTTTAGTATAGAGATTGCATCTAGATCTAAGACTGAAGGTAACATTTTTCTTTTGAATGCTGGTGAGAAAAGTTGTTTGATTGCTAAGATAGATGAGAGTTGGTTGTGGCATAGAAGAATGTGTCATGTAAAATTTGATTCATTGATTAAGACGAGTTCTACACAAACTGTTAGAGATCTACCTTAGATTGTTAAACCTATTAATCCGGTATGTAAGGAATGTCAGTTGGGTAAGAAAAAAAGGATTTCTTTCAAGAATAAACTGTCTACATCTAATGGATTGCTAGATCTTGTGCATACTGACCTATGTGGATTTACAAATGTTAGAAGTGTGCAGGGTGATAGATACTTTATGTTTCTAATTGATGATTATTCTAGGATGATGTGGGTTGTCCTTTAAAAGGAAAAATCAGAAGCATTTGAGAAATTTAAGATATATTCAAAGTTAAAGTTGAAACTGAGTCTGGATTGAAGCTGAAATGTCTGAGATCTGATACAGGTGGAGAATTATGTTCCAATGAGTTCAATTCATTCTATGACATGCATGGAATCAGAAGACAACTATCTTCTCCTAGAACCCCACAATAGAATGGAGTTGTTGAGAGGAAGAATTGTATTGTTTTGGATGCTACAAGAACTATGTCAATTGAAGGAAATATTCTAAAGGTCCATTGGAGAGAATCTATTAGCATTACAGTCTATACACTTAACAAATTTAATATCAAAAGTTATATCGATAAGACCCCTTATGAGCTTTGGTTTGGTCATGTCCATACTGTGAAATATTTCAAAGTTTTTGGTAACAAATGTTATATCAAGAGAGATGAGGATATTGGAAAGTTTGATGCTAGAAGTGATGAAGGTATCTTTTTCAGATATTCTACAAAGAGAAAAGCCTACCGGTGCTATAATAAGAGACTGAGAAAGATAGTTAAGAGTGAAAATGTGAAGGTGGATGAGAACCTTGGGAAGGAGATCAAAGCGTATGATGATGCTCAACATGTTGTCCTAGCTCCTATTAAGCCTGAAGAGCCTAAGCAGAATAATCTAGTATAGACTGTTAACCTGAATGTTACTTCTGCTAGTGATGATGTGCAAGAACTTGAGGATCAGAACAAACAAAAAACTCCAAGGTATGTTAAATTGAATTTGTTAGACATAATGCACCACTGAGAGGGGGGTGAATCAGTGGTTCTTAATCCTTTTCCCTTTAACAAACTAATTTGTGTATACCGGTTATGGGATCTAGCACAATGGAGACATACCAGTTAGTGAGGAGATCAACTCAAAACAATCACACACAAGGAGGCATCTCATAACACCAGGTTGTACAAGGAAAATTCAAGATGGGAAAAACCTCGATGAGAAATGCTGCTAGAGATTACTGCTCCAATCTAGCCTCACAATGAAAACTATTACAATGTTTAGGGAACCAACCCAAGGAGCACCAACCCCTACACTGAGCTAAAACTCAGTGATCATAATGATAACTTTGATTACAAAAGTAGTTGTCTTATTACAAGTGGATCTTGCAACCATTTCGTATACCTTTCTCTGCTAGTGATATACCTTGTCTACTACACTGACTCACTTCTCCTGCTTCTCTCATCTACTCCTTCTCTATTGGTAAACTCTACCAATACACCTCTCCTCTTCTTCTTCTCTACTAGATCTCTACCTTACTCTCTACTCTTTATAGGTATAACACTTTGCTGGTTTTCTTTCTGCCTTCTATGTAGCTTCCTTCACTTCTACTTTGCGGGTATGGACACTACCGGTTGAACACTTCAACCAGGTTCTCCCTCACTCTCACTCTCCTCTCAGATACTCTCTAAGCACTTGGCTAATTTTCTCTCACATGTAGAAGGAATACTCTCCTACTTCACAATAGCACAATATATTTCTTCTATTCAGCAGCAACAACGAACAATGTATTTTGCCTTCATATTTATAGATTGGTTTCCTGCCAAAAGACAATTCAAAATTCAAGTGATTAGGGTTTCTTCACCATCCTCGAGGAAAAAAAATTCAATCAAATCCTCTCTGATCTGATCTTCTAGACTACCAGACTATATAACTCTATCATTTACGTGCCTCCTCTATCATGCCTTCCATCTCTGGTGATGTACTTTTTACCCTATCGACTGGTCTCTTGGTCAAACACCATGATTTGGTTTTGTTGTTTCCTTCATCTACCTCGATCTCCTTAATCACTCTTATCTAGCTCATAATTTTCCTCTAGACCTAGAGCCATAAATCTCTGCAATACTTCTGCAACATGTCCCATGGTTTGTGCGACCTTCCATTAATGTTGACCAACCCAACAACTACCCCGTCGGTGTACATTCCATATTTAAATGGAAATGCGAGTTTTCCACCTTGAATCCAAGTGGCATCCATGTCAACCATCTACCAGCTTGGATTTTTATGTTGGTATAGATAGGATCACTGACCAAACACTTCTACTAGTTACTCTTCTCTACCGGTATCTCATATTCTACTAGTTAACTCATCATGTCTGCTCTCTGCTGAACTATCGGTGGAACACCTTGATCCATTGTCATACATGTCTCTCTTGAGCATGCTCATTCCCACAAGGTAGGAAGACATCTACATTTGCCCCTTGCTCATATTATCGGTGGACTAACATACTAGTAAACCTTCTTGATGACACTTTGTCACCAACCTTCACCAGACACCATCTTTAGTCAGGCCACTTTCTACTCTGACTGCATCTTCTTAGCCATGCCTTCTTCCTAATTAGCTTAGACCATGTCTCAATTGGTTTGTCTTGCTGAAAAAACTCATCACTCTTCATCTGTACTGACATCTCAATATGCCTTCTTAGTTGGTTCAGTGCATAGCCCTAACTTTATGCACTTGAGGCATTCCTTTTGTTTCACCAGTGGATCCGATGTGAGCCTTTAAGTACTTTCCTTTACCTCTGATTCCTTATCTCAACAAAACTATGATACACGCAATGCATAATAGGAGATAAGCTCCCCTTACCAATGGAGTGACACCTTGTCTTCTGCATCATGCAGTGTACTCATATGGCTTCCCTATTTGTGAAGCATATCTTCAAAAAGGCACATGTGATCTAGTGAAGGCGTTTTCACTATTTGTCATTACTTCCCTTGATGACTGCATCTGATTATGGTGGGAGTCCTATTGTTCTCCAACCTCATAGCATACCGGTGTTGGTGTGATTTAGGTAACATTCTGCCTCTTCATCACAAATACCATCCAAGCATCCTACACACTGTCAACTCTCCACTTGTCAGTTGACATGTTCTCCTTGCTGGGGATACATTGTGCTGGTACCAATAACCATACCATTCCATCCACACAAGTCAAGCACTAACATGCATACTGGTGTCACCAGTGATCACTCTTCCTTACCTTACTAGTGTTCAGCAACACAATGTGATATCAAAGATATCTCAACCTATACTCTTCCTTGATAGTGATGCACATACATCTCTCATACTGATAATAATCCCATACTGGTTGACATCAATGAAAACACAATGCTGACAATCTCCCCCTTTGGCATTGATGTCAACTCTTGTAGTATCCATCATACTACATAATCCTTTTCCACCTTTCTATGATCCATGGATTCTTACACATGTAGTATGCAGTATACTATAGAATCCCTCTCCCCCTTTGACAACAATGACAAAGGGCATTGTCAGGGTATCATTTCTCCTTGTATTTACTAGTCATTGATAGAATTATTTCTCCCCCTTTATCTTCATTGGATGCAACTCCTCCTTTGATACCACTCATTATCTTTTCACTAACTGTTATGTCTTCTCAAGTCACAACACTTGAGATGGGGAACTTAACCATCAATCGACACCAATTGAGCATGCAAGTCTGATACTATTTGATAGAGAACTCAATTTGCAGAAAGACTGATACTAATTGTTGATGTGTTAGTGAATACTATTCACCTGTCGGTCACCCTACAACACCTCCTGTTTGATCTCAAATTTCTTTAGAATCAAATGTGATTGTATGATGAATACAACCAACCAAAAGACATGTAGATACCCATAACCATGAAATTTTCTTGGGTATCCCTACTGAAATTTCCATCACCTATAGTTTGGGTAGTCAGTATCCTTATTAGTTCAGGCATGCCGGCTCTGCATCATGAGCACTTGAACTCCCCTTGAGTCATACATCTTAGGTTCTCAACTCCGGTTAGGTATAATACCAGGATTCCAATATCCTCCATATACTGATTGAGCTATGAATATGTGATCATCTGATGATCTTTATCTCTATTGTATCCACCACAACCTATGACATGATCGTGGATCTACATAATGCCAAATAATGTTATCATCATGCCAAGAATCAAACTGGTTAACCCAAAAATATGCAAGCCTACATGATTAGCAAATGGGCCCACTCATTTCATTTAGGTCTTCATCAACACCACTTGAGGCATAGCTTCACTCCATGCTATTGGGGTTATTGCAATGATCTCCAACCTCATTGTCTTACATAGCCTGCAAGTACCTATTAGTAGTCATACTGGTAACAATCTGCACATACTAGTTTCTTGTATTGGTTCATTATCACTACCAGAGCACTTTCATGTGACTCCTGACTTCTTTTTTCACCATGTATTTGATTCCAATTGTTAACCTTCATTCATTGACACAAGTAGTAGTGATCCAACATTCATCTGTAGGTGTGTAGTCAAGGTAACCTCTACACACTTTATCATCTCATTTTCTTCTTTTATACTGGCAACAGTATGTCCTTCCATGATGCCTTCATCATTGAGGGGTGAATGATAAGTTCAATGTACTACTCTCCCTAAGGTCCTACATCTCCTTTAGGCTTTGGGAGACATCACCTAAGAAATGGGTGCACAGTATTGGTCCATGGTGTTCTTCCTCCATGCCTACTTGGTCTCATCCTTCTTCCCATTTTCAGGGTTGGGAGCAGGTCTTTCCTTCTTCTGCTGATGGGTCTTTCCATTTCCTCATTCTCCATCATAGCCAGAACTAGTGCTATAGTAGCAAACAACATCCATCCCAACTTCATGATTGGGGAATCTCTTGACATACTGGTTTGACCATCTTCTCCTGGTCATGTTTCTATAACTAGCAACTGGAACCAGTGGGCCTCTTTCTCCTACAGGGACTTTTCTCCTTGGGTTCCATGCAGGTATGTGCCTTACATATGCTATGTTTTCACCTTTCTATAGAGAATAGCATTTGTACGGGCCTTCATGTGGTTGTAGGTTCCTCTTCATGCACTCAAACTCTCTATGGCCAAAAACATTGCAATTATGATAGACAACATTTGCATAACCAAGAGAGGGGACATGCATGTATCTACTCTTGGATATATTTTACTCATATACTTGATTTCTAAGAGATCCTACATTATCCTTTCTAAATCTCTTTCTACATTCCCCTGCACTATGGCCATAAGAATTACATGCAAAGCAGTATCTGGTAAATGATGGCATGTCACTTACAAATATATTTTACCATGCATGAGGAGACCTTATTGGTTTTGCATCTTCATTTCTTCTTCTTTGAGAATGGATCCTTCATTGTCCATCATGTGCATCTCTTCCATCTAATCTCTTCTTCTCCCACACTTGCTTCCCCCTATGGGTGATAGAATTTCTTTGTCCTCTATCGGTAGAGGGTCTTCTTTGTTGCTTCCTTAACTTCTTGCTTCTCGTGAACCTATCTTCTCTCATTTTCCCTTTACCTTTGGGATCTGCATGATTCTTCCTTTTTGCAGCATTGGTCTCTACTCTTGTCTGCAAGTCCTCACCAGTTGTGGTTAGGTCAACCTTCTTTCAAGAAGCATTTCTAACTGGGAAGGTCTGGCCTTTTTTTTCTCCATTTGAGGAGATAAACTGAATGTCATTTTGGGGGACATTCTTGTTGGTGGAGCATTCACCGGCACCACTTCCTAACCCTTTAGTATCCTTGGCATGATTTTTCTTCTCCAACATCTTGTCCAAGGCATCACTGTTGCCATCAAACTGGGTTCTTTCCTTGACCTCATCCTTATACTTCTCAAGGTAAATTCAGATAATCTCCATTTCTCCAACCAGTTGCAGATATTGTTCATTCTTTACTTCTAGCCTAGATGCTAGATCTTCACACTGGAACTCCTTGATGTTCTTTGCCTGAGACTTCAACTCTGTGATGTATTTCTCAGACTCTTGAAGGTATTTTGTCAGTCGGTTCTACTCTACTATAGCAGAGTTCTTGAATAGCTTGTATTCAATTATGAGGTTCTCCCTTTCACTTTCCTTTGAGTCCAAAACTAATTTCAGATCATTAGTCAATATTTTTGTCTCTTCTAGTTGAGAGGTCAATTAGCCAACCTTTCTGTTTCACACATCAAGGCAAGTTCTCAACTGAGTGTGGTCTTCATGAACTAATATTTTGTAGATCTTAAAATCACTTCTTACATTTTCAAGCTCTTCTAGAGCACTTACCAGTTCACACTCAAGATCTACTTCTGCATCTTCTTCTTCCCCTTCACTACCAAATAGATCTTGATGGCTAGATTTATCTGCCTTGTCTCCTTCATCCTCATCATCACTACCAAACACATCTTGTCAGTGGGAACAATTTTCCCTAGCACTTTCAGATGTGTTCTCCTCTTCCTCAGATTCTTGAACCATGAAGAGGTGGGTTCCTTCTTCATTACTTTTGTTGCCACTAGAAGATCTCTCTTCATCATCCTTATAAATATGAGATGTATTTCTCATATTTCCTTTAAATGTTGGTTCTATAGTTGTGGGCTCATTTCCATAGAGCTTCTTCAATCTTTCCCATAAGGTCTTTGTTGTTGTGCATATGTCCACCTGTGAGGAGACATCACTGGTGATTCCACTAAGTATAGCCTTCATGGCTTATTCATTGCACTAGTTTCTTCTTTCTTCTACAAATCCAGTAGGAAGACTGACTTTTCTGGGGAGACCATCAACTACTAACATCCATACATCAAACCCTAAAGACAATAGGAAGACTTCCATTCTGCAACTCCAAATAGAAAAGTTTGAAACATCAAATACAAGAGCATAGATTGGAATTAGATAGACCATTATTTCCTTAGGCTAGAATCTACCCAAGTTGGAAAGCACTCTTCTAACTGGGAACCTAGGCTCTGATACAAATTGATAGACACAATGCACCACTAAGAGGGGGGTGAATCAATGCTTCTTAATCCTTTTCCCTTTAACTAACTAATGTGTGTATATCGGTTATAGGATCTAGCACAATGGAGACATACCAGTTAGTGAGGAGACCAACTCAGAGCAATCACACACAAGGAGGCATCTCATAAGACTAGGATGTATGAGGAAAACCCAAGATGGGAAAAACCTCGGTGAGCTATGCTGTTGGAGACTACTGCTCCAATCTAGCCTCACAATGAAAATTGTTACAATGTTTAGGGCACCAAACCAAGGATCACCAACCCCTACACCGAGCTACAACTCAGTGATCACAATGATAAGTTTGATTACACAAGTAGTTGTCTTGTTACAAGTGGATCTTGCAACCAGTTCATATACCTTTCTCTGCCAGTGATATACCTTCTCTGCTACATCGACTCACTTCTCCTACTATTGCTTCTTTGCTAGTAAACTCTACTGATGCACCTCTCCTCTTCTTCTACTCTGCTAGATCCCCACCTTATTCTCCATTCTTTACGGGTACAACACTTTGCCAGTTTTCTGTTTGCCTTTTCTGTAGCTTCCTTCACTTCTACTCTGCCAGTATGGACACTACCGGTTCTGCTTTGCTACCGATTGAACACTTCAACTAGGTTCTCCCTCACTCTCACTCTCCTCTCAAATACTCTTTGATCACATGGTTGATTTTCTCTCACATGCTGAAGTAATACTCTCCTACTTCACAATAGCACAATATATTTCTTCTATTCAGCAGCAACAACTAATAATGTCTTTTGCCTTCATATTTATAGACTGGTTTCCCAGCAAAAGAGAATTCAAAATTTAGGTGGTTAGGGTTTCTTTGCCATCCTCGAGGAAAAAAAAATCCAATCAGATCCTATCCAATCTGATCTTCCATATACCAAACTACACAACTCCGCCATTTATGCACCTCCTAGATCATGCCTTCCATCTCTGGCAATCTTCTTTTACCCTATCGGCTGGTCTCTTGGTCAAACACTAGGATTTGGTTCTATTGTTTCCTTCATCTACCCTGATCTCCTCAATCACTCTTAGCTGGCTCGTAGTTGTCCTCTAGACCTAGAGCCACAAACCCCTACAATACTTCTGTAACATGTCCCATGATTTGTGGGACCTTCCATTAATGTCAACGAACCCAACAACTACCCCGTCAGTGTACATTCCATCCTTATCCAAATGTGGGTTCACCACCTTGACTCCAACTGGAATCCATGTCTAACATCTTCCAGCTTGGCTCTTCATGTTGGTCCAGATAGGATCACTGACCAAACACTTCTACCTGTTACTCTTTTGTGCCAGTATACAAACCTTGTTCGTATCTCATAGTCTACCACTTAACTCATCATGTCTACTCTCTGTTGAACTGACGATGGAACACCTTGACTAGTCGTCAAACATGTCTCTCTTGAGCATTCTCATTCCCACAAGGTGGGAAGACATCTGCATCTTGCTCATATTACCAGTGGACTTACATATTGGTAAACCTTCTTGATGACACTTTGTCATCAACCTTCACTAGATGCTATCTTCAGTCAAACCACTTTCTACTCTGACTGCATCTTCTCAGCCATGCCTTCTTCCCGATTAGCTCGAACCATGTCTCAACTAGTTTATCATGCTAACAAACTCATCACTCTTCATTTTTACCGGCATCTCAATATGCTTTCTTAGTCGGTCTAGTGCATAGCCCTGACTTTATGCACTTGAGGCATTCCTTTTGTTTCACTGACGGATCCGGTGTGAGCCTTTATGTACTTTCCTTTACCTCTCCTTCCTTGTCTCACCAAAACTATGATGCACACAATGCATAATAGGAGATAAGCTCCACTTACTGGTAGAGTGATAACTTGTCTTCTCCATCCTGCATTGTACTCATGTGGCTTCCATGTTTGTGAAGCATATCTTCAAATAGGCACATGTGATCTAGTGAAGGCACTTTCACTATCAGTCATTACTTCCCTTGATGATTGCATCTTCATCTGGTGGGAGTCATGTTGTTCTACAACCTCACAGCATACCAGTGTTGATGTGATTTAGGTAACATTCTGCCTCTTCATCACAAATACCATCCAAGCATCCTGCCCACTGTCAACTCTTCACTTGTCAGTTGACATGTTATCCTTTCCAGTGATATACATGTTAATGTAGAGTCTGGTATGCTAGATTAGACAAATTCTTGTTGAAATTAGGATTTACTAAAGGTGTTGCTAACAATAATCTTGAAAATGATAACATTCTGATTGTTGAAGTCTTTATTGATGACATTATCTTTGGTGGTGATGATGATATGAGTATGAAGTTTGTCGATGATATGTAGAAAGAATTTGAGATGTCTATGATTTGTGAGATGAAGTTATTCTTAGGTTTGCAGATTACACAGCTAGGAAAAGGTATCTTTATATCTCAAACTAAGTATGTGAAGGAACTGTTGAAGAAGTTTGGAATAGATGATTCCAAACTAGTTGGAACTCCTATGGTGACTGGTTATAAATTGTCCAAAAATGATGAATCTATTAAAGCTATTTAGAGTTTGTACAAATCTATGACTAGTGGACTGTTATATCTTACTCAAACTAGGCCTAACATTATGCATGTTGTGTGTATGCCTACTAGATATCAATTCAATCCGAAGGAGAGTCATGTCACTATTGTTAAGAGGATATTCAGATATTTAAAGGCAACTGTGGATTATGGTTTATGGTATCCAAAGAATTATGATTCCATGGTGTGTGCTTACACTAATGCAGATTGGGCTGGTGATGTTGATGACTGGAAGAGTACTACTGGTAGAGAATTATTTTTGGGAAATAAGTTGGTTTCTTGAGCAAGTAAGAAACAATATTCAATATCCTTATCTATTGCCAAAGTTGAGTACATTCTTGTTGCTAGTAATTGCACTCAGATAGTTTGGATGAAGCAAATGTGGAAAGATATCAGAGTTATTCATGATGAGCCTACTATCATTTACTGTGATAATTCCAATGCTATAAACATTTCAAATAATACGGTGCAACATTCAAAGACTAAGCATATATCAATTAAATATAATTACTTGAGAGAGCAAGTCAGTCAAAAGAAGGTGAAGCTAGAATATGTATCTACAAAGGAAAAAATTGCTAATAATTTCACTAAGACTTTGCCTACAAATACATTTATTTACTTGAGAGATAAGTTAGGGATATCCATTCCTCCTGATGAGAACTAGATGCATTGAGTTCAATCGATTAGGTAAATTGCAAAGCCTTATTCTTGTATCGAGATTGGTGTGTTGGTGTCTCTCCTCTGCTGGAGTAGTCTGTTGATTTGGTTGTGTGTCCCAGGGGGAGAGAGATTCATGTTTTCTATTTTGGAGATCTTTGGCATTGATTTCAAAGGGGGAGAGAGATGATGTGAAAAAATGCATTATCTATCTTGATCTTAGGAGGATTTTGGTGGTGATATCTTTTCTTTGCATTGATTGTTTTTCACATTCATATGTTGCCATCAATGCCAAAGGGGGAGATTGTTGGAGTTGTTGGATATGGTTGTTCATTACTGCTGCTAGGATATATTGTTGTCATTGATGTCAACATATTCCTGTGATTTATTCCACTGAGCTGGGAAGATCTTCTAATCCAGTTTTGTAGTTTGGTTATGTTGATAATTGCTTTGCAAAATCTAGTATTTCCTCTGGTATATTCCGGTGTGATCAGATCTTGTCCTTAGGTTTTAGGATATTGTTTGGGATGATCTTGTGTATCTTAATTGTAGATGGTTTGTGATTTGGTGCCCCCAAGTTATCTTTCTTTGTGATAGTTTCTTATTGGTTGTGTTCTTGATCTTTCTGATGTTGATCGATGAAGATTTGATAAGTGGTGTTGGTGCAGCTGTTGGTGATGATTCTAACATGCTTGTTGGTGTTTCCTAGTCGTTTACTATTTTTTTTGGTGATCCACATTGATCGTTGTGCAAGTTTTTGGTGGTTTTTATCAACCAGTATTGATTTTCATATTATGTGGTACTTCTGATGGTGTAGTGTGTTGCGGTTGATCTTGGTGTGATTTTCGGTGGATGAGATCATTTGGAAATTTTAAGTAGGTCCATGTTATGTAATTTAAATCATTATATTGGTCCGGTGGTTCATCTTTGTATCGAGTAATGTAATATTTGTAATTGTGAGTTGAGGGTTGAGGGTTTAGCCGACCTTGTTACAAGGTTGATGAATTATATATAGGTGAGTTATTCACTTAGTTTTGGTGTTGAGATAGTGTCTACATTATCAGAGTGATGTGAATGTGCAAACACAAGATTTATCATTTAGTGAAGTGTTGAGGTGAGATTGGTGTTGTAGAGAAGACAACTGTGCTTAACCAGAACTGTCATCAGGCATTTGTAGATACTATTATTGCAGTTCATTTATTCCGGAGTGTAGTCCAAATCATATTGTAAGTTAGTGAGACTTCCTTGAGGGTTGTAGCATCCTAGGAAAATAACTTTTGAGTTGTGAGCTCTAGACAATGTGCTTGAATGTATGTGCATTCCCTATTGTAATATTTTCACATACTACTGTAGAGTATCATCTTAGTGTGGGTAGGTTCCCACCGTGGTTTTTCCCTTGACTAGGTTTTCCATGTCAAAAATCTTGGTGTTGTGTGTTGTGTTGTTAATTTTCTTATCTATTTATTATTGTAGTTTATCAGTTTATGTTTTGGAGTTTAAGTTTGAGAATCTAGTGAAGACTGATTTACCTCCCCGCCCTCTCAGTATTCCTTCTTGATTGTTTCTAACATCGAGAACACCAAATGTGGTTATCATCTCATCATAGAAGTTCAATACAGTTGTCTCATTTTCTTCTTTGAGTGTCACAACCTCATTCCACTTGGTAAAATAATTAGTGGTTGTGAGTACCCACTTATGACCAACACTTGAAGGTGGTCTTATGACTCCAATTTAGTCTAAACCCCACTTCATGAATGGTTGTTCTACTTGAATAGGCTGTAGGGGCAGCATTGCTAACTTCTATTTTCCTACAAACATGGCACATTCTTTACATTTTATCACCCATCAATGTGTGTCTTTGAATAAGTTAGGCCAATATTAGCCTCCTTTCATTATCTTTAGAGCTATATCTCTAGAAGAGAAATTTCCTCATGCTGATCCTTCATGAAATTCATGTAATACCATATCTACTTGATCAGCTTCTATACACCTCAAAAGAACACCATGAAAATCTTTTCTAAACATAAAACCATTAAAAAGGACATAGGGAATGGATTAAAGTCTATAGTACCTTCTCTTTGACTTACTCAATCCATGAGGACACTCACCAATGAGAAAAAAGTGAGTCATTTCTTGTACTCAACTAACATGAGGAGTAGATTTAGCTGCTAGTTCCTGATCCTAAAAAGCTAGGACAACCCGTTCTTCATTCTTTTCACTATTGTTTGAGTTACCAGCAAGTTTCTCACATAGTCCCTTACCTCTAACCAGCTTAGTGACCTTAATATCAACATCAAATTCCATCACTTTAGTCACCCAGCTAACTCTCTTATCATTCAAATCTTTACTCAACAAGAATTCCTTGACTGATGGGTGAGTAACCATCAACTTAATCATGTTGTTAGAAAGCATATTCTTAAAAAATTTCAAACTCCTAACAATGACAAGTACTTTTTTTTCAAAAAATGAGTACTTTTCTTCATAGTCCTTGAGGCCTTGGTTGAAAAAAGCTAAGCAATGCTCTAAACCATGTTCATTTTCCTAAACAAACATAGCTAAAATGTTGTCAATGCTGCCATATGCATACAAAATGAAATATTTTGAGAAATTTGGGTTCAATGAAGTAGGAGCAGCTACAAGTGTTTCTTTTATCAGCTCAAAACTCCTCTTTCCATCCTTAGACCGGCTAAAAGGAACATTCTTTTTTAGCACAAAAGTTAGAGGTTTCAATAATTCTGCAATATCTGGAATAAACCTCCTAACAAAATTAATCCTACCCAAGAAACTTTGTAGTCATTTCTTATGTGTTGGTAGGGGAAGAGATTGAATAGAACTTACCCTCTCTGAGTCAATAGTTATACCTTAATTTGAGACCACACAACCCAATAACTTACCCTCATGAACAACAAACACACATTTCTTTGGGTTGAGGGATATACCAAACTCCCTGCACCTCTGAAAGATATTTCTCAGGTGAGCTAAATGTTCATTTGAATTTCTAGAATAAGCAATTATATCATCCAAATAAAAAGTAAAAGCTTATACATTAAACCATAAAATGCCATGTCCATGGCACACAGAAAAGTAGCTCCAAAATTGGACAAGCCAAATGGAATTTTCTTATAAGCCATGGTTCCCCATTTGGTTGTGAATGTTGTTTTAAACTGATCCTCGTCTTTAACTAAGACCTGGTTATAACCTGAGAAGCCATCTAACAAAGAAAACCTCTCAGAACCAACAACAACTTGAAGGGTCTACTCCATGGAGGGTAGCAGATATCTATCTTTAAGGTAGGCCCTATTAAGATCTCTGAAATCAACACAAAGATTCATTTCACCATTCCTTTTTCTTAGTAGGACAAGTTTTGACACCTAATAAGTGTGTTTAATAGTGAAAATAATGCTTCTCTCTATGAGTTTATTCAACTACTTGACCATAAGGAGCTCAAGCTTGGGGTTATGAGGCCTCTATTTTTGCCTCACATGTTTAGCATTTGGTTCAAGCTCTATGGTATGTTGAGAAATGCTAGGATCAAAGCCTTTTAAATCAAAATATTGCCAAGAAAAAATATCACTAAATTCTTGGCAAAGTAAAATAAATGCATGCCTTTCTTCTAAAGTGCATACCTTGCCAAGCTTTAACAGTTTGTCTTTGAAAATTTGAACATTCTCATAAAGTTCTTCCTTAATCTATAAGCTAGATTTTTCTCTTCTCACTTGGTCATCCTCATTGAAGTTTGACTCCAATGTGACCAAACATTTAGGTAGCTTGTTTGATTTCAGTTGTATGATCTGATCATCATACTATTGTTTGAGCTTCTCTTAATTGCTACCTAAAAACTCTACTTCTTCTCTTAAAAAATTAATAATATGTGATCACTATCAAAAACTTGCCAATGATTAGCATTGTTAGGAATAGAAGACCTAACAATCACTTATACATATTGTTGTTGCTTAACATTATTAATATCACTAAGAATGTCATATTGTGCTCCTACTACAGCTAGTCTATCAGTATGTTTATTCAAACTTTTAGGAATAGACAACAGATTAAAAGCCTGAAAATCCTCAATGAGATCCCATACCCTATACTTATAAGACTTCAAAAGTTCATTCTTAGTGATATGAAGACCTCTTACCTGGTTGACAATCAACTCACTATCACCATATACCTACAAATAGCTGATTCCTCTCTTCTTTACCCATTATAGGCTATGATCTAAGGCCTCATACTTAGTTGTGTTGTTAGTGTAGCTAAAGGAAAACCTGAAAGCTGCATAATACTTATCATCATTAGGAGAAATTAGCATACAACCACTACCAGCACCATTCTTACTCCTCGAACCTTCAAAATAGAGCTTCCAAATCTCATTACGGTGCTTCTTATCTTGTTGTCCTTCATCCTTGACCAGGTTTGGGACAACAAAACCTTGCTCATGAAACATATAAACCCCAAGGATTACTTCATCCATATGCTTGAAAGGATATTCATCAAGATTTTTAGATGTACATTCATCCATAATGATATCAAGGATGTCATCAACAGGGGTGTTTGGATCACTTGGTATAGGCTAGTCTTCTAGCTCATGATAGCCAAATTAGCATTTCAACAATAGGAACATATGTCTCTATGTGATTATTAGCCAAGTCTTCCTATTTGACAATGACCTTAGTCCCATACCTTGTCCTAAAGAAAAAATGTGACCAATCAGATGACAAAAAACCTCCCCAACTTAGTTGTAAAGTCTCTTAACAGATATATAGGAAAGTTAGGTGGTAAATCTATGATAAATACATCCTACGAGATTGAAAAGTTAGGAAAAGCATGAAGGGTAAGGCTTAAATTTTTTAGAACTCCAAGAGTGTTTACAACAGTCTCATCTAATTGAACTACTCCCTTATTCAATGGCTCATAAGTCAATCCTAAAATATCTATTAGTTGCTTTGGCATGACTAAACTAATTGCACCTAAATCTATCATGTAGTTATGTGCTAGGTGTTGGCAAATGATTAAAGTAACATAAAAAGGGGGTTGCTTGATTAACTTGGTCTACTATTCACTCTTTTGGGGGGTTGTTACATCCCTTGAAGCTTCTTGATTAGGTAACTAAGCAGACAAACAAAGGTTAGATAGGGCATCGTGTAAAAAATCCTTTTGCCTAGGTAGAGTTAGAGAATCCCACATTAACACACTAACATGAGTCCTCTTTAACTGGTCTATAATATTAAAATCACTCATACTAACCTTATGTTGTCCTTTAGTAACGACAATATCTTTTTGTGCTTGTGCTGGTTGTGGTTGGCTTTTAGACTGATCCTTGGCCACTATAGGTTGTTCTCTTGGAAGAACTTGAATATTTGGAGTAGAAGTAGATGCCTTTTGACCTTGCATTCTTGTAGAAGGATGATTTGCATCCTTATCAGTTTGTTGCCCCATGTCAACAACCCTTTTCTTAGATCTTCTGTTTGTTTCCATAGGGGTATACGACTGATTTTGTGGTTGATTGACCCCACAAAACTCTTCACCTTTCCAATTTATCAAGATAAAATCTGGGGTGACTTGTTCCATGTGTGTTGATTAATTTTCATCAACTTCATGAGATGGGTCTCTTTGAAGAGCAACACTATTCTGCACCATTAGTGCTTGATTTAAGAAACTATTAGGACAAGCAGTTTGGTTATGTTGTTGATTCAATGGATAACACCACTCAAGATCAGTTTCTATGTAGTTCTGGACTGGAACAATGTCTCTTGAAGAGTTGGGGGTATTAGGATTATACTGTTGGTAGGGCGTCTGGTTCACATTCCTCCTTCGAGCTTGAGGATTTGGTTGAAATGGGGCTTGGTAAGGGGCCTGATAAGATGGCTAGTTTTGCCACCTTCTCAAACTAACCATCTCATTTCTAAAATTCTGCAAAGTCTTTTGTATATTCGCATGTTTCTCCTTGATGGTTATTAGCTCTTGCAAATAGATGGGAACAACAAGTTCTTGAGCTGCAACTTGAGCATTATATGCTGGAAATGAAGGGACAATAACTACAACAAGTGGAACTACAGGGGAAATTGTCTCTATACCAACAAAAAATGCCATGGGAGGCCTTAAAGCAACATTTTCTGCAATAATGTTATGTACTCCACACTAGAGGCCACATCTCTAATATGTTATAGGGTTATTGTATGATCTTCACTAGTGAAAAATGGCAGACTCTTAAGTGTTGCAACTAGTATATCATCATGTTGAACCAAATTTAATGGACTCCCTTGATTAAAAGGCACAAATGGATGGTTCCTATGAGCCATACTACTGCTTGAGGTAGTAGCACTGCTGGAACTAGTAGTATCTATTATGTTTTGACTAGAAGAACTTGCAAAAAGCTAGTTATTGTATGTTGTTACAACATGATAATAATTGAAAATAATAGGTAAAAAAACACTCACCAGATTTGGAACCTTACCAACCACTTTAGCCCTTCTTTTTGGGGTTGATAGCTGGGAATGATTGACTGGGGCAGTACTTTTCCTAGTCTAATATTTTTTCATATGCTAAAAGGGTGGACTGCTAAAAACCAATGACTATGAAACACCAAATGTGAAATTTTTTGTATTTTTGCACACACCAAGACATCGTTGGTGGCCTTCTATGAACTAAAAATTCCAACAGTCCCACCAAGCATGTCAAAAATTATTGTCACGGGGAATTGCAAGTGTGAAATTCCTACAATCCCGTGAAACATGGGACTATTCTCAGGCTATGTGTATCCTATTGGGAGAGTAGACCTCCACATTATAGGTCGGCTTTCTATTTGGTCACCTAAAACTAACTTAATTTTTGAGAAAAGGCATAAGAGGATATATAAAAAATTGACAAAAACTCCTACTTAAGGTGATGCACCAATGGATAAATGACCTGCAACCTACCTACAAACTCACAAAATACTCATATAATAAAGCTATTTCCGACACACAACTTAAATACACATGTTTTCAAAAAATGATTCCCATGAAAGGTCATTTTTTTGATGTTCACAAAAAGGAGAACAATGAAGTTCTCACAGTTTTGATGCAACAAAAACACTTACACAATCAGAAACATGCACTATAACATGTAGCTTTTATACTAAGCATCTGAAGAAACTAAGATAAAATGAAAGATTCTATAAAAGAATCACAATATTTTAATCAAAATTCTTACAAACATAACACTTAGACAAAAAATATCAAGAAGGAAACTCAGCTTCTATATTGAAAATAAGGAGTTTTTTGCATTACAGGTCTATAAAACTCATAAGGAAATGAGTTACAAAGTATGAAATCTTTGCTGCTACATAAGTCTCCAAACTCAGAACTCCTTGAGAAATGAGTGACAAAAATTCACTTATACAATAAGCTTCCCAAAATTCAAATTCAAATTTTGGCTCTAAAAAATGATGAGTTGTCAGAACTCCAAGCTCATCCTAAAATCAAGAGCCTAACTAAGAGAAAAACTCCTCCAAAACTGCATAAGGAGTTGCCAAATTGTAAACAACCTCTTGGGTCAAATTCAATAAGAAATCCCTCAAAATTAGGGATATAATTGCAAGTATCAAGCAGTTGACCTCCTCAAAATGCCCCTTGATTGATCCTTTATCCACTAGGACTCTCTAACTGAAGCTAAACTCACAATTAGGTGACTAAATCACCTATTTTTTCTCCATATGTTTGTTCATCCTTAACAAGACCCAAAGATAACTCACTCTTTCCTATTATTTATCTCTCACAATTACTCAAAGATAATCCACTTTATATTTCAAAAGTATCTTTTATCTAAAGTGATTTATGATTATCACTTTATAATAAAGATTTTCAAGCTTTAATGCAAAAGTAAGGAGTTTTATAAAACCCTAAAAACGTAGTGACTATTTCTTATATGAGTGTTTAATAAAAACTTAAGAGGATTACAAAAAAGCAAAGAAAAAAGCCATGGTTTAAGGATGAAAATAAAGACTTTATTTAAAATAAAGGCAAAAAAGCCTTTTACCTATCAGGGGCCTTAGGGTTTGAAACCCTAAAACAAGAATGAAAAGATGAAGAATTTTATTTTATTTCATTTCCTTCTCTTTCTGTTGAGGGTGGTTGTCATGTTGGTCTAGCATTTTGATCTTGAATGCATTGTCGAGCCTCTTTTACTGAAGGTTTGTGGAAGATTTTGCAAGAAAAGTGAGGTAAGTTTATTTCTATTATGGGTTTTCTCTTTCAGCCTCTTCTCACTATATCTCAGGCTCACTTTTACTTGTTTTTTCCTTCTTTGTGGATTTCCTCTATAACAAGCTTCTGAGAGCCATAGTAGAAAATTCTCATTGGCTTCTTCTCACTGGCAAAGAGTTGTGTAAGTCCTAGGCCTTCTCCTATATTTTTTTATTTTGTGTATCATCATTGCTTGTTCTCTAGAACCACATTCTATTTGTGTATGACTCCTTATTAAATCTCGAATATCCTACTTTTGAGATTATTGTTTTTAGATTGTAAAAGGGTTTTAACAAATCTGCAACTATGGTTTCACCATATATTTTTTATGACTACAAAATATCTCTCTTACACTTATTTCGGAAGCTTGGTAATAATAACTTAGCTTGAATGGGGTTTTGTATAACAAAACCTTAGCTAGTAGGGTTATGTTATATCTAGTATCAAAGGATGCAAACGCTTTTATCCCTGATAACTACACAAATTTGTCTTTGATGAAATATCATTGGCTGCTCTTTCACTACTTTAGATGCATTTGCAATGTCTCTTTCCTTTAGTTCGATAGTGTCAAACTTGTATAAGTTCTTGACTGCTACTCTTTGCATACACCTGATGCTTTCACGTTTTATATATCCATCAATTATTTCATGTTTGAGTGTACTCTTGAAGATATGTTTGATACTAGTTATTTTTCAAACTCATGCAACAATACTAAACAGTATATCTTGATTTCCTTGAATGCTCTATGATGCAAATGTTGTTATTGAAGTTTGTACTTTCTCATATTCAACAATACTTTGAAATGCATCGTACTTCATTTTGGAATTGCACTTGTGATTTTCCATAGTTACTGTGATCTTCATGGTTGAGACCACTTTAAAAGCATGACATTGCATATTTTACACTACTTTGAAAGAGGTCATCATTGTCATTGGTAGAAAATATGGGCTTTGAAGAAAAAATGGGCTTTGAAACAACTCCTTATCATTGTTCTTTATGAAGGTTTCTTGCTAATGTATTTGTCTTTCACTTTATTAAGACCTTGAAAAATTTATTACTTTCTCTTAATTCATTCCTTGATGGTTTGAACTGTACCTCTTTTCTATTCTTTGATAATGAATATTGTCATTATCTTCCATGACTACTTTATGGCTAGATAGTTCCTTCAACCTTTATATTGGTCATATCAATATTACATGGTGCTAAAGCATTATGATAATGAAATTATATAGGCTATGGCCTCCACTATCTTCTATCCACTCAACAAATTGTAATGTGATTGTATTTTTGATGGTGACCTTACTCTGAATCTATACCATTCACTTCTCTGTAAACTAGTGCATTTTGATGCACTGCTTTGATCTATTCCCCCACATGTAACCATAAAATATGAGACCATTCTACTCACTATGTTTCTTGAACTAATCCTTAGATTTTGATAGTCATATTTATCATTAGGCTACTCTATTTCATTGGACTATGGTTGTATCTTTTCCATTCCTATCGTCAAAACGCTAATGATTGCTTATTGAAATGGTGACAATCATATAAAGGACTATATCTATAACCTATGAAGACCACTGTTTTCTATCCTTTTGGCAAGACTTTTCTTGTAAAGACTTATCCTGATGTGGATCCTAAATTGTATATATCCTTCCTGTTATACTGGCTGTCATGATCACAGTCTTCTTGTTCTGTGTGTTTTTGCCTTGATGATTGGATATGGTTATCTTTGTAGATCTATGGCATTAGAAAGGGTATTGGTATCTAACTACCTCTGTGTTTCTCTTTTGATTATCTGATTATTTTATTCTAATAGGCTAGTGTTCTTGTTCATGTAATTAATGAGATCTAGGTTTATTCACTATCCTGAGACTTTATATTTATGACAAAAACACTAACAACATTGACCACTATTGCTCTGAGTCTTTATATTTTGTCTCTTGATGTGTTGATTGGTAAAGATGCCCCTAGTACTATCAAAGTTTCATATTTCATCTACTCATGGTAGGGTTCATGTAAGAAATTTGTATCCACTATTAGCTACTCTTTCAATGAGAAGCCATAACTATCCTGACAAACATATTGTCTTCTTGGACTTTATCACTACACTTTGTGTCTTAGTTGCAATTTTTGATTAAAATGGCAAACCAAAACTGTCTTATTCTAATGATTGTCCTAACAATGGATATTTGGCTCATACAAGGTTTAGACAATGAGCTACATAACTATCCACTAGCTTGAGGCTTTATATTTATGACAAAAACACTATCAACATTGACCATTGCTTCTCTATGCCTAATGAAACTTTTCTTTTCATCTTGAACCTTGACATGAATGACCATGGCTGGTCCAATTCTTCTAAGGGCTATCTTTCTATCAATAATTGAAACCAACTAATTTTTATATTCATTGTCATTCTCTTAATTGTTGTACTTTGAGATATTGTGACCAAAGACTATCACTGTATTATAATGATTTACTGATTTGAATGTTGATAGGCTTATTGTATTCACTTTTGGACTTCTCTATGTTAGACAACATTGTTTGCCATTGCATGACTATATCTTTATATGTGATAACCTAGTTTCCAATTTCACTATTCTTTAGGCTTCAAGTGAATAGTTACTCAGACCTACTACTTACTAATCCATTGATACATTAGCCAATAGACACCTCGCCTAAAGTCATTGACTGTCTTCTTCAGTCATTGACACTTGCCACTGTGTATACTTTCAATCAAGGCTGCTATTAGTTAAACTTGGGGCTTTACAATCACTACATTATGTGATTTATTTTTGTGACTGTAGCTTCAGAATGTTCCCTTTACTATGAGCTCATCATGAAGGTGGTATAATTGTTCTTTCCTTATTGATCTTTGTCTTAAGGTCATCAATATCATGATGCACTACTTTGTGGTTTCTTTGTTACTGTGTATTGATCATTTTCCAAAAAGCATGTTCTCATCCACATATGACTTGAAACTTGGGTTGCTCATATTGGTTGTGTTTGATGCATTCCATACTCTAATTTTTCTTAGTTATATTTTTCTTAGTAAGTTAACAGTTTATGCATCTTTTATGACTGATGCATCTTTAGGTCTTTGTCCTTTTGCATCAATGGTTGTTCTTTGATTGAAGTTCATGACAATGATTGCCCTCATTATTTACACTATTTTTTCATGGGATTTGAACATTATTTTTGTGGGTTATGATGAGAGTACTCCATTCATGTTGAATGTGTCGTACTGACTTTGACTTCATTAAACCTAGGAGATGGTCTGATTTTTATACCATGGTATGAAACCTTTTGACTGTACCTTTAGTGCTACTATGACTGTAATATATGTAAGATGGGAAGTAGTCTTTTTTGATTGAAGTGTCAAGGTTTTGTGTTGGCACACAATGGTTATCAGAGCATTGTGATTGCTTTGGATAACTATATTTTCCAAAATGAAATCTTGACACTTGTTTGGGACACTATTGATCTAAAACTTAATGAGTTAGGCTCAATCCTTGTGGGAGCTAAATTTTACACCACTCATAATCAGCTGATAAACAACACTGTTACTTTCCTATATCTGCACAAGAAGCAAACAAGTTGGACAACAACAATGCATATCTGATTTACGCTTGATGATTTGATCTGATATTTGTCTCCTGAATAGTATATTGAGCTAGTTGTTGTGATGCACATGAGGGATAAATTATGTATTTGTAGGTGTATATGCAGATATAGAATGATGACCCTTCATTTCTCTAACAATACTTTCTGAAATGTAGGTATAGGACAGCAAGGAGGCACAACTAGATGCAGGATTAGTGAAAGACTTCAGATGCTAGAGGGAAACTCAAAGAGGGTTCATCATTCAGACAATGATGAGTCAACCTTCTTTTTCTGCATTTACCTTTATGTTTGCATCTACAAGTATATAGTTTATTTCTCATTTACACCACCAGTTAGTCTCATAGCTTTTGTGAGACATTGTACATACATACTTAATAAGGATTACTCTTTTCTAGAAAAATGTGTACTCTCATACTGTTCTGAATTTGAAATCATGGAAAGATAATCTTCTTTTCTCTTTTCATGCACATGAATATAATAATAGCAGAATAAATATGTACCCTTTTGTATGTTAAAAACTCTAAATCTCTACCTGATTGAGCTTGCTACCAAAAATAGGTAACAATTAGTAAAAATACAAACCATATGATTAATATTTATAAATAACAACTAATACAAAAAACAAGGATAAATAATCACTTGCACACACACAACCAGGGTTATCAAATATTGTCTTAATATCATTCCAATTAGGTAAATACATGACTAGGATTATTGCCCTTATATAGAGAAAATGTTGTAGGTTAGGTCAATTGGGCCAATATGCTATACCCCACAACCATGATCAAGATTATACAGGCATGCTCAGACCTATGAAACTAGGTAGATTTGATGCTCTGTACCTACAACCCTATGTTGTGTTCATGCACAACATGCCCATTTATATTATGAAATGGGGACCCACTTAATTTTTTTGAAATGAAGCCTAAGTATCCAAAGGGCAGACAAAAGAAAAAGGAAATGATTGTCGTGGGAAGAAGTGAAATTCATTTTAGTAAGGTTTGTGTGTATTGAGAATATCAAATCACAATAATGCTTATGGTGTATAAAAAGAGGATTGTTAAGCCATGAGTCAGGAAGTAGAGAGCTTTTGTTTCTATCATTACAAAAGTGAGCCATGTTGAAGGGAATATGAATAGGATGGATCTGCCACCCAAATGATTAAGTGAATCAGCTTGGAAATGCAGAATTGCAAGGAAATGATGGAAATGGTTCATTCAATAGGTTGGAAGAATTAAAAGATAAAAATTCACTAAGGAGCCCTTTAGTGTGGAGCAAGAGATTTAGGAAAATGTGACAGTAAGCGAGGTTAACGTAACATTTAATAGAGCAACCCAAAGCCCACAATTTGAAGATTACAAATGATAAAAGTAAAATCAAGCTAAGACCTTGAAGATGAAGCCAAAGAGGGACACGTGTCAAGATCACTGGAGAAGATACATTCTAACGAAGTTGTACAAGATGAATTGAAGGAGCCGTTGGATTTGTTGTTTGAATCCACTATCCGTAATTTAGGGTTTTTTCTATTATGAAACTAGAGTAAATGTCTCTGTTAAACTGCAACTAACTTTTGTAGTGCTTTGTCATGAAAAGAATACAATGGTAAAATCAAATAGGCAAGCGACGGTGTAATAGGTAAATCACAAGTGGAATTACATGAAGGTGATAGAGACATCCTAGCTCTTACCCTACTTAACCTTAGAAGATGATTCTAATAGCGACGCAGGTAAGTACTCAGAACTTAACATCATGATAATTTGGGTACTGGAAAATCATTTTTTTCATGTTAAGTAAATTCATAATGTATGTAGCAGTAATTATAGAATTTTATTAGGAAGTATAGAAGACAAAAGCATGGGTACTAGGAAGGTGGATTTTAGGAAGGAGTTCGAGAGGAAATTCATGCAAGTGATACCATAGGGAAGGTTTTACATAGATATGCACTTAGGGTACTGCAACCTTAGAGTTTTGATCGATAGAATATCAGAGCCTATAGTCACTAATGAAATGAATAATTTGGGGGAAAATCAAACTAGTATAGGCTGTAGGGTTTCCTATCGTAGAAAAAGTGCGTGAATTGGTGAAACAGTGTCTTCAATGCTATGATGCCAATCTACAACAAGTGGATAGTAATAATAGGGTATATGCAAACTTGACATCGCAAGGAATTTAAGAATTATTAGGGATTCCTATACCCACATCCCTAATTAATAGGACAAGAGCCTAGGCAAAGGCTAAATTCAATGACACTAGAGTTGTGTGTGAAAAAACTATGAGGGAGGAGTGGTATGTCTGAAAATAAGGGAGAGTACTATCAAAATTACTAAAGTTGCTAAGGTAGGATATGTATCCCGAAGTGTATACAACTATAACATTTTTAAGAAGAATTGCAGCATTAGAGTTCAATGGGAAATTCCAAGAATGGATGTTTGTTTACATACAAAGCATAAGAAAAGATAGAGGACCCTTTGATTGGGCACAATTCATTAGTGATTCTATATATAATTTTCTTGAACAGTCATCTAGGAGTTTCTTCATGTCTTCTTACGTAGTGTATGCATGTGTTGTTAAAGCAAATATCTAGGGTTTAGATACAATAGGTATTTTGGGTGTAGACCATGGTCAGAATCTAGTATATAATTGCTACCCTGATCTCGAAAGAGTACAAGCTATTGTGTATAATAAAGAGGTGAATGATTGTTTTATAATGAAGCTTACAAGGGAATTATAAGGAAGAGTAGGAGACATAGTGCTAGAGGAGGTTCAAAATGTGATTAATACTTTAGCAGATGGTACATTCAATTTCCTACTTGGTCCTATTTAAGAGTAGAGGGATTCTTAGGGCAACCATTCAAACTACCTAGATACCCCTCCACATGGTCATGGTTAACAAAATTTTGTCGACAGATGCTTGAGTTCCATGATGTATACTTAAATTATCACCACAAGTTAGGGTTTAAATTCCTGGTGAAAATGGGGGATTTTGTATGGGGGGCATTACAAAATGCAAGAAAGGCCAAAGAGGATCTATTAGCTAGGCATTTGTCTTACTTTTAGTACAAGTGGAAGGACTATGATCCCTTGGGGAAAATAAAGGAATACATTGCTAATAAAGTGAATCATGTCTTTGATATGGAGGATTATTGGATAGATTGTAAAAATGCAAAGGAAGTAAGAAAAAGAAAGTATCAAAGGTTAAATCTACAATAGCTATGGACAATTGGGCCAGATAGAACAAGAATTGAGGTACCATCTAAAATAGTGGATGATGACAAAATTTTGAGACCTGATTACATGTAACTAATAGAGTAGAAGAGAGACATGTGCCTAAGTTGTAGCCTACTGACCCTAAAATAGTCTCTTTGGAACAAGTCATCTTGTCTTGAGAGCAACACAAAGATGGAGTTGAGAAAGTAGGGACAAAAACTAACTTCAAAGAGGAAAAGGAGAGGAAGACATCATGTTGAATATGATGATTTCCTAATACATAAGAGAAATATTGACATGAGCAAATTAATAGACCTTGGAAGCTTGGTGGAAGACTCGGTGGTTTATCAAAGGAGTGAAGGTGGTAACTACTGACATTGACTTGAATTAGGTAGCACGCAGTAAAATTATGGAGCCTCAAGATCGAGGGAGTAGAATTATAGAAGCATCAACGTCAAATTTCATCAATGCTCCACAAGATAAAGGGCCACAAGATCAAATATTACGGGCCATACCCATAGTTGTTTCTCATTCTACAACATGACTTTTAATTTCACCCCCTTCTATGAATAATGGACTAAGTATTTTAGCTAGTGCATTGAATATACCTAAAGAAGACGAGTCTTGTGAGAGGTTTTATCAATAATTGAGCCAAGTAATTGTGGAGTTCAATAAAGGGAATCTACAAGATATGCAAAAAAGGTTATAAATGGAAAGCCCTTGCAAGAAGAAAATTCAAAAAATCCCTTACCACTAAAAGAAACCACTTGCAAGAGCATGGTGGCTAAGTTCATAAATATAGATGAAGAGTCTGCGAAATCAGCAAGTGTGAAAATGAGAAAGAACACAGGGATTGAAGTTCCTCCGCAAGAAGGAGAAAATTTACTCAATCCAATGCATGGTGAAGAGAAGTTCATAGGTCAAACACTTGGCCAAAGTGGGAAGGAAGCACAAGAGCCAAGAAATGAAGAAATGTGGGTTGCAGATGAAAATGAAGTACAAGTACTAGGAAACACATAATAAGTTTTGAACCCTTAAAAACAAGAAGTCCCATAGGGAGGAAATGAAAGAGGCTCTACAACAAGAATCATAAGAAGTTCCACAGAAGGAGAATCAAATGGAAAAGGAAAACAATATGAAGAGATTAGGTAACATGAAATCTTGATTGAAATAGTGGATAGCAGACCAAATAAAAAAGTGGGAAATACTCACCAGGACATGGAAAAGCTCGAAGATGGTAATAACATAAAAGATGCTAAAGTGAAAATAGAAGAGAGTATGAATCAAGGAAATGAATAAAGGATGGATGAACAGGAACATGAAGAAAGGAAGCAAACCCCACACAAAAGAAAATTTCTAGAAAGTGCAGAAAGCAAAAATATTCCTAGTTGGTTGCAATAGAAAAAACTGTCGAGAGAGAATATAGTGGTGGTGCCCTTAGACTTTAAAAATTTGTTGGCAAAAGCCTTGAGTGCAGAGAAAAGAAAAAAAAAAATTAGGTATGCCACACATCTTAACCCTAAAGGAGATCAATAGCTACACATTGTAGAGCCAATAATAGATAAAGACATTGAAGAACTAACTGCCCAAGATAACTAGATTATGATAGTTAAATTAGGGTGACCTTCAAGGTTTGAGGGTTCTAGAATTACCAAATAAGTTATAGCTATTATAGAGGATAAATTGCAAAAAGATAAGAAGAATATCAAAGAACAAAAAAATCAAATAGAGCAACTGGTGCAATTTATTAGAGGGATTATTCAACCTAGGTTAACTCTGTAGGGAATTCCACCACACCAAGTGCTAATGTCAAAGGAAGAAGTAGATGATGTCAACAAACTGATGTGCAAAGAAAAGTTGGTGGATGAGTGGATAAATGAAGCTATGACTCAGGCTAAGTCTTCATTGCAGATTGCGGTTACAAGATATTTTGCTTGGATGAAGCTAATTAGGAAGATGAATCGAGCCCAAAAGAGGTGTAAACAATTGCTAGAGTAGGTAGAAATGGAAGACATGTTCATGGAAGAACTTGTTGATCAAGAAATAAAGAAATTGGAGCAAATAAGTGAAATGAGGTCATGGATAGTGGTAAATACATGATAGGAAGAAAAGTTGCAAGAGGAACAAACAAAATTGCATAACATCGAAAGAGAGGCCATTGAGATTTGAGGATAAAATGGAACACATACAGATTCTGATGGAGATATTGATTGAGGATGCGATCTATTTGGCAGATGAAGGAATAATATTGGAGTTTGAAGATATATGGAACAAAAGGCTATCTAACCCTGCAAAATACAAAACCCTAAAAATTCTAAGGGACGTGGACAACTACAAACATTACTAAAGGAGTATGACAAGAATGTTTGTCTAACTGAGCAAGATACAAATTCCCTGTAGAGTATGTGTCGAGTTCAGGAACTTAATTTGTCCGCCATTGAAAATAGTGCAAACGATGAAGCATTCCAAGTGTTGGAAGTTTTTGAAAAATATTTGTTGTAGAGACAAAAGGTTGATGTCTCCAGGATAGAGGAATCAAAAAGTTGACTTAGTCAAAGATGTAAAATTTCTCACACATTAGCTAGCTAATTATTTCACCTTGTTTTGTGGTGGTGTTATAAAAGAAACATCATGTCTCTATTTTCCTTATGTTTGAGAGTTGTACACATAAATGAGCTTTGCTGTTTCAGAGACTTTGTCTCTTGACTCTCATATTGTAATAGTTATCTCAGTCGATGTTCTTTCTTTGCAAATACTTGATCTAGTAAATCTTAAAGGTCAATTGATGATGCAAATCCGACTGTAAATCATTGTTTTGATGAAGGGATATATAACTTTGTGTAGTATTTATGATGTGTTATATCCCTTTCTTTGTTAATAGCAATCCTCTTTTAAAGATCACATAGTTTTGTGAATGATTATGAGAGTGTTTTGATTGTTTGCAAAATTTGTTATTTGCCATTTCAATTGTTTTAGAGGAGCATTAAACTGTGAAGCTAACCCATAGATAGGAACTTATTTCATTTTCATGTTCTTTTCTTTTATTTTGATTGTTCAAAGAGAGAAAAATTGGAATAAATACTTCAAAGCTAGTAAACATCTATAAATTCTAGAGAAATCATCAGGAATCCCCTCATAAAATAGTTGATGCATGCTTATTGAGTGAATTTCATAGGGTCATAAAATAACATTCCAAGCCTTGGGGTTTATGTTTTATTAATCTTTCAACAAGCAGACTCTTTTTTTGAGAGATTTTGTAACATTGAGATGAACTTAAAACTCACATCAACACCTTGCATCACAAATGAGCACACACACACACACACACACATATATATATACCCACATCAATGAAGAGGAATCATGACATCATATGTCTCTCCTAAGAGAGTGATAAGACATCACCCCCTCGCACCACAATCAAGAACATATACATAATCAATAAATCAAATTCCAACTATCATAATCAATCGCATCTCATAATCTTGGTATATGAAATTAGATCACGGTGGGTCAAATAGGCCCTTAAGTGGCAATGAAAATTAGAAAAACAGAGTATGGCAACTTGATGTAAAAATTTGAATAAGTTATAAACATTATTTCAAAAATATGCAGGAATAGAATTTATAGCAAATTGAATGTAGTTTCTAAGGTACTAGTTGTTTTCTTAGAACAAAAAAAATCTATTTGACAAAAAATTGAAATTTCTATGCAGTAGTACTAAAATTTGAGGAAAAAGATAAGAAGCATGTGTTTTTTTGACCACCCTCACCACAATCAAATCATAATACTTTTTTTATAATATTTTAGATATAAGTAGAAGACTCATGTCCGAATTTGACACATATTTTGTTGTATTTTTTTTAAATATAAAAACTCGTATGTCTGACCATCGTAACTTTCTCAAAAATTTATGAAATTCATTTTTTTAAAATCCTATAGTATATAAAGTATAGAATGTGACGCACATTTCAAATTCAAAAAAATGTGATATTGTTTGAAAGTTATAGATATTTTTCAGTCAGCCTATCAATCAGGACTTTAGTGAGAATATTGCCACTTTTTTGCCCCTCATGATCCTACACATACCCAATCTAACTAAATATGTTAGTACATGGGTCAACAATCATAGAATAATATGCATCACCTAACATAACTTATTCATAAAGAAACATAATCATATTCCATTATAACATGAACATTAATGTGGTATATATCTAGCTCTAACATCATAACAAAGTCTCATAAAGTTAAATCATCATAAAAGGTAGCATCATCAAACCACATACAAAACAAAAGGAGTCACTATGAGTCCATCCAAAAAGAATCAGTTTCAAAACTTGGAAGGGGTATCACATATTGCATAGGAAAGGTGACACTAATAGAATCACTCACAATGATGGAACAAGAGAAAAGAGAGAGAGAGAGAGAGAGAGAGAGAGAGAGAGAGAGAGATTCCTTGACAGTGGTCATCATATAGCACAACACATCCTCTCACAAAATGGAACCCAAATGGGATGAGAGATAATAAGCATATAATCCACATCCCAATGGGTTAAACAATCCAAGCCCAAACACTCTTGGCACACACAAGAGTCCACTAGCTCGAGTGTAAGCATACGACATCTTTTCATAACTCAATGACACACAAGAAAAACACTAAGGTCCCTAAATTACAACAAGCCACAAGGGAAGGCTCAAGACACCTTAAGGGTGACCAAAAAAAGGTTTTGACCCTTACAAGACCTCAATCGACAAAGTAGGATTTCTCCTTATTCCTAGGTACAATGATATGCTTCCTACAGACACAATTTTCCAAGCCAAACAATTCAACACCACATTGACTTAGTGACGACATATTTGGACAACCACAAGGGTTCCCTTGAGTCCCTAAGGCCAAAAAAAATAAATTTGGTGAATAGGAACTTCCCCTCTAAGGCCCCAAAAATATTTCCAAGAAATATCTCAAGACTACCCCATGTGAACTTAGGTGCCCACCCAGGACACTAGCATGCCAAAAGCACACTAGTAGTCTATGCTAGATCCTTCTAGCCACACTGTAGTCCTTTAGGTAAGCTACTATCTATTTCTAGAGACACATTTAACCTAAATAGTGAATGAACCAAGATAGGGATTGGTCACTAGGAAAACACAAAGACATTAAATAATACTAAAGTTCCTATGATTCTTTGAACATGAAAATTCTAGAATAGGCTAAGGGAAGAGGGAAGAAGAACAAATCCGCCAAACATTAGGTGTCATTGATGCACAAAAGGAGAGAATAGGGATATGTGTAATGACCTCCTATCATAATCAAGGACATGTAAGAACACAAAATTATGACACTTTTCCACTTTCACAACATATTGGAAGATGCTTTAAAAGGCCTCGAATAGACCTAGAATGACTCAAAACAATAATGCTACAACAATGTATGACGATATTCTCAGGGGTCTACAAAACTCTCCAAGATGAATTGATACACAACTAGGTTAATTTTATACCCAAAATAATATTCCCATAATCCTTTACATTTTTTAACATAAGCATCATAATCAATATACAAAGAAATTATGCTCAACTCCAACATTGATATACATAAACAAACCATATACACAATCATCACTCAATAACATGTATAATTACATCCATCTCTAGAAGGAAATCAAATATAAATGATTACAATTACATCACTTGAGGTCTCAAACCTCCTATTAATATGCAACTTACATTTTATTTAAATAGTTAAAAAGCATAAGGATGACTAAAAAAAGATTATACTTAACATGCTCGGTTCAATGTCCTTTAGAGCCCAAAAATTGTATACACATCAATTGACTCCCTGAATGCAAGGAAATAATCATAAAGGCTAATAATACATGGTAATGACATATAAATTCATAAGTAAAAACCAACATGGATGGAATGAACATCTTCTAGGTGCTACTCAATTATGGGGCTAAGTACCAAAGAGTGATAGAGGGGAGTGTCATCACATAGCTCAAAGGGATGTGGTGCAGGGCACCTAGTACTCCAAGAATGAAATATTTGTTTTCTTTTAATTTTGTGTGTTAATTTTTAATGTAATAATGGACCAACCATTTAAGACTCAGTAGAGCCATGGTTGAGATGTCCAAATTTTGGTTTGAGTCAATTGTGCTCAGGATGCTGTTAGCCTGAGAAGTGAGATGCTAAGGTAGTTCATAGGAAAAATACTCCATATGAATGTATTCATGTATTAGGTGTCAATTGAATTGTTTTTAGGTCTTATAGGGTGTTTTAGGACCTTTAGGAGCCTTAGAATGCATTAGAATGAAAAATTGCATCCTGGAGCAAAAGTTGTCAAAAGTTGTTGAGCAACATTTTGCAATTTCTTGCAAAAGTTGCATTTTTGGTTATACGCGTTAGGAAGTTGGTTGAACTGACTAAATCAAGTGGATATAAGCCAAATTTCACTTCATTGTATGGGTTGGAGGATTGGAAATGCAAGAGAAAGTTTTTGGTTTTTGAAGCAACCTTGTTCCCACCGATTTTTGATAGTTTTTGTCTTGTTCTTCCTTGTTTGTATGGTCTAGTATAGACTAGATGGTGTAAACTCATTGCATATTTGAGAGTTAATTGTATTTTCTTTCATTAAGGTTTATTTTCAGGTTTGATTGTTCCAGGTTGTAGAGATTTCTTTCATTCTTTGCAACTAGGAGCAAAACCCTTGCAAGTAAGGTTTAAGAGCAAGAAATGGCTCTAACCTAGGCATTCTTTGATGGAACCTATTGAAATAACTAAGAATTCTAGGTTAGGGTCTGTAAATAGCTTAGGAATATGGTGTGTGATGTTGCAGGTCCAGGAGGAGGAGAAACAATGAAGCCCTAGGCTCACTGTTGGCAGTAGGTGAGTTAAGACAACAAGAAAAGTGCAATTTGTGAGCACATGGAGATTGGTGTAGGTCCAAGTGGGATATGAATAGAAATCCCTCCGAGTTACCTTGGAGGTTACCAAATTGTTTGGAGTAGGAGATTTGACTAGTGAAGAGTTTTAGACCCATCTTGCCAAGTCACTGGCTAGGCCTAAAACCCTTCAAAATAGTGCAGCATTAGAAACCCCAATTGTATAGATAACCTAGATGCAATTTTCTATTATTGTATATAACTTCAAAAAGGCTACTCAAATCCATGATTTATATCTAGGCTTCTTTGGTATTTTTGCAAATTAAACCCCTAAAACTACCTAGGGAGGACTAATGTAATTAGGCCTATTTAGGTGCCGGTAGAGACCTAGAAGGATTAAGAAGCCAAGGCGATAGATTTGGTGAGTCTTAAAGCTCAAAATACACTAAAGACACCTTTTTGATGCATTGGGAAACTATAGGAAGAGATTGTGTGTTAAGATCCTTGTAGGAGTTGTTGGAGCCCAGGAGAGGAGTGTGTGAGTAACAAAGGTGGCAACCTCAAGTGGAGGAGTTGATTGACCTAAAACCATTGTCTATTCCTAGGAGGAAAGTCAAGAAGGTTCAAACCTTGGAGGTCCCATTAGCATAACCCCTGCCAAGTGCCATTGGAAGGACTTGAGTAGTTAAAGGGTTGAGTAGGTCAAGTCACTCAAGAAGGTGTAGCAAACAAAGCTCTAAGACTCTCTACATTAGGATAAATCACATGGAATTGATTAGTTCCTCTCATAAAGATGAGGAGACCCGATATCACTCAATATAATGCTCCATGAGTTGGTAGGTCTTTCCAATTCATCCTTGTCATATACCTAGACTCAAGGCATAAGAGGGGCATCTAATTATCTTAGTTAATTGTATTACCCATGTTTTCATTAGTTATCACTAGATTAAGTAACTCCCCACACCATGATTGCTAATGTGCCACTTTGGGTCGAGGACAAATTAGGAGCCACTCATATAATTGATTCTACCAATGTATGTGTAATCAAAACTAAAATTGAATGATATAATCTTTCATTAAAAACTAGGTGAATAGTGAAATCTACCATTAAAATAGCTTCAAGCACTCATGAAAATTCAAAATTTGAAAATAAAAAAACTCTAAAACTACCCTTTTGGTTCTAAGGTGTCCAACACCCAAAATACATCACAAAATCAATAATTCATCCATTGAAACAAAAAATGGGCATGGTAAGGTATAAATTGAAATTTCCAATAAACTTATAACAATTTATATACTCAATCAAATAAAATATTTAAATAAATAAAATGATTAATTTGACAATACAAATCAATTGAAACCATCCTTAAATTAAAAAGAAAAGGATAAATGAGGGAGAAACATAATTCCTGCCTCAATTTTGAACCAAAATTAAAACTTCAAAATCTCCAAAAACACCAAACAAACAATTGAATAAATGTAACAACACAATCCCCTCCTTAATCCTAATCCATTACAACAATAATATTCAAATTCCTCTCAAAATTGACTTCACAATCACCATTTCAAATTCCATGTATAGAGAGGGTCTCATGCTCTCCAAAATCACAAAAAAATGCTAAGTAAAAATGAGCACTTTTCCCTTATAAAACCAAATCAACTTTTGAAAATAGAATAATAAAATAAATAAATCAATCAATAATTAAACTTATATTCCAAAATATCCAAATTGATAAAATATTTTGGTTATCTTGTCTTTGGTTTTTGGTTTTGGATTTCATTGATCCTAGGGTAGTAGTAGAGTTAATGACAGGAGTGGTTTCCAATGTGCACTTGGCCCAAAGTGGTGTACAAACATTCACATTAGGAGTTTATTAATAAACTGATTGTAGAGGAGGGTATTTGCCACCTCCAAGATGATGAATCTCGGAGGACAAATCAATCTGCCACTACCTCACTCAAACTGGCGCTCAGGATGAGCCAAGGGATAAAAAAGAAAAGCTAAGATAATAGATTGCGGATGAGACTCTCAGTCAACTTTGTTGAGTCTTTGTCCTCGAAACAAGTGCATGGAGCTAGGACACCAACACGATGTGTTTTCATCTAGTACAGATAGAACACAAAAACCATATGATGGCAGCAAATACAATTATAATATTAAATAAACATGAAAAAACAACAACATAAACTAGTAACACAGAATGAGAAATATTTGAATGACTTGAGAAGAGGGAAAAGAAGGAAGCTCACAACTGGTCCACGATTGAAGCCGCCCACTAAATAATCTCTTTATGATTATAAACCTGCACACAAGTGCTACCTAAATTTTGCTACAACTAAATTTGGTGGCCTGTTACAAGCCTTACACATTGCCTTTGAAGAAAGGTACACAAATTTTTTTACAAGTTTCTTCATTTTGCACATTATGGATTTCAAAGCCAAAGTTCATTTCATATATGCAAGTATTTAAGAGAAATAGTAGCAAAAGATTGCATAGAAATATTTTTTTCATTACAAGAAATGTCTAAGGTATCCCACACAAGCAGTGGGAATAGTTGATTGATAGCTATTAACATATATTTTCATACAAATATGAAAATAAACTACATAACAAAAGAAAAGAATGAAAATGAAAATAAGGTGACTCATCATTTTTGAGAATGACGAGCCTAACTGGAAAGAGTTGTTGAAGCTTTTATCTTCCCATCCACTCCAATTTCTTTCACTCCCATTCCAAGAGTACCTATAAAATAGTTTACATTTTGAGTTAGAGCAATGAGGATCATCATACTTTTAGGTTCAAACCCAACGAGAATATAGTTCATCTACATATAAGATACCAAAATATATGCCTATAGCTATCAGTATGTTAGATTCAAAAGAAAGGAATCAATGCAGAGAGAATGCCATGAGATAACAACATATATCATGTTTTATTTAATGAATTTGTTCCATGTGCAGATACAGGCATAGATATTACATAGTGCATTACTGATTCATCATAAAGCATGTGGGGTTAAATGAGGCTCTCACAAGGGTTGATTCCAACATGCTAATATGTCAATATAGCTTCATTGAACAAAGACCCATCATCCACAACAATGACACTTTCAAGATCACTATGATGAATGGCGTGCCTATGTCCAATGGAACCATACAGGCATATTAAAAGTTTAGACAACCCTAATAGGGTCTCAGAGTAATTATTGCAGCTATCAAGATATATAGAGAGATGAGACAACCATGGTATCTATTATGTAAGAGGTTTGAAGAGAAGCATTAAGGTTGGAGCATAGTCAACAATCAAGACCAAAGAGCACATGATGAATATGTGAGGCCCTACCCCGATTCAGTTTGACATTTTTAGTTATTTGCATATTGAGACTATTATGGATGCTTTATTTTATGCATTTTGGACTTAGAACTTATATGATTCCATGATTTGGATCACACTGACATATGTGATGTTTTATTTCATGCATGATGATTATGAAACTTTAGATATGATTTCTAGAATAGAATTACATTATGATGGTGAATGTCATTATTGGAAATTTGCAGGATTCTATTTTGATGAAAGAAAAATGATGCATATTTATGAATGGTTCATTTTTGGGAAATTATGTTAATTGCATAGGTAAAATTGAATTTGAAACAAATGAGATACTGAATTATCGATGTCAAATGTATGAGTGTTTGATGTGTAATGAAATCCATGTATTTGATTTTGTATAATTGTGATTATTTGGAGTTACTAATGTGTTAATTGAGATGCGCAGGAAAATTATCCATGTGACCATGGAATTTAATGGAGAACCAAGCCTAGACCAATGTGCGTTTGTTAAGCCGGGAGTTGTCTATTTGGAGAGACAACACCCCTCCCCTTGTAATGTATTTTATTTGTGATGTGTATAATGCTTGAGTGTAAAATTTAATTTATATGTAAATGTGTAATCCTTCAAGAGACATATTCCATGTGTAATTTTTATATTGTAATTTTGTTGTGTCACTTGACACATGTGCTGATTAAGTGTCATTGATGTTGACTTGCCTCTTGGAGGGAGTTTTGTTTCTACCAAAGCCATTCAAAAACATGAGTGTGGTCCCAAATTTGTCTTGGGTAGGGAGTCATGGGAGTGGTCAACTCAAGCTTGACCCGTAGGTAAACTTCAGTGGGGTTTCCAAAGGGTTTAATGGACTCCTAGGGTAAGTTTTTAGGCTTTTCCAAAGGTCCTAAGGGTATACCTATGGGTTAGGGGTGTTTTGAAACATGTGGCTTCTCCCATGTGACTATGAAGTCACTTCAAAAAGTGGTGTTTTCAAGATGCACGAAAATTGAACTTAGAAAGTTCTCCCTAGGATAGAGAACCTTCCCTTTAGGAGTTAAACTCTCTTCCCCATCCTCTTCCACCTTTTCCCTTTCCAATTTGAGTAATGTGCAAGAGTTTGGGAAGGGCAACCAATGGGAACTCACACCTCACCCAAGGGGTTGGGAAGTGTGTGAGAGGCCTTCTTAGGCAAGAATTTGCAAACTTAGTGAGTAATCACCCACTCTCCTTTCTTGGAGATTTTGCTTGTTTTGAAAAAGTTAGTAGGAGTTTGTCATTTTTAGTGGAATTTTGGAGAAAGTTAGTGTGGAATTGGGCAGCTCATCCCCAACTAAAGTTAGCAAACCTTTTGGCAGAATAAGGTTGGTTACTTCTTTCTTCCTCTTGTTATGTTGTAAATGTTAGTTTGTGTTGTTTTGTGAAAGAAAAGAGTGGTTTGTAAGAATGTGTATTATGAAGTTTTTATTGTTGAAGTTAAAAATGTGTAGTTTCTCTTCTTCGTATTTTGTTTGTGTTCTTAATGTTTTGGGAGTGTCCAAGATCTCCTACTCTTGGGAGGGTAGGAAGATCTTGGGGTGGAAGGAGTATGACAGTCATGGGTGAGAGGCTCTCCTTGTGGAGAGTGTTCTCAAGGGTGTCCTTGGTGACCCTTGATGCATAGCCTTGTGTATGCATTTGGGGGTCATAAGGGGAGTAAATATGGCCATGAGCCTTTTTGGGGGGCATAAGGAATGAGGAAGTATTTTTGGTTGCATTTGTGTTGCCATGAGGTGGCTTATGTTGTATTGTTTTGGCATGCATTCTCCCCATAGGTACTTGGTCCACTTCCACCCATGGAAGAGTCACCATGAAAGTGGTGAATGTGAAGCTTGGGAAGGGAAATTTGAATGTAAGTGTTTTCCTATGTTTGTGTAGAGTTTGTATGTTTGTAGCCCGTCTAGTGCTTGGTTCTCCAAGCTCGGGGGTGGCTTCTAGTAAGCCTAGGCTGGGAGGTGAGCTTCCCATGGTCAAAATGTGTTTTATTGCAGGTTGCATGAGGAAGGGGAAAAGAAGAAATAAAGGGGTTATGTTGCTGTTTTTGTGTTGCAGAAAAGTGTTTTCTTTTAAACAAAAAAATAGGGAAGAAATGGAAGGATTCAATGTTGTAGTGTCTAAAAGGAGAATGTGAGAAAATGTAATATTTACTTTCAAGAAAGAGAAAGAGATGTATTATTGTTAAGTTACTATGTAGAAAAAAAAAAAGAGAGAAGCATTGTAGGGATCTCATCCCATTTGTATGCATGTCTATTTTGTATCTAAATCTATTTTGTATTTACATTTGTCAATGAATAAACATGTTGTTCCTAATTGGTAGTTTTGCAAAAGGAAAATAAAATGTTAGTTTGCATCTTGCTTTTAATGTTTGCATAAAGAAAAGAGAGGAAAGTATGCACTTTGAGAATCTAAAAAATTATTACTAGTTGTAAACCCATATTTCTTTTAGTGGAGCATGCTGTTGTAAATTTTGTTTTAAAAAAAAAGGGGTCTTTTATTTTGCTGATTATTGCAGAAAATAAAACTGGTTAAAATAGTTCATTTCTTTCAAAAAAAAATACATTTATCAAATAGTTTGGGTATTCTGTTGCAAGGAAAAGGAAATATTGCATTAGAGTTAGGTTCATTTTGTTACTCAAAAGATTGCATTAATAGTTGCTAAAGGAGAATGCATTGTTAGTTGTTTTCAAAAATAAATAAATGAAGGTTAGCACAAAAGTGATACTTACTAATGTTTTTTTAGCCCCTAAATGTTATTGAAAGAATCTGTTTCAAAAAAAAAAAAGGAGAATGACATATTTTCAGATCTGGTTTTACTACAAATAAACAGGACTGATAAAATGCTAAGTCCTTCAAATTAAGTATATATAAATATATATAAATATATATATATATATATATATACATATATATATATATATATATTTATAAAAAAAAAATATATATATATACAGGTTCCTTTTAGAATCTGCCTGTTTCAAAACAGCAACCCTTATGCAATTTATTTTACCAAAATTATATATATATATATATATATATATATAAATATATATATATATACATATGTAGATATAAATATATATATATATATATAAATATATATATATATATACACAAAAAAAAATGTCATTTAACAAAGAAAAGACATATCATAATCTCCGAGGGGTTTTAACCTTGTTGAAAATCCAACGAAAAACCTCGTTTAAAACTAAGCAAGGCACTGTGTAAGCGTAGCGGGGGGGAAGCCGCGGCTCCCGGGCGGGGGCGGCCGCAGCCTGCGGCGCCCGTAGACTGCGGGCGGCGGCGTCCGCAGCCTGCGGGGAGCCGCAGACTGCGGCGGCGCCGACCGCAGCCAGCAGAGCCTCTGTGCTGCGGGCGCTTCCCCTTCCCACCGCTCCGCTCGCCTCCCCTCCTTCTCTTCGAAGAACCCCGCGTGTGGTAGTGGCAGATAAATGGCTTTCGGTAGGGTTTCGCCGATCTCTCCCCTCTCGGTCCCCTTCGCACCGCCCCCCTGCACAAACCCACAAATGTCATTCTCAAAAAAAAAAAGATGAAGCAAAAGTTTACACATGCCCTAACCCTAACTTCGGGTTAGGGAAAAAGCAATAAGCTTTTAGGGTTGTTTAAAAAAAAAGAAAGTGAGGGAAATTCAAATCCCTATAATTCTCTTGGAAACAAAAGACAAAAAAATAACTTTTGTAAATGGTTAATTAAGGGATAGTAATATATGTGTTTAGTTATATATATATATATATATATATATATATATATATATATATATATATATATATATATATATATATATATATATATATATATATATATATATATATATTTATATATATATATATTAAATATATATATATATATATAAATATATATATATATATATAAATATATATATATATATATAGATTTAAAATTAAGTGTATAAGAATGTGAAATCATTTACATGAAAATTATATTTGTATGGAAGGGTAAACAAGCAAATTGGTTAATGGTCACGAAAAAAGATAATAATATTTAAAAAAAAAAGAGAGATATATATGTATTTATATATGTACATACCAATATGTAGGTATATAAATATATATATAGAGGTAATTTTAAATCGGTTGTAGGCGTTTGATAACTCAATTGGGAGTTGGAACATTACCTAGAGTTCATTAAAATTTTAATTAAGAAGCATTGTAAATATGAGGTTAAGCGTCATATTTATTCATGAAGATTAGAGTTAATCCATTTGGGAGAGAATTTAGCTCGTAGATGGCTTAGTAAACCTTGTCACCATATTGAGTTTATTTACCCGTTTTATACAAAGATAGTTTTGACCTATCCCAAAATGCATTATCCATTTAAGTTAATCACACTTGTTTGATTTTGTTTGTTAAGTAAGTCGTTAAATTAGTAAGTATTTTTAAAAAAAAATTTCTCGATCGTGCCCAAGAGTTGGGCATGACAGAATACCAAAAACATAATGATAGTATGCAAGCCCTAGCTGAAGGGAAGTAAGCAAGTTTTTACAAGTGTCAAGAACAACCAAATCCCTTGTAACAGTAAGGACAAATGATTTCATGAGAAGGTTATTTAGGGCCAATAAAGAAAGTTTTCATGGTGTAAGATACAAAAAGGCTAATGACAGGGTTAAATATCTTCAAAGGGTCAAGACAATGCATGAGAACATTATTATAATTGTCTCATCATGTACTATTATAACTTTTTATCATACAAGTGACAGTCAAATTCAGTTATGAGTAGCAATAGAGGTCATAGCCCCTCAATTCAATGAAAGTATAATATAGTGAATACAATATCCAAATTTGTCATCATTGAATGGCCATAGCAATATCAGGTATGAAATAGTTACCTAGGCAAGAAAAGAATAATTATAACAGTCATGGGTAGCAAGACATTGTCATAAGTACCATACAATGCATCCATAACAAAAAAGAAGCTAGCCACATACCTATTAGAGAAAATTTTGATGACACTAAAGAACAATATGTAGTGAATGTAGTGGCAAAAGATAGTCCATACATGGTTAATGAGATACTTGGAATTTCTAAAGAGCTAGAAATAATCACAGGTTATGAGTTACATACCATAATAATAGTCACCATCAGATAGTCAAAGCATATTCAAACAGAGGAAACATATAGTGAGTTCAAAATCTTTGAAGCACATTCATAGGCAGTAATTAGCCCAAGAATCATGGTTAGACTTCAAGTAATGATCACATAGGATAGTCAAGGGAAGATTACTAACTCATAGAAGCCACAAAGCATTCAAGTGACAATGTCTACAAGCATGAGAAAAGTTGTCATAGAAAAATCCTTGGAGCATTAGCCAATAAGTCACAAATTAGTGAGAATAAGATAAAAATTTATGTGATTATAGTATAGTGGAAGGCATCTATGGTATGTATTAGAACAAAATGCAGTGATACAAGAACCTTATGATTGCAATAGATAGACCAAAAAATAGTGATTTTTTCATTAGGCCATGATTATTTCAAGCATCAAGCATTACTCATTAGGACAAAAATAAAGAAAAAGATTGTGTTAAGAGAAGTGACTAGTCCTCTATAACACAAAGATCACACACAAGGTCAAAAGGATGTAGTAATAGTTTGGAGCAGTAACAACAACATGTCATAATACCAAATATTTTTGACAAGGTAAGATAGTCAAGCATGTTGCAAAGGTCTTCCATCAGGCAATAATAGTAGTCAATGAGCAAGGATAAGGAAATTCACAAAGGTCATTGTAATAAGAACATACCATATATAGTCAAAGATAACAATAATAAGGTTCAAAGGATTAAAGCCATAGTCATTGCTTCACAAATAATGACAGGATAATGGAACAAGATACAGTGAATTTATAGACAAGATAAAATTTCAAAGACAAAGGACAATAATAATGTACAATGTCAAAAGCCATGCAACAGTACCAACAAAGTGAATAGAAGCCTTAAGCCTCATAGTCAAAAATCTGATATAGTAAAGTGCAGCATATATGGACTAAGAACAAATCCCATCATTGATCCAACCAAGGGCTAGCAAAGAATTTGCACATAAATATGGTGACAAGTTTCACAAAGATTATTTTGGCAGTCATTGGTCACACATTAGTAGTCATATAAATTTGTGATAGCCACCCAAGGCTTCAAACAAACATTAAGCATGTATCTTCAATTGTAGAGATTGCCCAAGGAACAATAAGATAACAATACAAGACATTTTGTGTCCACGGTTATGAAAGGGTGTATTGATTGATAGTGATTGAGTCTTAGAGTCATAAAAATGCATACTATGATAGTATTTTAGCAACAACCCATAAGAGCTACAAAGATGCAAAAGATAGTGATCTTCATCAACATTAAGAACTACAATAGGCATGGGATATTTTAGATCACAAAGTAGTATATAAGACTAATATCCATTCAAACAACACCAATATACAATACAAAGAACAATGATTCACAAAAGCTATAGCAGTCAAGAGTGATTATAGTTATTACCATGAATAGACCATAGTTTGAATCAATGCATTATGGTTCATCACCAAATACACAAAAATAAAAGATCATTAGAAGATAGAAGGAGCATCATGATAGTGTTATGAGATATCATAGTGAACAAAAGCAATGAGTTTGTAGATCACCTAGAAAGAAGAGTAATATGATTTAAACAAAAAATTGAAAGCATATATTTGCAGTCACAGTCATCTAGAAGGTTCTAATAATGCCAAAAGATAGTCATAATAGTATCTCAGCCATAAAATCAGGTCCAAGTATCAATGTTGCAGTTAAGATTCATAAATAGAGATAATGGGCATTATGAGTAGCATATATGTTAGATAATGTTGGAACCATTCAAAGGCTATAGGTAGATAATGAGGTCTAAATAATGGATCATCATTTCCCTTACTAGATTAGTCTTTGATATTTCGATTGTCATATGAAAAGAATGAATAAATAGAAATTCATTGCAGCAAAGGAGCAGCTATAGAAAGCACATGAAATATGTCAATACTTAGAAACTACAGTCACATTGATTTGAAGGGTTCTCAAAATTCGTAAAATAGGTTTTTCTAATTTTAACTCAGAAATTAGAAAATAAAGAAATGAAAAAACCCAGAAAAACTTGTGAAAAACCTAGTTCACAAATTTTGAGAACCCTTCACTAGTCTGAAAGGGAGATAGAAAATGATTCATAACAATCAAACACAATTCTCAAAGCCGTCATTAGGCATTCAAGTGTAGCTCAAAGTCAAATATGTGCAAAGTAACCCAACAATCACAAGAAGGGGATAGTTATCTCATGAAGAGATTGATCTTCCATAGAAATGATTAGAGAAACCCTAATGAAGAGAAACCTTATGAGTAGTCAATCCATAGTGTTTATAAGAAGGAGGATAAAGATCATACATAGAGAAGCAGATAAGAGCTTGATAGCATCTACAATCACAAGAAGCAATCCCTTCAAATTCATAATACAGTCATTAATGATCAAACCTTCAGAACCAATAAGACCAATATAACATTGAATAAGGAATTACAAGGAAGTTGTCTTAAACCTTTAAAAATCAATGTTTTAATCATTTTGAGATGGAAAAAAAGGTATACATTAACAGAGGTTCATACACCAGTCACATGCATCTATGAAAGTGCAATGATAGTCAATAATCCATTAGTCCAACAAATGTCAAGGGTTTCATAGCCACGATGCACAATGATATTTATAATCATGAAATACAAAATAATTGACACTTAACAACAATATTTGGATAAGGTAACATTTGTAAAGTAATAGAGAAACATCACAATGAATGATAACTTACAAATAAAAAGGGATTTATTGTCAGTTTTGACAGGAATTAATGAAGAATAATCATCAATATCACAGTCAAAAGTACAAAGGTTTACCTGACAAGCTACAAAGCTTGGATAATGCCCAATATGATCACAAATCTTTGTTGCCAACAGACTAATGGACTGTAGACAAAACAATAAGTAGAGCAGTGAATAGGTCTCAGAAGGGTTTTTGTCACCAGAAACAATCATAGTATCAAAACAATGAAAGATCATTTGCCAATTTTGTGAGGATAATAACCCTTCTCAAAGAATTGTAGATACACAAGGGTCTTGAAGCAACAAAATGCAATAGTAGAGGACCCTGTTTGGATAGAAAGTATTCAACTCATAGTTCCAGAGACGTTAAAAATCAGAGCTATAAAAGGTCAATGTTTATACATGCATAAAAGATATATGCAAAGAACCTAAATATATACAGGAAATAAAAGCAAAAAGCTTCTACAATAAGTCTTTTGTGAAATAACAACAATATGAATAGCATGAAAGAAAAGAGAAATAGCACCTACATGTAGAGAAGTTCTTGTTTGATGTCCATTCGAAGCCTTGATTCAGACCCCTAGTTTGAACCAAAAATTGTGTACATGTTGGCTAGGCACAAAGTGTCTTCCCTGAGAAAACAAAGATGAAAAATGATTTTAGGGTTTACAAAAGTTCTTTTTCATGCCCTAATTCAAACACAATGCATGGGTTTTTTTTCATTTTATTTGTTTTTTATAAAACAAATCACTCATTGTTTTCCCCATGATAAAGATTTTAAATCTTTTACTTTGTGCCATGAAAATAGGGGATGTAAAGATTTAAAATATAAATTGCTTTATACTTTCATGCAATAAAATATTTAAAATACTTTTATTAAGACAATTATTTTAATTGTCTTAATAAAAGTTATTTTAAGTTATTTTATATTATTTTCATTAATAGTTTAATGTAGTTTTATTATCGCAATTAAGATAATTGTGATAATAAAACTACATAAAACTATTAATGAAAACTATTTGTCAAACTCATGCATAGTTCAGATGAAAATGATGCTTTTTCAGCAAAAATAGTAGCTCATATCAATAGAAATATCTCCCACTTGCATATCCCTTGATTTGGGGAGCTATTTTTATTGTCAGACACTAAAATTGGCAAATTTTGCATGCTCTTTGCATGCTTTTTGAGGCAAATTCGACCAAGGCATTCTTCATGCAAATTTTCAAGGAAAAGAAATCAACTATCTTTAGGATTTCTCTTCTATATATTCTTCTCTCCTCTTCTATTTTTCTCAGTTATTTCTTTCCTCAGCATGATTGTAGATTGATTTTCGTCTCTTTCATGCTCAAGGACAACATTGTAGCTCACTTGTCTGAGTTTGTAGTAGTAGCAACTCCTTTTTTTCAATAAAATAGCAATTTTTCCTTTTCAATACTTCTTGTATCGTGTTGTTGAATGGATCATTTGATCAATTTATTTGATTTGTCTTCAAGATCCTTTAATTTGTCTTCTTCAATCAAAATATGATGAAAGAAGATACATGTTAGTTGTAGGTCCTAGATTATGTTAATTGATTTTAATGATTTGTAGTTGTGAAAACCAACTAGTTTTCTTTTAAGCAAAGCATTGGGTTTAACCCTTTTTAGGAAATAATTATGCATCCACATGTTTTGTTGACTTGTGAGAGTTTCATGGCTATTTGTTGAAGGTTTTGTGAGATAGGCAGGTTGCAGGTCTCAGATAGAACATTTGTGTGCATCACCTCATAGGATAGGTTTAATTTCAGTATTCCTTATATCATTTTTCTCAACAAAAATTTATTTTGTAGGAGATTCATCATATAGGAAGTCGGCCTATAATTTGGAGGTCTACTTTCACCATAGGCATACCCATAGGCCTGAAAGTATTCCTATGTTTCACATGATTGTTGGGTTTTATACTTATCTTCACGAGTGCAATTCTTCATGACAACAACAAGAAAGAAGGAAAATGTTGGAGGTTGTGTTTTGGAGTTTGCCTCAACAAGACCCCCACTTTGGTGTTTCCACCTCCATAGACAACCCAAATAGATATATAGATGAAAAAGACAAAAAAAAGATAGAATGATTAAATGATCAACTAGATAAGGGATGTGATAAATCCTAAGATGCTCAAAGATGAGATAAGTAGATAGATAGAAGGAGATTGAGAAATCCAAAAGAGTTGCAAGAGAATATTATGAAATCTTGAGAGTGTTGTAGCAAACTAGATGTTGTTGTAGCAAGAGCCAAGAGCCAAGAGAAATTTCTTAGAGAAGCTAGAGACCTCGAAAAAAGAGAGAATCTAGAGAGCTTGAAAGAAGAGAAAATATGGATTTAAAATGAGAGAAGATGAGGGAAAAGAAGGTTGTTGAGCCATTTTGAAGATTTGGGGTCGTTTCCACCGACATTTGCAGGTGACAAGTGGAAAGGCGCACTCAGAAATGACATTCGAGCGTTGAGATTTCACAAGACAAATGTGTGACATGCACATGTCTGCACAATATGCTATTGTCCAAATGAATCACACTAAAAAACAACAAGAAACAAGGGAGACACATGGCTAACAAGACTGATGCCACAAGGGAGCTACCAGAAAGGGGGGTCTCGAGCATCTTGAGAGGGAAAAGGCTGATGCAAAGGCTGAAGTGAGCCTACTTAGGTGCTAGGGGAATGGACACCAAAGTGGTTACAAAATATGTAGGTCGAATTACAAAGGAGTATGCAATTTTTGACACTACATTTATCCCCCACTTTAGCGGACTTATGAATGAATATGAAAATGCACGCTAAAGGAAATATATTGAATAAAAAATAACATCATTATACCAAAAGGATACTATAGAGGAAGCAGAGAAATATCCAAGCCAAGGAAGCATGCCCCCAAGCTGAAGACCTACAAAATAGATGCATTAGTTAGCAAAATTTGCACAAGAGAACATGATTAGAGAATAAGGAAATCTAAGGGAATCCCAAGACAACAGAGTGAAACATGATAAAAAAAAAGGATAGCACACATACGAAATCATAGAACAAAGAAACTATGATCTTGAGTTAGCAAATTAAAAGAGACCTCGATGTAAAAGGTTGTCTCTGTACAATGCATCGTCCCAAAAATAAAAGAAATAATATATAGAGGAATTCTAAAATGAATGTAAGAATGCAAGGATCAATTGCCTCAAGGAACAATGCACCCAAAAGTCAAAGAAGAAATCGATGTTGAAGAGATAATACATGACCTAGACACTAGCTTGATGCATCACTAGTGGTCATGTAGACATGATGATGGTAAAAAAAAAAAAAGTTGTGTTATGCCAGATGATCAAAGATAGGTAGCACCAAACCCACTCTGAAGGAAGGCCACTACCAAAAGATAAGATAAAGAAGATAGTTGCGATAGGGAAGCAAATTTTTGTTGATCAAACAAGGTTGCCCCCATCAAGATGAAGGTGAGAATAGAAATAGATATTCTTACTTGATACATCGCTAACATGCTAGTTGCAGACTACCATGTCGAATGAGAAGATAAAGGATAGAGATAAACGATAGATAGGATGGCATAATAGAAATGAGCCTCACTTTGGAGGAAAACCCCTTGATACGAAAATATACAAGATAAGTGACTGTTGTTGGTATGAGATATGCTAGTATGGATAGCAAGATATGTTATGCTAGATACCCATTGTTGGCATATGCACACTCCACTGAGACATTGTAGGTGATTGAAGGTTTTGTCATTGATGGTAACCTTCGAATCCTATGGCATCGGCAAGGCATTACACCAGCAAGTTAGTGCACCATCATTAGTAGATCACACTCTACACCAGCACTCAGGACACCGGCACCGGCACAAAGAAAGGAAGTATACCGGTACAAAGGCCGACAGGATTTTGTTATATTATATTTTGTTTATTTTGTAAAAACTTTGTAAGCCGACTTGGCATATTGTAAAATGACTCTTATATATAAAAGAGATCATTGTAGACATTTTGTAAGTAAGGAAGTAAGTGAAGAAAGTGATGTATGTGAAATATTAAGGTAGACCTATTATGCGAAATATAGGTTGAAGGGTTTATGTAAGAAGCAAAGCAACAACCAGTACTGAATTAGGCATTATAGATGCTATTGTAAAGCAGTACAAGATATTGGATTTGTATAATCCACATTGTAAGTCAATGAGACTTCCCATTGAGCAGTGAGCTCTAGGTAGTTGGCCTTCTTGCATGTGCAGGCCCCTATTGCAAGTAATATTCTCTTATTGGCTAGTGAGTGAATATTGTGGGTCACAAATCCCACCAAGGTTTTTCCCACACCAAGTTTCCTCGTTAAATCCTTGTGTTATGGTGTGCTTTTCATGTGGATGTTCTTAATTCTATTTATTAAATTATTTCTTACATATCGGTACACTATTATAATATGTCCTACATGTTTTAAGTTAAGAAATTCTAACAACCGGTTAGATACTGATTCACCCCCCCCCCCCCCCCCACCTCTTAGTATCTGTGGGATTCCTAACAATTGGTATCAAAGCTTGGTCCTCTATTTTCAGAAGCCTAACAACTTGAGGAAGATCTTGACACCGATAAAGATGAAAATCTGATGAAGCAACTTGAAGGAGCTCTTTCAGACTATGATACAGAGAAATTGAAAAATATCAAACTAGAAGATGATTTAAGGGCAGCTTAGGATATCATTCAGGCACTTCAAGAGAATCTTACTATTGCAAGAAATAAGAGAAGAGAACTTTTTGAAAAGTTGCAAAATGAGAATGATGAAAAGGAATCACTTAATGATCAAATAAGCAAGCTGAAACAAGAGGACATGACAACAAAGAATGAGATGCAGGATATGACTATGGGATTTTGTAAAGAGATTGAGGATAGGAAGAAGAATGAAGAAGAATTGACCAGAAGACTAAGTGATGCAGCAAATGAAAACACGAGACTTAGCCATGAAAATGACATGTTAAAGATAGATCTGATGCACACTCAAAATGACTCCAATGAACTGATGAGATAGAAAGAGGTCTTAGAAAGAGAACTAGAAACTGCAAATCAACATAAAGAAAAATTCAAGAAAAGCTCTAAGGAACTTGGCACCTTGCTGAAGAATCAAAAACCTAAAGGTGACACTTCTAGAATTGGCTTTGAAGTTGGTGAAAGCTCCAGTACTACAAATACTTAGGATCACAGCAAACCGGTAAGACAACCTAATGCTTATAAATTCAATGGAAAATTCTTTAACTGTAATAAGCATGGTCATAGAGAAAATGAATGTGGATCTAGAAATTATTAGAATATCAACACACCCACCGGTCAATGTTCTAAATGCAACAAAGTTGGTCACAACTTTGAAAATTGTAGAATGAATGTGAGATGTTATGTTTGTGGAAGATTTGGACATTTATCTAATCAATGCAGAACACAAACCGGCATAGGTTATGGGAAAGCTATTCAAAAGAATAATGTAACTTGTTATGCATGTAACAAGATTGGGCATATTGCAAAATTCTGTAGAAGTAAAGGGTCACCGGTAGACAACAAAAGTTCTAGCCTAAAGGGTAAAGAAAAAATTGAAGAGGTTAAGAAAGAATTCTCAAAACAATGGATTAGAAAAGTTGATCTAAATATTGGGAATACTCCTCCACCGGTAGGACCAATCAATGCTTCATCAGCAGGACAAAGTGATGCTTCACCAGCAGGACAGAGCAATGCTCCACTGGCAGGAAGTTCTTTATCTAATTGAAGAAAGTTTCCTTGAGGGTTTGGCAATCTAATGACATGTGCTATTATCCCCTTGGTTAGAGATAAGAAGTTGGAAATTACTTATTACTGATAGACAATGTTAAGGGAATACTTAACCAACATGTATTTAATGTGGTATATGGTAAAAAAAGACACTATAAAATTGAGGTTTTGGCTCCATTTCATTTCACCAAGATTTCAAACCTATGAAGAGTGCAAAGATTCTGAGCTAAGGCATTCCGAGCTAAGAGGTAAGAACACTTCAAGCAATCATGCATCCTAAAGGTAGTAAAAGGTATTTTATCATGGCATCCACCTTTGCAATTGAATATATAGAAAACCCTACTATTGTTGAAGTCATAAAAAGACCTAGGCCCATATTTCAATTAGTTCCTGAAGTAGCAAAGAAAGATGATACCTTAGGTGCTTTTTCTCAAATTCGTAAGGGAGTTGTTTATGTTGAAGACCCTAGAATTTACATTCATTGTAACATTGAGGAACTAGGAGATGAAGAGATTAAAACCATGTTTAAAACTATCATGTGTGATGAATCTGGCAATGTAAAAGATGAACATAAGATCATTGAAACCCTAGGATTTACAGAGATCCTTAGCATTCCTGAATTCCCCAAGGATGTGATTAGGATAGTCTTAAGCAAGGTACATGGTGAATTTTTTTGGCTAGATGCAATCCACAAAATCACTAAGGAAGTTGTGAAAGCTGTCACAGGGTTATCGACCACTGGTAAAAGGCTAGACAAAACTAAGAAGGTTTCCAACAACCTAGTTACTCAGTTAACTGGTGTAACATCTGATAAAAGGTCCTTAAGAGCAAATGATGTAACAGACATTAATGTGAGATTTATCAGCATGATATTAGGGTATAAAGCTACTCATGCAAATAGACTTAATTCAGTTTCAAGTTTATGCATTAAGAGTGCTTATGATATGGTCATATATAATGCAAAGATTGATGTATGTGAGTGGTTAAAGGATGAATTAATTGACAACTTAGGCAAGATTAAGAAGGACAAGAAAGGAACTTTCAGGTTTGGAAATGTGCTAGTATGTCTGATGCTACATATAACCAAACAGGTTCTTGGTATAGGCTACTAAGAACTTGGATATGATATATCGGTAGGCAAATAGTTAACAAAACTATTCCATAATATGGGAGAAGATAAGGAAAACAATATCCATGATTTCTTTCAAGCACTAAAGGTCAAAATGAAGAAAAGAATCCAACTATCACAATAGATTGTTGACAAATATAAGGATGAAATATGCTTTGTAATCAAGAAGGATGAGATCTGGATGGAAGCAGTCATCCCTAGGACAGTTTGGGTAACAGATATGGGCTATGAAACAGATGTTCATATAATTGAAGCATATGCTAAAGCACTTCTAGAAGCCCCTAAAGAACCTAAGGAAGAAGTATTTGGTAGTGCAGAAACTATTGAAAGCCAAATACAATCCAAGAAAATAGTGAAAAAGGTTGAGGCAGTTGTAAGAAAAGGTTATAGATAGGCAAAGTCCATTAAAGAAGATGTGTTAAAGCAAACTGGTATAACAGAGGATGAATTAGTAGCTCCACAACCTAAAACTCACCAATCACCAATAGGTACTTCTTCAGAGAGTGACATGCCTGCAACTTTCAAGAGATTTGTAAGGAAAAGAGATCCCTCACTAGCAACCACACCCTCACCTAGGAGGACAAGACAAAAACAAAAAGCAGTGAGATCTTCAGTAAGAAAGGCTACACCGAAGAAGAAGAAAATGACACCCAAAAAGAAGAAGAGGACAAACAAGGACTTGGCCCCTCTTGATATACTGTTGATTGAAATTACAGAGGAAGGCAAATTGAAGAATATAGAGAAAATATATGACACTCTGACAACTGATGAAAAAGAACAAGTAGAAAACAATGTTATATTACATATGGATATGTATAAGAAATTTTTGATGGAAGTAGTAAATGAAGTTCCAGATGAACTATTTAAGAGACTAGAAGCAAGGAGACAAGTAGTAATAGAACTGGACAAGAAAATAAAGATAGAGAAGCTACTTGTTGTATATTCAGTGAATTCACCCAAAGAAATTGATGACTTAATCGCTCAAGCCAACCGGTTAGTATTTTCTACTACACACCGGCACATTGCTTTAATGGTTGGAAGAGTTAATGAGGTGAATGAGGAGATAGAAAATGAATGGGACATTTTCCTTGTGGAAAAAAAAAAAAAAAGAAGAATACATGAGCCACAAACCTATAAAGGTATATCAGAAAGAAAGATACAAGGGTAAAGGTTGTTAGGTCCCAAAGACAACTGAGAGGGGGGGGGGGTGAATCAGTTGTCTAATAAATTCAAGCCAAAAACCAATTAACCAGCTAAATGCTTAATACCGATAAACTAGTTAAGTATGTCGATAGATAGTGTTAATAGTAAATTGTTATACTGGTAAAGATTAATGCATGAAACACAAACATAAAGTCATCCACAACACATAACACCAATATTTGTACATGGAAACCCTGTAAGGGGAAAAACTGTGGTGGGAAACCTTACCCATAATCAGATGATTCTACTATAGATAGTAAGTGTACATAAATGGGGTCTACACATGCAGAAAGGCCAACAACCTAGAGCTCACTGCTCAATCACAAAATGGGAGTCTCACTGACTACAGTTGGATGGTTAAATCCAATAAAAATGTACTGTACAAAATAGCATCTTCATATGTTGGATTAAGTACCGGTGTAATGCTGATATGCTTGTACAAAAACCTAACTTCACCTTCAAATGATGTCTTCATGTATACCTCTATTTAATCTCGCATATACCTTCTCACAATTCTTTTTCGCATTCCACACTTGATCTTACAAATAAGATCTTACATTTATACCATAACCTAAGACCAATTTTAGTAGGTCGGCTCTACAAGATATTACAATAAAATCATTTTACATACAATATAATATCTAGTGCAATAACTGATTAAACATGTCAGCTTGATGCATTTACATCAATAATAAATCATCTCCATAGCGTGCCATGCTGATTTGGAAAAGATAAACCTATCGATGTAACCCTAGATAACCTGGACCTATTTGCTAGTAAAAGAAAATATGCAAATATGAATATACCAATGATTAATTCTTCAAAACAAAGTGTCCACACAATGTCTTCTACATTACCAAGTGTCTTCCATATCATTCTAGATACCGGTGAACATTATATCCTGCTAGTGAACTATATATCAGTAACTGTGCAATAGTTACTTGCTTGCCGGTGAATGTTGCTGGATCTCAAAGTGCTAGTTTTCAGTAGGTGTTGACATCAATGACAAAACCATACCAAAATACCAACAAAGGTAAAGTTGGTGGACCACCTAGTATCAAGGTTAAAGACAACTTACACCCACCTCCTTTGATTACTCCACCGGTAAAAACAACAGCTACAAAACATCAACCGGCATCTAAAAGTATGGATGTAGAAGATGGTAGTCCTAATCCTAAAGTCTTATATACTATGGATGTTGATACTCAAAAGATCAACATTGTGGTAGGCAAAGATACAGCTGGTAAGACTGACATGGCTAGTGAGCCTCTGGTAGCTGAGCAAACTGATAACACACAGGAGAAATCGACAGATGACAAAGAGAAAAAGGTAGAGACTCAGACTCAGACTCAGACAATGCAACAAACAGAGCAAAAGGCTCTGGAACAACAACAGGAACATGAACAGAAGGAAACAGTGCCACCGACAACTGGAGAAGTAGAAAAACCATTGCTTAAGGAAATCCAGACACAAATAGACCTACCAGAGGTCAATACAAGCTTGGTTACTTCCACTGGCGGTACTCAGAATCTAGGTTCATCATCAAGCTACAAATCAACTAATGTGACTAAGGTACTATTAGACTCAATTAAAAAGATAACAAACTGCAGCTCACAAGCTTATAAGGCAATAGATGATACCATACCAATTTTGAAGGTAATTGCTCCTAATTGTAATATAGGCAATAAAGATTCTTTAGGACAACTTGATACCTTGTGTAAATATATCACAGAAAACATTGAGAAAATAAAGGAAGAGACATTGAAGGATAAAGTAGAAATTGAAAAGAAGAAATTCTTTGATGAGCAAATAAAGAAGTGTAACAGAGATTTTGACACACTTCTACCGGAATTGTGTAATTTATTGAAAGAGTACAAAACTCTATACAAAGACACCTGTAAGACAAACCTTTTGATTGTAGATATATATAAGAAGATGACCAAGGTACAGGATGAAATCAATAATCTTGTAGATAATTTTGTCAACTCACCTGATACACTATCAATTTTTGAACAGAAGATAACAAATTTTGAGGAAGATTTACTTAAATTAGAAAGAGAAAAGGAGAGAATAGTGAATAAGGCAAAGCATCTGAGATTAAAACTAAGTCCAAGATTGGAGTATTTAGCATCACTACAAAAGGAAATATCTGAGGTACTAATATAGGGATAGAAAACACGTACAAAGCATTTGCAACATCTCACCAGTACAGTTAAGAGAATAGAGACAGCAATAAGAGATAGTAAAAAGTTTATGGAGAGTATAAACTTGATTTTGGTAGATCTATTTCAAATTGTAACTACCTAGTTACAAGGTTGAAACTACAAACTCTATTGACATCTTGACAACCTTTGTCATTGATGCCAAAGGGGGAGTAGTGGGATGAGAAAATTCAACATCACAAGAATCATATGCTCAGGGGGAGCACATACAGTTTTGGTAACATTTTTGGACTTCAAATTTTTGGATAATTTTTGGATACACTTTTAAAATTTCTCATGAGTGTTGCCATCAATGCCAAAGGGGGAGATTGTTGGCATATTCACACTCCAATGAGACATTGTAGGTGATTGAAGGTTTTGTCATTGATGGAAACCTTGCAATCCTATGGCACCGGCAAGGCATTACACTAGCAAGTTAGTGCACCAGCATCAGCAGATCACACTCTACACCGGCACTCAGGACACTGACACTGGCACAAAGAAAGGAAGTATACCGGCACAAAGGCCGACAAGATTTTGTTATATTATAATTTGTTTATTTTGTAAAAACTTTGTAAGACGACTTGGCATATTGTAATTGAATCTTATATATAAAAAAGATCATTGTAGACATTTTGTAAGTAAGGAAGTAAGTGAAGAAAGTGATGTATGTGAAATATTAAGGCAGGCCTATTATGCGGAATATAGGTTGAAGGGTTTATGTAAGAAGCAGAGAAATAACCGGTACTGAATTAGGCATTATAGATGCTATTGTAAAGTAGTACAAGATATTGGATTTGTATAATCCACATTGTAAGTCAATGAGACTTCCCATTGAGTAGTGAGCTCTAGGCAGTTGGCCATCCTGCATGTGCAGGCCCCTATTGTAAGTAATATTCTCTTATTGGCTAGTGAGTGAATATTGTGGGTCACAAATCCCATTGAGGTTTTTCCCACACCGGGTTTTCTCGTTAAATCCTTGTGTTATGGTGTGCTTTTCATGTGGATGTTCTTAATTATGTTTATTACATTATTTCTTGCATACCGGTACACTGTTATAATATGTTCTTCATGTTTTAAGTTAAGAAATTCTAACAACTGATTAGATACTGATTCACCCCCCCTCTCAGTATCTATGGGATTGCTAACACCCATATAATAGGGAAATTTGATATGCTGGTATGGATAACCATACAATAGGGTGATGAGATAAAATTTGTTGGCATGGTTAGCGATATGCTAGATAGCCATGTGATTGGGCGATCAAAGATAGATTTTCTGGCATGGTTAGTGTTATGCTAGATAGCCATGTGATTGGGAAATCAAAGATATATTTGGTAAGTATTAGATTGGACCCTACATAGATGAGAAAAAGAGAGAGATCAAATGGTTTGTCCCCCATCTAAGAAAACATGAAAAAGCAATAAAAGCATAGTCACCATGGTAGGCAAGAGATAGATAGTCACCATGACAAGTGAGAGATAGAGACATGATAAGAATTCAAAGTAGGTTGAAATATGATAAATAACAAGATAGAGATACATATCAATGTCACTTTCAATGAAAAGAAGAACAAGGAGGCATATGAATACATGAAAGATTCATGACACTTGATTTATGAAGTTGTTGAATCTTGTCATTCAAGGTCTTGCATTCACTAGTGGAATGGTCAATCACTTGATGGTATGCACAAAAAGAATCATTATTAGGAGACTTATTATGTGTAGGAGGAGAAAGATAAATCAAGAAAGCTTTAAGAAGTCACAAACACATTCTTTCTTAGATAAAGGATGAGGAGCAAGAAGTAGCCCTTTCTCTTGTGGAGAAGATCTTGTCTATTCACAAGAAGGAGATACAAAGATAATAGATAATGGAGGATGAGATGAAGATGGATTAGGCTTGTAACATAAACCCATCATAAATGAACATGATTTTGGCTCCAAAGGAACCTTAACACCTTGACCCATGTGCCTGAGACCATCTCCTTTGTATCCATACTTGGAAGAAATATTGAAACCTGGACCATAACATGATTGCAACTCCTCCAAAGCAGGAGGATCACTTTTAACGGTGTAGCCAATGGTGTTGACATGATCTTGTGATACAGAAGAATAATCATCTTTGATAGTGAGTGTGAATGATACTTTTGGAAAGTTAAGGTGGATATGGTTGCTTTATATTCTCCAATGAAGGAGCTTGTAAAGTCTAGGGAACCCCAATCATCACCAAGAAATGCATTTGATTGAGAAGGAGTAGACATAGAAATATTTATTTTAGGAGGATCTTCTTTTGGTACAACCTTCTAATAGGTTTCCTCTTTAGGAGGGTCCATGGGAATACTTGTCGGCATATTAGAAGATAAGGATGGAATATAGTTTTGAAAGGTAGGTGTAACCGAGGCATGACCAGCTACTGCAATTTGACATAAGTGTATAGATTTAGGATTAGCCTTGATTGTAACTACTTGATTGTTAGCATCAAACTTAATAGAACCATTAAGGGTAGAACTGACCGCTACTAAAGCATCAATCCAAGGTCTACCCAAGAGAAGATTATATGTGTAAAGTGGAAAATTGGGAACCTTAGCCAAATTTTCCACTTGGGAGAAAGATGGGAACTTAACTAAGGTTCAATTTTCACTTGGGAGGGACTTTACATTCAAAAGAGGGAGATGAATCTACTAGATCCAATCCCAAAGGATGCAAGGATTGAATACTAAGTATATTGGAATGAAATTAACCCTATTTTGTAAGTTGATTGATTGAATTAAGACAAAGTCCTAAAAATGGAGACAAAGTATGCAAAAATAGTGAGCTACAGATTCGGGATTCAATTGTGCACCTAGATTTGAGAAGTTTGAGATGATTCAGAGTTGCTCTGTGAAATCTGGCAAAATTTGCAGGGACCATGTGTCCTGATAGGGATGCCCTCCTATTGGTCCTCTAAACTTTCCACATGTTGAAAAGGGTTTTTACCTCTCTATGAATAAAGCTTAATTCTAGGAGTACAACTGTGTACCTGTTTCATGAATAGAGAAAGAAAGGGAAATGTGTTGGGAATAGGGGTTTATCCTCAGATCAAACCCTGGTTTTGGAATTAACCAAGTGGTTGAAATAATGTAAATGAAATGAATGAAAGTAAAAATCCTCCTCTTTGAGGGGATGTTGAATTGACTGAAAATGAAATGCTTATACTTCCTTGTGAATTTTTGCTTACCTTCACATGGAATTAGGGTTTTATGAAGTAGAATGTTGATCTCCTCTTCAATGCTTTAAATCTTGTCTCTATTGTTGCTCCAAATATTGAAGGAAGACTGAAAATTCTCAATTGCCCTTGAATGATTGAATGCTTGATCTCTTGAATGCTTGATGACCTCTTGTGTGTATTCCTTCTTATGGATTGATGAGAGGGGAAATCCCTCTTATATACTTGCTAGTAGGTTTAATTGATTGATTTTCTGACTTGAGCAACATAGGAGGGTATTCTTGCTTAAAATTTGAGTTAGGTCCAAGGGGAGAGGATCAAGGGAGGTCCTAAATAGGGGATCCCAGGGTTCCATGCCCTGGTCCCAATGAGGACCAGACACCATGCCCTGGTCTTGCCCTATTTTGGGGTAGGATCAGGGTATGGGCATAGCACAATGTTGAATAAGTTTTTTATGCACATGAGCATATTCAAGTCTCCAATCAAGCTGAGGGGTACAAAAACTAAGGTGAAGACCCAAATACAGTCAAAAATTGCCAGGGGTGCAATTTTAGGATGTTACATTTAGCCCCCACTTTAGAGGGAGTATGAGCTTATACAAATACTATCAATAAAGTAGAAGGAATTCAGATTGAAATACTTTCACCACATCAAGGAGGAAAAGTTCACCAAGCCCCCAATGGACTTTAGGATATTATGACTTCAATGATAAGGTAAAAGGGAAGATCATGAGAGAGAGAGAGAGAACCATGACTACAACTAGTGAGGTTCTCTTACAGTGAGCCTTGAAAGGAATACCACAAATTACAAAGCAAATAAAAAGTTCTCTAAGTAACTTCAACTATCAAAAGAGAGAATTATGAGTGGAGTGTATTCCCCCATGTTAAAGCAATTGTGTATGCCTTATCGGGAGTGATTTCTTTAAGGTAAGAAACACCCAAAGAAGACAAGCACGTTATTGCAATAATTTAGCCCCCAAGAGAGGATAAATCAAAGGATAATGAGCACAAAGCATTAGGTAGTTTCACCTAACTTTGGACTTAGTATGCTTTTTATGATAACTCATGTATATCATGTATATGTATATATGCATAGAATCATCCTCATCCTCCAAAGAGAGGAAACCACCATGGAAGAAGGGAACACTTCTGTCTTTTGAGTCAACATGGGAGAGACCAAAAGATATCTCAACACTTTGCATCATCCTCAAGTAGACAACACTAGGTACAACAAATAGAATAATGTCACAAACAAGCAAGACAAGAGAGAGAGAGAGAGAGTCTATAGTGCTAATGAAGCTAATCAAGCATGTCGTCCTCCCCTCGATCTTGCTGATCATTATTTTGAGAAGGTGGACAACATGCAAGAGGAGCCACATTGAGCACAGTAGATGGAGCTATCACAAGTTGCAAACAAGGACCATGCTCTAATGATAAGTCACTTTGTTCGTTACTAGGAGAAAGGAATAATTCTTTAGAAAATTTTGTCAATGTTAACATATTCATATTCATTATTTGAAATATTAGTGTCAACATTTCCATCATTAAGAACATTCTCACCTATTTCTTCATAAAGATTAATAAGAATAGGAGCTCTGATAGGAATAGAACTTGAACCACCATTTGTCTTAAGTATTTTGCATCTTGGAGAATTAGGTTGAACATCATGTTTAGCAGAAAATGGAATCATGTCAATAGTTGGTGTTTTACGAGAAGAAAATGTTTAGGAAGTAACTTCATGATCTTTAGCATGATGTCTCCATGAGTGTTCTCTTGCACAATGGTTTTGTCTAGTCTTGGCTAAAAGTTGAGGAGGGTTAGTTTCATTAGTTATAGGATTTGTCTCTTCTTTTAGTGAAGGATGAATGGGTTGAGGTCTTTTAGGTTGGATAATGGGAGAGGTCGATTGCTTATCTCTATAAGATGAAGGAGGAGGGACCTCACCATACAAAAGAGGAATAGGAGGTGTAGGAAGGAGACCAGGTCCATCATGAGGAGGAGGAATAGGTCTAACCTTAGGAGGCATAGTTTTTTTTTAGGAGGAAGAGTTTTTCTACATTTGGGAGGAAGAGGAGACTCATCCATAGGAGAAGAAATGGTTTCTTTGGGAAGAGGAATATCTTTATTCTTGGGTGAAAGGATAATCTTCTCTTTAGGAGAAGGAATAGATTTTTCCTTGGGAAGAAGATTATTTATTTCCTTAGGAGGAGGAATAATCTTATCCTCAAGAAGGGGTATATGATCATCAGGAGGAATACTAAGTGTTGGATTTCTAGGTTTACTCAAGGATAAAATCATTTCATTTTTCCAATTTTGATATGATATAAAGAGAGCATCGCTTCTAGGTTCAAGAGGCTTAAATTGCTCAGACCAAAAACAATCAAGACAAACATCTCCATGCCTCATTGTAGGTTGAAATATGCTATGATTAACATTTATGATTTTATCATTATGAGGAAATTTCGAACACTTATGGATAGTAGAAGAGGTCACTTTCATGGAAGAGATCCAAGCATGTCCCAGCTTCACATGAAATTGATCGGATGTAGGAATGAGAAAAAATTTAATATCTAAGCATTTAGTGATAACATATTTAGGAAGTGTTATAGAACCAATAGTAGGACAAGTGAAGCCATCAAAAACTTTAACTATCACATCAGTATCATCATATATCACTTATGCAATTGCAAAGTATAAAGAAATTCTTCAGTTGTCACATTGACCATGCAAGCAGGATCAAAAAGGACTCCTCTAGCAAGTATACCTTTGATTTTTGCACTTATGTATAATGGGCCATTGGGTGCTTTAATGGTCTCACTAGGATAAAATGTTATGCACAAATGTTTAGGAGGCTCTTGTTTATCTACAAGGTTCACCATGTTATTAGTTTCAAGTCTCACACATTGGGAGAGAAAGCAAGATGATCAGTCTCAATCACATTAGTGGAATGTGATGGTAAAGGATTAGTAAAAATTTGAAAGTTTTGATTAGGAGGAGATACGGATTTGTTTCCTTTATCATTCACACCTTCCACATATATAGTGTTGTTATCAATCAATTCTTGAATCTTACTTTGGAATGAAAAACACTTCTCAGTATCATGACCAGGTTGACGATGATATTTACAAAAATATTTAGCATCAAAGTAAGGAGAAGTTGTTTAAGATGGATCAATTGGTTTGATTTGGGGATGTTTTAAGACATTCCTTTGTATTAACTGAGACATAATTCTATCAAAATATTCATTCAAAGGAGTAAACTCTTTTTCTCTTTTAAAGAATTTAGACAAAGGAGGCATACCTGTAGCACCTACGAATTGATTGTTGTTGTTGTTGTCATTGAATTTGATGAATATTTTTTTTGGTTTGAAGTTCGCAAATGGTTGTTGAGCACTATCACCCTTATCACTTGGAGCCATGAAAGGAGATGATTGTTCCGATTGACTCACAATCAGTTAATAATTGTGAAGTATTATGCACAACTAGGGAAAGGAAGTAAACTCAATTAAGAGAAGCTTATCCCTAATGCCTTTTTGTAAATTAGCAATGAAAATCTTTGAATGTCTTGATCAGGCATAGGAAAAGAAATATGAGAATACAAATGCTTATATCTATCAATAAAATCAGTCACTTTTTCTTTAACATTTTGTTTACAATTCATTAAATCAGTCAAAAATGTTATTGTGAAACTATTGAATAAAAGCATTAGAGAGTTGTTGAAAAGAAGTAATAGAATAAGCAGGTAAAGAACAATGCCATTGTAAAGCTCTATCCCTTAATGTTCTAGTAAATAATTTTTATAACAACCTTTAATCATGAACAAAGTCACTACACAAAGTTTGGAATGTTTTAACATCAGTTAAAGCATCACCTCTTCCATTATAAAGTTCCAATTGAGGGACTTCTACATTTTTAGGAGGGACAACTCTAATAATGTCATGAGATAATGGGCTCGATGTTGGTATTTTGATGATGATTAGTTGTGATTGTCATTGATGGACACACACTTATTTGATGTATGAGTTATTCTCAACCGGTAGTTGTTCCAACCAGTATTGTATGTCATAAAATGTATAGTCTTTGTTTGTTGAATACTATCGATGTTTTGCAGAGGATGCTTACCGGTCACAACATGACTGAAGACCCCAAGTAGCATGAACATCTCAAGAAAAATGAAGACCCCAAGCGGTAGTTAATCTTTTGATCAGAACAATATGTTCCAATTTTTTAGGCTTCATTTGTCAACCGATAATTAGTATATTGTATTAAACTGGTATAATTATAATGTGTGATGAGTTATCATCGACCGACACTTTGGCAATGTTTCTGTGTCGTGTTACCAAATGTGTCTAGATGCACCGTACCTAGGAAATTGTAGTCTAATCTTATTGGACTGACATGAAATCAGGTTCCTATATGAGGACATCATGTCTAGGGTTTTAAGGTAGTTGTAATGTACGAGCGTTGGAAAGAAGATTAGGTCTATGCGAAAAAAAGGTATCTCACAACAAAGATAGAGAGTGCAAAATATAGAAGATTGAAGTAATGCTAGAATGCATTAGCAGGGATTTGTCAAGGATCTAATCAAGCATTTTGTGCTCCTATCTAGATCATTCACTTATTGATTACTAATATCTTTGACAAGTCTGAAACCCTTAACCGGGCAGGCCCAGCCAAGCCTAGTGTAAATCCTCTAACAAGGTGGTTCACAGTTGTGGATCTGAAATCCTCTAACATGGTAGTCTTTAACAGGACTTATCTTTGATAACTCAATGATGAATGAATAGTACCAAACCGGTACTGAGAGGGGGGGGGGGGTTAATTAGTACAGACAAAATACAGACCTAAACCAGTTCAACAACAATTACTCCAAATGAATGGCAAACAGTGACACCGGTTTGAAACAAAGTGCAACCGGTAAAACCCAGAACAACTAAAACAATCATAAACCAATTACTCACTTAGCTTTCCACTCAACTCAAAACTACACTACCATTTCACCCTTATGTATGAACAGGTAATCTATCATCATATCTTCAACACAGCTAGTTCAACATGTTTTATTGACAGTTATAAAACATAGAACCATCATATGCTTAACAGGCAATAACAAAGCATCACAAGATAAAAGCATCACACATGACACACATATTTTTCATGTGGAAACCCAACTAGGAAAAACCATGGTGGGGATGAATACCCACAAGCTTGTTGTTGAACTCTTTGGAAGTCCACTCTTTTAGGAGCCTTGTCCTATTAAAGACAGATACAATAGGTTCTGTTAGGAACCAATCCTGTTAGGGAGCACCCGATTAAGGGGTAAACCTTGTTACAGGTTACCTTGTTAGAGGATTTCAATAACTCAATAGCTAATGGATTTCCAGAGCTCTCCACCTTTCTAGATCTCAATAACTTTGATTTACCCTGTTAAGGGATTTATAGCAAGCCGGTTAAGGCTACCCTGTTAGGGGATTTTCCAACTATTTGAGGTGGTTAGAGATCAACAAGTATTACAATGATCTGGTAACAACACTCAATGCCAATACAGATCCACTTAAGCTCCTCTTCACCTTCTACACTTACACTCTGCAGGTATCACTTCTCTCCTCTAGTCTAGCAAGAATCATGTATCCCTTCTCTTGGATACTGACACACAACTTTTGCCAACAACTTCTAAAAGAATCACAACATCAACCTTAGAGGACAACAGAAAGTTCGGTGGCATAAACCCTAAACCCTAGACCTGTTAGGTTAAGGAATTCAAATGGTTCAATCCTAACCATTGATCATACTATATTGAATGCAATAGTCTTGATCCAAACTCAAGACATTCTCCATCGTTCATTTTCCACCAATTTCATGGCAGTTGATAACCCATCACACATTATCACCGTTTAGAGACTTCACACATTCCCGAGGTAGATAGGAGCACTCTTCTTTATGCAAGGTCCTTCACGCGCACAAGGCTTACATGGCAACACTATCTATTCTTCGTTATCATGCTAACTTCATCACATAAAGATCACCGATTGAGTCACACAGGTTTGAGATATTCCAACCGAAAATCCTGAAGTGGAAACTACCTACCAAAAGGTAGTCATACAATGCTTCCATGTGCTAGTTCCCATGACTACATGCTGGTTCACCTTGACATGTCAGTTCACATAGAACAAATATACTGCTTTACTTTGGCATATATACCGGTTCTCACATATGTCGGTTCTCTCTTCATATCACATATTGACATCAATGACAACATACAATATCATTATGTCCTCATACCGGTTCACATAATGCCAACAATCTCCCCCTTTGGCATTGATGGCAATATAAAAAGATATCTCTCCGCTTCACATATTTTCCCTCAACTTCTGCAAATATCTTCTCTGCTTCACATCTTCTCCCCCTTTGACAAAAATTCCAAAGTGGAGGCACAAGCTTCCCTGTTCCATTATGCTGCTCCCCTGAGGAGTAGCATCCTTCAACACATCAATCCAAAATAAATTTGACTATGCAATGATGGACTGATGTGGAACAAATGCTTTTAATTTACCTCCTAAAGGGGCAGTACCCCCAATTCACCTCTTAAATACACAAATGCAATCTTTGGGAGAGGCTTGGTGAATATGTCTGCTAACTGCTCCTTACTGGAAACATGTTCTAGTGCAATCTCTTTATTCTGAACCTTTTCCCTCAGGAAATGATACTTAAGCTTAAAATGCTTGGTTCTAGAATGTAAAACCAGATTCTTTGAAATATTGATAGCACTTGTATTATCACAGAATATACTTACTGGTTTAGATATAGGAACTTTGAAGCCATCTAAAACATCCTTCATCCAGATTGTCTGAGTGTAGTTCATGAAAGCTACAACATACTCTGCTTCTACTATAGACTGAGAGATGTAACTCTACTTCTTACTCATCCATGAGACCAGTCTACCACCGAGAAAGAATGCACCATCGGTTGTGCTTTTCCAGTCATCCACATTACCCGCCCAATTAGCATTTGTGAATACTTTCAGGTTGAAATCATTGTTGTATGGGTACCACAATCCATAGTCAACTGTTCCCTTCAGATACCTAAGAATCCGCTTGACTACAACCAAGTGGGATTCTCTTGGACTTTTCTAGAATCTTGCAGTAATGCCAATTGCATGTGCAATATCCGGTTTGCTATGCACTACATAATGCAACTTACCAATCATTGATTGGTATTCCTTCTCATCAACCAATGCGGAATCATCCTCTTTTGATAATTTGCAACTGGTCACCATTGGTGTACCAACCGGTTTTCTATCTTCCATGCCAAAGGTCTTCAACACTTTGACATATTTGGACTGAGTGATAAAGATTCCATCTTTCATCTGCTGGATCTACAGTCCAATGAAGAACTTAATCTCCCCTATGAGTGACATCTCAAACTCTTCCTTCATCTCATCAGCAAACTCATGACTCATCTTGTCATCTCCACCAAAGATAATGTCATCAACAAAAACTTCACAGATCAAGATCTGATCTCCTTCAAATTTCAAGTAGATATTGCTATCTTCACTTGTTCTCTCAAATCCAATCTTCACAAGATGGGAATGTAGACATTCATACCATGCTCTAGGTGCCTGCTTTAGACCGTATGAGGCTTTATGTAGCCTGCACACCATATCATTGTCTTTAGATAGGTAAAATCCATCTGGTTGCTCTATATACACCTCCTCTTCAAGTACACCATTTACGAATGCAGATTTTACAAACATTTGATATACCTTGAATCCTTTAAAAGCTACATATGCAAGAAACATACGAACTCCTTCCAATCTTTCCATAGGAGAAAAGGTTTCTCCATAGTCTTCTCCTTCTTCTTGAGCATATCATTTGCACACCAATCTGGCTTTGTTCCTAATCATTGTGCCATCCTCATTCAGCTTGTTTCTGAACACCCAGTTGGTGCCAATGACATTTTTATGTTCTGGTCTGGGTACCAAGGACCATGTACCATTTTTCTCTATCTGGTCAAGTTCCTGTTCCATTGCCTTGATCTAGTCTTCATATTTATGAGCCTCTTTGAATGATTTAGGCTCAAATTCAGAGATCATACATGAGTTTTCTCTGATCTTTCTTCTTGTAAGGATTCTTGCATCCTTATCTCCTATGATCTGCTTAGGATCATGATTCAGCTTGACATACCAAGGAATAGTCTTGACTGGTTCTTCTTGCTTTTCCTCTTCATCTTCATCTTTATTAGTATCAGCATTCACCGGTTCAGGAACACTATTACTGGTACTTAGTTGATTGACATCCAGTTCCCAATAGGTTGCAACAGGTTCATTTACAGCTTGCTCACTGCCGATTTCCTCAGTTTTCTCAGAGGATTCATCAACTCTTACATTGATACTTTCCATAATTCTCTAAGTCCTATTGTTGTAACACTTGAGAGCTTTACTCTTGGTAGAATATCCTAGGAATATTCCCTCATCACATTTAGCTTCAAATTTTCCCTGATGTTCACTCCTCTTGATGTAACATTTGCTACCAAGTACCCTAAAGTAGCTAACCACAGGTGTCTTATCAGTCCAATACTCATAAAGAGTTTTATCCTTACCTTTCTTGATGAGTACCTAGTTCATTATGTAGACTGCAGTGGTTACCACTTCTCTCCAAAAGGTGTGAGCTACCTTTCCTTGAATCAACATGGTTCTAGTTGCTTCAACCATAGTTTGGTTATTCCTCTCTGCTAGGCCATTCTGCTATGGAGTCTAGGGGGTAGATAGTTGCCTCTTGATGCCAAATTCTTCACAATACTTGTTGAATTCACCTGAAGTGAATTCCCCTCCTTGATCAGTTCTGAGGCACTTGATCCTTTTACCACTTTCCTTCTCCACTAATGCTCTGAAAGCTTTGAACTTCACAAAGGCTTCAGACTTGTCTTTCAAGAATGTGACCCACATCATTCTTGAGCAGTCATAAGTGAGAATCATGAAGTACCTATCACCCTGCACACTTCTAGTTTTCATAGGACCACACAAATCAGTATGCACAAGATCAAGCAAGTTGTCAGTAGTGAAAGATTTATCTTTAAAGGTTGAGGAAGACATTTTCCCCAATTGACACTCTCTGCACAAGGTATTATCTAGTTTGCTTAGCACCGACAACCCTCTAACTGCCTTGATCTTACTAGCCTTCACAATGTTATCAAAGTTTACATGGTAGAGTCTCCTATGCCATATCTAGCTATCATCAAACTTAGCCATAAGACATGTACTTATATTTGCATTCAGATGAAATAGGTTACCTTTGGTTTGCATGCCGGTGGTCACCAATTCACCATCTTTTCCTTTGATTTTGCAAACTCCATTCTTGAATTCCAGAGTGAGGCCATTGTCATTCAGCTGGGCAACACTCAGAAGGTTGTGTCTAAGACCATCAACCCAGTACACATTGTCAACACTACTCTTTCCATTCAAAGAGATGGACCCTCTACCTTTGACCATGCATGGTGCATCATTGCCAAAGTGAACCACACCACCATCATACTCCTCCAAGGATAGAAACTTGCTCCGGTCACTAGTTATATGGTGAGAACAACCACTGTCAATGATCCAATCATTGGAATTATCAAACTAGGAGACAAGAGCCTTCTTGTCTGACACATCTTCTTTGATAGCAACAAACATAATATCTTCATTTTCTTCATCCTCTGATTCTTCATCTATGACACCTTCATCAACTGCCACAAAATAGTTTCTCCGCTTTCCTCCTTTGAATTTCCTAAACCTTTCCGATTTGTCCTTGTTATCACCATTAGGACAGTTAATAGCAATATGTCCTATTCGGTTACAAGAAAAGCATTTCAAAGGTAAGTTACCTTTGTATTTACCGATTCCTTTAGGAAGCTTCCTGGCAAGGAGAGCTTCAAATGCCATCAAAATCTCCTCATTATCCATTTCTCTACTCTGTCTAGGTTCACCCCTAGTGCTAGCTTCTTTTCCTTTTTTGGATGGTATAGGAGAGGCTTTAAAAGCTAATTCAGTCTTTTGAACACTGCCATCAAAACTATTTAGCTCATAGGCTATCAACTTGGCTATGATGGAGTCCAAGGATACCTTAGTCTTGTTTATTGATCTCAGCTACTGAATAGCAGCAACCCTTATTGCATAGACCGGCAATAGGAATCTCAGGACTTTGCTTACCACAGTGGAATCTTCTATTTTCCCATTTGCACTCTTGATATCTCCAACAACTATTTTGATTCTTATTCCATACTGCTGAATGGTCTCACCTTCAACCATCCGCATATCTTCAAACTTCCTTCTCAGGCTTTCTTCCTTAGCCTATTTTACATGTTCATCATCACCATAGATATTTTCAAGAGAATCCCATACCTCTTTGGGATTTACCTTGTCCTAAACATCAATAAACTCAATGTCAGATAGACTACTAATAAGGGCTTCCATGACTTGCCCATTTTCTTGTATCTCTCTCTTTTGGTCATCACTGAGAGTACTGGTAGGGACAACATAGACATTCTCAACATAGCTCCAGTGTTGAGCACCCATGCTTCTGATGAATATCTTCATCCTATCTTTCCATATACCAAAATTTTCCTTGTTAAACTTTGGACTTTCCCTCTTCATCATTTGACTGGGATCTTTACCTCAAGCGGTTAAGCTTATAACACAGAGGACCTGGAGGACACTCTGATATCAATTAATAACTCAATGATGAACAAATAGTACCAAACCGATACTGAGAGGTGGGGGGTGAATCAGTACAGACAAAATACAGACCTAAACCGGTTCAACAACAATTACTCCAAATGACTGGCAAACAGTGATACTGGTTTGAAAAAGAGTGCAACCGATAAAAACCAGAAGAACTAAAACAATCATAAACTGGTTACTCACTTAGATTTCCACTCAACTCAAAACTACACTACCATTTCACCCTTATTTATGAACAGGTAATCTATCATCATATCTTCACAACAGCTAGTTCAACATGTTTTATTGATAGGCATAAAACACATAACCATCATATGCTAAATAGGCAATAACAAAGCATCACAAGATAAAAGCATCACACATGACACACATATTTTTCACGTGGAAACCCAACTAGGAAAAACCATGGTGGGGATGAATACCCACAAGCTTGTTGTTGAACTCTTTGGAAGTCCGCTCTGTTAGGAGCCTTGTCCTATTAAAGATAGATACAGTAGGTTTTGTTAGGAACCGATCCTGTTAGGGATCACCCAGTTAAGGGATGGCTACAATACCTGGTTAAGGGTTAAACCTTGTTATAGGTTACCTTGTTAGAGGATTTCAAGAACTCAATAGCTAAAGGATTTCCAGAGCTCTCTAGCTTTCCAGATCTCAATAACCTTGAGTTACCCTATTAAGGGATTTACAAAAAGTCGGTTAAGGCTACCCTGTTAGGGGATTTTCCAATTGTTGAGGTGGTTAGAGATCATTAGGTATTACAATGATTTGGTAACAACACTCGATGCCAATATAGATCTGCTTAAGCTCCTCTTCACCTTCTGCACTTGCACTCTATAGTTATCACTTCTCTCCTATGGTGTAGAAAGAATCACGTATCCCTTCTCTTGGATACTCACACACAACTTTTGCCAACAACTTCTGAAAGAATCACAACATCGACCTTATAGGACAACAGACAGGTCAGTGGCATAAACCCTAAACCCTAGATCTATTAGGTTAAGGAATTCAAATGGTTCAATCCTAACCATTGATCATACTATATTGAATGCAACAGTCTTGATCCAATCTCAAGACATTCTCCATCGTTCATTTTCCACCGATTTCATGGTGGCTGATAACCCATCACATGTTATCACCATTTATAGACTTCGCAGATTCCCGAGGTAGATAGGAACACTCTTCTTTATGCAAGATTGTTCATGAGCACAAGGCTTACATGGCAACACTATATGTTCTTCGTTATCATGCTAACTTCATCACATAAAGATCACCGATTGAGTCACACAAGCTTGAGATATTCCAACCGAAAATCCTAAAGTAGAAACTACCTACCAACTGGTAGTCATACAATGCTTCCATGTGCTAGTTCCCATGACTACATGCCAGTTCACCTTGACATGCCAGTTCACCTAGAACAAATATACCGCTTTACTTTGGCATATATACCGTTTCTCACATATGCCGGTTCTCTCTTCATATCACATATTGACATCAATGACAACATACAATATCATTATGTCCTCATACCAATTCACATAATGCTAACAATCTCATAACAGAGATCTAGATTCCTAATAGGATCTGTTATGGTGAAGAACATTGTAAGGCCTTAACCGATCTAGTTTCTATTTTGCAGATAGTTGACTTGTGAGTTTTACTCACCATGGTTTTTCCCATTTGGGTTTCCATGTCAATACATCTTGTGCTATGGTGATTGTGATTCTATGGGTGAATGCTTTATTTTCTCTTTGGCTTGTTTATGTTTTAACCAGTTTATTGTTTAATCTGCTACATCGGTCTGGAGTTAAACTGCTTAAGAGTTTGTTTAAGTTTTTGGGTATACTAATTCAACCCCCCTCTTAGTATTCATCACTCGTGACATCAAATGTGGGCACATTATACTTTAATTGATTCATAGAAGCTATTTTTTGTTGTAAGGAAGATATCATTTGGGCAAGGCTATTAATTGTAGCTTCAATAGAAGGATTGAAATTAGACATGTTGGATTGAGAGGGAGGAGTAACATTGTTGCATGAAGGAAGAGGTTGAGAACAAGGAGGTGGAACACTATGATAAGTTGGTAATGGAGAAGATTGGGTAGCACATGGAAGACTCATGGGAGGGATGAAATAATTGTGATTGAAGGAGTTACCCCCTTGACTAACATTCATAGGTGGTGAATGTGATTGGGTAACAAGGGCAACACTCATAAGACATGTCAGGTTCGGCAAAATATAAAGTGGAAAATTAGGAACCTTGGCCAAATTCACCAATTGGGAAAAAGATGGGAAATTAACTAAGGTTCAATTTTTACTTGGGAGGGACTTTACATTCAAAAGAGGGGGATGAATCTACTAGGTCCAATCCCAAAGGATGCAAGGATTGAGTACTAAGTAGATTGGAATGGAATTAACCCTCTTTTGTAAGTTGATTGATTGAATTAAAAAAAGGTTTTGAAAATGGAGACAAAGTATGCAAAAAAAGTGAGCTATAGATTTGGGATTTAGCCATGCACCTAGATCTGAGAATTTTGAGATGATTTAGAGCTGCTTTGCAAAATCTGACAAAAGTTGCAAGGACTATGCATCCAAACAGGGGTGCCCTCCTATCAGTCCTCTGAAATTTCCACATGTCAAAAAGGGTTTTTTCATCTCTATGAATAAAGATTAATTCCAACAGTATAGTTGCACACCTATTTCTTGCATACAAAAAGAAAGGGAAATGTGTTGGGAATAGGGGTTTGTCTTCAGATCAAACCACAGTTTTGGAATTAACCAAGTGGTTGAAATAATGTAAATGAAATTACTGAAAGTAGAAATCCTCCTCTTTGAGGGGATGTTGAATTGACTGAAAATGAAATTCTTATGCCTCCTTGTGAAGTTTTGCTTGCCTTCACATGGAATTAGGGTTTCATGAAGTAGAATGTTGATCTCCTCTTCAATTCCTAAAATCTTGTCTCTATTGTTGCTCCAAAACTTGAAGGAAGACTGAAAATGCTCAATTGCCCTTGAATGCTTGAATGATTGATCTCTTGAATGCTTGATGACCTCTTGTGTGTGTGTCTTATTATGGATGGATGAAAGGGGAAATTCCTCTTATATACTTTCTAGTAGGTTTAATTGACCGATTTTCTGACTTGAGCCGGCATAGGAGGTAATTCTCACTTCAAATTTGAGTTAGGTCCAAGGGGAGAGGATCAAGAGAGGTTCTAAATAGGGGATCTTAGGGTGGAACACCCTAGTCCTACCCTACTTTGGGGTAGGATCAAGGTGTGGGCATAGCATAATGTTGAATTGCAATAAATTTTTGATGTGCATAAGTCTATTAAGATCTCCAATTAGGCTGAAGGGCGCAAACACTAAGGTGAAGACCCAAATATAGTCAAAAATTGTGAGGGGTGCAATTTTAGGATGTTACAATATGATAAAGGTTCTAGCATAACATGCACCAGGGTTGGAATAGTAACTAGTCCAACCTTTATAGGAAAAATAATAGTGCCCAAAGCAGTTTTGCTAGTATTATCAAAACCACAGATGAACATAGAAGATGCAGCAAGAGACTTAGAATCCACTTTGATTTTGGGCAATAGGTCTAGACTACAAACATTGAGTGTTGAACCAATATCAATAGGAGTTAGTCTAATGTCGACACCGTTAATGTAAATGATTATTATTAATGGATCTTGTTGATTTCTTACTTCTGGAGGTGGGAGTTCATGTGGATAGAATGTAATATTCAGCAAATCTACATGAATATGATCCATTAAAGTATTTACATTCAAAGGCCTAGAAGAAGGCAATGAGATCATTTGAAGAGATTCCTCTAGCGTACCTTGATAAACTGGAGTATTCTGAAGCAAATCCCAAAGTGAGATCCTAGCGGGAGTAACACGAAGTTGCTCAATAAGATCATAATCACTAGATTGCTTAATTGAAGGCTTAGGTGCTTGAGGAAGATCTAGTTGAGAAGGTGGTAAAGAAGGTTGTGGATGATCAAGATGTTGCTTATTTATTTGAGCATTATAAGTATGGGCTACCATTCTATAAGAAGGAGCCTTAGACTATGCATATCTTGTAAAAAGATCTAGTGAGTCATTTTTAAAAGGAACACCATGAATAGATTTTACCTTCTTTGGAGAAGGACTAGCTACAGTCACATGAATGGTTGGTCTCTTAGGCCTTTTAGGGGAAGCAGAGACATAAATGACATTCATAGACTCATTATTATATGTAGAAGATTTAGATGAAGTAATTTTATCAACATCGACCTTTGCAAAATCAAATATGAGTAGAGACTCATCATTCGCTAATGCATCATCTCTAGAAGATAGTGCACTAGAATGAAGAGATGCTAGAGTAACATTATGAAAGGTGTCAATGATTTCATCATCTTGTAACAAAATATCCTCTGAAATAGAAGATATAATATTAGAGGGATCAAAGGCATAGAGTAACATAGGTAGAGCTAAGTCACCATCACAAGCATGAAAAGGAACATCATTGGCACTTTGAATAAATCTAGAAACTAAGTTAATAAAAAAAGATAACATATGCATTTTGAAATTAATAAACTTAAAATTAAGAAAAAATGCATAAACAAGTTAGTTGAAGGCTGATGAATCATTAATAAATTGATGGCATAGAATGAGGTTCGGGGCAGCACCCCAAAAAAAGAAATTGGAAGAAGGGGAAAGATTTAGAATTGTCCTTTTTTGTTTTTTTTAATAGGGGGCATGCTAAATGCTTGAAGAAATGATAAATAATGATTTGAAAATAATATAGAAGAAGTGTTCACGTTAGGTTCACTAGAATGTAGAGGAGGGGATTTGTCACCTCCAAGATGATGAATCTTGTAGGACAACTCAATCCACCACTACAACACTAAAACTAGCGCTAACGATGAGCCAGGGGATAAAAAATGAAAAGATAAGCTAATAGACTGCAGATGAGACTCTCGATCGACTCTATTGAGTATTTGTCCTCAGGATGAGTGCGAGGAGTTAGGACACCAGCGCGACATGTTGTTGTCCAGTATGAACAGAACATAGAAACTGTATGAGGGTAGCATATATAATTATAATATTAAATAAATATGGAAAAACAACAAGATAAACTAATAACACGGAATGAGAAATATTACAATGACTTGAGCAGAGGGAAAAGAAGGAAGCTCACAACTGGTCCATGATTAAAATCTCCCTCTAAATGATCTCCTTCTTAATATTATAAACCTGCACACAAGCAAGAAGGAAAATTTTGGGGGTTGTGCTTTAGATTTTTCCTTAGTCAGACCCCCATTTTGGTTTTTCCACCTCCATAGATTAACCCAGATAGATAGATAGATCAAAAAGATAAAAAAGCTAGAATTATAAAATGATCAACTAAATAGGGGATGTGATAAATCCCAAGATGCTCAAAGATGAGATAAGTAGATAGATAGAAGGATATTGCCAAAGAGGCTTGAGAAATCCAAGAGAGTTGCATGAGATTATTATGAAAGCTTGAGAGTTTTGTAGCAAACTAGAGGTTGTTGCAGTAAGAGCCAAGAGAGGTTGAATAACCAAGAGAGCCAAGAGCCAAGAGAAATTGCTTGGAGAAGCTAGAGATCCTGAAAGAAGAGAGAATCTAGAGAGCTTAAAAGAAGAGAAAATATGGATTTAAAACAAGAGAAGAGGAGGGAAAAGAAGGCTATCGAGCTGTTTTGAAGATTCAGATTCATTTCCACCAACATGTGCAGGTGACAAGTGGAAAGGTGTGTTAAGAACCAACATTTGAATGTTGATATTTCACAAGATGAATGCACAATGCATAGATGCCCGCATGGCATGTTAGTGTCCAAATTAATCATGCTAAAAAATAATAGGAAAAAAGGAAGACACATGGCTAACAAGACTAACGCCATGAGAGAGCTGCTAGAAAGGGGGATCACGAGCATCCTGAGAGGGAAAAGGCTGATGCAAGGGCTGAAGTGAGCCTACTTAGGTGCTAGGGGAATAGACACCAAAGTGGTTACAAAAGATATAGGTTGAATTACAAAGGGGTATGCAATTTTCGACACTATAGTGATAATATTAATTAAAACTTGGGATGGGTTAAAACATTAAATAATATAATTGGTGCCCCAAACTTTCCTTGAGTGCTAGTACAAGATTATGAAATTTTTGGGAAGGAATGCAACCACATGTTGGCATAGGTTCTTACCCATTGGTTCTTACCCATGTTGGTATGCTTAAAAATGTGGCATTGGTTCTTGCATGATCATCATTCATGTCCATATGAGAGAATTTTTAATTCCACGTGAGAAATTCCTTTGAGTTCCATGATGGAAATCCTCTGTCTTGCTCTCTATGTGCCTAGCCATATATATTTGAGTGGTACCTAAAAGATGTTGTTCCTTCCATGTGGGTAATATTTCTTTTTGGATTCATGTGTATGGCTTGTATGTGGGACATGGTGTCATGTTATTCTTAAGATGTTACATGTAGAGTTGGTTTATACTTGATGAATTTTTATATCTTATTTGTGATTACTTCCTTGCTTGTATGTAATTTGGGTTGCATTGAGGTTAAGGCACTCTCTTCATTCATGCATTGATGTTGCATTAATATCATTGTTGGATGTGATGTTCATATTAAGTGCATGATCCATGTTAGACACTTGTGTAGTCTCATTCTCCCTCTTGTATGCTTGTATGATGGAAATCCCCTCTCTTGCTCTCTATGTGCCTAGTCATATATATTTGAGTGGTACCTAGAAGATGTTGTGCCCTCCATGTGGGTAATATTTATTTTTGGATTCATGTGGATGGCTTGTATGTGGGCCATGGTGTAATGTTATTCTTAAGATTTTACATGTAGAGTTGGTTTATACTTGATGAATTGTTATTTCTTCTTTGTGGTTACTTCCTTGCTTGTATGTAATTTGGGTTGCATTGAGGTTAAGGCTCTCTCTCTATTCATGTATTGATGTTGCATTATTATCATTGTTGGATGTGATGTTCATGTTAAGCAAGTGATCCATGTTATACACTTGTGTAGTCTCATTCTCCCTCTTATGTAGGGCATTGGCAAGTTGATTTAGTCATATGCTAGTTGGTCATGACTAATTCTTCTAGTTTTTCATACGTTGTTAAGGTAGCAATGCCAGGGAACCCTTATAGGTGATTTGAGTTAATTTGATTAGAGTTTTGAGAGTTTATCCTTCCACACATGCATAATTGGTTAATAATTAGTTGACCTTATCTTGAGTTTGAGCTTTATACTTGTATATGATATGGATGATGACACCTAGTTACTTCAAAAAAAAATTCCCATGTATTCTATGCATATTTTTCTCTTATCCTCTAGGGTTCCTTAGCATGGCATTACAAATGGTGTAAGTGATAATGGAGGTGTCAAATTTCTTCAAGTCTTTATATCACCATTCTATCACATCCACATATTCATTAATTAATTTCAAGATTCCCTCCCTTTCCAAAAGAGTGCATGTTTTTCCAATGAAGAAATTATTTTCCTAACCATCTTGATTTCTAGGTTATGTTTCACATTTTTTCCTCCTTTGGGGTTTTCTAGCAATCTCTCCAAGTCCACCATCCCTATTGGAATAGTTTTTGTACATAGATTTAAGATTCCTTATGTGTCTTCCCCTTCTTTGAGTGCATCTCTATCATCTTCTTTGATAATCTCTTTGAAAGACTCCAATGCTAGAAATTAAATCAAGAATATGCTTGTCATCCTCAAATACCTTAATATTTGTGATATTTTCAGGAATAGAGTTGGTGAAGGCACTATCTCTAGTGATAATTATATAAGCTTAGATTTAGTCATTAGTTCTAAAGTACTTGTAGCTACTACTAAGGCATCTAGGATGTAGTTCCTTCTTCAAGGTATGAGCTCTATATTGAATGCATCAAACTCTTCTATCAAACCCACACCCTATTTCTATAAGAAACATGTGTAAGGTAAAAATAGGATGATTAACTATTGTAAAACCACACAAGATTCAACCACATAAGTCCCTATCTCTACAATTAATAATCCACCATACACCAATGAAGAATCTAAAACATGGAAATCACAACAAAATAGAAAGATTATACGATTCACATGCTTGGTAGGGTTTGATCTCCATTGTTTCCCATCTCTGTTGATCTTGTCTGATATATTTGCAATCATATTTTATATTGTTTACAAGAGCTAAACAAAGAATGGATTGTAGTTGTGAAGTCACTTGATTGCTTGACTGCAAGAAACTTGATTGATCTCATTGGTTAGGGTTATGAAAGGCTGAAGGAATCCTCTTGCATAGAGAACACCTTATAAAATGAAAGGATAAGATTAATAGATGAAAGGATAAATGGTCGGCTAGGATTAGGGTGGGTGGAGAAAATAATAAAATATAAAGGGGGTAGTTAGAGGAAAATTAAGAGATAAATGACAAGTGTCATGGAGGGAAAAAAGACAATGAATTAATTAAATAAATGCAGATTCATTTTATTAATAGAGTAAATGGGATCAATTAAATAAGTAGAGTTAGCGCATTAGCAGGGGATTAATATAGGGGGAACTTCCATATCTGTCACTCACTCATTGTTTGCAGATGATACTCTTCTCTTTGGAAGATCAAATATCTATGAAGCGAGGCATATAAAATAGACTCTTGACCTATATACTATTATTTTGTGCCAAAGGATACATGTGCAAAAGTCTAAGGTTATTATTCTTAACACTAGTGGACCTATTTCAAGGAAAGTGATTAAAATCTTGGGTTTTCCATTGGAAGAATTGCCTTCAACTTATCTTGGTATTTCTTTCTTCATTGCATCCAATAAAATCAATTACTGGAACTATTGGCATATGTGCAGAGTATGATGACACGATGATATTGTATGTTGTCATTGATATCAATATGTTGAAGAGTGAACCGGTATATTGAAGTAAGCAACTTGCAAGAGAACCGGTATATGTGATGCAAGAAGAATAGGTACGATGTTGTGAACCGGTATATGTGAAAAAGTGAAGCGGTATATCTGTCCTAGTGAACCGGTATGTTGGAATGTGAACTAGTATATGGAATGTTTTGTATCAAGGCTTCATATGGTATGACTACCAGTTGGTGGTCTTAGCTTCAGGGTTTTCGGTTGAAGTGTTCTATGCCTGTGTGATTCAACCGATGAGATTGTGTGATGAGTTAGCATTGTAATGAAGAACATATTGTATTGCCACATCAGCCTTGTGCATGTGAAGAATCTTGCATGAAGAAGATTGATCCTATCTACCTCGGGAATGTGCGAAGTCTCTGTAAATGGTGGAGAATGCATGATGGGTTATCAACCTCCAAGAAGTAGTGAAGAATGAATGATGGAGAACATCTTGAGATCTGTTCAAGACTATTGTAATCAATGTAATATGTTCAACGGTTAGGATTGAACCAACTGAATTTCTTAACCTAAATATTTAGGGTTTATGCTACCGACCTATCTGTTTCCTATAAGGTCGATGTTGTTTTTCATGTTGAGGTTGTTGGCAAATGTTATGTGTGTATCTAAGTGCAGAGATACATGATTCTTGCCAGACTAGATAAGAGAATAGATACCTACAGAGTGTGATTGTAGAAGGAAGGAACTAAAGCGGATCTGCATTGGAATTGAAGAGTTGTTATTAGATCATTGTAATACCTATTGACCTCTAACCACTTCAACAATTGGAAAATCCCTTAACAGGGTAGCTTTAACCGGCTTGCTATAAATCCTTTAACAGGGTGACTCAAAATCTTTGAGTTCTTGAAATCCTCTAACAAGGTAACCTTTAATAGGGTTTAACCCTTAATCGGGTATTTTAGCCATCCCTTAACTGGGTGATCTCTAGCAGGATCGGTTCCTAATAGAGCCTATTGTAAAAGTCTCTAATTGGACTAGGCTCCTAACAAAGCAGACTTCAAAAGGGTTCAAAGAACAACTTGTGGGTATTCATCCCCACCGTGGTTTTTCCCAGTTGGGTTTCCATATGAAAAAATATGTGTTATGTGTGATGCCTTTTCATGTGATGCTTTGCTATTTTCTGTCAAGTGGTAAAGCATGTTGAACCAATAAGTCTTTACATTTCTGTTGATATTTCACTAGTGTATGCATATTGCATATGGGTGAAGTGGAAATAAGATGTTAGATTATGTGGAAAGCTCAGTGTTACTAGTTTAGATCCTTCACCGTCTTACTGTGTTTAACTGGTAGTAATCTGGTTTAGACCGGTGTTAGTGATTGTTAGCCAAATGCATTGTTTGTAGTCAAACTAGTTTAAGTAAAAGTGATTTTTGCCTATACTGATTCACCCCCCCTCTTAATACTAGTTTGGTACTAACTATTAATCATTTATTCATCAATTGGTATTAGGGCATCTTCCAGGTCCTCTGTGTTGTAAGCTTAACCGCTTGAGGTAAAGATCCTACTCTAATGATGAAGAGGGAAGGTCCAAATTTTAATAGAGACAAATTTAAAATATGGAAGGATAGAATGAAGATATACATTAGAAGCATGGGTGCTCAACACTGGAGCTATGTTGAGAATGATTATGTTATCCACACTAGTTCTCTCACCGATGATAAAAAAAGAGAGATTCAGGAGAATGGGCAAGTCATGGAAGCCCTAATCAGCAGCTTATCTAACATTGAGTTTATTGATGTTCAGGCTAAAGAGAATCCCAAAGAAGTATGGGATGCCCTTGAGAATATCTATGGCGGTGATGAGCATGTGAAACAAGCTAAAGAAGAAAGCCTTAGGGGAAAGTTTCAAGACATGCGGATGGTTGAAGGAGAGACCATTCAACAATATGGAATAAGAATCAAAATTGTTGTTGGAGATATCAAGAGTGCAGGTGGTAAAATGGAAGATTCCACCATTGTTAGCAAAGTTTTGATATCCTTATTACTGATCTATGCAATAAGGGTTGCTACTATTTAGGAGTTAAGGTTTGTAGACAAGACAAAGGTATCTTTGGACTCCATCATTGCAAAGTTAACAACTTATGAGCTAAATAATTATGATGGTAGTATTCAAAAGACTAAATCAGCCTTCAGAGCATCTGTTGCACCATCTAGAAAAGGCAAAGAAGATATTACCAGTGGTGAACCAAGAGAAAGTAGAGAAATGGATGATGAGGAGATCTTGATGGAATTTGAAGCTCTTCTTTCCAAGAGACTTCCCAAGGGAACTGGTAAATACAGAGGTAAGCTTCCTTTGAAATGCTTTTCTTGTAACCAGATAGGACACATTGCTATAAACTACCCTAATGGTGACAACAAGGACAAACCGGAGAGGTTCAAGAAGTTCAAAGGAAGAAACCAGAGAAACTATTTTGTAGCAAATGATGAAGGTGTCACTGATGAGGAATTAGAAGATGAAGAAAATGAAGATATTGTGTTTGTAGTGGTCAAGGAAGATGTGTCAGACAAGAAGGCTCTTGTCTCTCGCTTTGATAATTCTAATGAGTGGATTATTGATAGTGGCCATTCTCACCATATGACTGGTGACCGGAGTAAGTTTCTATCTCTGGAAGAGTATGATGGTGGTGTGGTTCATTTTGGTAATGATGCACCATGTATGGTAAAAGGCAGAGGGTCCATCTCTCTGAATGGAAGAAGCAGTGCTGACAATGTGTATTGGGTAGAAGGTCTCAGACACAACCTTTTGAGTGTTGCTCAACTGAATTATTATAGACTCACTCCAGAATTCAAAAATGGAGTGTGAAAAATCAAAGGAAAGAATGGTAAACTAATGGCTATCGGTATGCAGACCAAAGGTAACCTATTTCAACTAAATTCTAATGTCAGTACATGTCTAATGGCTAAGTTTGAGGATAGCTGGATATGGCATAGGAGACTCTGCCATGTAAACTTTGACAATATTATGAAGGCTAGTAAGATCAAGGCAATTAGAAGATTGCCTATGTTGAGCAAACTGGAAAATCCTTTGTGCAGAGAGTGTCAACTGGGGAAAATGTCTTCCTCAACCTTCAAAGGTAAATCTTTCACTGTAGACAATTTACTTGATCTTGTGCATATTGATTTGTGTGGTCCTATGAAAACTAGGAGTGTGTAGGGAGATAGGTATTTTATGATTCTTACTGATGATTTCTCAAGGATGATGTGGGTCACATTCCTGAAGGACAAATCTGAAGCTTTTGGAAAGTTTAAAGCCTTCGGAGCATTGGTTGAAAAAGAAAGTGGTAAGAGGATTAAGTGCTTAAGAACTGATCTAGGAGGAGAATTCACTTCCGATGAATTCAACAAATACTGTGAAGAGAATGGCATCAAGAGGCAACTGTCTACCCCCCAAACTCCATAGTAGAATGGCCTAGCAGAGAGGAACAACTAGACTGTGGTTGAAGCAGGTAGAACTATGTTGATCCAAAGGAAGGTTGCTCACACCTTTTGGAGGGAAGCAGTGAGCACTGCAGTCTACACAATGAACCAGGTACTCATCAAAAAGGGTAAGGATAAAACACCTTATGAGTATTGGACCAGTAAGACACCAGTGGTAAGCTACTTCAGAGTGTTTGGTAGTAAATGTTATATCAAGAGGAGTGAACATCAGACCAAGTTTGATGCTAAATGTGATGAGGTAATATTCCTAGGGTATTCCACAAAGAGAAAAGCTCTCAAATGTTTCAACAATAGGACTCAGAGAATTGTTGAAAGCATCAATGTTAGAGTTGATGAAACCTCTCATAAATCTAAGGAAACCGGTAGTGATTAAGTAGGAGATGAACCAGTAGTAAGCTTTTGGGAATTAGTTGCAAAACAACCAAGCACCAGTAACAATGCTCCTACACCGGTAGATGTTGATGCTGATGAAGATGAGGATGAAGAAGAAAAGCAAGAGGAAACAACTAAGATCATTCCTAGGTATGTAAAGATGAATCATGATCCAAATAAGATCATAGGAGACAAGGATGTAGGAATTCTTACAAGAAGAAAAGTCAAAGAAAAATCTTGCATGATCTCTGAATTCGAGCCTAAAACATTCAGAGAGGCACATAAAGATGAATATTGGATCAAGGCAATGGAAGAGGAACTTGAATAGATAGAAAATAATTGTACATGGTCTTTGGTACCCAGACCAGAGCATAAAAATGTCATTGGCACCAAATGGGTTTTCAGAAATAAGCTGAATGAAGATGGCTTAGTGGTTAGAAACAAACCCAAACTAGTGTGTAAAGGATATGCTCAAGAAGAAGGAGAAGACTATGGAGAAACCTTTGCTCTAGTAGCCAGATTGGAAGGAGTTCATATGCTTCTTGCATATGCAGCATTCAAGGGATTCAAAGTATATCAAATGGATGTAAAGTCTGCATTCTTGAATGGAATACTAGAAGAGGAGGTGTATATAGAGCAACCAAATGGGCTTGCCCTATCAGAAGACAATGGCATGGTGTGTAGGCTACATAAGGCCTTGTATGGATTAAAGCAAGCACCTAGAGCATGGTATGAATGCTTGCACTCCCATCTTGTGAAGATTGGATTTAAGAGAGCAAGTGAGGATAGTAATATCTACCTGAAGTCAGAAGGAGATCAAATTCTAATCTGTGAGGTATTTGTTGATGACATAATTTTTGGAGGAGATGACAAGATGAGTCATGACTTTGTAGATGAGATGAAAAAAGAATTTGAGATGTCACTTATAGGGGAGATTAAGTTCTTCATTGGACTACAGATTCAACAAATGAAGGATGGAATCTTTATCACTCAGTCCAAATATGTCAAAGAGGTGTTGAAGACCTTTGGCATGGAAGATAGTAAACCAGTTGGTACACCGATGGTGACCGGTTGTAAACTATCAAAGGAGGATGACTCAATGTTGGTAAATGAGAAAGAATACCAATCAATGATTGGTAACTTGCACTATATAGTACATAGAAGACCAGAAATTGCACATGTAGTGGGCATTACTACACGATTCCAAAAATTCCCAAGAGAATCCCACTTGGTAGCAGTCAAGCGGATTCTGAGATATCTGAAGGGAACTATTGACTACGGATTATGGTATCCATACAGTAATGATTTCAACCTTAAAGTGTTTACAGATGATAACTAGGCTGGTAATGTGGATGCCCGGAAGAGCACAACCGGTGGTGCATTCTTTCTTGGTGGTAGACTATTCTCATGGATGAATAAGAAGCAGAGCTATATCTCTCAGTCTACAATAGAAGTGGAGTATGTTGCAACATTTATGAACTACACCTAGACAATCTAGATGAAGCATGTATTAAACAACTTCAAAGTTCCTATATCTGAACCGGTGAGTATATTTTGTGACAACACAAGTGCGATTAACATTTCCAAGAATCCAATTTTACATTGTAGAACCAAGCACTTTGAGCTTAAGTATCATTTCTTAATGGAAAAGGTTCAGAAAAAAGAAGTTGTACTGGAACATGTTTCCAGTAAGGAGCAGTTAGCAGACATATTCACCAAGCCTCTACCGAAGGCTACCTTTACCTATTTGAGAGGTGAATTAGGGGTGTTGCCCCTTCAAGACGTGAACTAAAGATGTGTGCTCCACATCAGTCAGGACTTACATTGATATATCTTTTTCAAGATTGGTGTGATGAAGGATGCTACTCCTTAGGGGGAGTACCATAGTAGAACATAAATGTATTTGCCTTCACTTTGGTATTGTTTTCAAATGGGGAGAAGATGTAAAGCGGAAAAGATATCTGCAGCATTGGGGGAGAAGATGTGAAGCGGAGAGATATATTTGTATATTGCCACCAATGCCAAAGGGGGAGATTATTGGCATATGTACAAAGTATGATGACATGATGATATTGTATGTTGTCATTGATGTCAATATGTTGAAGAGTGAACTGGTATATTGAATTAAGCAACATGCAAGAGAACCAGTATGATGTTCTGAACCGGTATATGTGAAAAAGTGAAGTGGTATGTCTATCCTGGTGAACCGGTATGTTGGAATGTGAACCGGTATATGGAATGTTTTGTATCAAGGCTTCATATGGTATGACTACCAGTTGGTAGTCTTAGCTTCAGGGTTTCCAGTTGAAGTGTTATATGCCTATGTGATTCAACCGATGACATTGTGTGATGAGTTAGTATTGTAATAAAGAAAAAATTGTGTTGCCACATTAGCCTTGTGCACATGAAGAATATTTCATGAAAGAGATTGATCCTATCTACCTCGGGAATGTGCAAAGTCTCTGTAAACGATGGAGAATGTGTGATGGGTTATTAGCCTCCAAGAAGTGGTGAAGAATGAATGATGGAGAACATCTTGAGATTCTTTCAAGACTGTTGTAATCAATGCAATATGTTCAACGGTTAGGATTGAACCGACTAAATTGCTTAACCTAAATGTTTAGGGTTTAGGGTTTATGCTACCGACCTATCTATTTTCTATAAGTTTGATGTTGTTTTTCATGTTGAGGTTGTTGGAAAATGTTGTGTGTGTATCTAAGTGCAAAGATATGTGATTCTTGCCAGACCAGATAAGAGAATAGATACCTACAGAGTGTGATTGTAGAAAGAAGGAACTAAAGTGGATCTACATTGGCATTAAAGTGCTATTACTAGATCATTGTAATACCTGTTGACCTCTAACCACTTCAACAGTTGGAAAATCCCTTAACAGGGTAGCTTTAACCGGCTTGTTGTAAATCCTTTAACAGGGTGACTCAAAATCTTTGAGTTCTTGAAATCCTCTAACAAGGTAACCTTTAATAGGGTTTAACCCTTAACTGGGTATTTTAGCCATCCCTTAACCGAGTGATCCCTAATAGGATCGGTTCCTAATAGAACCTATTGTAAAAGTCTCTAACCGGACTAGGCTCCTAACAGAGCGGACTTCAAAAGGGTTCAAAGAACAACTTGTGGGTATTCATCCCCACCGTGGGTTTTCCTAGTTGGGTTTCCATGTGAAAAAATATGTGTGTTATGTGTGATGCCTTTTCATGTGATGCTTTGCTATTTTCTATCATGGTAAAGCATCTCAAACCAGTAAGTCTTTAAATTTCTATTGATATTTCACTAGTGTATGCATATGGGTGAAGTGGAAATAAGATGTTAGATTGTGTGGAAAGCTTAGTGTTACTGGTTTACATCCTTCACTGTTTCATTGTGTTTAACCAGTAGTAATCTGGTTTAGACTGGTGTTAGTGATTGTCAGTCAAGTGCACTATTTGTAGTCAAACCAATTTAAGTAAAAGTTATTTTTTCTTGTACTGATTCACCCCCCCCTCCTCAATACCGGTTTGGTACTAACTGTTCATTATTTATTCATCACGAACTCCATAATTGAGCGGATTAGGAGCAGGATTGCATCATGGAAGGTCAGATGGCTTTCTCTTTCAGGAAGAATTCTTTTTATAAAAACTATTCTCTCCACCATTCCCAACTATTTCATTTTAGTTCTCTCAAAGCTCCAGGTGTGATTGTTAAACAAATTGAAAAAATGATAAGAGAATTTCTATGGAAAGGAAATATGTTAAATGAGAAGAAGATCCCTTTGGCCTCCCTCAAGGATATGGCTTTAAATAAAGATGTTTGGGGAGTTGGATTGCATGATTTGTCCAAAAGGAATAAGACATTTGGAGGGAAACTCATTTGGCAAATGATTTGTAAACCACATAAAAAATGGTGTAACATCATGCAAGAAAAATATTTGGATTCTAATGACCCGATTAGAGTTACAACCATTCAAGATCCACCTAAGGGTTCAACAATTTGGAATTTCATGTTGTCCTCTAGAGAGGTGGTTACTAAGTATGTTTCATGGGAAGTTTATAATGGTGAGAGAGTGCTCTTTTGGGAAGATTCTTGGAATGGGTTGCCTCCCCTAAACAAAAATGAAACTCTTCTTCCGATCATTCCAATTATTCAAAATTGTTGGGGGTCACGTCTCTTGGATTATGTAAATGCAGTTGAGCTTTACTCAAGAAAAGTAACATTGAAATATCCATCCTCTCTACCTATCAACATTAATGATCAATTTTATTTCAAATCTATCTTTGCAAAAAGGGTAGTTTATTTGTCACAAAATGATGATAAATTGATTTGGGCTCCCTCAAGGGATGGAGAGTATTCAATCAAGGAAGGATATAAAGCTCTGAAGTATAGAGAAGTTCATCTACCTAAAAATGGGTCATTTTCATTCTGTTGGAATAGTTTAGTATTGCCTAAAGCAGGCTGCTTTGCTTGGATTTCTTTGAGGAAAAAGATTTTGACCAGTGATAAATTGGAAAAATTCCACATTGCTCAACCTTTTAAGTGTTTCTTGTGTAATGAAGAGTTTGAAATGGTAGATCATTTGTTTATTTAATGTACATTTGCTCAATAGTGCTAGTTTTTTGTCATGAATAAATTAAACATTGTAATGTCACTTCCTAACTCATTATGGGACATTTTTCAGTCATGGCCAACCATTTTTTCTTCTTCACTCTTTGAGTGTATTTGGAGATGTTCTCCTTCTTCAATCATTTGGTCTATCTAGTGGGAGAGAAACAAGTGTATATTCAAGAAAGATTCATCTTCCTTGGCTAGAGTACTTGAAGGAATTGAAAAATCTATATCAAAACTGGTCAATGCGTATGTGCATATCAATACCATGTCAAGTCCTTTCCTTACACATTGGGATTCTTCTATCATCAGAGAATGGAAGTATATAACCATACCTTCCCCCATTGTGTTATCTAGTCACACACAATAGCCAATCGACATATCTTCTATCAACTGCCAGCCTCCTTCTGTAGGTTTTGTAAAACTTAATTTTGATGGATCATCTAGAGGTAATCCCCGAATATCAAGTATTGGAGCTTGCATTAGAAATAATTTGGGTCATGTGATGGTGGTCAAATCCTTATTTATCTCCCCAGATACAAATAATATCATGGAAGCTCAAGCTTTACTAATGGGATTAATGTTAAAAAAAAAATGAAATATATCTTAGCTCCACGTTGAAGGTGACTCTTCATTAATTATTAATGCTTGTGTTAAGAGATATACCTCCAATTGGAAAATTGCTTATATCCGAAGGTAGATTTGGGAATTATTAGACTCATTTAAAGAGGTCATTATTTCACACACTTATAGAGAGGGTAATACACTAGTTAATTTTCTTTCCAACATGGGTTGTGATAAAGTTCTAATGGACTCACTGCATGAAGATTCTATTTATTCTTTCTCTTCATCGTTGGTAGAAATTATCCACAATGAAATGGTTCGAGATGCTTGACATGTTTTGAGATGCTTGCCAACCGGTTCAACCTAACAGTTTTTAGACTCTTCAGTTTTAATCCAACCGGTATAGTGGAGCCGGTAGTGGAGACATTTTGTAAACCAATATTGTAGTACCGGTAATGGAGGCTTTCTTTTGAACTGGTTAATAGGACAACATACCGATATTCAAGTTCTGATATAACACAACCAGTAACAATGGTTTTTTCTTCAGTGGACCGGTATACACATATGCTCACCAATAACCGGTTGTGATAGCTCTACAGTGAATCGGCATACAAAATGGCATACCGGTACTCAAGTTTAGTGGTAACCAATAATGGTGGCAATTCTTTATGATTGCATAAGGATTTTATCTAGATTAGCTAGACTCAATTTTGGCTTCTATGAGGAATGTACTATGGGCATAATTCATCTCTTTCTTAAGATCTTTGGGGGGTTTCTTCTTATAGCTCTAATTTCCCTTTGTTCATTGTAATTGAGCAAGGATATAGGATTTTCTTTCTGGTTCTTTCCCTATCGATCTCTTGAGCTAGTTATTATATTTATATATATATATATATATATATATATATATATATATATATATATATATATATATATATATATATATATATATATATATATATATATATATATATATATATATATATATCAATGGCTTGCCACTTTGGCCTAAAAAATAAAATAAAATAAAATATTTATTTAATTGAGGGAAATGATAATTTAAATAAATAGAAATATTTATTTAAATAGGGAAAGGCTAGAAGAGGATAAATGAATTAATTAAGTAAATAAAAACCTATTTAATTAATATAAGTCTTAGGATAAAATAATGAAATAAATAAAATATTTACTTAATTAAGGTAGGACAATTTTAGGTGTCTACACAACCAATATTTTCTCATGCCATGTATATTGGCTCTTTACTTGTTTAACAATGAGCTCTAAATCTCCTTGAACTTTAAATCACTTCACTCCTTTTTTTAAAGTGAACAAGAGACCTTTGGTCAGTGCTTCATACTTATTGACATAGCTGGTGCATGCAAACTACAACCTATATGAGGCCAAATTTTTTTTTCCTTTCAGATGCACTAGTTGGGCATCAGCCCTGCTTCCTTGCTTTGATCTAGAACCATCAAATTTTCAAAAAGCTAATTTTTTGCCTTGGGTGGTTTCATTTTACTTTTCTTCATGTGAACAGGTCTATTTTCATGCACTTGTGATGGTTTTATGATTTCATCATCTAGCTTCACCCTTCCCTCTAATGGTTTTAGGGATGATCCAACTTTGATTTCTAGCAAGGTCAACTACTCTTCAATTCAAGTACAATAATGACCTATGTATGTTGATCTCCCACTAGATTTTAAACATTTGTGGTAAGTTGATTGCTACCTAATGGAGTCACTTATTCTTTCTTGATTTCACTTTTTCTTACACTATCCTCCTCTTCTTTGGCTATGTAGTAATTAGTTTCCACATTGTGAAGAGGTTTCATCGTACTAGTGATTGCATTCCAAGAAACATCAAAAGTCAACTTTGAGTGACCTTAACAATGTATCCTATTCCATTGGGGTAGCATCAATTCATCAATTTGCACACTATACCCCAAGAAATGCATGTCATGATACGACCTCATAGAGAATTCCTCAACCCTCTTCTCATATCTTAACCTTTTTTTGCTTAACAACTCTTAATTAGAGATAAAAGAGAAATTTTGGATTTCATTGATCGAACAAACACTTAGTCCTATTTCAGCAAAGGCAACTTCAATTTGTTTGGCATATTCAATTATCAAATACTTGAGTCTAGGTTCATTGTCTATGCTGATTTGATTAGCTTGTCCTTATCAAGGAAGCCAAAAATATGTGTTCAAAGTTGGTGGTAATGTATCCCCCTAAATTTTTGGACCAGTCTCTACTCAACTACATCCCATATACTTCAGGAATGTCAATAATTAGGATGCCAATATGTTATTCTATGTGAGGATTTGAACCAAGTTGAATGTATGCATCCTTTAATTTCCCTACCACGATTACTTCAATTTTATCAAATTGTGAAACCTTACTATTTCCTTAACAAGAGTTATACCTATCTTTTGACATATGGAGTATGGCAATGCATTCCTATGGGCTCATGAACCCATAAGGAAGTTATTTACAATCTTTCCAAAAGAAATTGATGCTTAGTATAAAAGAGGGGCCATCAATCTTCCTTCGATACATCATCTCATTTTCATCTTTAGTTGCAACAACTTTGGCTTCATTAACCAATGGCTCAAGTTGGTCTAAATATCTCAATAATGCCTCTATTTTTTCTTGGGCAATTTAGGACTTTCATTAGGGACATGGTAGTACTAGTTTTTTTCCATTTCTCTCATTACATCATAGGTTCACTTAGATGACTAGTTGACCTTATCCTAGTCATTTTAGTTTGTGAACTATGAGGTCCTTGAGGGCGAGATAGGTTGTTATCATCATTGGGATGAGGTGGCACTAGACCATACTTAGGTGGAATAGAAATTGTAAATGGCCCCTTATTTTGACTCCTTAAGTTATAAGTCTTTCTTGTATTCTAAAAGGCTTGAGCATCATAAGTCTCAATTTTTGATTCATTATCCTCTTCATTCTGGAAGAGAAAGGCATCCCCTAACTTTGCAGTGTAAATAGTGTATGAGTTGTTGGTTGAATTATTCCCAATGGTTTGTGCATATTCTTGAGAAATTCTTTTGATTTTATCCATATGGGCATGATTTACTTTTGAATGGGAAGATGTATCATACAACTTGCACTAATTGATCATGAGGTTAAAAACTACCATATTCACTATTTGGGCCATATTAGTCATCTCTTGTACATACTAGTGGTTGTCTATCAATGCCTCCATTATTTAGGCTAGTATTCCACCAACAATTGTATGGCCTTCGGTTATACCTTTGGTTCTTATTTTGATAGCCTCTTTGGGTTTGGAAATTATTTTGTGGCTGAGGCTATTTTTTAATTATTTAAAGGGGGATTGATCTTGATTTATGTCAATTTAGAGGTCACTTGGGATAGCATCTTATTTATCAAATCTACCTTAGTTGTTAGGTGTGTCGTTTGTTCAGTAGTAGGTGGAATTGGAACCTAGTTTTCTACAGCAGGATTGGAAGTGCTAGGTTGTTTCCCTACCCCTATCAAATTTTTAAACCTTTGATCTATTAAGTGATTTTATACATCAGTAAAAGAGGGGTGATTCCAAGCAATATCTTGGGTTGTTGGAAATTGATTTATGGTTTGGAGTCCATACAAAGGTATGGGGTTCATAGTTGGAGTTCCTATTGCAAGTGTTGGGCTTGAGTTAGTCTTTTAATTATATGTCCCTTGATGCATACAAAAAGTTAGATTGTTCCCAATACCTTCAAGAGTTTAATTCAGATCTTCCATTATCTTGATTTCCAAAGCATAGACCTTTCATAACTTATCTATCTCTTTAGGAGTTTATTCTTCTTCAAGAACAAATTATTATCTGAGTCTATATCTTTAAAGTAAGATTCAATAGCCACATCCTTGGCTATGACATAATGTAGCCTCAATCTCTTTTATAACCTCTAAAAATTGGTGTTGAACATTGTTAGAGGTTAATTTGGTTGTTATCTCAGAGATGCAAACTACTAATATAATGTTGCAAGGTCTACATACACTCTAAATTGAGCTAGGAAAGCATTCTCTAAATATTATTAATGATTGAGTTTTCTTGGAGTGTGAGAGACCAATTTCATTCATTCTCCCCAAGGGAATATGGGAAGAGCCTACACACCACATCTTGCTGTTGCACATGGGACCTAACAACTACATTCTCAAGGCTTACATGTCTTGTTTAGTAGTATTCACCCCATTGAACTCATACTTAGTGTAGAACTTCTTAGAGTTTCTTGGTAGGTTATGGATCCCCCAATGTGTTTCTCTTAAGGGTGTATGGTCATGGACAAAGAAATCCATCATGAGGTCTTGTCGTGGGTTTTGAGTTTGCAAAGAGATAACAACAACTCTGGATGTCATTTGGGCAACAAGTGTTGATTGTCAGGATAATGCTAAGGGTTGTCCTTTTTATGTGTTTCCCTTATATTTAGTAATGGATCCTAACTCCAAGAATTATCCTTTATCAGGCATTGATATTAGAACCCTCTCAAAGTTCTAAGGGGAGAATGAGCCTATATGCTCCAGCTTGATACCCTCCTTCTAGAACCAATTTTGTTGATGGGCCTTTTAACACACTCAACATAGACTAATTGTTCCCACTTAATCTCTCCTAAAAGAGGTGGAAACATATATGTTTTGAACCTCCTAAGGTCTCTTTAGTTGGGTTATAAGGGTGCAAGATAGATAAGTGTTCATGCAACTTATTAAACAAGGAAGCATTTCTATTTTCCAAAGCTAAGGTATAGATTCTCCAATTTCTATTTCCTTATTAATAGGATGTAGATAAACTACAAAAGAGAGGATAAGGATACAAGAAAATGAATAATCAATATTATCTTAAACCAACATTATCAACAAAACCCAAAAAACATTATGCATTTAAATCATTTGACATGCCAAAATTACCAATTCTTGTACATAGAAATATGATGAGAAGACTTTAAAATAATCAATTTCACTATTCACTCATGCACTTATTATTAACCTCTATCACCATGAAATATGCTTAGACTGATTATAATAATGAAGATGTTTAATAAACTCGTGATTGATTTTGGATTATGGAAGATTCAAAAGAAAGACAATAATAACAAGCAATCATGAGAGACATTCAATGAAGCTACAAACTACAGACTTCATTACCATTATTATTTAAAATACACCAGCAAAGAAATGGTGTTCAATTTACAACTTCACAAAATATCTTTGAGAAGTAACTAAAATTATTGAAAAGTAAAATGTTGAATGCTACTATTAAACTAGGACATCAAATCAATTATTGGACATCAAATAATCAATTAATGTACCTTAAATCATTAATTCTTTAATCCCCAAAATGAGTTATGAAATTAAATTTATAGGGAAAGCTTCTCCTCAAAAGCATAGTCCAAAATCCTACAAAAACCCTAACAATCTACAAGGTGCAACTAACATGCAAGTTCTTGGACTTTAACTAAAGAAACTACCTGTAGAGCCCCTCCTTGATCAAGCTTTGATTAACTTAGTTGACCATGGTTGAGCTTATTAATAAATGCTATAATTCAATAGGATGGGCTATGTTAGATGGATAGATTTGGTGAGAAAAGTAATTGAACCAAGTTACGGAATCATTTCACCTTACGGTGTACATTTTGATGTGCTATGGATTTGAAATCCTATATGACCCACTAATTGGACAATCTTGATCTGACGTATGTCAGCTATATTTGAATTTGTAGAACTTTATTATGATGTTAGAAATATGATGCATCTCTTATGAATGGTTGAAATTTATGAGGATTATGATAATGTCGCTAAGGGAATTTATTTATGTGGATTGCATTGGATATATAGTAAATTGATTTGTATGATGGCAATTGTATGCAGAGTTATTGATTTGTATTCCTTTTTATATGTTAAATTTATATGTGGTTATTTGGGAATTACTAATGTATAATTGAGATGCGCAAGAAAATTATCCATGTGACCATGGAAACAATATGGAGAATCAAGCCTAGACCTTTGTACATTCGTAAAACCAGGGGTTGTGTATTTGGAAAGACAACACCCCGTATGTATTGTATTTTATTCATAAACGTAAATATTTGCATGTGTGTTAAATTGTATTTATTAATTTTTTTAATCGAACAAGAGACAATTTTCCATGTGTAAATTAAGTAATGTATTTTATTGTGTCACTTGACACGTGTTGAATAGTGTTTTGATTTTGACATGTCTCTTGGAGGGAAATTGTTTCAACCAAAGCCTTTTTCAAATATTTGAGTGTGGTCCCAAATTTTCCTTGGGTAGAGAGTCTTTGGAGTGGTCAACTTAGGTTTGACTCATAGGTTAACTTCAGATGGGTTTCTAAGTGGTCAAATGGACTCCTAGGGTTAGTTTAGGGGCTTTTCAAAGGTCCATAGGGTATACCTATGGGTTAGGGGTATTTTTAAGCATGTAACCACTCCCATGTGACTGATTTGACCCCTCAAAAATTGGCTTTCCCAAGATGAGAGAAAATCCAACTTGGAGGATTCCTTCTAGGTTAGATAACCTTCCTTTCTTGTGTCAGTTTCTCTTCCCCACTTTCTCTTACTTTTTTAGTTTCTAGTTTTAGTAACCTGTAAGATGTTGGGAAGACCAACCAATGTGAGCTCTCACTCTATCCAAGAGGTTGGAAAGATTGAGAGAAGCCTTCTTAGGCAAGGGTTAGAGACTTAGGATGGTAATCACCCACTCTCCATCTTTGGAGACTAGATCTTGAAGTTTTGAAAAGTGTAGTATAGAAATTTTAGCTAAGTGTTGAAAGAAAAGAAGTGTGGATTTGAGCAGCTCTACTCCAAACTATCCCTTGCAAACCCTTGGCAGATTCAAGGTTGGTTTAATCCCTTTCTATGTATGTTGGAAAATTGTTTCAAAGATTGTATGTATTTAGTTGTTTTCTTCCTTTGTGTTTTTATTTGTGAAGAAAGATGTGTGATCTTTCCCTTGTTTTTGGTTAAGCATTTTAATTGTAATTTGGGAGTATTCAAGACCAAACTCACCCTTGGGAGAGTAGAGTGGCCTTGGAGTGGAGGGTTGTTTGATAGCCTTAGAGTGAGAGGCTCTCTTTGGAAGAGAGTGTCCTCGAGGGATATTTTTGTGACCCTTGCTGCATAGTTATTGTTTATGCATTTGGGGGTCATAAGGGGAGGTATTATGGCTTGTATGCCTTGGGGGTCATAAGGATGTTGGGACAAGTTTGGAACTTGTGATATGCTCTTGGTTTTCTTGTGATGGCTTTGTGTTCTACTATTTTTGTAGTTTCTCCTCAAGGTATTTAGTCCACCTCCACCCATGTAAAAATCACATTATGTGATGATGTTAAGACTTGGGATGGGAATGTGTTTGTTGTGAGTTTTGTCTTTGTTGTTTGTGTATTGCTTGTGTGTATCTCATTTAGGTCTTGGTTCTCCAAGCTTGGGGGTGGCTTCTAGTAAGCCTAGGTTGGGAGGTGAGCCTCCATGGTCACAACCTAAAAGTTTGTATTGCAGGTTTGCTTGGAAAGAGAAGGAAAGAAAAAGGCTGTGAGTTGATCCTAATTTTATTTGTAATTAGTTGCAAAATGTATATACTTCGGAGGACCTCATTTAGTAGGAATTAGAGGCTAAGTTTGAGATCTACCTATTGTAAAAGCTACCAAAATGTATCAAATGTAGCTATTTGTCTTAGTTTTATCATGAAATAAAGTAAAAAATACTTGAGCATATTCTTACGAAAAAAAGAATAAAGAAATAGAGTTATTTCCTTATAGATATTTGAGATAGTTTTTTATTCATATTTACTTGTTGCAATATATTAGGAAAGAAATTTATTTATGCCTTATTAAGCTTTTGAAAAGAAATGAAAATAGTTAAAAGCTAGTAGTGTTGTTGTGCAAAAACAAGTGTAAATCTAAATGTTAATAAAGTAGTCTCTTTTAAATAAGAAATAAAATATTGATTTACATTTATAGTTTAAACTCAAAGAAAGCATAAATGCATATTTTAAGAGCTATTATTGAAAATATATTATATCTCTTTTTGTTTATTGTTTAAATGGGTTTTAGAAAACGTTATTCGCAGCTGTGAATAAAAATAATACTGTCATGTTTTTCCATTATGTAAAAGCATGTTAGTGGAAAGTAAATAAATCTAAATATTGTTACTTTTAAATCAAAAAAATTCTTTATGTATTGAAAGGAAATAAAATTTAATCTAATCTGTTTTTATTTGAAAATATCTAGTTCTAAGTTAAGGGTAAATGTAGATTTACGAATATACAAAAAAAAAAAAAAAAGAGACTATTAATAAGCTGGAAAATAAAGATACATCTAATCTTAGCATTCTGTTTTTTTGTTTTGAAAAGTTTAAATAGTATGTTGATTTAAATTAAGTTTATGAGGTATTTTTAATGTCAATATTTATTTTATTTGGGGATTGCTTATTTTATAGAGAAATAATATACTCTTTGAGTAAATTTATTAAAGTAGTTTATTGATGGCTTTTTGTAAAATTTAATTATTAAATTTAAATCAAGACGTAATTTAAAGGTTGAGTATTAAATATTTAATATCTAATGTTTGGAGTATTAATATATTGCAACTTGATTTAAGTTGTATAAATACTTTTTAGAGATTTTAATGATATTTATAATTAAATGGATGAATTTAAAATAGGTTATTAAATGTTTGTCTGTAAGAGGACATTGTAGTGGCATAATATATTCTTCTAGAATAAGTCAATGAACTTGATCTTGCAAACTTATTTAACCCAGATGGAACCTTATATAAAATAAAATTATTAACATAGTAACATTTGGCACTCCAATTTTATCTGCTCAATTAATTAATATTATTACGCTAAAATCGTATTAATACTTAATTAATAGATGGAAGATTTAATTAAGTTTAAAAGGGAGAATATAATAACAATGATGGAGGAAACTTGATATTAGTTAAATAAATTGATATTGAATCAAGTAATTATATTAATGTCTATTAATGTAGAAGTTGATCTAATTAAGTATTATAAAACACAACAGAAATAAAAGGGACATTTGAGTGAATTTATAATTGTCCTTATAAAATTAATTTGTTCCGCTTGATAATGGGAGTTATCATAATTGTTATGTAAGTAATATTCTATTTCTATTGTCTAGGAGTTTTATCGAAACCTAAGGCCTCTAGTTTAATGTTAATTCACTGCTCACTTTAGAATCCCATTTTTAGTATCATTTAAGATTTCGTTTGGAACAACTTGTTTAGTTGTCACATCTTTTTAAGCATAGGTTGCAGTTAATCAAGTGTTCAAAAATAATTTGTTGTTTGTGTTTTCCCCAAAAGTTTGGGCATGACATTTTGGTATTAGAGCCCTAGGTTCATACACTGGTGAATATGAGCTACATTCATAACTTAGTTGAACCGAACTATGGCTTCGAAGTATATTCAAGGGGTTCCAAGGGTCACTAAAAGCCCTGAAATTTGAAACTTATTAGTTATAATGTTTATGGCATAATAAGACCCCAAAGGCTACGAAAATTTTAAAATTATAAATATTTTTTCGGTGTTTAATAACAGAATTTAGATCATTAGTACTTATGAGGTTACCATTCAATTGAAACCTAAATGTAATAATTGCCCTAATCAAATCAAGTATGAGGAGTTAATTCTTCAATAAAATACCTCTGATGGTAACTAAGAGAATATCATCCGTCGAGGTATGTTCTTGACATGGCAAGTCAAGCAAGCTAGTTAGACATGAGATGAAGGCGCAGTAAACAAGATAATTGAGATAGAGACAGTTCAAGTTAACTTTTTAAGCTATGAGAAAATTATTGTGGTTCGAGAATCAGGACCGCCATTTGAGACAACAATGAAGAAGAGTTAAGAGGTACTCTTGCGAATCTCAGAAAGAAGCAACAACCTATCCTAATGAACAGGTACCTTAAGTCTGTGGTCATGCTAGGTTAAGAACATTTGTTAGAAAATTCTCGTAGAAACGCAGAGAAGCTAGTGTTGGATAACCCTGAAGATAAGGACTAAATTGATGAACGACAATCTCCTTGATAAGTGAACTCTAGTAATGCTATAGATGAATTGAGATATGAAAAAAGGAGACATGAACTTCTTGGGTTAAAACACGAAATTGCAATAAACCCTAAGTTCATCCGTAGTTATATAAACTGGGGAAACAAGCAAAGTAAAGCCACAACTAGTTCACTTATGGGAAGATAGTCTTGAAAGGACTAAGTAAAATGGTGAAAAGAGTAGAGAAATTGGGAATCATGAAAAAAAAACCCTATTGAAGTACAAGGAGTGTAGAAGAATCATGGTCTAATAATCTAGGAATGATTAGCTTATATCCATTCAGAACCTAAGGAGAAAAGTGCAACCCAATCATGGCTAGTCTCTAGGTACAAGATAGTATGTAACACAATTTAAATTCGTGGCATAACCGAAGTAGGTTTGTAAATTAGGGCACTCAAGTGTGAAAGTATGCGAAAACATCAAGTATGGATGAAACAACATGCAGTTGGAAAGGGCTTATGGAAAGATAGTATAGCGGTATTATAATACCAAGGTTTAAATAAAAATTAGTTGGCAGTATAAAATGTTTTTTTTAGAACAATGATAAGGAGCCGAATTATGTGGTTAGCTAAGGGAGAACTTGGAAAATATGGGAGTCTTAAGACATTGGTAATTATTGGACACCTTTATGTTATACCGTAATTGGGTAACTTGATATTATGATGATAAGGTGGTCTATTTGGATTGAAGAAAATCATGTTGTGATATGTCAGAATTGGCTAGTAAGTAAATATAAATAAGTAATATGGAAAGAGATAACTTCTTTTTTACCAAATTTTAATTAAAAGGGTGGGTGTTGGTCACTTCTTGAGTGCACACCCCCTTGATTTCATAAGTTGCATAAGTGAAGTAGGCGAGAATAAGTCAACTCTCCATGTTGTTTGAAATCTATCATGAAGTGTGTGGGTAGGAATTAGTTGTCAAGCATTGTTGATTTTACTTGACAATTATTCAACCCCCAATGGTTCTTAATCATAAGTGTTAGTAATATGGCAACAAGCTCCTACTTAATGAGGACAAGTGAATGTTAGAGGTGAAAATACAAGGAGCTAGCATAAGGTGCTAAGAAAACAAATGAGGTCCCTAGTAAAATTATATGATTACATTATACAAATCCTAAGTGTTTCTAAGTAAACAAGTGACAATTTTGTATCGAACTATCAACCACGTGTGTAAGTAAGCCATGAAAGTGTCAATGCATGAGTTACCACGTATTATTGAACCAAGGTTTAGCATATTAAGATAATTAATGGAAGTCCAAGAAGAGTGAACGAAGAAGAATGGTAGAGTTAGTGCAATCTCCTATTAGAATATAATTATGGATGTTAATACCCCTAAGTAGATAGTGGATTATATCAGAAAGTGTTGCTTGTAATAGAAATCACATGAAGGTTAAAATGGAACATGATCTATAAAATGATTGCAATCTCTTGTGTATAAGACATTTCATAAATAATAAAGGAATATAAATAATCAAAGAACCTTAAGATTCTGATAATCACTTCCTAACACACTCAGGACATGTGATCTTGGGTGATGTGTTGTGGTTACTCCCTATAGCATGGCTAATATGGCCATCTTGTTTCAAGTTTTGATTCAACAATGTTTTTGACTTTCTTTGAATAGTATATTGTGACTTAGGGGCTAGTACTTTCTTTTATATTTTTTTTATGATGAAAGGACCACTAAATTTATGTTTCTTTTATTGGAGCTATGGCACTTGCCATGTTTCTAGTTTTAACATCTTTCAATTGCCGACATTTTTCTTCTTTTGATTGGACTTGGCAAAAGTAACTTTTATTTTGATCTTTTTAAAGTGTCAAGTGGTCACTTTGATGGTTGATATAGCTAGCCCTAGTGATGTGATTTGTGTAATGTCTATCATGTTCATTGAACCACTGATAGTGTGTCAAGGGAGAATACTGCAAGGAGTGAAATTAGGCATAAAGAATAAACAAAGAATATTATATCAAAATAAGATAAAGGAAGGAATATCCTCCTAAATAAGATTATTTGTGAGTAAACTAAGTGAGAAAATTCATTCAAAAAAAAAGTGATCTAGACCTAATGAATTACGAAAGTGATGATAATTGCAGACTTGTTAGTTTGGCATGTGTATGGAGATGATTGTGTGGATGATATCTAAATTAAGTATTTTTTTTTTATTTTTTATTTTCATCACTCCCTTAAAATGGGATTGTTATATACCTTAATGTTTGGGGTTTGCATATAATGTACCCTATGTAACTGAAACCTTGGTTCCTAGAAATATAAACATTGTAAGCCCTAGAGGTAGAAAACTACCATATATAGGGTCAGATTTGAAGAACTTAAACTTGGATATACCTTGTTGCCCTATGATGTGGGAAGAAATCATGCACCTAGGATGGTTTAACAAATATTTAATTAACACCCTTATGAGGCGCCTTGATGTGAAATAAAGAGATTCATTTTGGATTTAGTGTGATGTCAATTTTCTTTAGTAACATGCATGGTTGAGCATTGCAATGGGATAAACATGTTTTTACATGAATCCTTAACAAAGTATGACTCCTAGAAGTTTAATAAGTAAACTATTATGTGTAGCCTTGATTATGGGAGTTGATGTGTGATATTGATATGATTTGGATGGTGCATTAATGTAAATTGTTGAAAGAGAGAATTATGTAAACACCTACCTAAGATTGCAGGAAAATGTAATAAAAATGCTAAAAAAATTAAACCTTATGAAGATAGTAAGCTAATCACGATAGTAAGTTAGTTTTAGTAACCTATCTTCCTGGTAGGTAAAATAAGATTTAGAGTAACTTAGTGAAATTGTGGGAAATGTTATGTCCCTATTTCGTATTCTTCACTTGCGACTTCCAGGAGTAAGTCAAACTCTAGGGGAGGAGGATGTAGAGCCCTTCGATCAAGCTTTGGTTAACTTAGTTGACCATGGTTGAGCTTATTAATAAATGCTATAATTTAATAAGATGGGCTATGTTAGACAGATAGATTTGGTGAGAAAATTAATTGAACCAAGTTACGAAATCATTTCACCTTGTAGTGTACATTTTGATGTGTTATGGATTTGAAATCCTATATGATCCACTGATTGGATAATCTTGATCTGATATATGTCAGCTATATCTGAATTTGTAGAACTTTATTATGATGTTAGAAATATGATGCATGTCTTATGAATGTTTGAAATTTATGAAGATTATGATAATGTCGCTAAGGGAATTGCTTTATGTGGATTGCATTGGATATATGGTAAATTGATTTGTATGATGTCAATTGTATGCAGAGTTATTGATTTGTATTCCTTTTTATATGTTAAATTTATATGTGGTTATTTGGGAATTACTAATGTGTAATTGAGATGCGCGGGAAAATTATCCATGTGACCATGGAAACAATATGGAGAATCAAGCCTAGACCTTTGTATGTTCGTAAAACCAGGGGTTGTCTATTTGGAAAGACAACACCCTGTATGTATCATATTTTATTCGTAACCGTAAATGTTTGCATGTGTGTTAAATTGTATTTATTAATTTTTTTAATCCAAGAAGAGACAATTTTCCATGTGTAAATTAAATAATGTATTTTAATGTGTCACTTGACACATGTGTTGAATAGTGTTTTGATTTTGACATGTCTCTTGCAGGGAAATTGTTTCAACCAAAGCCTTTTTCAAATATTTGAGTGTGGTCCCAAATTTGCCTTGGGTAGAGAGTCTTTGGAGTGGTCAACTCAGGTTTGACCCGTAGGTCAACTTCAGATGGGTTTCTAAGGGGTCAAATGGACTCCTAGGGTTAGTTTAGGGGCTTTTTCAAAGGTCCATAGGGTATACCTATGAGTTGGGGGTATTTTTAAGCATGTAACCACTCCCATGTGACTGATTTGACCCCTCAAAAATTGGTTTTCCCAAGATGAGAGAAAATCCAACTCGGAGGATTCCTTCTAGGTTAGATAACCTTCCTTTCTTGTGTCAGTTTCTCTTCCCCACTTTCTCTTACCTTTTCAGTTTCCAGTTTTAGTAACCTGTAAGAGGTTGGGAAGACCAACCAATGTGAGCTCTCACTCTATCCAAGTGGTTGGAAAGAGTGAGAGAAGCCTTCTTAGGCAAGGGTTGGAGACTTAGGATGGTAATCACCCACTCTCCATCTTTGGAGACTAGATCTTAAAGTTTTGAAAAGTGTAGTATAGGAATTTTGGCTAAGTGTTGAAAGAAAAGAAGTGTGAATTTGGGCAGCTCTACTCCAAACTATCCCTTGCAAACCATTGGGAGATTCAAGGTTGGTTTAATCCCTTCCTATGTATGTTGGAAAATTGTTTGAAAGATTGTATGTATTTAGTTGTTTTCTTCTTTTGTGTTTTTATTTATGAATAAATATGTGTGATCTTTCTCTTGTTTTTGGTTAAGCATTTTAATTGTGTTTTGGGAGTATTCAAGGCCAAACTCACCTTTAGGAGGGTAGAGTGGTCTTGGGGTGGAGGGTTGTTTGATAGCCTTAGAGTGAGAGGCTCTCTTTGGAAGAGAGTGATCTCGAGGGATATTTTTGTGACCCTTGCTGCATAGTTATTGTTTATGCATTTGGGGGTCATAAGGCGAGGTATTATGGCTTGTATGCCTTGGGGGTCATAAGGATGTTGGGACAAGTTTGGAACTTGTGATGTTCTCTTGGTTGCCTTGCGATGGCTTTGTGTTCTACTATTTTTGCAGTTTCTCCTCAAGGTATTTAGTCCACCTCCAGCTATGTAAAAATCACATTATGTGATGATGTTAAGCCTTGGGATGGGAATGTGTTTGTTGTGAGTTTTGTCTTGCTTGTTTGTATATTACTTGTGTGTTTCCCATTTAAGTCTTGGTTCTCGAAGCTCGGGGGTGGCTTCTAGTAAGCCTAGGGTGGGGGGTGAGCCTCCATGGTCACAACCTAAAAGTTTGTATTGTAGGTTTGCTTGGAAAGAGAAGGGAAGAAAAAGGCTATGAGTTTATCCTAATTTTATTTGTAATTAGTTGCAAAATGTATATACTTGGGAAGCCCTGATTTAGTAGAAATGAGAGGCTAAGTTTGAGATCTACCTATTGTAAAAGCTACCAAAATGTATTAAATGTACCTATTTGTCTTAGTTTTATCAGGAAATAAAGTTGAAATTTACTTGATCATATTCTTGCAAAGAAAAGAATAAAGAAATAGAGTTATTTCCTTATAGATATTTGAGATATTTTTTTATTGATATTTACTTGTTGCAATATATTAGGAAAGAAATTTATTTATGCCTTATTAAGCTTTTGAAAAGAAATGAAAATAGTTAAAAGCTAGTAGTGTTGCTGTGCAAAAACAAGTGTAAATCTAAATGTTAATAAAGTAGTCTCTTTTAAATAAGAAATGAAATATTGATTTACATTTATAGTTTAAACTCAAAGAAAGCATAAATGGATATTTTAAGAGTTATTATTGAAAATACATTATATCTTGTTTTTTATTGTTTAAATGGGTTTTAGAAAACATTATTTGCAACTATGAATAAAAATAATACTGTCATGTTTTTCCATTACATAAAAGCATGTTAGTGGAAAGTAAATAAATCTAAATATTGTCACTTTTAAATCAAAAGAATTCTTTATGTATTGAAAGGAAATAAAATTTAATCTAATTTGTTTTTATTTGAAAATATCTAGTTCTAAGTTAAAGGTAAATGTAGATTTAAGAATCTACACAAAAAAAAAAGAGAGACTATTAATAAGCTGGAAAATAAAAATACATCCTATGCTTTTTTTGTCAAAATATAAATATGGTATATTTAACTAACTTATATATATATACATTATTTAATATGTATTATGTTTTTAAGCCATTATATTTCCTTTTAAAAGCAATTAAATAAAGAACAACAGACGCAGCCACCGTGGGCTTCCACAGTGGGCAGCGTCATGTCCGCCATTGTGATTAGCCATAGTGGGCGGTGCCGCGTCCACCACAGTGGGCGGCGTTGGGGTCGCCACTGTGGATAGCGACAGTGAGTGGCACAAGGTTGCCACTGTGGGTATCCATAGTGGTGCCTTGTGACCCCTTCGCCCCGCCATACTTGTCTCGCCTCGCCCTCTGCCATGGCCACCTCCATCGGCCTCCTCTGCCACTTAGACCCTACACACACACACATGCAAAGAAAATAAACCCTAACCCAATTTTCGGGTTAGGGTAGATGGAAATAGATAGAAAAGAAATAAGGATTGAGTTTATAGTTAAAAAAAAAAAAAGAAGAATAAAACAAACCCTAGTTAGGGTTATAAAAGAGAATAATAATACAATAGATAAAATGGGGAGGGAAAGATTGCTTTTCAAAATTTGAAATGGGTTATCCCCTTTTGTTTAATTTTTATTATTTATTTGGGGATTGACTTTTATATTAGGAATTAATTGTTTATAATCATATTATTCCCATATTATGGGTAGGTTGTAATGAAAAGTTTATTAAAGAAAAGTTTAAATAGTATGTTGATTTAAATTTAGTGTATGAGGTATTTTTAATGTCAATATTTATTTTATTTGGGGATTGATTATTTTATAGAGAAATAATATACTCTTTGAGTAAATTTATTAAAGAAGTTTATTGATGGGTTTTCGTAAAATTTAATAATTAAATTTAAATCAAGATGTAATTTAAAGGTTGAGTATTAAATATTTAAGATCTAATGTTTGGAGTATTAATATATTGCAACTTGATTTGAGTTGTATAAATACTTTCTAGAGATTTTAATGATATTTATAATTAAATGGATGAATTTAAAATAGGTTATTAAGTGTTTATCCATAAGAGGACATTGTAGTGGCGTAAATATATTCTTCTAGAATAAGTCAATAAACTTGATCTTGTGAACTTATTTAACCCAGATGGAACCTTATATAAAATAAAATTATAAACATAATAACGTCTAGCACTCCAATTTTATCTGCTCAATTAATTAATATTATTATGTTAAAATCCTATTAATACTTAATTAATAGATGGAAGATTTAATTAAGTTTAAAAGGGAGAATATAATAACAATGATGGAGGAAACTTGATATTAGTTAAATAAATTGATATTGAATCAAGTAATTATATTAATGTCTATTAATGTAGAAGTTGATCTAATTAAGTATTATAAAACACAACTGAAATAAAAGGGACATTTGAGTGAATTTATAATTGTCCTTATAAAATTAATTTGTTCAGCTTGATAATAGGAGTTATCGTAATTGTTATGTAAGTAATATTCCATTTCTATCATCTAGGAGTTTTATCGAAACCTAAGGCCTCTAGTTTAATGTTTATTCATCGCTCAATTTAGAATCCCATTTTTAGTATCATTTAAGATTTTGTTTGGAACTTGTTTAGTTGTCACATCTTTTTAAGTATAGGTTGCATGTAATTAAGTGTTCAAAAAAATTGTTGTTTGTGTTTTTGCCCAAAAGTTTGGGCATGACAGAACCACAAATTTCACCACACAAAAAGGAAGATCTGCAATGGAGGGTTGTCTTGTGCTAGGAGCTTCCACAACTTAAAGTTACAACTTGGAGTTCTAGGAATAGAAACTTCAGATCTGTAGTTGAATTGAGATGTTGGATCCCACACCTATGAAAGAAAATCTTAACCTACTAACAAAAGAGAAACTTTCTAATTTTAAACTTTATTTCACTTGTGCAGTTTGGTAGTGCAATTGCTGTGTTAAGAGGAGTTGTTGAGTCAGAAATAAATTCAGTTGTTTTGTTGTTATTTCATCATAATTAGCCACCAAATAATTTAAATGAAAGAATCATTTGAAGGAATAAAAGGATATGCCTTTGTATTTGAATTCAAAATTGTGGTTTATTTCTTATTATTTTCTTTTGTATTCTCTATAACTCACTAAGCAATAATCCAACGGTTTTTATTAGGCCCATCTACCTATTCTATTCTAAAATTTTCCACCCTAGGAGATTCTTTCATTTTTTTTCAAAATTTCCTCCAAGGTAGTGATCATTCTAGTTGCATGTTTTGGTGTTATAATTAAGTTTGGACTTTCATTCAAAAACTGCTCATCAAATTTTCTACTAGGACTAACTTTATTCTCAACTAACTTATCCAAGTGAGAGAGTATTATCTCTTTTCATTCTATCCAACCTAATTCTTCCCTGTGCAGGTGGACTCTAAGGTTACTTGCTATAAAACCTTCATAAATTTGATATTGTTTGAGCATAGGAGGATGTTCCTTTATCATTTCAGTCCCATAATACTTTATGACCAGAAATTTGAATTCTAGCTTATCTAAACTACTTTCAATAAAGTCAAAATTTTCATCCCCTAAGATGTTTTCTTTGTTGATCTCTTCTTCATTCAATCCTTTAATTTATTTCAATAAATCAATTTATTTCTAGTACTTTTAGGACTCCCTATCCCATTGGTTGCTAATAAGGCCATATCTACCTCTACCTTAGATGCTTCTACATTGACATCAAAAGAATCAACCAAAAATGACCTTATCTTACCTAATCATTGGGTCACCCAAGCATCCATTACACTTGCTTTGCTCTTCATTGCATACAAAGAGTCTATTTTTATGTAAGGGGTCAAGGTGGGTATTTCTCTTCCTGTATCTTGAGAAGTCAAAGGAGTGATCAGATATTTTATAAAATATCTATATTGGGTTACCTATCCCTTCAACTCTTGTTTTGATTCTAGCTCCTTTTTAATCCTTGATTTGATAGTTTCAATGGTGACATCAAGAGTAGATAATTCACCCAATTTAGTTTGTCACCCAAAGTTAACTTGGTAATGTGAGGAAGATAGTTCCCTATCATATTTGTCCACGTAGATGGTGAAATAAAGTTTGAGATCTTAGATGATTTGACATCATTCTAATGGAGAACTTGCAAGATAACATGCATGAAAAACTTAAATAAAAACACACAAACACATACATTAAACATAAAATCTCACTCCATGTCAAGGTCTTACGTTAAATAATGATGCTCTTGGAAGAACACACATAAGAGACTATGAAGAATAGAGATAAGAAGAAAATTAATTTAAGCTATGAAATATGGATGCAAGATGAATTCAAAATAAAAAAAATAAAAAATTTGAAGAAAAGATGAAAGATGTCAAGCATGAAAGACTAAAAGATGCAAAAATGATGAATTGACTTGCTAGATTATTGGAAATGAGAGAGGGATAGGTTTAAATAGTTATCCTCAAGATGGATCCAGGTTGTAGGATGAATGTGGAATAAAATATCGATTTGAAGGTGTAAGTGTTTATCACATATTCATTAGGTGAGTGTAATAGGTGGGGGTGAAACAAGATAAATAGAGGATGGATTGGGTATGCAAGAAAGTTTAGGAATAATATGAATAAAATGTGCTAATGATATAATGTGATATTTATTTAATAGATTAAAGAAATAATGGAAAAATAGAATAAATGTGGAGAATAGGATAATAAGAATATTATTTAAATTAGATCCACTTAATTATTAGAGAGATCGAAGTTGATTAGGAGGAAAATATTATTGAAATTTTTTGTGTCAACTACAGTCCACAACTAGGGTAGTTATATTTTCCATTGTCTCCCCATTGTTATTTTTAAAAGTGACATATATTGGTTCTTTCTCTATTGGATTTCCTTAGGATGTCTACTTTCATAATATTTTCCTACAAGCCTACCCTTTTCAACATTATCTTCTTCCTTTTTTTTCAAAATTAAACTTTAACTAGATTGAAGCATCAAAATTAGTTTGTACATCAGTAGAGGGCCTCATAGAAGAGATTACTTGGCCTTTATTTATCCCAATATCTTTCTCTCTAGTTATTTCTACTTCATCTCTTAAAGGAGTATCCTTAGGAGGTAGAGGTAGTTTTTATTGTGAGGAGGAGTGTTCTTGCATTTTTTCCAACTCTTTGTTCTTCTTCTCTTCCTTCTCCTCTAGAGACCTTATAAACTCCTCTAGATCCTTCTCAGTGAGTACCATCCTTGAGGAATCTTGATCTACATATATCCCTTCTCCACCCTACTCTTTAGGAAATATGTTTTTCTCTTTTTCATGAGTATCCTCAAATTATGGATCAATGATTCATGATTCTTCATTGGATGGTATCTCTATATTATTTTTTGTTAACCCCCTTGTGTTTTTCCCTTTTTCACTACATTAGGATTCTCATCTACCTCTTTGGTAGGTGTTGTCAAAATTTTTATTTATGGAGAAGAAGTCTTTTGCCTATGGACTTTAGGGTCTTGGATCCCTCTATCTCCTTCACCTAATTGTGTCTCTTCAACATCATCATCATAAATTTCCTAAACCTCCAAATAGTCAGTAGTTTAAAGGAGGTAGTTGTTGTGAGGAAGTTATTGCAAGAACATCAAGATGTACTTCTCAAATTGTATTCTTTCTCTTGTGCTTATCCCAATTGTCATTCTCACGTGCACCATTGGTGTGATGCCTCACACATTTGTATTTTGTCATTTGATTGTTTTGATCTAAGATACACTCTACATATTATTTATCCCTTTCATATACATATATTATTTGTTTGCTTTGGAATCCATGTGGTGCATTCAATGATTGTTATATTCTTTTTTTCATATGATGGTATCACTGTTGACACTCATGTAGTTCCAATGATGATCATATATACATGATGACTCTATGATGATGTTACATGATGGTATATGATGATATCGGGATTATTATATGATTATATATTGGCTAGATTGGTGTTATGATATTACTAGATGATTCTATGATGATGTATTGTTTTGATGAGATATGATGCTACTAACCATGGTTTATATGTGATCCTGATTGGGGAATGATTAATGATGATTCAATTATATTATATTATATATTTATGTATACACTGGTGTTTGCATATCTTGGTTGATGCATGTACTGGAAATCAAGTCCACTTGGCTTCACAGGTCTAAGTGTGCTTGTGTTTCCTAACGGTGGTTATAGGAGATGGCACAAGGCCAAACATGTTCTCTAGCCTAAGCCATTATTTCTAATTAGGGAAATTCATTACCTAACTTATGTGATTACACCTTTGGGTTATTGTTGAGGTACTGACCTAATACCCTATTGTATAATGTGAGAAGCCATTAAAGATTGTAAATGCATTACTTGTCAGTTAAATGATGTCGTCACTTAAATATTCATACTATTAATATTTAGCATTATAGTTGTAATATAATATAATAATGAGTAATGTGTCTTATATGCATTTAAATTAATGTTATTGAGTGATTTTATATTTTGGGTCTTTTGAGGTAATTATGGGTGTATGAGTTTAAATTGTATTTTTAAATTTAATTTTTTACCTCCTCTCATAAACTGAGCATTGAGCATAGAATTGGGCTCAATCTTTGCACACTTGGTGTAATTTTCATTCTCTCCTCACAAAACCTTATTCATAGCACAAAAGACTTGTTGATCTTGAGAGATTGGGGAAGTGGAATTTTCTGGACAAGCTCTTGAAAGAATTGGATTGGGGTGTGTTGGTATTTTGGTATGGTTTTGTCATTGATGTCAACACCTACTAACACACCTACTTTGGAGATCCAACAACATTCACCGGTAATCAGTAAAATGCTCAAACAATCACCGGTATATGGTTAATCAACAGGATATAATGTACTGGTACATACAATGACATGTAAGACACTTGGTAATGTTGAAGACATCATGTGGACACTTTTCCTTGAAGTAATATCATTGGTATATTCTTATTTGCATATTTGCTTTTACTGACAAATAGGTCCAAGTTATCTAGGGTTACACCGACAGGTTTATCTTTTCCATATCAGCATGGCACGCTATGGAGATGATTTATTATTGTTGTAAATGCATTAAGCCGACATGTTCAATCGGTTATTGCATCGGATATTGTATTATTTGTAAAAAAAATTATTGTAATATCTTGTAGAGCCGACCTACTAAAATTGGTCTTAGGGTATGGTATAAATGTAAGATCTTATTTGTAAGATCAGATGTGGAATGTAAAAAAGAATTGTAAGAAGGTATATGCAAGATTAAGCAGAGGTATACACGAAGACATCATTTGAAGGTGAAGCTAGGTTTTTGTAGAAGCATATCAGCATTACACCGGTACTAAATCCAGCATATGAAGATGCTATTTTGTGCAGTACATACTCATTGGATTTAACCATCCAATTGTAGTCAGTGTGACTCCCATTTGTGTTTGAGCAGTGAGCTCTAGGCTGTTGGCCTTTCTGCATGTGTAGACCCCTCTCGTACACTTACTATCTGTAGTAGTATCATCTGATTGTGGGTAAGGTTTCCCACCGTGGTTTTTCCCCTTACAGGGTTTCCACGTACAAATATTTGTGTCGTGTTGTGGTTGACTTTGTGCTTATTTTTCATGCATTAATTCTTACCAGTACATCATTTCCTGTTAACATTGTTTACCAGCACAATTAACTATCTTACCGGTATTAAGAAATAAGTTAAGATTTTGGTTTGAATTTATTAGACAACTGATTCACCCCCCCTCTCAGTTGTCCCTGGGACCTACAATTGGTATCAGAGCTTAGTCCTTTTTTTTCAAAAGTTTAACAACTTGAGGAGATCCAATGTCTACTAATTATGTCAGGAAGGATAGTCCTAAACTTGATGGAACTAACTATGGAATATGGAAAATCCAAATGGAGACACATCTGAATTGCATTGGTAAAGACATCTGGGAAGTTACTAAGAATGGTTATACTACTGTTGTAGCTGGTCAGCCTACTCCTATTACTTTAGGCAAAGATGAAGAAAATGATTGCAAAGCAAGAGAAGCACTTTTGAGCGCATTATCATATCAACAAATCATGGGATTATCAGATAGATCTACTGCAAAAGCTATTTGGGATCATTTGGAAACACTAAATGAAGGGGATTCCATAGTCAAAATTGCAAAACTTCAAAGCTTTCGAGTTAGGTATGAACATTTGAAAATGGAAGAAGATGAAAGAATTTATGCCTTTATGGAAAGAGTAAATGAAATTGTTTTAGGTATCAAATGTTGTGGAGGAACCTTGAGTGAAGATGAGATTGTTTCAAAAATCTTAAGAGGTTTTCCATCGGCATATAAAATGAAGGTTACTACTATTAATGAGCTGAGAACAATTCCTAATACATCAGTAACTAGGGATACATTGATTGGAAAACTTTCAGCTTTTGAAATAGAGGAAATTGGTCCTGTTGCTATAAAAACTGATTTGGCCTTCAAAGCATCAACATCATCTGCTCCATCTTTTGACAAATCGACTAGAGAGCCTTTTATGCAAGAGAACTTGAAGAAACCAGGAAGGAGAATGAAGAGCTTGAAGAACTTGAAGCACTATTTGCAAGAAAAATGCCAAAAGGTCCAATTGGAAGTAAGTATGAAGGTAAAGTACCCTTTAAATGTTTCAATTGCAATAAGATTGGTTATATGGCTTCAAGATGCCCTGATAGACATGCTAGACTAAGAGAAGAAGCTAGAAGGACATACAAACCTAATCCTGAATATCAGATATACAAATTTAAGAAAAACAAAGATAAATCCTGTTACATTGCTGATGAAGGTGTGACTGATGATTCTGATGAAGATCTAGCAAACAATGGATGGGTCTTTGTTGCTATAACAAAAGATCAACTGGTACCTATTGCTCCACCAGTAGAACAAGCCCTAGCAGCTAAAGTTGAATCAAAGGATGAATGGATTATTGACTCAGGATGCTCACATCACATGACTGGAGACAAAGGCAAATTCTTGAACTTTCAAGAATACAATGGAGGCTTTAGTAAGATTCGGAGATGACAAAGCCTATTCAATCAAAGGTAAGGGTTCAATATCTCTTGATGGTAAACATAACACTGACAATGTTTACTATGTTGAACGATTAAAACATAATCTTTTAAGTGTTGGTCAATTAGTTGAAAAAGGTTTTCAGTTACAATTTAAAAATGGAAAATGCAAAATCATGAATAGAACTGGTTTGGAAATTGCACCGATAATTAGACTAGAGGTAATATCTTTCATTTGAATAATAGTGAAAAGGCATGCTTAATTGCTCATATAGATGAAAGTTGGCTATGGCGTCAAAGACTATGTCATGTAAATTTTGATTGCATGGTAAAAATCAGTACTTCTAAGGGAGTTAGAGATCTACCTAAAATTGTGAAACCTCATAATACAATTTGCAAGGAATGTCAATTTGGAAAACAAGTTAGAGCTAGTTTCAAAAGTATTCCAGAAAAATCCAATAATGCTCTTGATTTAATTCACACTGATTTATGTGGTCCGGCTAGAACTAAAAGCTTACAAGGTGATAGATATTTCATTCTAATTATTGATGATTATTCTAGAATGTGTTGGGTTACTTTTCTCAGAGAAAAGTTAGAAGCACTTGGGAAGTTCAAACTATTCAAAGCAATGGTTGAAAATGAAACCGGTAAGAAAATTAAATGTTTAAGATCAGATCAAGGAGGAGAATTCACATCTAGAGATTTTAATACATTCTGTGAAGTGAATGGAATCAAAAGACAGTTATCAGCACCTCGGACACCACAACAGAATGGAGTTGTTGAAAGGAAAAACAAAACTATTTTGGATGCAGCAAGAAGTATGTTATCAGAAGCAAATCTACCACATGTGTACTAGAGAGAGGTAGTAAGCACTGTTGTCTATACATTCAACAAAGTTCACGTCAAAGGTGAAACTGGTAAGACCCCTCATGAACTATGGTTTGGTAATACTCCTACTCTTAAGTATTTCAGAATTTTTGGAAGTAAATGTTAAATTAGAAGAGATGAGTATATTGGCAAGTTTGATCCTAGAAGTGATGAAGGAATATTTCTTGGTTATTCATCTAAGAGTAAAGCTTATAGATGTTTTAATAAAAGATTACAAATAATTGTTGAGAGTACAAATGTAAAGATTAATGAACAATTCAGAGGAACTTCAAGGTATATAGACTCTGAACTGGTAATAGAAATTATGACAAATGAACCAATAGTAAATCCATCAGTATAGAATGATGACCCAGTTACTCTGGTATCATCAGAGGATACCACAGTAATTGAAGAACAACAACAGACTAAGACACCCCGGTATGTAAGACTGAATCATTCTGAAGATCAGATAATTGGAAGCAAATTTAAAGGAGTCATGACAAGAGGAAGATTGGCAAATGAAGAGGTATGTCTTATTTCTCAAATTGAACCATTATCTATCAATGAGGCATGTGAAGATAAATTTTGGATTAAAGCTATGGAAGAAGAATTAGGACAAATTGAGAAAAATAATACTTGGACATTAGTTCCCCGGCCTAAAAATAAAAATGTAATTGGAACCAAATGGGTATTTAGAAACAAACTCAATGAAGATGGTAAGGTTGTCAAGAATAAAGCAAGACTAGTGTGTAAGAGATATTCTTAGAAAGAAGGAGTTGATTACAATGAAACCTTTGCACTGGTAGCCAGAATTGAAGCAGTTAGATTATTCTTAGCCTTTGCAGCTCACAAGGATTACAAAGTTTATCAAATGGATATTAAATGTGCATTTTTTAATGGAGATCTTGAAGAAGAAGTTTATATTAAAAAACCTGATGGATTTTCTTTGGCAAATAACAATGATATGGTTTGTAGATTAAGAAAAGCTCTGTATGGACTAAAACAAGCTCCAAGAGCCTGGTATGCAAGATTGGATAAGTATCTCTTAAAAATTGGTTTTACTAAAGGAAATGCAGATATCAATTTATATTACAAAGTAACTAATGATGACATTTTGATTATGGAAGTATTTGTTGATGATATAATCTTTGGAGGAGAAGATGGATTATGCAAAGAATTTTCTCTTAAAATGCAGCATGAATTTGAAATGTCTATGATTGGAGAAATAAAATTCTTTTTAGGATTGCAAATTTTACAAACTGATAAAGGCATATTTTTGAGTCAATCTAAGTACTTGAAAGAACTATTCAAGAAATTTGGGATGGAGAACTCTAAACTGGTAAGCACACCTATGACTACAAATGACAAATTATTCAAAGGGATGAATCTACACCTATTAATCCAACTAGATACAAATCTATGATAGGAGGTTTACTATATTTAACACAAACCAAACCTGATATTATGAATGCAGTATGTATAGTTTCTAGATTTCAGAGTAATCCCAAGGAAAATCATGAATCAGCAGTAAAAAGGATTTTCCGGTACTTACAAGGCATAGCAAATCTTGGATTATGGTATCCTAAAGAGGAAAATTTTGATCTATATGCATACACAGATGCAAATTAGGCAAGAGATGTGGATGATAGAAAGAGCACCACTGGAGGAGCATTCTTTCTTGGAAAGAGATTAGTTTCTTGGTTAAGTAAGAAATAGAGTTGTACATCTTTATCAATAGCAGAATCAAAATATGTTGCAGCAGCAACAAACTGTACATAGGTACTTTGGATTAAGCAAATGTTGAAAGACATAAAGGTAAAATGCAAGGAACCTATTACTATATATTGTGATAACACTGCAGCAATTGATATATCTAAGAATCCAGTATTACATTCTAAAACAAAACATGTTTCTATCAAACTAAATTTTCTAAGGGAAAAAGTTGAAGAAAAGGAAATAAAACTGATTTATGTGAGTACTAAAGAACAACTTGCAGATATTTTTACAAAACCTTTGCCTAAGGAAACTTTTGAGTATCTCAGAGATTAGCTCGGAGTCTTACCTCTATCGGTAGAGACTTAGACAGTTGATGATTGTCATCAACCAGCAGAATTAAATGGACAAATCTTTTATTCCGGTATTTGATGAGGAAGCTACTTCTTAGGGGGAGTAGTTGGTATATTGAATTGGTTGGTATTTTGTATGAACTTGACCTTTTTGTGACTTTGGCATGTGATGTCAAAGGGGGAGAGATATATGGAAAAACATTAAAGAAAAATATATGAAAAATGCATTATCTTTTTGAGGAGAGATTGGTATTGTAAATAAATCTTTGTATAAACACATATTACTCTCAGGGGGAGAATTGGTTTTTGTACTTGGCATTTATATTTTGGCACTTTGATGGTTTTTCCATCTTGTGTTGCCATCAATGCCAAAGGGGGAGATTGTTAGTATTTTGGTATGGTTTTGTCATTGATGTCAACACCTGCGAACACACCTACTTTGGAGATCCAGCAACATTCACTGGTAATCAGTAAAATGCTCAAACAATCACCGGTATAAGGTTAACTAGTAGGATATAATGTACACCGGTACATACAATGACATGGAAGACACTTGGTAATGTCGAAGACATCATGTGGACACTTTTCCTTGAAGTAATATCATTGGTATATTCTTATTTGCATATTTGCCTTTACCGACAAATAGGTCCAGGTTATCTATTGTTACACCAACAAGTTTATCTTTTCCAGATCAGCGTGGCACGCTATGGAGATGATTTATTATTGTTGTAAATGCATTAAGCTGACATGTTCAATTGGTTATTGCATCCGATATTGTATTATTTGTAAAATGTTTTATTGTAATGTCTTGTAGAGCCGACCTACTAAAATTGGTCTTAGGGTATGGTATAAATGTAAGATCTTATTTGTAAGATCAGATGTGGAATGCGAAAAAGAATTGTAAGAAGGTATATGTGAGATTAAGCAGAGGTATACATGAAGACATCATTTGAAGGTGAAGCTAGGTTTTTGTAGAAGCATATCAGCATTACACCGGTACTAAATCCAGCATATGAAGATGCTATTTTGTGCAGTACATTCTCATTGGATTTAACCATCCAACTATAGTCAGTGTGACTCCCATTTGTGTTTGAGCAGTGAGCTCTAGGCTGTTGGCCTTTCTGCATGTGCAGACCCCTCTTGTACACTTACTATCTGCAGTAGTATCATCTGATTGTGGGTAAGGTTTCCCACCATGGTTTTTCCCCTTACAGGGTTTCCACGTACAAATATTTGTGTCATGTGTTGTGGTTGACTTTGTGCTTATGTTTCATGCATTAATTCTTATAGGTACAACATTTCCTGTTAACATTGTTTACCAGCACAATTAACTGTCTTACTGGTATTAAGCAATAAGTTGGTTAATAAGACTTTGGTTTGAATTTATTAGACAACTGATTCACCCCCCCCTCTCAGTTGTCCCTGGGACCTACATGGTGGTCATTTTGTTGTCTCAATCTTAAGGTCATTAGTGGAGTGTGTGAAGAGAAGTTTGTATTTGAAACTTTCTCTCCAAGCTGAGATAGGAATATTCAAAACCTCTTTCTCCTTTCAATTTGATTTCCTTAATTTTTTTCAAATCTTTTGGGTGTCATTTAAGATCATGTTGGACAGTTTTATTTAATATTTTCAATGCTTGTTGAATTGTTTGATTGTTTTGAATAATGGCTTGGGAAAATTGTGTGAAATTGGGATTTTCAAGGGAAATGATGTCTAAATCTCTCTAGGATTCATGTATGGATGTTGTATCTATATTTTTAGTGTTTCATTAGGTATTATTAAAATGTTTTGGTCTCCAATTTGACCTCTCATGCTTTGTAGACACCAAATTGGATGCCCTAGTTAGCTCCTAGACTCAACTAACACCTAGAAAAGAAGAATCTCGTATTTGAAACCCTAAATTTTGCAATTGACAATAGAATTTTATAATTTCATAATTTATCATATAATTTCTCAATTTCTTAGATTTTTTATGCAATTGCACCCAATTTTTCACATTTGGTTGTCTTAAAGTTGACTTTGGCAATTTGACCTTCTTTGTTAATCCGATGAGTTGTCCCTCCTACTTGCATTAGTTTTGGGGCCTGTTTGGATTGAAGAATGATTATTTGTGATGATGAGGCATGTTTTCATGAGATTCCATAGATAATTTGCATTAATACTCATGGATTTTGATTTTGATTCGAGATCGGATACATGAGTAGGAGAGCATTAGGTTACTCCTAGGGTAATGATCTTGTTATGCATTGTGAATATGACCTATTGAGATGATATTTTATTGATTTGTATATATGTGTATCCATGCATGATCTCATGTATGTATTATCATAGGATTAGATACTAGAGTGTGTCTAGGGAGTGACTTCCAATGTGTACTCGGCCCATGAGTGGCACGTAGGAAATCACGTTGGGAAGTTGTAATCAAGTGAAAACTTAATAGTAAAAATTTAGGTGAAAATTAAAAATATAATTTGGATTCCTCAAGCATTCCATGAGTGCTATCATGAGTCTATGGATGTCTTGAGAAGCAATGCACACACATGGAGCATTAGGACTTGTTTGGGGAGACATGCCCACTAATGTAGCATCGGGACTTGTGTGATCATCATTCTCATCCATATGAGAGAATGTTTGGCTCTGTATGGTGTATCCTCATGAGCACATATGATGAAACTCCCTCTATATCACTCTAGAATTTAATACCTTGAGTCACTTGAGTAGATACTCATAGATAGATGCATGGTTTGGTTGTAAGGAAGTTAAGTAGAGGAACAACTTCCTACACTAACCTTGAGAGGAGGGTAATGTAAAAAACTTTATAGATTGTTACAACAGTTACAAAAAATTAACAAAAATACACAGAATAATATGCATACCATAACATAGTGATTTATGTGGGGAAAACGATTTCAGGAGATAAACCCCACACTCCAAAAGTAGCTCAATATATTATACAAAACTAAAAAATAGATTACAATATACTTGTAAGGAAATTTGTAGCCATCTTTATAACAATTTCCACATAATCCAATTTAGATTTCAACAAAATAAACTCATAGAATCCACATGCAAAGAATAGACAAGATACCCATGAAAATGTGACACAAGATATACCCTGGGAAAACCCTCATGAGGGAAAAACCCAACCTCCAAAAGCATCATCCACCATGTATTATCAGCAATGCATCCATTGCAATACAACTATGGAAAGCCTTTGAAAACCCAACCATAACCAAGCACTCCATGTGACCAAGAATGAATCCACACATCCCATGCCATGCTTCCTCCTTCACAACTGCTAACCTGGCTAACTGACCAACCCAAAAAACTACCCTTGTGGTTTCTTTTATAAATAGAAGCTCCCACAAAACCACCAAGTGTTATTACATCAAAACCATGTGCCCAAAACCATGTGACATCCACCATGTATTATCAGCAATGCATCCATTGCAATACAACTATGGAAAGCCTTTGAAAACCCAACCATAACCAAGCACTCCATGTGACCAAGAATGAATCCACACATCCCATGCCATGCTTCCTCCTTCACAACTGCTAACCTAGCTAACTGACCAACCCAAAAAACTACCCTTGTGGTTTCTTTTATAAATAGAAGCTCCCACAAAACCACCAAGTGTTATTACATCAAAACCATGTGCCCAAAACCATGTGATAATAAAATATAATATTTATCCTACCTACCCTTGACCCACATTTAATATTGGGTACTTCATCACAATTACATTCCCCAATATTAAATAAATATAATATAATAATATCAATGTGTCAATACAACTCATTAAGTTGTTACAAGAATATTCCAAGAGAATCTCTACATGTTGCACGTCCATCTAGGTACTCCCAGGTGCAACAATAATATGATATTATAATATAATTCCATGTCTGCCTCGCACAATAATAAAATAATACAACAATGAAATATTTTTATGCAAGTTGTACAACACCATTTTCCCAACATTCTCCCACTTGTTGTATACATTTTATAAGGGCCAAGAAGTAATTTGTCACACAAAAAAGAGACTGATCTCTCCATGCACATATACCATCATGGAATCCAATTGCTCCATGTGCTCCATCAAGGTACCTACAACAAGAAACAAAGTGACCACCATCTCATACATTAATTTTCCCACCCTTCACCATGCTACTACCACTAGACATGAAAAGGTCATCCAAAGGGAAATCCACACAACATGTCACAAGAAATGATAAGTCCTGCACCAACTGTTATCCAAACAAAAACACTAATCCAAAGGTATTTAATGCAAAGGTAGTTGTTTACATAGCTGAAATAACACCCAAAACAAGTGCTAACACATCAACTATACATGCCTCCAAGGAATATAAACCAAGTGAATAACATCTCATCAACATATGCAACTTGTAACATGCAACCATAAGCCCCAAGTACATTACTTGCCATGTATATACACTAAGGAACTCCCACTACATAAATAATGTCAATATCATAAATGAATCCACTAAAAACATATCATAGAAGTGTAACCATGTAGTATCAAGAACATCCACATCAATATGAACATCATGTAGACTACTAACATGCAAGTACCACTCTCACACTATGTCTCCAACATTCTCCCATGTTCTCCACACCAATAAAAGAAAGAGATAAAGGAACCACTATGCCATCTCCCACATGAAAACACATGAACACAAAACTAGTAAGCACATAGCTCCAAACAACCTCCAGCCAATCTAATATAAATACAAACATCCAAGAAGATAACCAAAACAAATAGAGAAACACTGCAAATCAAAACATGTAGCATGTCCTTCTACACACACCTCTAAATGCCAACTATGTAAAGTATGCTCTCCTCCATAAAACCCCAGAAGAGAATAGCATAACAACACCCAAAACCGTTCAGTCCCTTGGACCAAACAAACATATATAACATGTAATCAACATGGATGTAAGCCTCTCATAACCAAGAAGATCAAACTAAATATCCATTCCCAAGCCTAGGGAATACACCCAATAAACCATCTCCCAAACTAATATCAATGATTGGCATCATAATAATAACTCAAATGCATAATGAGATAACCAATACCATACATATCTCAAACTAAATCCTCCAGAGCTAACCATCTATCCATATCTCAAGATACATATCTATAAAACATAAGCATAAACATAATGCACCTGAAAGGAGCAATGGGAAATACCTCTTAGGTAGTAAACCGTTGATTAGACAAAGAGTGGGGAATGAGAATGCTCATCAAGCTATCCAAGTCATCATGACTCATCTAAGAATAATCTCCTCTCAAGTCTATATCAGGTGAATGCTCATCAGTCTTTCTGTTGAAACCATCAGCCATCTCAACACATATATCTAATCACAAGAGAATACTAGCATCACCTACATCTCCATGTATCCATGAGCACCTATAATAAATCAATCTATGCCAAACTCCAAATGCAACATAGCACCATCATGAAGTATCAAGAAAATGATCATACACTCAATACAAAGAGAACCAACCAAGATCAATGTCAAAGCTCCAACAACTGAATCAGGAACATTAACATGACAACATGATCTAACCATCCCCTCCAAGGAGATAATGTAATAACCCACCCTAATTCATCCAACAAAAATTGAGTATATATATATATTTTTTTTCTTTTTCTTTATTATGTTTTATTCAATTGCATACTCTGGGCATCCATCCAAATAGGATTGGGCATTCATCATTCAGGATGAGCTCCTAACCATGCGGGTTAGGCAATTGTCCATACGGGATGTAATTTTCATCTATCCAATATGGGATAGGCATCTACCCATACGGGGGTAGGCATCCATCCAAACGGGATAGGAGATGCTCTGGCCAGAGACTTAGACTCATCGGGACCATTCGGGTCCTGAGCCACTCACTAAGTACTACATTCTTCTAACAAGAATGCACCGAGGTCGCCGTTCTTAGGAGTAATAAGAAAATAATACAAGCTTGAATTCCGCCTCGGAATTTGGCTTAAAGCCTCGGGAAGTCAAGCGAATCCATACGGGATTCCTTCCGAGTATGCATCGAATTAAGTTTGATTATCTTATCTTTCAATTAGGATTCTTACTCAACCAAGCCTAAACCCCACCCACGAACGCCTGAGTACGAGGGACAACTCCGTCCCAAGACTGCCTACATACCCGCTTCGGCACGGGATCAAGGCGTAAAGTATGTAGTTCTATTTTCTAATCTATGGTTTGATGTAAACTGATTTTGTGGGTACGCAACCCTTTCTAGGGTCAGTGTCCCAGACAGTTTCTCTGCGGTTGCTACCCACGAAGGTAGCACTCAAGCGAAGGCTCAAGATGGCCTATTGCTTGTGGCCTAAACAAAATAACTAGAACCTAATACTTATCATGAACGTCACCCAATTGCAAATCACCAATATCCCTTCGAGGTGAATAAATAAATAAATAAATAAAGTAAATTTCACGAGAGCTTTTAACTTGACCATCCCTAAGAGGGGTTTACTATGGTTTATCTCAACGGATGTGAAATTCATTTAAAAGTTATCTTATTAAATTATCGATCCAAGAGGGATTACCCGCCCCTTGGATTTTTAACTTCCAAATGTCCCTTATTACTCCCCGACGATTTATAGGGACGATGCCACAGACGTCGTTAATGCAGCTTTATTAGGCGTTAAGTGCAGTAGTTCAACACGACGGCATTACCCGTAAGCGTGACCCAGAGGCACCATATATACCGAACGCTGCTAGTTTTGGTTTTCCAACTTCCTTTATTTAGTTTTCTAACTACGAATAACAAGATGAGAGCGTAAATAATTGAAGTAACTACTTGAAGTGTAATTTGCATAACAATGAAACTGGCATAATAATAATTTCATGAAGATATAAATATTCTATAAAAAAAATTTGCATGCTATGGGTCCGAAATAACGATTACATTTAAGCATTTGTTTTAAAGACCAATCAAGTGTCTCAACGATTCTTAATGGGTTGAGTAACTTAAAAATAGTCTACAAATTTTTTTTAAAAAAAAAAAAAAAAAAAGCTTGCTAAGGAAATTTAAATTATGAGCTTGCTACATATTAGCCCAATTTTTCTAAGTCGAAATACAATGTCTTAAGGTTAACCAAAATAATCAAAAAAAACATCATCTCCTAAATGCCATTACTATCTACTAAAAAAATTTAACTAAATATCTTAGTAAATGACTTAAGTATTAATTCCTAAATGTCATTATCAACTAAAATTTAATAACTTAGCAATTAACATAAAGTATTAATCTATTTATGAAACAAAACCCCAAGAGAAAAATTTCGATTAAAATTTAGAGGAAAGAAGAAACAACTTTAATTAACGCATGTTATTTTTAATATGGCATAGGGTGCGGGGTGGGGACCACGGGTCCCATCACCCCTGCGGCCCTGCATGCGCAGGTCCGCAGAGATGAGGGGACCCGCGGGTTCCCCCCCGTACATACTGCGACGGTTACATTGTAACCGCTACATGCTGGCCGACGTGAAACGCCGTGCGTTACGGAGCCCGAGGGGAGATATGGAGTTCGAATTGTTTTTTTCTTTGCTATTCTTTTTTTTGGTTATTTATTTATATGCATATATATATATATATATATATATATGTATATAGATATATATATATGTTACAGTATTATCATTATCATTTTATACAGGAGTATTATATCTGTAAAAAAAATATTTGAAGATTACTCAGAGCAGGGTAATAATAAGTAATTAACAATGTTTGTAGGTTAATTTCAGGGATAGAATGAAGCAGTAACCAGAGGGATTTCCATTTCTTTGTTTTCTACAGGGAGATGCATTCACAGATAAAGAGAGTTTATTTCTTTTCCTCATTTCTTTTGTTTCCTACACAGGGAAAACTTATTCACAGAGAAAGGAATTCATTCCTTTACACAGGAAGAAAAAAAAATTTCATTCACAGAGAGAGTTATCCATTTTTATTTTTATTTTTCACAGGGAAAATTCATTCACAGAGGAAGGAGATTTATTTATACACACAGGGAGATCTAATTTTTATCAAAATAAACTGAAGATAATAATCTAATTTCCATTTACTCTAAAACTAATTTCTTATCAGAATTAAAACAATGAATCTTATTTTCAAGAAAGAATGGATTTCATTCTACAAATCTGAGACAAAATAATGAATTTTATTCTCTAAAATCTGAAACTAATGTATCTTATTTTCAAAAGAAATGAATTTCATTCTACAAAATCTAAGACAAAACAATGAATTTTATTCTCTAAAATCTGAAACTAAAAATTTAACAATGAATCTTATTTTACAATAAATCTCATTCTTTACAAAATCTAAAAACTAAATTCATATCAAGAAATTTAACAATGAATCTTATTAAAACCAGGATTCTCATTTTCTACAAAATCTAAACTAATTCTTTAACAAAATACAATTAAAATTTCATACTCATAATTAATCCAATCAAATCTAATCTTCCATAAAAATGAGATGCATGAACTAAGTTGGAGGAACCTGGATGCTTGAAGATGGTGTGGAGTCTTCCTTGATCCTCCAATTTGAAGAAAAATCCTCCAACAAAATCCTAGCTGCCAATGAAGTGGACTACCAAAGAGAATTCAACTTGCAGAAATTTCTTATCCAGATTAGCTAGCTTTTCCTTTGAAACTTGTTCCCCTTTTATAAAAGAAATTACAATTTTCCCACTACCTATTTTTTTTAATTCAAAAAAGAGATTCTTCTCCCAATTTGGCCTCCATGCAAATTAATTAGGCTTAGTGGGAGGAGTTACATGCAAGGAGGTGGAGAAGCCTCTAGAAGCTTCTTATTCCTCCTACAACATGTGCCTTAATTTGGGTGAGGGAAATTAAATAACAATTTAAAATATATAAGCATTTTCCATGTGTGTGTGGTTTATTAATTCATTCCCTTACAATATTCATTCAATAATTCATCCAAAGAGTATAAATAAAGTTTTGTATTTTAAATCAAAAAAAGGAGATAAAGGAGGGTTGTGACATCCTCCCCCCCTTAATCGGTGCATCGTCCCGATGCACTTATTAAATGCATTCAAAAGAGTTTATAGTTCATGTTCAAAACAAAAAGGGAAATAGCTGCTGCATCTCCTTAGTATCCTCCCACGTGGCATTCTTCTCATCATACTGGTCCCATTGCACTTTGCACTGATCAACCTCTCTGTTGCGCAACTGGCACTGGCGCCTCTCCAAGATTCTGAATGGCTCTATCATTATTCCCCCCGTTTCTTGGACCTGCAAAGCATCCCAATTCAAAATGTGTTTCTCATCAGGTACATACTTCTTAAGAAGAGATACATGGAAGACATCATGGATTCGGCTCAATTGGGGAGGTAAGGCCAACCGATAAGCAATTGGATTAATTCTTCCCAATATTTCAAAGGGTCCGACATAACGAGGTGCAAGCTTAGTCTTTTTCCCAAATCTTACGGAACTCTTGTGTGGCCTAACCTTTAGGAAGACTTTCTCTCCTACTTCAAACTCCCTTGGTGTTCTGTTTTTATCTGCATAACTTTTCTGCCTATCCGAGGCTTCCTTCAACCTTTGCCTAATTTCCTTAGTTTTCCTTTCCATTTCTCTCAACATATCTGGCCCAATAATCACTCTATCTTCAAGACTATCCCAACTCAAAGGTGTTCGACATGGTCTACCATACAAGGCTTCAAAAGGTGCCATTCCCAAAGATGTTTGATATGTATTATTGTAGGCAAACTCTACCAAAGGTAGGTACTCTTCCCATTTTCTCTGTTGGTCCATGCAGTACATACGAAGCAGGTCTTCCATAATCTGATTTGTCCTTTCTGTCTGACCGTCGGTTTCCGGGTGGTATGCGGTGCTAAAATTTAGTTGAGTCCCTAGAGCTGATTGAAGAGTGGTCCAAAACCTGGAGGTGAATCTTGCATCTCTGTCTGATATGATTTTCTCTGGTACTCCATGCAACCTAACTATCTCCTTAATGAAACGTCTAGCCAAGGTGGGTGCATCATCTGTCAGATTCCCTGGTATAAAGTGTGCCACCTTAGTGAGTTTGTCAATTACCACCATTATTGCATCATGCCTAGAAGGTGACATGGGTAACCCTTGTACAAAATCCATACTAATAACTTGCCACTTATGTTGAGGTACATCGTGCAATTGTAACAATCCAGCGGGGTGCCTATGTTCTGCCTTAACTCTTTGACACTCCAAACATTTAGCTACGTGCTTGACAATATCGCTTTTCAATCCTTGCCAAAAGTATAGCTTCTTTAGATCTGCATAAAGTTTGTTAACTCCTGGGTGGCCTGAATAAGGGGCATCATGAGCCTCCGATAAGACCACTTCCCTTAAATTCCTTGAATTAGGAACATAGATTCTGTTATTGTATCTGAGCAACCCATCCTCATCTAATGTATACCCTTCGACCTTAGGGTCGGTTGGGTTGTGTCTTATAGTTAATTTGACTTGCTCATACCATGGGTCATGTCCTTGCTCATCCATTACTTGCCTTTTGAAAGAGGTTTTGAAGGTTGCTATAGTCATCAAGTGTCTCCTCCTACTTAAGGCATCTGCCACCCTATTTTCTTTCCCTTTAATATATTCAATCTCAAAGTCATATTCACTTAGAAACTCTAACCACCTCCTTTGTCTGGCATTTAAGTGAGGTTGGGTAAAGATGTATTTTAGTCCTTGGTTGTCCGATTTAAGCTCAAAGGGCTTCCCTAGTAGGAAGTGTCTCCACTTTTGTAGGGCATGCACAATTGCTGCCAACTCTAAGTCGTGGGGCGCATAATTGACTTCATGAGTCTTTAGCTTCCTAGATTCATAAGCCACTACCCCTTCATCTTGGACAAGTACTCCTCCTAACCCTTCAATAGAAGCATCTGTTACAACTGTGAAGTGTCCATTTGGGTCTGGTACCTTTAGAATGGGTGCTGAAGTTAGTTTTCCCTTCAAGATTTGAAATGCCTTATCACTTTGCTCGGTCCATACAAACCTTTTGCCCTTCCTTTGCAACGAGGTGATGGGATTTGCTATCTTAGAGAATCCTTCCACAAACCTCCTATAGTAACTTGCTAGCCCCATAAAGCTTCTTACCTCTGAAACATTCTTAGGGATTGGCCATTCTACTATCGCCTTTATTTTATCTGGTTCGACTGCTATTCCTTCCTTTGATATTATATGCCCAAGGTAGTGAATCTTTTCCTCAAAGAAGGCACATTTGGACAATTTCCCATATAACTTATGTTCTCTTAACCTTTGCAAAACAATTTGTAGATGCGCTAAATGTTCCTCTTCATTTCTAGAATAAATCAATATGTCATCCAAAAATACCAAAACAAACTTATCTAAGTAGTCATGGAATACACTATTCATCAGGTTCATGAATGCAGCTGGGGCATTAGTTACTCCAAAAGGAACTACTGTGAATTCATAATGTCCATATCTTGTCCTGAAAGCTGTCTTCAGGATGTCTTCTTCCTTAATTCTGAGTTGATGATACCCTGACCGAAGATCTATTTTGGAGAAAACTGCCGCTCCTTTCATTTGGTCAAAAAGGTCCTCTATGCGAGGTAAGGGATACCTATTCTTTATGGTAACTTTGTTCAACATCCTATAGTCGATGCATAGCCTTAAGGTTCCATCCTTCTTCTTAACAAATAAAACTGGCGCTCCCCATGGTGATACACTTGGCCTTATTAATCCCTTAGCTAAGAGTTCCTCTAATTGCATTTTGAGCTCTTGTAATTCGGTTGTGTTCATCCGGTAAGGTGCCTTTGATACTGGTTCAACTCCTGGGAGTACTTCGATAGAAAAGTCAAACTTTCTCTTAGGGGGTAAACCGGGTAGTTCTTCTGGAAAAACATCCCTAAACTCCTTTAAGAAAGGGGTATTTTCAAATGTTGGTGTATTTTCCTCCTTTCCTTCATCAATTTCGACCATAAAGATTTGTCCTCCTCTTCTCCTTTCCTTCTTTAATTGCATTGCTGAGATAGTTTCTATATTAATGGGTTTAAACTTTCCTTGGATTTTGACCCTTTCCCCCCCATCATCCAAACATTCAACAATTTTGCTATAACAATCTACATTAGCTTGATGGTCTGCTAACCCACTCATTCCCATAATTACATCATATAATCCTAAGGGTGCCACATAGAGATCTACCCTTGTTTCGAACTCAGGGAATTGTACCTTTGCCCTTGGTAAACACTTAGTTACTTCTCTAGTTGCCTTATCCCCATATTGCACCGTCCACGATGACTCCATTTGATTAACTTTTAATGCATATTTGTTCACTAATTCAGGTGAGATGAAACATTCAGATGATCCAGTGTCAATTAGAATTGATATTGGTTGTTCAAATAGTGTACCTGTAGTTTCCACGGGGACATTCTGGTATCTTCTTCTTTGGTTCCTAACTGCTGCATGAATCCTCTGTTGGGGCCCTTGTTGGGGTTGATTGGCTCTAATTTGCCCTTGCATCCTGGGGCAGTCTCTAGCAAAATGATTTTCCCCGCACATAAAACATCCGCCTGGAGGACCTCTCCTACCTTGATTTCTAGGGGGATCATTCCTTGTTTCATTTCCCCTGGGTGGATAAGTTATCCTGTTCTGCTGGTCATTCCTGTTATAGTTGCCTCTGTTATCATTGCCCCTGTTATTATTGCCCCTGTTATCATTGCCCCTATTATTGTTGCCCCTGTTATTATCATTTCCATTCCTCTGATATTGATTAGGTGGTGGTCTCCTTTCGGAAGAGTTATTCCTTTGACCCTTGTTGAAGTTAGTGTTTCCATTGAATTCTTGCTTCCTTTTGAATGAGTGATTCCCATTATAGTTCCGTCCTGCTAGTGTCTGAATCTTCCTCTCTTGCCTTAGGGACTTTTCAAGTACTTCATTCATATTTCTGGGTCCATGCATATCAACCTCTGCCCCTATGTTGGTATTCAGCCCCAAAATGAACTTCCTTGCTTGGCCTTCTTCATCCCTTTGGTACATAGGCACATACTTAAGCAACTTGGCGAATTTATCCCAATATTGTTGAACGGATAGGGACCCTTGACGTAGGTTATGGAATTCTGTCACTTTCTCATCAAAGAATAATTGAGGGAGCCACCTATCTCGAAAATGGTGAACAAATTGATCCCATGTGATTGTATCCCTGTTATACCCATTTTGTTCCTTGGTGTTGGTCCACCAACTAGCCGCCTCCCCTGTGAGTTGATAGGAGCCCCATAAAGCCTTAGTTGTTTCGCTAAAATCTCTTAACTCAAAATATTTTTCCATTTCATTTAGCCAATTCTCAGCCCCTTCACCAATTTGCCTCCCATCGAACTTAGGAGGGGTGATTTTCTTTAAATCCTTGGAGAGTTCCAATATGTTATTTTCCTTCCCATTACCCATCACATTTCCTTGATTGCTACCAGGGTTTCCATTCTCGGTACCACTTCTGTTCTCATAGTCATTCTGCCTTTCTCTAAGGTCCTGCAGTGATTGTTCCAGGAAGTTGATTTTATCTCTTTGTTCGGTTAGAAGGTCGATTATAGCTTGGACCCCATCTCCATTATTCCCTAGGTTGTGTCGAGCCTCTTCATGGTCTTCCTCATGGTTCCCTTCATGGTTTTCCTCATGGTTTTCCTCATGGTTTTCCTCCCTTTGACTCCTAGTACGTCTTCCATTACCCATTCCTATTCCTCTTCCTCTTCCTCTTCCTCTTCCTCTTCCTCTTGCCATTCTAGGTTTTACCTGAAAGTTAAATTATGTAGTTAGTTTTCTTTTTGTGGAATAAAATTTAATTTCTATTATTGTAAAACATTCCCTTAGTTGAATAAATTGAAGTGAGCACAAGGCCTAGATTTGAACCTTTGCTCTGATACCACATGTAATAACCCACCCTAATTCATCCAACAAAAATTGAGTATATATATATTTTTTTTTTCTTTTTCTTTATTATGTTTTATTCAATTGCATACTCTGGGCATCCATCCAAATAGGATTGGGCATTCATCATTCGGGATGAGCTCCTAACCATGCGGGTTAGGCAATTGTCCATACGGGACGTAATTTTCATCTATCCAATACGGGATAGGCATCTACCCATACGGGGGTAGGCAACCATCCAAACGGGATAGGAGATGCTCTGGCCAGAGACTTAGACTCATTGGGACCATTCGGGTCCTGAGCCACTCACTAAGTACTACATTCTTCTAACAAGAATGCACCGAGGTCGCCGTTCTTAGGAGTAATAAGAAAATAATACAAGCTTGAATTCCGCCTCGGAATTTGGCTTAAAGCCTCGGGAAGTCAAGCGAATCCATACGGGATTCCTTCCGAGTATGCATCGAATTAAGTTTGATTATCTTATCTTTCAATTAGGATTCTTACTCAACCAAGCCTAAACCCCACCCACGAACGCCTGAGTACGAGGGACAACTCTGTCCCAAGACTGCCTACATACCCGCTTCGGCACGGGATCAAGGCGTAAAGTATGTAGTTCTGTTTTCTAATCTATGGTTTGATGTAAACTGATTTTGTGGGTACGCAACCCTTTCTAGGGTCAGTGTCCCAGACAGTTTCTCTGCGGTTGCTACCCACGAAGGTAGCACTCAAGCGAAGGCTCAAGATGGCCTATTGCTTGTGGCCTAAACAAAATAACTAGAACCTAATACTTATCATGAACGTCACCCAATTGCAAATCACCAATATCCCTTCGAGGTGAATAAATAAATAAATAAATAAAGTAAATTTCACGAGAGCTTTTAACTTGACCATCCCTAAGAGGGGTTTACTATGGTTTATCTCAACGGATGTGAAATTCATTTAAAAGTTATCTTATTAAATTATCGATCCAAGAGGGATTACCCGCCCCTTGGATTTTTAACTTCCAAATGTCCCTTATTACTCCCCGACGATTTATAGGGACGATGCCATAGACGTCGTTAATGCAGCTTTATTAGGCGTTAAGTGCAGTAGTTCAACACGACGGCATTACCCGTAAGCGTGACCCAGAGGCACCACATATACCGAACGCTGCTAGTTTTGGTTTTCCAACTTCCTTTATTTAGTTTTCTAACTACGAATAACAAGATGAGAGCGTAAATAATTGAAGTAACTACTTGAAGTGTAATTTGCATAACAATGAAACTGGCATAATAATAATTTCATGAAGATATAAATATTCTATAAAAAAAATTCGCATGCTATGGGTCCAAAATAACGATTACATTTAAGCATTTGTTTTAAAGACCAATCAAGTGTCTCAACGATTCTTAATGGGTTGAGTAACTTAAAAATAGTCTACAATTTTTTTTTAAAAAAAAAAAAAAAAAAGCTTGCTAAGGAAATTTAAATTATGAGCTTGCTACATATTAGCCCAATTTTTCTAAGTCGAAATACAATGTCTTAAGGTTAACCAAAATAATCAAAAAAAACATCATCTCCTAAATGCCATTACTATCTACTAAAAAAATTTAACTAAATATCTTAGTAAATGACTTAAGTATTAATTCCTAAATGTCATTATCAACTAAAATTTAATAACTTAGCAATTAACATAAAGTATTAATCTATTTATGAAACAAAACCCCAAGAGAAAAATTTCGATTAAAATTTAGAGGAAAGAAGAAACAACTTTAATTAACGCATGTTATTTTTAATATGGCATAGGGTGCGGGGTGGGGACCACGGGTCCCATCACCCCTGCGGCCCTGCATGCGCAGGTCCGCAGAGATGAGGGGACCCGCGGGTTCCCCCCCGTACATACTGCGACGGTTACATTGTAACCGCTGCATGCTGGCCGACGTGAAACGCCGTGCGTTACGGAGCCCGAGGGGAGATATGGAGTTCGAATTGTTTTTTTCTTTGCTATTCTTTTTTTTGGTTATTTATTTATATGCATATATATATATATATATATATATATATATATGTATATAGATATATATATATATGTTACAGTATTATCATTATCATTTTATACAGGAGTATTATATCTGTAAAAAAAATATTTGAAGATTACTCAGAGCAGGGTAATAATAAGTAATTAACAATGTTTGTAGGTTAATTTTAGGGATAGAATGAAGCAGTAACCAGAGGGATTTCCATTTCTTTGTTTTCTACAGGGAGATGCATTCACAGATAAAGAGAGTTTATTTCTTTTCCTCATTTCTTTTGTTTCCTACATAGGGAAAACTTATTCACAGAGAAAGGAATTCATTCCTTTACACAGGAAGAAAAAAAAATTTCATTCACAGAGAGAGTTATCCATTTTTATTTTTATTTTTCACAGGGAAAATTCATTCACAGAGGAAGGAGATTTATTTATACACACAGGGAGATCTAATTTTTATCAAAATAAACTGAAGATAATAATCTAATTTCCATTTACTCTAAAACTAATTTCTTATCAGAATTAAAACAATGAATCTTATTTTCAAGAAAGAATGGATTTCATTCTACAAATCTGAGACAAAATAATGAATTTTATTCTCTAAAATCTGAAACTAATGTATCTTATTTTCAAAAGAAATGAATTTCATTCTACAAAATCTAAGACAAAACAATGAATTTTATTCTCTAAAATCTGAAACTAAAAATTTAACAATGAATCTTATTTTACAATAAATCTCATTCTTTACAAAATCTAAAAACTAAATTCATATCAAGAAATTTAACAATGAATCTTATTAAAACCAGGATTCTCATTTTCTACAAAATCTAAACTAATTCTTTAACAAAATACAATTAAAATTTCATACTCATAATTAATCCAATCAAATCTAATCTTCCATAAAAATGAGATGCATGAACTAAGTTGGAGGAACCTGGATGCTTGAAGATGGTGTGGAGTCTTCCTTGATCCTCCAATTTGAAGAAAAATCCTCCAACAAAATCCTAGCTGCCAATGAAGTGGACTACCAAAGAGAATTCAACTTGCAGAAATTTCTTATCCAGATTAGCTAGCTTTTCCTTTGAAACTTGTTCCCCTTTTATAAAAGAAATTACAATTTTCCCACTACCTATTTTTTTTAATTCAAAAAAGAGATTCTTCTCCCAATTTGGCCTCCATGCAAATTAATTAGGCTTAGTGGGAGGAGTTACATGCAAGGAGGTGGAGAAGCCTCTAGAAGCTTCTTATTCCTCCTACAACATGTGCCTTAATTTGGGTGAGGGAAATTAAATAACAATTTAAAATATATAAGCATTTTCCATGTGTGTGTGGTTTATTAATTCATTCCCTTACAATATTCATTCAATAATTCATCCAAAGAGTATAAATAAAGTTTTGTATTTTAAATCAAAAAAAGGAGATAAAGGAGGGTTGTGACAGATAACATGCTCCATATGAACATTTCAAATAACTATAACATGCCATAACTCTAAAATCATATCAAGAGTGTATCATGACATAATATCAAGCATCCTATCAAGAAAGGATAACATGTCAAATGAAAGCATAAACCCACACCTCAACCAAGGACTCCTTGATCCCTCAAGATGTCAACATCATTAAATATCATGAAGATCACCATCTCCTACACGTGTACCTACAAATGTGAAAGACCCTTCTGCAACAACAGAATCTAAGGCATCCTCCAAACATCTGCACACTAAGAAGATCATCCACCAACCAATGGTAAATACCCATCACTGCTACAAGCTCCCACTGAACCGTGATACCAATATCTTCATAGCATTGTGATAACCATCTCCTAAAGGAATATCATTTAGGTCTACACACATACAAATGAAATGTCAATAACATGGAGTAAACCATGAACTCCAAACCAAGAAGATACAAAATCACTAACAAACAATTAGGAACAAATCCTACATCACCACATCATCACTATCAAAATCTCCCACTGAAAGTGTAAACAAGTTATCCATGACATCATGATAAAACCATCCTCTAACAAGAGAATCAACCAAAGCCATCTAGCAATCAAAGAACTCAAAGTTGACATCATGAGCTCCCAAAAGTCAAAGTAACCATGATCCTCAACACAAAAAGATACACCGTCACAACCAATCAGGAATCCACATCAAATCATCATCAATAAAAGCACCTATAAATCCAACCATGTCATGCCAAAGTTCCTAAACACAAGGAACAACCATGACATCATGAGCACCTCCACAAAACAAGCATCTAACTCTCAATGTGTCCAACCTGTTAGCATCACATAGTCAACACCATAGGTCCTCTACCATGATTGTACCTGGTAACAACATCTCTCCTCCTCAACATGACAAAAAAATAAAAAAACCATGTGACTGAACCAAGCCACCAATATGAATATGCATCAACAATGAAATTTATATGGGCATAGACAACCCATATCCAAGTCATAGGTGAGAACTTGTAAGTAAAGACAACTCACAAAACTGCACAATTTGTAGACCAACCAATGCAACATACATATCCAAACCAAACTGATATCTATGTCATCAAAAGAGCAATATGAGATACAACACTGAGTATACAATGACATCAAATCAAAATCACCAATATGTAGCACACAATAAACTCATAATGTCACCATACTCAAAAGGAACTACAATCAACTCAAATCAAAATATTAGTATATAATTCATGTCAAATCTTCTCCAAACTTGAATCAAAGTGTAGTTATCTCCAAAAGCTTTCTGTCGACTATTTGAAGTCCAAATTCTGACTCTGTATGCTCAAGTTATGACCTCTCAAAGCCATTAAAGTAACTACCACTTCCAACTGACATTTCACCATCCAAACAACAAAATCTAGAAAAACTAATCATATCACAATGAAGTACACTAAGTCACTTTCCAATGACTATAAGAAGTCAAAACACTTGTTGGCATTTTGGATATGTTGATATGGTTTTGTCATTGATGTCAACACCTATCATCACTTGTCAACACTTATCAACACTTGGAGATCTTTGGTTATGTTCACCGGCAAGTTAGAGACTTATGCACAGTCACTGGTCTTTGGTTCATCGGCAGATTATATTGTCGCCGGCACTTGGAATGACTTGGAGACTACTTGGTTATATCGAAGACATTATTCGATCACTTGATTTTGGCAATTTGGTTATTTGTTTATTCGAGTATGCATATTTGTTGTTACCGGCAAATAGGTCTAGGATATGCACCGGCAGGCATATCTATTCTAGATCAGCACAACACGTTATGGAGATGATTTATTATTATTGTAAATGCATTTGAGCTGACATCATGCATCAGATATTGATTTATTTGTAATTGATTTTATTGTAATATCTTTTAGTGAGCCGACCTATACAATTGGTATTAGGTTATGGTATAAATGTAAGATCTCATTTGTGAGATTGATATGCGATTGGAAAAAGAATTGTAGTAAGGTATATGCAAAAATAAGCAGAGCTATACACGCAGACATCATTTGAAAGTTGAAGGAAGGTTTTTGTGAAGGCAATCAGAACTAAACTGGTACTTAATCCAACATATGAAGATGTTATTTTATGCAATACATTATCATTAGATTTAACCATCCAATTGTAGTCAGTGTGACTCTCATTTTGTGATTGAGCAGTGAGCTCTAGGCAGCTAGCCTTTCTGCATGTGCAGAATCCATATTGTACACACATACTATCTATAGCAGTATCATTTAATTGTGGGTAAGGCTTCCCACCGTGGTTTTTCCCCTTACAGGGTTTCCACATACAAATATTTGTGTTATGTGTAGTGGATGTTATTGTCTTTCTGTTTCATGCATTAATCTTTACCGATACTACAATTAACTGATAAAACTGTCTATCGACATAAAGTTTGGTTTACCGGTATTAAGCATTAAGTTTTGGTTAAGTTAATTTTGGTTGAATTTATTGGACAGCTGATTCACCCCCCCCCCCCTCTCAGTTGTCTCCGGGACCTAACAAAACTGACATCATACACCCAAGTTATGCTTCGTGAAAGAAAAACAACTAATTAGGCTATAAGAAAGTCAACTGGATCCCAAAAAATGCCAATATGCCATCAAAACTAATTTCTCTTTTCTTTTCTCTCCAATATGCCATATAAAATAATTTTTTCATTTTTAATACCCATGTGGGACCCACTAGTCAGGCCCACCCACCAAAAACATGGCATATAAAATGATTAGCATATAAAAATTAATCGAGTGGCATTTAAATAATTTCAATTTTTTTAATTTTAAAAACTTTATAAAACAAAAATGGCGGAAATTTTTTTTAAAGTCTATTTATTTTTGTTTTTAACCCACTGTAGTGGGTGGTCCATGGGACCCCATGGTACCAGTGTTCAGAGAAAGGAAAATCCCATCGGTACCCCCAGTACCAGTGGTACTGTGTTATACCACTGGCTCGAGGGTCGACAGACCCTGCAAGTCTACGGACCTACAGGAACTATCAGTACCCGCGGAGCTTGTGGGATGGGAGTGGTGGCCCGCCCCCTACCAAACTTTTTCATTTTTTTTTTAATTTAATTTTTCTCCTTTTCTCTTTTTTTGATTTTCAATAATTTTAATTTTTCAAAAGGTGAATCATGTTTTTAATCTGTAGGAATTTTCTTTTTTCTAACGACACACTGTGCAGGCGAAATAGTCATACCATCTAAAAAATATTCAAACTCAGGCCAACATCATCAAACATAGGCATATTTTATATCAAAATTTATCTCCCATCTTTCCTGATCACAGCCATGAGGTTGATGAACAAATAATACCCTAACTGGTACTGAGAGGGGGGGTGAATCAGTACAGACAAAAACTTTCTCAACACTTTATCATATTAAAACAATGCTGATTGGTTGTCTTCACCACTGAACTTAACCATGGGTATACCAGTTAAACACAGATACTTCAAACAACATTTGATAGATCTCAAATCTTGATGACTACTTCCTGATATAATCAAGCATGAGTTGTATCAACAATACCACAATCATTTAGCACTACATGCATAACTAACTTTATCAACAACTACTCAATCATCACATGAAAACTCACAACCCATAACACATAGATTTTTTCACGTGGAAACAAAAATGGGAAAAACCACTATGGGGATGAATACCCACAATCTTGTTTTGAACTCTTTTGAAGTCCACTCTGTTAGGAGCCTAGTCTAGTTAAATACTTTACAATAAGGTTTTGTTAGGAACTGATTCTATTAGGGATCACCCAGTTAAGGGATGGCTATAAACCCTATTAAAGGCTACCTCACTAGAGGATTTAAAGAAATCAATGAACTTGAGTCACCTGGTTAGAGGAATTGCAACAAGCCTATTAAAGCTACCTGGTCAAGGGATTTTCCTTATGTTGAAATGGTTAGAAGTCAACAGGTAAAGCTTTGATCTAATAACAACACTACTTGCTAGGGTAGATCATTTTCAGCTCCTTTCCTCTGCAATCATACTCTGTAGATTCCACACTTTGGTTTGGCAAGTACCTCAACATACAGACACAAACACATCATTTTCCAACCCAAACAATAACAAACATCATCAGCCTTATAGACAACAACTAGGTCCGTAGCATAAACCCTAAACCCTAAACATTTTAGGTTTACAATTACAAGTGGTCTAATCCTGATTGTTAGATCCATTGCATAGAATGAAGCGATCTAAAACAGATCTCAAGTCATTCTGCATCGTCCAATCTTCACCGCATCTGGAAATCAGTAACCCATCACACGCTCTTCATACACCGCTCAGAACATCACGCATTCTTAAGGTAGGCATTCAATGCATTTGATCTTTACACTCACAAGCACATAACTGATATGGCACCATGATCTCATCCTTATCTCTTAACTAAGCCATCACAAAATTTCATCGGTTGCACCGCATAAGCCAAACCAAAAACCCTAGAGCTAAACAAAGACTGCCAACTGGTAGTCACACTTAGTGAACCCCGACACCGGTCCACTCCATCCCGGTTGACCATAACCACTTCCAATCTTCATACTGGTTCACCTATTGACATCAATGACAACATACATTGTCACCGCTTCATCATATGCCAAGAGTCCCATAGCACCAAATCTCAAACTTCACCCCCAAAACCCTCAAAATGCAAATCCATGGAAAACTCAATCTGAGACATTTCTATAAAATTGGATCTTTAACAAATGTCCACAAATCTACAACCCACAACCTACAACAAACCCTCATATCTTTCCTTTTTTTTCATTCTTACATGGATTCATGGATTCAACCTACGGTTATAACACCATAAAACCATATAGTTCTGATACCACTTGTAAGGAAATTTGCAGCCATCTTTATGACAAATTCCACATAACCCAAATTATATTTCAACAAATAAACTCATAGAATCCACATGCAAAGAATAGACAAATACCCATGAAAATGTGACACAAGATATACCCTGGGAAAACCCTCATGAGGGAAAAAACAAGTCTCCAAAAGAATCATCCACCATGTATTATCAGCAATGCATCCATTGCAATACAACTATGCAAAGCCTTCAAAAACCCAACCATAACCAAGCACTCCATGTGACCAAGAATGAATCCACACATCGCATGCCATGCTTCCTCCTTCACAAATTCTAACCTGTCTAACTGACCAATCCAAACAGCTACCCTTGTGGTTTCTTTTATAAATACAAGCTCCAACAAAACCACCATGTGGTATTACATCAATACCATGTGACAATAAAAATAATATTTTTCCTACCTACCCTTGACCCACATTTAATATTGGGTACTTCATCACAATTACATTCCCCAATATTAAATAGATATAATATAATAACACCAATGTGTTAATACAACTCATCAAGTGGTTACAAGAATACTCCAAGGGAATCTCTACATGTTGCACGTCCATCTAGGTACTCCTAAGTGCAACAATAATATGATATTATAATATAATTCCATGTCCACCTCACACAATAATAAAATAATACAACAAAGAAACATTATTATGCAAGGTGTACAACACCATTTTTCCAACAATACTTGCTAAGAAAGCTCTTCATAGGAGTACCACTAATTAGAGACTCGAAGGTAACTCAATTACCATAAGACTCTTATACACAACCCCTATCTCACACACCTCATATATAGGAGATACAATATAAGAAGCCATCAAATGATATTACAAAACCATGGGCTAAAACCACCCAATAAGGTATAGCTGACCTTATCTCTAATCTAGATGCCTTATGATGTGTTAAAACACACATCAACATGTGTCCCTCCCTTTTACAGCTCATTTATGTGTCCAATGTATTTTATATTTCCTATTTCAGGAGTACAAATTTCTAGAGACCATAACTTGAGAACCGTTTGTCCCATTGATGAACTGTTTGAAGCACCAGAAAGATCATGAAGTGTTATATTGCCTCGTAAATAGCTACATCATTTATGTCCACTTTTTAGGTAATTTTGGGGCCTCTAAAGTCCTCAAAATTAAATTTAAACCTTTCATTACACCCTCCAAAATGAAAACTTTAATATCTTCAAAAGTAGTTGTGATCTTGCGATGTAACTTTACCAAAATCCTTATCTAGCCAACCAAAAGCTTTGGAGAGAATTTCGCACCATTTTGTGCCCAAATGAAAACTTACTATAAATAGTAACCTTATGTAAATGCAATGTTGAGACACCATTCTCTCAAAATCCTCCCACTTTTTGAATACATTGCAAGAGAAAAGGGAGTATCAACATAATAAATCAATTACTAGGGGCCATGAGGCCCATAGACTCCAAACACCATCTGAATTTCTCTGTGCTCACAGCCTTAGTTAAAGCATCTTCAACATTCATCAAAGTCTCTACCTTAACTAGCTTCACCCTTCCATCTTCAACCATATCTCTGACAAAATGATACTAAACATCAATATGTTTGGTCTGGGAATGAAATCTTGGGTTCTTAGCTAGGCAAATTACACTCTGACTATCACAATAAACTATCATTTTACCTTGTTTTATTCCAATATTTGAACATAGTCTCTTAAGACAAATGGCTTCTTTACAAGCATGAGTAGCTACCATATACTCTGCTTTTGTAGTGGAAAAAGAAACCATAGCCTATCGCTTACTCATCCAACTAATTGCATCACCAAATAAAGTAAACACATAAGCACTGGTGGATCTGCTGCTATCAATATCACCTACCTAGTCTGAATCCACATAACCATGAATATCAAAGGAAATCACGTCTCCAACCAAATTACCATGATAAGAAAAAAAATACTCTGAGGTACCCTTCAAATATCTGAAAAAACTTTTGAGTACATCGTACTGAACTCTACCTGGATTAGACATATATCTGGAAAGAACTCCCACTATTTGGACAATGTCTGGTCTAGCACAGACCATATAATACATCAAACTTCTAATTGCACTCTGGTAAGGGACTCTTCTCATGTTTTTCATCTTTGATAGGGATGTAGGACAATCTGAAGTAGATAATTTTGTTCCAACTACAAAAGGAACACATAATGGTCTATAATCCTACATGTTGAACCTCTGTAATACCGAATTCACATACTTACTCTATCCTAGCCATAGCTTTTTGGTTCACTCGATCTCTTCTTATTTCCATCCAAAGAATGTGTTTTTCTACACCAAGATCTTTCATTTCAAATTTAGCAGTGAGTTGAGACTTTAGTTCTGAAATCATACATTTCCCTTTACCAATGAATAAAATATCATCAACATATAATAAAATGTACAGAAAATGATCACCATCAGATTTATAATACACAAGGATCTGATTTAGAATGCTCAAATCCCAAACTCAACACATATGTATCAGATTTCTGGTACCACATCCTAGGACTATTTGAGGCCATACAAATATTTCTTTAATTTACAGATCAAATTACTTTTACCTTTCACCACATAGTGCTCCGGTTGTGTCATATAAATATCCTCCTCCAAATCACCATGAAGGAAAGCGGTTTTCACATCCATTTGCTCAATCTCTAAATCATAAGCAACAACAATAGAAAGAAAAAATCTAATGGATGTCATTTTTGCAAAATGAGAAAATATCTCACCATAATCAACACCCTCAACCTGAGAGTAGTCTTTTGCAACCAACCTTTATTTATACTTCTCAATACTTCTATCTGAACCAATCTTTTTCTTGAACAACCATTTACAACTAACAGGATTTTGTCCTTCAAGCAATGGTACAAGATCCCATGTACCATTTTTTTCCAAAGCTCCCATTTATTCTTCCATCGCGGAATCTTCCAAGATTCTACATCATTCATACCTAAAGCCTCTTCTACAGATCTAGGTTCATCCATATTAGTATTAAAAGAAAAAATACATCTTCAATCATCAAGTGAATACCTTTTAGGTGGTTGTCTATGTCTTGTAGACCTTTGAACAAGTTGAGTTGGAGGTTCTTCCTCCTCTTCTGAAGATTCGCAGTTAGATGTGCTCTCCTCAACTTCTTGCCTATCAAGTGGTCTCGATTCAACTCTTTCAGGCGTAGAAGGGAATTGAGTCACATATTTTTGTTTAGTCTGTTATAGATGCAATGTAAAAGAAGGAGACTTAATTTGTCTAAAAATAACACTTCTACTATGAATTACCATTTGTGCAATAGGGTCCTAGAGCTTGTATCCTTTTACACTATAACTATAACCGATGAAGAAACATTTCACAACCTTGTTCTCCAACTTTGTTCGCTTCTCCTTTGGCACATATGCATATGCCTTGCAACCAAAAACTCTAAGATTTCTCAATGAAGGCTTGTGACCCGACCATGTTTCCATAGGCATTTTATCAACAAGAGTTGATGTAGGAGACCTATTAATCAGGTAACAAGTAGTGACAATAGCTTCAGCCCAAAACTTTTATTCTAGACAAGCACCACTTAGGATACTCCTAGCCTTCTCTAGATTAGTGTCTTGTTCATTCTTTTTGCAACTTCATTCTATTGTGGAGAATACATAGTTGTCTTTCTATCTGTTAATACCACGGTCTTTACAAAATCTATCAAAATCATTCGAGAAAAATCCACTGCCATTATTAGTTCTCAAACATTTAATTTTCTTTCTATTCTACAACTCAACCATTGCTTTAAATTCTTTAAAACAATTGAAAACTTTAGATTTACTCTTTAGAAAGTATACCCATGTCCTTCTACTAAAATCATCAATAAATGATACATAATATGTGGATTTTCCAATCAAAGGAACATCTACAAGACCAAACACATCAGAATGAATAAAATCCAAAATACCACAAGATTTATGAAAACTCGAGTGAAACTAAACATGGTTTTGTTTTCCAAAAATGCAATGCTCACATAAATCAAACAAGATTACAATCATTCAAACTTCAACAAGGTTTTTATTTTTCAAGGTCCTTAGACCCTTTTCTCTAATGTGGCCAAGTCTCTAGTGCCATAACATAGTCTTCTCTGTAGGTAATTTTGCTTTAGAAGAAAGAGAACCCTTAGGCACCCAAAAGCCATGTCCATCCACTAAAGGTGAAACCCTCAAGTCTTTTGATGAAGTATCTATAGATTTTCTTTTTACAAAAGTGTTATTACACTCAACAGTATATGCATCTAGCTTATACAAAGTCTTGAACCTGACACATCTACCAATCACTATAGAACTCTTAATCATCTTACATCCTGCATCAAAAATACTACCTGCACACCCACATCTATCAATTTGCTCACAGATAATAAATTTTGTTTTAATCTAGGGATATGCAACACATCGCTATTACTTTTTATTCTATCATCAGGAAACCTAATCCTAACTTTACCTTGACCAACAATGTCTAAATGTGAATCATCACCTAAGTACACCTTACCACCATTAAATTCTTCATATTCAAAAAACCAATCTTTATTGGAAGTCATATGAAAAGATGCACCTGAGTCAATTAATCATGCATCAATACCTACATGAGTAGCCAAAGCTGTAATGAATGTATCACCATCTTACTTCTCGAACTCAGAATTAGAATCAAACTTCTTCTTTTTATTCTTCTTTTCTTCTTTGCAGGCCTTATGGATGTGACCTAGTTTACCACAATTCCAACATATGACTTTGGACTTTCTAGGAGATTTTTATCTCCCTTTGGATTTGGACTTATTGTGCTTCTCATTTTTCTTGCCTTTTTCCTTAGGTCTTTCTCGAATAGTTAAGGCTTCTTTTGAACTGGTGGATACCTTCCTTTGCATCTCTTCACCAAGTAGGGCACCCACCACATCTTCAAACTTCAAAACAATAGAATTACTATCGATAGCCATAACAAGAGAATCCCATGAATCAAGCAAAGAACAAAGAAAGATCTAGCATTTCTCCTCTTCATCCATCATAACACCAATATATACTAATTGAGCCACCAACATATTAAATGCTTCCAGGTGGTTTGCAATTTGTCTACCCTCTTCCATCTTCAAAGAATACAATTTCTTCCTCAAGAAAATCTGATTCAATAAGGATTTCGCTTGATACATTTCACCAAGCTTAGTCCATAAATTCTTTGTAGTGATCTCTTCATGTACATTCATTATAATAGAGTCTTCCAGGCACAATTTGATTAAACCCTTGGCTTTTTGATCCATGACATCATACAAAGTAGCCGCGATAGGATCTGCAGGTCTTGAGACATTTGCATCAACAACTTCCCATAGAACTCGATCTATTAGCAGGATTTTCCATCTTCAGCTTCCACATCTCAAAAATTCTTCCATTAAATTTCTCCACCTCTATTCTCCTTAATGAAATTGCCATCTGAAAAATATTGCAAAAAGATCAAAAAGTGTCTTCTTCGCAAGCTTCCACTCAAATCTGGAATAGTTCAAAAAACCCAGCATCCCACAACTGAAACCAAAGGTGATCAGGTTCTGATACCACTTGTAAGGAAGTTAAGTAGTAGAACAACTTCCTACACTAACCTTGAGAGGAGGGTAATCCAAAATATTTACAGATCGTTACAATAGTTACAAAAACTTAACAAAAAATAGACACAATAACATGCATACCATAACACAGTAATTTATGTGGGGAAAACCCTTTCGGGAGAAAAACCCCACACTCCAAAAGCAACTCAATATATTATTCAGCAATAAAAAATATATTACAATATACTTGTTGAGAAATATCTTCATAGGAGTACCACTAATCAAAGACTCAGAGGTAACTCAATCATCATAAGACTCTTACACACAACATCTATCCCACACACCTCATATATAGGAGATACAATACAAGAAACCATCAAACAGTATTACAAAACCATGGGCTAAAACCACCCAATAAGGTATAGATGACCTTATCTCCAATCTAGATGCCTTATGATGTGTTAAAATACACATCAACATGTGTCCCTCCCTTTTACAGCTCATTTATGTGTTCGATGTATTTTATATTTCCTATTTTAGGAGTACAAACTTTCGAAGGCCATAACTTGAGAATTGTGTGTCCTATTGATGAACCGTTTGAAACTCGAAAAGCTCATGAAGTGCTCTATTGCCTCGTAAACCACTACCTCATTTATGCCCACTTTTTAGGGCATTTCAAGGCTTCTAAAGTCCTAAAAATTAAATTTAACCTTTCATTGCACCCCTCCAAAACAAAAACTTTAATATCTTCAAAATTAGCTATGATCTTGCGATGTAATTTTACCGGAATGCTTATCTAGCCAACCAAAAGCTTCAGAGAGAATTTCGCACCATTTTGTACCCAAATGAAAACTTACTATAAATAGTAACCTCATGTAAATGCAAGGTTGAGACACCATTTTCCGAACATCGGTGTCATCCCCTCATGATGTTGCATTGAATATTGTTTGTTAGTGTGTGATATGTATGCTCTTTGGAGGATGTGACTGTAAACCCATTGATTCCTTGTTGTTTTGTTTAAGTGTCTAGGCCTTGTGAATATCTCCATGAGCATGGTGGGGTGGACCTAAGGGCACCACATGGTTAGGTTGTGTTTCACACTACCATTGGGGGCCAATGGACCTTGTTCATGAGCACATTGGAGAGCTTCATCACTATCTTCATCTCTTGATCTTTCTCTTCCCTATCCTTGCTAGTTGTAAAGTATGTATTATTTGATTCAAGAGTTATAATTATTCAGCATTATATAGTATGAACACTCCAAATGGAGAATGATGTAATAAACACATAATGAGATAAGTAGAGCAAATGTTCATGGACCGGTGTTGGAATCGGCAACTACTCATGAGTATGTATTCTTTTCATTTAATTCTTATTAATGATGTTATCATAGGAACACTTCAACTAGTGTTTTAAAATGAACTTATTCAAGTAATATTTTGAGTAGAGGATTAATTGAGTTATCTCTTAGTTGGCTTGAGGTTATGAACCATGTTTATATGCATTACAAATGTAGCAATGTTAGGGAACCCTTAGAGGTGTTTGTCAGAGTTTAATATTGAGTCTTATACAATGTGTAGTTGCTAACAAATAGATAACCTATCTTGAAGTGTGAGATTAGTTCTCATGTATGTTCTCATTTAATGTTTAAAAAATATATATTTCCATGTCTTATTATGTTCTTTATTCTCATATCCTCTAGGGTTCCTTGGAAAGGTGTTACAATTGGTGCTTGTGCAATTGCTAATAATCCAACTGTAAGCCCTACATCTGCTACTTTCTTAAGTACTAGGGACTCCTTAATTTTCTCATCTAATGTTTTCATTAAAAATTGCACCTTCCATTAGACTTATTCGTTTGTCCTCTCCATCCTCTTACGGCCTTGACCTCTTCTCATGTTTCTTCTTCCTATAATATGTTGGCATTCTACACTCTTATGAGAATAGTTGGTGTTGTAATTGATGGCAACCATCTGGCAATCATCTGGCAAGCCACGGATAGTTATCGGCTCTGGCAACACACTTCTACATTCACCAGCAGGCACTTCACCGGTAGTGGCAATAATGCATACCGACACTCAAGCCGACATGGAATAAAATTTTGTTTATTGTTTTATAATGTAATTATCTCTTCTAAAAGCCAATTTGGTATATTGTAAAAGACTCATATATATGTATGAGATCTTATAGGTTATTTTTTGATGTGATGATATGAGAGAGAGAGAGAGAGGAATATAGATGATATTTTTGTATAAGGTGATATAGTTGACAGCAAAAGTTTTGGTTATAGACTGAGCTTTAACCGATACTAAACATGGCATAGTTGATGCTAAACTGAAGCAATACATTGTATTGGATTTTGATAATCCATTTTGTAAGTCAGTGAGACTTCTATTTTGTAGTTGAGTAGTGAGTTCTAGGCTGCTAGCCTTCCTGCATGTGCAGGCCCATCTTTGTAAGTAATATTTATTCATTGGCCAGTGAGTGAATATTGTGGGTCACAAATCCCACCAAGGTTTTTCCCACACTAGTTTTCCTTGTTAAACATCTTGTGTTATGGTGTGTTCTCTATGTTGTCTCTATTATTCTTATTTGTTGCATTAATTATTATTTATCGGTACACTATTTTGGGTTACAAAGTTCTTAATAAGTTTAAATATTATGCTAACCAGTTAGACAATGATTCACACCCCCCCCCCCCCCCCCCCCCCCCGCTCTCAGTGTCTTTGGGACTGTCATTGATTCTAACAATTGGTGTCAGAGCCTAGTCCTCTATTTTCAAAAGCCTAACAACTTGAGGAAGATTTTGACACCAGTACAGATGAAGAACTTAAGAAAACAATTGGAAGGAGCTCTTGTAGATTATGATGCAGAGAAATTGAATAATATCAAACTTGAAGATGATCTAAGGACTACATAGGAATTCATTAAAGGACGTTAGGAGAACTTTGCTATAGCACAAAATAAAATAAAAGAACTTCATGAGAAGATGCAGATTGATGATGAGGAAAAAGAAACTCTTAATGAACTTACAAACAAGTTGAGACAGGAAAACAGTAATATGAAGAATGAAATGAAAGATATGACTATGAGGTTATGTAAAGATATTGAAGATAGGAAGAAGAATGAAGAAGGCTTGACTAGGTGACTTAATAATATAACTGAGCTTATGAGACAAAAGGGAATTCTAGAAAATGAGTTGGCTATTGCAAATCAACAGAAAGAAAAATTCAAGAAAAGTTCAGAGGAGCTTGATGACACGCTGAAAAATCAAAAACCTAATGGAGATACTAATGGACTTGGATTTGAAGTTGGAGAAAGTTTCAGTACTGCAAACAATCACGATCACAGTAAACCAGTAAGACAACCTAGTGCTTATAAATTTAATGGGAAATTCTTTAACTATAACAAGTATGGCCATAGAGAAAATTAGTGCAGATTTAGAAACAATCAGAATACTAATGCATCCACTGGTCAATGTTCCAAATGCAACAAAGTTGGTCATAATTCAGAAAATTGCAGAATGAATGTGAGATGCTATGTTTTTGGAAGATTTGGGCACTTATCTAATCAATGAAGAACACAAACCGATGTAGAATATGGAAAGGCTATTTATAAGAATAATGTAACTTGTTATGCTTGTAACAAGATTGGACATATTGCAAAATTTTGTAGAAGCAAGACTTCACCAGCAAACAATAAAGGACCCAGTTTGAAAGGAAAAGAAAAGGTAGATGAGGTAAAGCAAGAATTCACAAATCAATGGATTAAAAAGAGAGATCTAGAAGTTGATGAAACTATCTCTATATTGATAGAATAGAGCAATCCTCCATCGGTGGGAGATTCTTCATCCAACTAAGAAATAACCCTTTGGGGGAATTGCAGCAAGTTGAAAATCATGTAGATTACCCTCAGTTGATGGTTAGAAGATAGATTTCTTCTTTACTGGCAGATGAGTTAAGTTTCCACTTAATCGGCAAGCATTTAATGTGGTTGGTGAGAGAAATGTCATTATAAATCAGCCGATTTCCCACATTCTCGACTCATCGAACATTTAAATTATCAAAGAGCTCAAAAACTAAGTGAAGGCATTCAAGGCAAAGGTGCAAAGTGATTTCTTTAGACATTCATAATATTTCCAGGCGACTAAAGGTATTTTTCAATGGCTTCTTCTTTTGCTCCCGAATTTATTCCGAACCCTACCATTGTGGAAAATGTGAAACGCCCTAGGCCCGTGTTTAACATAATTCCCAAAATTCCTAAGCAAGATGACTCTGTAGGCGCATTTTTGAAAATTCGTAAAGGTGTAGCATTTGCAAAAGACCCTAGGATTTATATAGATTGCAATATACAAGAACTAGGTTCTGAAGAATTGATGAAAATGTTTACTAAGGTAATTTGTGATGAAAATGGTGCTGTCAAACCCAAACACAAGATTATAGAAACTCTAGGTTTTGTGGAGATACTGAACATCCCTCAATTTTTAGAGGAAGTAGTCAGGATTGTACTCAGTAGAGCACATGGAAAATTCTTTTGGTTGGATTCTATCTACAAAATAACCCGACAAGCAATTAGGGCAGTAATTGGTTTACCCTCAACCAACAACAGACCTGATAAAACAAAGAAGATTCCTAACAACAAAGTGATGACCCTAACCGAAGCAACATCTAACAATAGATCACTGAGAGTGAATGATATTAAGGACATCAATGTGAGATTTGTAAGTATGGTGCTAGGATAGAAGACTACACATGCTAATAGGCTAAATTTAGTTTCAAGTCTCTATATACACAGTGCTTATGAAATGGTAAACAACAATGCCATGATTGATGTTTGTGAATGGCTAAAAGATGAGCTTATTGACAATTTGAAAAAGATTAAAGGAGATAAGAAAGGTACATTCCGTTTTGGAAATCTTTTGGTATGTTTGATGTTGTACTTTTCTAAAGAGATCCCTAGTACATGACCTAAAGACTTTGGATATGATATACCAATGGGAAAACAACTTTAGGAAGCTTTCACTGGCATGGGAACTGCTAGAGACAACAAAATAATAGATTACTTCAAAACTTTCCAAGCTAAGATGAGAACTAGAGAAAGGTTACCACAGAGTGTAGTAGACAAATATGACAAAGAGATTTGTTTTGTTATCAAAAGAGATGAGACATGGATGGAGGTTGTACTCCCTAGGACTATCTGGGTGACTGAAATGGGATATGAAGCAGATCTTAACATTCTAGAGACATATGCAAAAGCTTTACTGGATGCACTGAGAGAACCATCAAAACATTTTTTTGGTAGTGCTGAGACTATTGAGAGTAATGTGAATATGTTGAAACAAAGGAAGAAAAGAGACAAATACATTAGAGATGCTTCTAAGAAAGTTAAGGAAATTAAGGAAAATGTCATGAACATTAGTGGCATATTGGCTACTGAGCTTGAAAGACTTCAACCGGAGGAACATATTTCACCGGTTGACACATCTTCTGGAACTGACAGTGAGAAACCAACAGAGTTTAAAAGAGTTGAAAGGAGGAAGAGAAAACCTTCACCAGTACCCTCTCCTTCACCTAAGAGAGAAAAGACTCCGAGAAAGAAACAACAAGTAGTAAGGGGACCACCAAAGAAACTAACACCAAAGAAGAAACAACTTGTTACCCCTTCTTTGAATGATTTATTGAATGAGATAACTGATAATGGAAATTTGGCTAATGTGCACAAACTGTATAATGCATTTAATGACCCTGACAGGTAAATCATTGAAAACAGTATTATTTTACATTTGGACATTTATAAAAAGGTTCTAATTGAAGTTATGGATGACTTACCTAATGAACTCTATAGAAGATTGGAAGCAAAAAGGATAGCAGTGATGGAGCTGGACAAGAAATTGAAAGTTGCAAAAATTCTAGTTGTACATCCTATAAATTCAAAAGAAGAAATTGATGAATTAATCTCTGAGGCTAACCGATCTGTTTTTGTCAGTGGGAACAGACAAGTAAGTTTATTGGCAGGAAGAGTAAAAGAGATTGCAGATAATTGGGACATATTTTTTGTGGAGAAGGAAAAACAAGAGGAAATTAACCAACCAAAACAGATATTTAAAGTGTATCAGAAGGACAAGGACAAGGGAAAAGGGAAAATTGGTGGAGTTCCAAACATCAAGATCACTGACAATTTACCGCCACCTTTGGATACTGCACCGGTACACATAGATGATCCACCGGTTATTGACACTGAAGGTGTTACACATGATGACACAAATCCTAAATCTGAAATACTATTTACCATGAATGTGGATACTTAGGAAGTGAATAATGTTGTGGATAAGGATAATCCAAAGGTTAAGGAAGACAATATTGACTGTGGCAACATGGAAGAGAAACCGGTAGAGACTGTTGAAGTTGAGATCCTGACTCAACTTGAGCAACCATTAGAAACTAAGAAACCTACTGTAGGTATAAATGCTAGCACAAGGGCACCGGAGATTGAGATACAGACAGTTAAAATTACTGAGAAACCTACTGAGGCAGATGTACACACTAAATCAGAGAAACCGACAATCACTGAGACATCAAAACAGTCTGAGAAAACTTTACAAGTTGAGATGCAAACCCAAACTGACCCACTGACAGAAAATGCAAGTAAAGTGGTTACAACTGATGGAAGCACAGAGGTAATAAAGACAATTGGTCAGACATCCAAGACATCTACAAGTGAATTCAGACCTACCAATGTTACAGAGGTACTTTTGGATTCAATCAAAAAGATAATGGATTGCAATGCATTGGCTTACAAGGCAATTGATAACATTGTACCTATTCTTAAAATGATTGTACCAAATTATAACATAGATCATATTAAGGATTATTTAGGTAAATTGGAGACATTGTCCAAATTTATTGTTTATAATGTAATAATCATCGATAAAGTGAATGAGGACACAATAAAGGAGAGAGTTGAAAAAGAGAAGGACAAATTCTTTGAAGACACCATAAAGAAGTGCACAGAACAATTGAATACACTATTATCGGCACTTAACTCTACAATTTTGGAGTACAAGGAGCTTTATAGGGAAACATACAAACCCCACCTTTTGATACAAGACATAGATAAGGAGATCAGTAGAACATAGAAAGAAATCGATGACATAATTGATAATATAATTGGTTCATCCAAACTTATTTCAGTTATTGAGCAGGAAATAGCAGGTTTTGAGGAAAAATTAGAGAAACTTGAGAAAGAAAAGGCAAGGATAAGGTCTAATGCCCAAGAACTTAAATAAACTTGGTCCTAAGTTGGACAATCTTATCTCTCAGAGAATTGAAATCTCTAAGGCATTACTTCAGGGAGAGCGATCACCAAAAGAACAAATGCACTATCTCACTGGCACGATCCAACAGACTGAGGCAACCTTGAATGACAGTAAAAGGTTTATGCAGAGTCTAAATTTGGTTTTGGCAAACATCTTTTAGATTGTAACCAATCGGTTATAGACTTTGAGGTGAAATTTTTGCACTCGCTTGACTATTTTTGACAACCTTTGTCATTGATGTCAAAGGGGGAATAGTGGAGAGAAAAATGCTTATTCAGAGGAGATCATTTGCTCAAGGGGAGCACATCTTTTTAAAACTTTTTGGACTTTAGTTTTTGAGGAACAGTTTTTGGATTTTTCTCATGAGTGTTGCCATCAATGCCAAAGGAGGAGATTGTTGGTATTCTACACTCTTATGAGAATAGTTGGTGTTACCATTGATGGAAACCATCTGGAAATCATCTGGCAAGCCACCGACAGTTACCGGCAATGGAAATACACTTCTACATTCACCAGCATGCACTTCATCAACAACGACAATAATGCATACCAGCACTCAAGCCGACATGGAATAAACTTTTGTTTATTGTTTTATAATGTAATTATCTCTTGTAAAAGCCGACATGGTATATTGTAAAAGACTCATATATATGTATGAGATCTTATAGGTCATTTTGTGATGTGATGATATGAGAAAGAGAGAGGAATATAGATGATATTTTTGTATAAGGTGATATAGTTGACAATGAAGGTTTTGGTTATAGACTGAGCTTAAATCGGTACTGAACCTAGCATAGTTGATGATGATCTGAAGTAGTACATTGTATTGGATTTTGATAATCCATTTTGTAATTCAGTGAGACTTCTATTTTGTAGTAGAGCAGTGAGCTCTAGGCTACTAGCCTTCCTGCATGTGCAGGCCCCTCTTTGTAAGTAATATTTATTCATTGGCCAGTGAGTGAATATTGTGGGTCACAAATCGCACCGAGGTTTTTCCCACACCGGGTTTCCTTGTTAAATATCTTGTGTTATGGTGTGTTCTCTATGTTTTCTTTGTTATTCTTATTTGCTGCATTAATTCTTATTTACTGGTACATTGTTTTGGGATACAAAGTTCTTAATAAGTTTAAATATTCTGCTAACCGGTTAGACTCTGATTCACCCCCCCCTCTCAATGTCTTTGGGATTGTCATTAATTCTAACATAATACTCTTTGGTAGTCTTGGATGATTGAGGATTTCTAGTTCTTTTCTCCTTGTGTCTCCTTTTGTCTTGTGCTTTTGTGAATCTTAAGTTGATCCATTTGATGCTCCTCATGATAACATTGTTGGCAATAATAATTAAGGAAAACTGAGAGGGGGAGGTGAATCAGTTTTCAATAGATCTAACAATTTAAGCACAACTTCATATCTGATCAATTTCAGCAAGAACAAAGATAATCACAATAACAACAACACACATAGCACCAATATTTTGACATGGAAAACCCGGTTAAGGGAAAAACCACGGTGGGAACCTACCCACAATAAAATGATACTCTACAATAGTATGTGAAAATATTACAATGAGGAATGCACATGCATTCAGGCACACTGCCTAGAGCTCACTACTCAAAAACAACAAGGGCTAAAACCTTGAGGAAGGCCCACTGCCTTACAAAGATCTAACAACAATCCAGATTACATGAATTGAAAGAATAGCATCTCCAAATGCCTAATGGCAAATCTAGTTAAGCACATTTGTTTGCTCTGTAACACTCTCTGCTCTACACTTCTCACCAAAAGATGAACTCACTTGTCTGCACATACACCACTCTCTGATAATGCAAACACAACACTGGTATCCAAATTGCATGAATATGACACCTATTTATACAAATCATCAACCTTGACTACAAGGTTGGCTCAACCCTTAAAACCTAATTACGAAACTACATCACATGATACATAGATCAACCATCAGACCAATATAATGCCATGACGACATAGAATGGACCCAAACCAAATCCGCGAACATGCAACACCACTAGAAATCTCACCAAGATCATCTTCAACATGCTACACCATTGAAAATGTTGCATAACCCGAAGAACATCATCGGACCCATAAGATCCTCAATAACACACACAATGATCAATGCAGACTAGCAAGACAAATAGGACACAATTAGGAAACACCAACAAGCATGTTAGAACCATCCGCAATAGCTACACCAACACCACTTAATCAAATCTTCATCGATCAACACACTAATACTCAATAACACTCAACAACAGCAACTGGGACTAGAAAGATAAGTTATAGAGTACCAAATCACAAACCATCTGAATTGAAGATACACATGAACATCCCAAACACTCTCCCAAATTCGCAACTCAAGATGTAATCATTTTGGAGCACAACGGATCAAATACTAGAACACTGCAACACTGAACACTGAAAAACCAATCCTCATACTAGAATCCATAACTCGATCAAATCACCATATAGCATCATGAAACCAACACTGAATCAACTAGAGATACTTCATTACTGGAATCATAAATCCTCAAATTATTTATTGATGCGAAATAACTCTCTGCAACACCGAAGCATAAGAACACAGGAACATGTTGACATCAATGACAACAACATATCCTAGCAGTAGCAATGTCCAACAAACTTTGGCTATGAATGCCTTAATACTAGTGTTTTCTTTTTTAGACCATCTTATTGGGGTGAGGGGCTTTTAATAAACCTTCTATTTCATCATAAAATTGGGTCAAGTACTTCTCCATCATCAAAGAACTTATTAGCAATGTACTTCAAGTGACACAAAAAGCCTTCATTTGAAAGGTAGTCATTCCATAGAAACTCTTCTTCCTCACATCAAAATTATCTTTCTTGAGTTAGCCCAAAAATCTTCTAATGCAGGCTAATAATTTGGGAAATTGCTTGGCATGAAGGATTTGAATTTTCCCATAGGATCATAATCCTTTATTTTATCATATTAACCAAAATTCATAGCCTAGACTTAATAGTTTATAGTTCAAGCTACTAACACATTGGCACATTCATAAAAACCTAATTTAAAAGGTAATTTTACCCCTATCTTAGCTTTGAGGTTAGGAGGTGTGGAACTCCGCAATTTTCCTTGTAGACTTCAAAAGAACCACTTTATCACTACAACAATGAGGAAGGAATGTATCTTGGTGGAAGCTATTGAGCCTTATGTAGGTTGATCTTGGGTTTTGAATAAACCAACTTCCCCAAGATGTCATAAGCTTCATTGCATCTCTTGATATTTTGAAACCTACATCCCCTATCAATTTGTTGATAATTTCATAAATGAAAGCATCATTTGACCTTTTGAAATGTTTTTCAAATTATTTTTAGGGCATCTGTGTGGAATGGTCTCATACTAACAATCATTAGAACTTCTCCTCTCTTTTTTGTAGTATCTAAACTAGAGAAGGCACATGACCTTGCTACCATCCAAATTACATAAGAGGTCATAAATAAACTCTTGGTAGTTGTTACCTTGCAAAGTTGTTCATGCATGTTGTCTAAAATTAGCTAAGGCAATCAAAGAAGTATTCATCTTTTAAAATAGTTGCAATTTTATTTTACATCAAGGGATAGTAATCCCTAGATTCCTCTTTACCAAATGCTCTGTAGAGCACTGTTACTGGATCTAGGAAATACCTCTTTATCTTCTCATACTTATTGGTGGTCTCAATATGAAAATCTACTATTTTCATGGCTTCCATAGCAATACGACTTCTCTTGGTATCAGTATTCCATTGAACTTCACTTCCAAACTTTGACAAAGTTACCACCCCTTGATATAGATACTTCATCTTTATTAGTGTTTTCTCTAGTTTCAGCTCAACCTTGGTCTACATCTTGCTATTCCCCACAATTCCACCTTCCTCCTGAGACATTTAGTGTACTTGTAAGGTCAAGAAATAGAATCACTAGTGCCAAATTACCCTTTGAAATATCTCCTTTAATCAAATTTTATCATTCCTAGGAATTCTTGATACTTCAATATTTTGGGTTTTGAGAAACTAGGAACTCCTAGGTTTGGGGTTTTGGGAGGATAGTGATTTTCAATATTTTATACATTATTCACCCACAACCTAAGATCTAGGGATGAATAGTCAATCACTCAAATTGGGGGTCCAGAGATCAAATGTTTTTAAGTTATAAGCTCTTAAAAGTTTTAAATATTTTGATCTCCTTAGGGTTTGGAGTCCTAAAGGATATCACTCGTTACTCCACATGAATATCCTAGGAAGAAAGGTTTTGGGCTTTTGGAGATTTTTTTAAGAAATCCCAAAGAAAATATTCTAAGTCTTAATTGAGTGCAGGTTTTTGGATTTTAGGAGTCCATAAGAAAATAGAATTAAGTTTTTCTAAAGTTTCAGTGTCTAAAGTCCTAATGAATATCTTTTCTATTTTGATGGTTGCGGACTTTAGGGATTCGAGCACTCAAAGTACTAAATTCTCTTGACCTATGAGTTTCATTGGTAATCGAAAAGCCCTGAGTAGAAGCACTTAAATGAGGCCTTCGGTTTCATGTCTTCAAGTACTTAGGAACTTAAATGTCTTAAGTTATTTGGTCACTTGGGGGTCCAAAGTTGTGAAGTGGGTGTTTTACATAATGTAGTCTTCGAACTTTGGGGCTTCAAGAGCTTGAAATCTTAAAGTTGTTTTCTTTATCATTTATTGACTTCTCCATGTTTTAAATTCCTAAAGGATATGCTTCTGTAAAGGAACTTAAATGTATATTCTTCTGGGGGTTTGGAAACTTGAAGTTTGAAGGTATTGACTACACAACGTGATCAATTCTTTGGTATCTAGAGTCCTAGAGTGTAAGTCTCTTTGCTACTTCTTGCAGTAATTTTAAGCATGATCTTGGGGATCTAGGATCCCAAATATTTCTAGTAGTAATTTGTGAGGTTCAATAAACCTCTAGGACCTATCATCCTGAAGTCAAGCTATTTTAACACAGTCCAAATTTGACTAAGATTTTAGGCTCTTGGCTAGTTTCACTAGGGTTTTACTAATATGGAACTTGATTTAGAACAAATTACAAACCCTAAATGGATTTTGTGACATGATCTAGCTTGGGCATGATTAAGTGATGCAAGCTTTTGAATCTCAAACTAAGGGTTGTGATTTTAAGAATTTGAATCATGTGGGTCGAGTTGAATTGAGATCTTAGGGCACAAGTGGTAGATCAAGGTTCAAATTTTGAATCCATGAAGGGGAATTCATTTTATTCCTAAAGTTTACAAGAAATGAAACCCTGATCCAAGAAAAGAAACCTATCTAAAAACAACTAGACAAAAAAAGAAAAAGAAGCAAGAACATGTATAAAACTAGGCAAAATGAACAAAAATCACAAAAGGAAAAGGTTGAGGGAAGAAACCAACCTCTAAAAATGCAAGACAAACAAGAAAGGAAGGAATCACGAATGTGGACACATGAAGAATGCAAGCACCAAGAGGATCAAACTCACAATCAAGTTGAGATTGCACAACTGACTAGCTGCCAAGGATACTAGTTATTTAGGGTTCACAATGAGCTCTTTGAATACAAGGTGACTTCAAATGAACCAACTTTGAGTTTAAATACTTACATTTTGGGGCATCTTTAATGTGATAACATTGACGCGATGCATATGGCTCCCTAGGGTCTGGAGTTTTGAAAGAAAAGGCCCAAAGAGGTCAGAGGCTGGGATTAGGGGCAAAGAAGAACTCAAGAGAAACTAGAGTTCTTGCGAGTCCTAGGAACCCAAAAATAATCACACAAATAACAATGAGAATTGAAGTTTAGGGAAGAGAGAGAGACCTTAGAATTCATTTCTAAGGCTCTCTCAAGGCCCAAATTTCTAGAGAACACCAAAAAAAACAAATGAAAGGAAGAAATCAAAGGACGTGGGATATGAAGGCACCTTAGGATAGAATCTTTAGGTTCCTTTGAGGCTCAGAACCCCGAGGCAAAGAAAAAAAAGGTAATGAAAGAAACAAAACAAAACAAAAACAAAAAGAGAAGAGAGGGGAGGGAGAGAAAACAAGGGACAAAGGGAAAGAAAAGAGGGGGACCCTGTTTTGTCAAACAAAATGTAGGGGTGAGCATGTAGAGCATAACAAGAAGTAAATCACCTTCTTCTCCAAGCACAACCAATTCTAACGATGCTTCCAAAAAATACCATTTTAAATAGTAAAGGTAAATTTATTTAGGAAGTATTGAAGTATAGAAATTGAGGCCAAAAAAAATTCAAAACCACAAATATTAGATAAAAGATATAAATGTAGCAATCATATCTAAGTATAAGATTAAACCTAGAAAAATTACAAAAATTTATTGATACTTTCATAACATAAATTAAATATCAAGAACCAAAAATCAAATTACTAAAAATATATTTAAAAAAAAATCTTATCACATTTAAAACCAAACACCTAATCTTCCATATTAATTTCCTTACTAATATATTAAATTATTCGAATATTTATTTATATCTAGTTAAACTCTTTTAAATGATAGTCTTACATTTTTCTAGCTAAGTGTAGACATTTTATTTTTTAATTCTTTTAAACACTTTATGAATGACATTAGTTTTGGGGATCTACTATGGGATTAAATAATTTAGAATTTTCTTTTGACCATTTGAGGACTCTTACTTTCCATAAAGCTACAAGGGCGGTGAGATTGCCTTAAAAAGGGCTTTTTGCTTTCTCATGTTCCTCCCCCAGAAGCTTGAGAATTAAATATTTTGTGATATCTAAATCCAAACGGATAACAATTGAAGATGCTTTTATTCTTTTATCCATCATTACAACAAATCAAAAGAAGAAAACAATAATATAAATATTATCATATATTAATCATAATACAAGTTTAATAATTTTATATAATACGTAGTAATTAAATTGAAAAAAATATAATTTGAAATTTGTTAAAAAATTATAATTGATATTCATTTATTTAGGTTTTAAGATTAAATTTAAATATTAAAGGTAAATATTAAAAAAATATTAAGAAGGTTTAAGTTAGTGTCTCTTCAACTTTACTTTAAAGTTCAGAATTTTATAGAATGTGAGTTTAAAAGGATTTCTTAAATCTTCTTTGTTAGTTTCTATTATTTCTTATGGTGTCAGACCTCTTTCTTTAGAAGACAAACCTCAACCCAATACAAATGATCATGTGAAGGTTTCCAAGAGTCAATGTTGTCCTAATTTGGGTAGGTTGTTGGAGGCTAAGGGACTCATTTCCTTTTGACCTTTGCCCCCTTCTAACTCATCCTTGGCTTTTAATCTTGGGATTTCTATCTTGTCGTATTCTTGCAAGACCTTGGGAAGAAATGTTGCTTGTGTATCAAACTCATTGGATCCATTTTGACTTCTTGTCAGTCTGAGTAAGTTTATCTTTCATGTGTTCGGGTGATTTGTTGGATTAGTTAGTGCCTTGTAATGTGATGTTACGTATTTGCTATCTCATTGGACCCTCTCAAAACCCCACCTTTACCAATAATATCCAAAAATATCGCAAGTAGAAAAAAAAAAATGAAAACAATTTGATTACAAAATACTGTCATTTCAACATCTTTGTTTGAGCTTTCTACAATAAAATGTTCTATAAATCCAACCAACAAGAAATCGCCTTACATGAAAATCTTGAAAATGCACTCCAAAATTACTCCATAATATACTAAAGACAACCCAAAATCTTACATAAATAAATGTCACACTCCATACTTATTCCATAATATACTATGACAACTCAAAATCTCACCCATGTATATATTTATATATATAATTTAATCCGTGGCAAACTAGAGTGTTCTTAAAAAAATCTAGTCTATCAATCCGCAAAAGTTGAAAATACAGACTATTAAAAATAAAAGCAAATTTTTATATTCTGTTTTATCTTATCCCAAGCTCGTCGGCAATTGGAATATTAAAAACAAAAGCAACATTCCATTCCAAACAAATCAGATTCTTTTTATCTAAGACTTTTATAATCCTTATCTGCTCTACTTATATAATACTCACGCAGGCTCTAACTATAAATATAATGCTCTACGTGATGGGAAAATGCAGGTTGCTTACAATTTACTTGAAAACAGGGAAGAAGAAATGCAAAAGAGTGTTAAAGTGACTGTGTTGAGGGGTAGCAATTTAGTTGTCAAGGACATTAGAAGTAGTGATCCATATGTTGTACTTAAATTTGGTAATAAGGTTAGTAGTGTTTCCCAAACTGAAAATATTAATTTTTATATTATTATTTTTTTTTAATGTCGGTTTGTAAAATAGAGAATATTAAAAATATATTTATATGATATCTAAAAATATATGAAAAGCATATAATTTGTGTATAATGTATAGGTTCGTTACTATTTTGTTTTATCTTGATCTCAAAACGTACATGATAATGGTATAGGTCACTATCTTCTTTGTCTCTTTTTTAACTTTTTTGTTTAAAGCATTAGGAATTATATCTGTCTTGATCTCAGAATGTACATGATAATGATATAGGTCACTATCTTCCTCATCTCTTTTCCAACTCTTTTGTTTATAGCATTAGGAATAATCTTGCCTAAATAAATAGGGTTAAAAATGTGTCAAATTAGTTATTGTAAATCTTAAACAATTCTAAGCTTGGGGTCCCATGGAGGGGGCTTCAAGATCACGTAAACGAGATCCATGAAGAAAACAATATGCTACAAGACTAATTAGAAAATTTCCCTAAATAATTGTTGCCCCCACTTTTTAGTTTGAAGATTTGGGGTTTACTCTTTTAATGCCAAAGTAAATTTTGTTGCTTTGTAATATACTTTTGAAATTTGAATCGGTTTATGTTTTTATTATATTTTGTAGCTTTCAATGTAAATATTATATATTGAATTTTTTGATGTAAATAAATTAAGTGATTTGCATATAATTTCATTCTACATAGAGAAAAATATTTTATTTATATATTGTTTGTTATATTATTTATAATTAATTATTATTAATGCTATTTATTTTATATATAATCATATATTATATTTTTTTATTTTATTTATTATGAAATTTAATATTTGTGATTAATGTTTATGATAGGTAGTTTGCACTAAAGTAGTGAAGAAGAATCTAAATCCAACTTGGAATGAGGAGTTCAAATTTCCCATAACAAGTTTTAGTCATTATTTACTCAAACTGGTAACTACTTTAAATTTGAACTTGTTTCAATTCTTTGAATTTATTAATATGAGATATATGGAATAATGAATTATCATAAATTATGCTCTCTCATAAAAAGAAAATCAAATTATTTGTATTTGTTATTTATTGACATTAGATTGATGCTTTGATATTTTAGGAAGTGTGGGATAAGGATAAAGTTTTTGGCATCGACTGGCTTGATCCAGATGACTTTATGGGAGCAGCTGAAATAGATTTGAAGCATGTTATTAATAGAGAAAAATGTTCCTCACAACATAAATTGGCGATGTCTCCATCAAAAGAAAATTGCCTACATCAAGAGAGTTATGTTATCCAAACTGCAGATGGTAAGAGAGTTCAAGAAGTGTGTTTGAATCTTCGTAATGTTACTTCTGGCCTTGTGTACCTACGACTAGAATGGTCATCTTAACATACGAAGCACACATACTATAATTAACATTTTGAGTTTTACCTTACCCTTGTAAAACCAACGTCATTTGTTTATACTCCATTCATTGATATGTATACCAACCAAGAGTGATAGAATGAAACTATTAAACCATTACCCAAAATGTAACTATTCAAGTATTTGTGTAAATGATATATTTTTTGAAAAAAAAAATATATAGATATATATTATTGTGTGAGTAACAATGAGGAGATTTGTAGATGAAAATAACTATCAATCAATATTAGAAGCTTGATAATTATGCATAAGATGGATAAGTTGTCATGATCTATTTAGTTGTGGAGATCCCTAATCGATGACATTTCAATTGCAATAAACATCAAATGCCAATTTATCTAAGTAATATATACTAACATTCCATTCCATTGAAATATAAACAAATAAAAATGAATAAAAATATAAAGTGAGATCAATGATCTACTTTACAATAAAATCCAACCTCCGTGAAGTCTCATGGAACTTCCTTTTCATCACAAGAGGATAGGATCATGAAATTGATTTCATGATTACACTAATGGCACATGCCTCAATTTGATTATTAGTGTCCAAAGCAATGAAGAATAAATGGTCCAAATCATCACTATCATGAGTCATGACCAACCATGCCACTATTAGTAGCACTTAGATTGTCCCATCAGGATCCAACAGTCAGCATACAAACCCACACATTAGTTAGCTTTCTTTGAATGAATTTGACAGATGGCAACATATCATGCTATCGTAGTATACGCATGAACCCATCCCTTCATCCTCTATGATAAGCCTTGAATGCATGATCTAGACTACCCTAGGTGGAATGATTATGCAACTCCACTTACATAGATCAAATTCATGTGATAGCCTAACAGTATACAATGCAATACAATGAAGACACTTGTTACTTATTCAAATGATAGACAGGGATCACAACGTAGCCTCCACTAAAATAGCAGCCAAAAAATAATATTTTGGGCAACCAGTACTAGATTCTTACTAGGACAGCAGGTCCGATAACACAATGACTTAAAAGGGTCCAGTTATAAATTAGACAGCCAAATACAAGCTACAATAATTCAACACTTAAAAATAACAAAAATCAACTCGGACACTGATAGCAAGATATGACATGACTAAGCATGACTAGCAAAACCTTGAAAATTTGTAGGAAAGCTACATTTAATCTTGTTTTTACAGTGATAAAGTTTTCCTAAAATCCTTTAAGAAATACAATATGTTGTTGAGATTTATATGTGGAAAAATCCCTTCCTCAAGAAAATTACATGATAATTGTTAGGATGAAGAAACGAATTTAAACAACAGATAAACATAATTAAATACACACACAACATAGACAAATGAAACACACATATTTATCGTGGTTCAGCAATTGCCTACATCCACATTGAAGCAGGGGAATCATAGATAAATCACCAATCTGGTATACACATATACACAGCTGCCAGCAGCTCCAGAATTAACCTCTACAAATGAATTACAATCAGCTCTTAAAGAGCTTGCAAAGAGAATATGAATAGCCAAGAGTTTTGGCGGCAAAAGGAAGGAGTCCGTTGGACTTCACTTCCAACAATAATATGAAAAGATGCATATGTGGAAAAATTATTATGTAATAGAGTTGAACATTGGCTGTAGCTATTTTGACTCCAATAACATCCAAACTGCATTGTGGTACATTTCAATAACCTTTGTGTTATACAAAAGTGGGGGGCAGCAGCTGTAGCGCTTCTGCCAAGCCTCCGAGCCTTTCTGTGTCTATTCTGCAAATTTTCTATCTGCATAACATGAAAGTTATGCATCGTACGACATTGCAATTTTGGAACCATATTAACTGTATCTGATAAACATAAAGAAACTCAAAACCTTGTCCATTATTAAGTAATAATATTTTCTATCACTTCATCTGCTCTATTATACATACATAGCTCACAATCATAAAAACATTAAATATTGAAATTAAATTCATACAAAAAATTTAATACCTATCAGTTTGTTATCTCTTTATCAATAAACTCAAATCTCTTTTATGTTTCAAATAATAAAGATAAGTAATATCTTATTCAAGATTGTATATTTTTTATAAAGTATCATTACATTTAAAAGGAGAATTTTTGTTAGATGTTGTAAATAGAGTTAGAAATGAAAAGTAAATTATTTCACCATTTGAATTCTTTTATAAATAAATTCTATGGGTATGATGAAATGGAGTAAACATTATTCTTTGTGATTTTTCAAAATTATGATACATAAAGATTGCAAAATAAGTAAAATGTAAGTCAAACTAACTAAAATATTTTCATTGTTCCCAAACAACCAAGAGAAGTAAAATAAAAAAAGGGATACACATATATTAGATTTTTTAATGCCCACCAAAATACCCTAGACAAATATAACCATCTAACATGCAAATAGAGATAAAAAAAAATTAATCATCAACAACTAGTGCAACATATACAACTAGAATACTCATATGCATTAAACACCCATCTACTAATATGTGCATGATCAACTAAAAACATAATCATATGAACTTATTATGCAAGCGGAAATAAATACAACTCATTAATTACATTCCCTAGGGTATGTCAATGTCATTACTTAACTACCATTTATTCTCAACAATCACCAATGAAATCAACATAAAAGAACATCCATTCATTTAACACGTTGTAATAAAACCAAATACCTCGAACATGTTCTAATATATTTCAAATGCCATTAATTCCTTTAGATTCATTTTAAAGCACTAATCCAAATGTTCCTAATTCCCAATTCTCTTATACATTATCATTCCTTTATTTCTAAAACATCTCCTATTACAAACTAAACCATTTCCTTTAATAGATTATTCGTCCATACCAACTTAGTACCAAATACATAAATATATCCAAATATAAGCAGAATAAGGAAATAACATCATTATCTATTCCATTCAAGACTAATCCAAGACATCATAAATCCAAATCCTTATTACCACAAATGAACACTATCCAAGATACAATAACATGTTCCATTACAAGAATCATGATCACAATCTATTACATTATTTTCCATTACATATGAATACATTATACTTTTACCACATAATACATAGTTTCCAATCTACAAATACTACTATCTCATGAATCCTACTAATGTAAATGTCACATGAATCATAATACATCAATCTGCTCCAAGAATCCATCTTTAACTGAAGATATTAAAAATCCATAACCACGTACAAGTCCATCCAATGAAGAACATCCCAATGGAAGAAGTCATCGAACCACCCAACCATGTGGAACCATAAGGAACCACCCACCATGCTACAGAGAATGACACAGGATCCCACACACACTCTAGATCTAGGTTGACACCTAACAAGGTAAGTGCACCAAGATGGGGAACAAAAAGGGGGGTATAAGTGGCCACTTTTTTTTTTTTTTTAAATGGGTAAACCTAAACTTCAAAGAGATATTTGAAGGTCATGCACTAAAATCTAGGAGGTGAAAAAAAATAAAAATTGTAGTGCTCTAAATACAGTTTCTATACTACTAAATTGTTTAAAAATTGGATAAGATTAAGAGGGTCAAACCTTTCACGCACAAAAAATTGTTCCTGATTTTTTCATAAAAATATAACATAGTTATTTTCGTGCGCTGCACAAAATATGAAGTTAGATTTACTAGTTTGCAAAACCCTTTGGTAGGATGATAGGTAAGAGTGAGATCTAGAAGTTGTGTATTTTTTTGTAATTTTCTATTGAGTATTTTTTTTAAATGATTTTTTGAAGTGACTGCGTCCTGAAAATTTGGTACCTGTTCATGCGCTGGGCATAACTTGCATCAAAATAATCGAAAATGAAAACTTCTTTTTTTAAAAGTGTATAGAATTTAGTGTAGAACAATATATGTTAATTTATTTTGAATTTGGTCAAGTACATTAAAATTTATTAAAAAAAATGGTAGACATATGTCTATGAGGACTGTCAAGGCATTGGTAAAGAAAATAAAGTTTACTATGCTAATGTTGTCCAAAAATAGAAAACCAAAATATGGTCAGAAAACTGAGAAGATGTGTAAGATTATGGTGGTAATCTTAGAGATAACCCACTTGATCATTTGTAAACCTGATGATGACAAAGTTGAGAAATCATGTTGGAAGATGAAAAACGTGTAAAGGGACAAAAATGGGGGGAAAATGGGCTTGCAAGCCTTAGGGTCATTTTCCAACCCTCTTACCAAGCCAAAACCCACACAGGTTTTGAAAAACAAAAAGTACTATTCACAATTCTTCATAACCCACATGGTTTTGAAAAACAAAAAGTACTATTCATAGTTCTTCATAACCCGCACGGGTTTTGAAAACCAAAAAGTACTATTCATAGTTCTACATAACCTATAGGGGTTATGTAGAACTAAAACCATTATTTTGTGTTTCAACAAATCTGTACGGGTTATGAAGACATAATAATGTATGCTTGTAAACTTAGCATTTACTACACATATGTACATACATACATATATAATATGTGTTTATGTATGTATATATGCATATCTAAAGTTATATATATATTAATATAGATATATGTATATATGTTTGTATACATGCATTGTCTCTCTTATTTTCCTCTCTCTCTCATCTTCCCTTCCCCATCACTGTATTTGTCTATTCTAAGCCCTAATTATCCTCCTTGAGTTCTATCTCATCTCTCTCCCCCCTCACACTTCTCTCTCTGTCGAGTCTCTCACCTTTTTCCTCCTTCTTGTTCTCTCTCTACCTCATGTCTCTCACCCTCTCATCCTTATCCTCCTCTCTCTCCTAACCCTCTCTCTCTCTCTCATCTCTCATTATCCTATCCTATTCCTCACCCTTTCCCCCCTTCTCTCTCTTTCTATCCCCCTCCCTCTCCCTTCTCCACCTCTCTCCCCCCTCTCCATATCTTACCCCTCTCTCTCTCTCTCTCCTCTCTCTCTCTCTCTCTCTCTCTCTCTCCCAGTTTCCTTTCTCTCTCCCCCCTCTCTCTCTCCCTCGCCCTCTCCTTATCCTATTCTCTCCCTCTCTTCCTATCTCATATTCTCTCTCTTACCCCTCTCTCCCTACTCACTCTCTCTCCTCTCTCTCTCTCTCTCTCTCTCCTTTTCTAAATCTCCCCTCTCTCTCTCTCTCCCTCTGCTTATATCCAAATCTCCCTCTCTCCTCCCTCTCCCACCATACCTCCTCTCCTTATCCTTCTCTCTCTCTCTCCTCTCTCTCTCCTCTCTCTCTCACTCTCACTCTCTCTCCTCTCTCTCCCCCCTCTCCTTTTTTCCAATGTCCCTCCCTCCCCCACTCCTTATCCAAATATTCTTTCTCTCTCTCCTTATCCTATTCTCTCCATCTCATCCTATCCCCTATTCTCTCTCTCTCTCTCTCTCTCCTCTCTCTCTCTCTCTCTCCTTTTCCCAAATTCCCATTCTCTCCCTCTTCCCCTCTCCTTTTCCCAATCCCCCCTCTCTCTCCCTCTCCCCCTCTCCTTTACCCAATCTCCCTCTCTTTCTCTCTCCCCCTCTCCCCCTCCATCCCACCTCTCTCTCTCTCTCTCTCTCTCCTCTCTCTCTCTCTCTCTCCCTATCCCTATATCTCTCCCTCTCTTCCTATCCCCTTCTCTCTCTCCCTCTCCTTATCCTATTTTCTCTCTCTCTCTTCTCTCTACTCTCTCTCTCTCTCTCTCTCTCCTCTCTTATCCTATTCTCCCTCTCTTCTATCCCTTATTCTCTCTCTCTCTCTCTCTCTCTCCTTTTCCTAATCTCCCTCTCTCTCCCTCTCCCCCTCTCCTTTTCCTAATCTCCCTCTCTCTCCCCCTCCCCTCCACCCCTCCTCCTTATCCTACTCTCTCTCTCTGTCTCTCTCTTCCCCCTTCTCTTTCTTTCCCTATCTCTCCCTCTCTTCCTATCCCCTTTTCTCTATCTCTAACTCTCTCTCTATCCCCCTCTCCTTATCCTATTCTATCCCTCTCCTTCTACTCCCTACTCTCTCTCTCTCTCTCTCTTCCTCTCCCTCTCTTAATCCTATTCTCATCCTCCCTTCTCTCTCTCTCTCTTCTTTTCTTGAATCTCCCTCTCTCTCCCTCTCCCTCTTCCCCTCTCCTTTTCCCAATCTCCCCTCTCTCTTCCCTCTCTCTCCCTCTCCCCCTCTCTCCCTCTCCCTCCACCTCCTCCTCTCTCTCTCTCTCTCTCTCCTCTCTCCTATCCCCTATTCTATCTCTTACCCCCTCCCCCCTCTCTCTCTCTCTCTCTCTCTCTCTCTCTCTCTCTCTCCCCACTTCCTATTTGGTTCCTAGTTTTATAAAACTCTCTCTCTCTCTCCCCATCTCCCCACTTCCTATTTGGTTCCTAGTTTTATAAAACTCTCTCTCTCTCTCTCTCTCTCTCTCTCTCTCTCTGTTCTTTTCTGAATCTCCCTCTCTCTCCCTCTCCCTCTCCCCCTCTCATTTTCCCAACCTCCCTCTCTCTCCCTCTCCCCCTCTCTCTCCCTCCCTCCATCCTTCTCTCTCTCTCTCTCTCTCTCTCTCTCTCTCTCTCTCTCTCTCTCTCTCTCTCTCTCTCTCCATCTCCCCACTTCCTATTTGGTTCCTAGTTTTATAAAACTCGTACGGGTTATGTAAAACTAAGACAAAAAAGTTTTGCATAACCCGTAGGTTTCTAAAAATTATAATGTTCCTCAAAACCCGTACAGGTTTTGAGGAACTTTTCATTTTTTATTATAAAATATAATGTTCCTCAAAACTAGTACGGGTTTTGAGGAACTTTTGATTTTTTATTATAAAATATAATGTTCCTCAAAACCAGTATGGGTTTTGAGGAACTTTTAATTTTTTACTACAAAATATAATGTTCCTCAAAACCAGTACAGTTTTTGAGGAACTTTTGAAAAAACAATTAAAAAATATAATGTTCCTCAAAACCAGTACGGGTTTTGAGGAACTTTTTGTTTTTTAATTGTTTTTGGCTAGGCTTGGTGTTACCAAGCCTAGCACGTTTTTTAATTTTCAGAACATGCACAGGTTATGAAAAATTTCTTTTTTTTTGCATGTGGCCACTTTTTTGTTCACCATCTTGGTGCACTTACCCAACAACCAAAAGATACAACTGAAACCTCCACAAGGAAGAAACCACATGAACAATACTCCAATCACATCACAAGGCTAACACAAAAGCATAAAACATCCAGAGGTACCACAACAACAAGGCATAAGGAACTAGGATCCACATGTAGGGAAGAGTGTCATCACATGCTATCACCAAAATAGTAAAGGATATCCTACGTAAGGATATCTCTTTTATGTTTCAAATAATAAAGATAAGTAATATCTTATTCAAGATTGTATATTTTTTATAAAGTATCATTACATTTAAAAGGAGAATTTTTGTTAGATGTTGTAAATAGAGTTAGAAATGAAAAGTAGATTATTTCACATATTTAAAAATATCATTTGAATTCTTTATAAATAAATTCCATAGGTACGATGAAATGGAGTAAACATTATTCTTTGTGATTTTTCAAAATTACGATTCATAAAGATTGCAAGATAAGTAAAATATAAGTTAAATTAACTAAAATATTTGTCATTGTTCCCAAACAACCAAGAGAAGTAAAATAAAAAAAGGGTTAAACATATATTAGATTATGTAATGCCCACCAAAATACCCTAGATAAATATAACCATCTAACATGCAAATAGAGATAAAAAAAAATTAATCATCAATAACTAGTACAACATATACAACTAGAATACACATATGCATTAAATATCCATCTACTAATATGTTCATGATCAACTAAAAACATAATCATATGAACTTATTATGCAAGTGGAAATAAATACAACTCATTAATTACATTCTCTAGGGTATCTCAATTCCAATACTTAACTATCATTTACTCCCAACAATCGCCAATGAAATCAATATAAAAGAACATCCATTCATTTAACACGTTGTAATATAACCAAATAACCAAATACCACGAACAAGTTCTAATATATTTCAAATGCCATTAATCCCCTTAGATTCATTTCAAAGGACCAATCCAAATGTTCCTAATTCCCATTTCTCTTATACATTATCATTCATTTATTTCTAAAACATCTCCTATTACAAACTAAACCATTTCCTTTAATAGATTATTCATCCATACCAACTTAGTACCAAATACATAAGCATATCCAGAGAGAAGCTTGTTAAAAGGTTCTAGCATACCTAATGATATTTTTAAGATGTGTGATGAGGTATCAAGATATATATGTGTATGAGCTTGAATGTGTAAGAAATCATTAGCGAATTTCATATTTCTGATAGTGTGGTGATCAGAGGAGTTCTGAGATGAAGTATATGTGATGTTTTAATGTTCTGAAGTGGATCTTATCAAACACTGAAGGTGTTATACTAAGATCTTTTGTACTTGTTGTCTCCCTAACAGTTGCAGCAAGAAAATCCTCTTACAAGGTCACTCCTAATAGGGTGCAGTCGGATCCTAACACGTCTTATCATTAAATCCTCTAACTAGGTGACACATTAACTTGTGTTTGCAAATCACAGTAACTTGGGTAGCTCCTAACAGGGTTGGTCCTCACAAGCCTTATTATATAGCTCTTAACCGGGCTTAGACATTTCTAACAGGGTGTGCCCTTAACCGGATGTTGTAGATCATAACCAGTCATATCTCTATGCTACAGATAGTGGATCTTTGTGGGTTCTAACTCCCATTGTGGTTTTTCCCATTTTGTTTTTCCATGTATAATCTCGTGTGTCATGTGGTTTATGATTTATGTGGTGATTGCTTACTTGGTGTTATTTCTTATATGCCTATTGAGTTTTAAGTTGGTGAAATTGATAATCAGATTTGTATTGTTTTTACTTGCACTAATTCACCCCCCCTCTTAGTGCCTTATAAGTTCATCAATTGGTATTAGAGCCTAACTTCCTTAAGGCTTAATCTCTTGGAAGGGATCTCTAATCCTAAGGAAAATATGGGGGAATGAATGAGTTACCGAGAGATGGCTAAGGAACTTGTAGAAACCAAGGAAGATCTACAAACCCTAAGAGGCAAGTATAAGACATTACTAGCTAAAAAGAAAGAATTGGCCGAACAATTGTTGGAGATCAATGAAAGTATCTCTTCTTATGGAGAAAACATAGATACATTGGTTGTGGAAGTGGAGAAACTAAATGGTGAGAAACTTAACCTGAGGAGATAGCTTGAAGCCCTTACAATCTAGATGAGTCGAAGCCCTTACAATCTAGATGAGTCAAGAACTTGAAGCTAAGAGGGTAGCTGAAGACAAGATCAAAGAGAAAGATCATGAGATCTATAAGATAAATCAAGAAAATGGCACTCTATATGCACATTGACTTGAGAAGAAAGAAGAGAAATAAGAAATCAAAGAAGATCTTGATATAGAAATGTCTCTAGAGAGACTCTTATGAATCAGAATGAAGATCTTACTAAAGGGCTTGAAGAAGCTAATGAGAAGCTTGCAAAATTCAATAAGAGTTCTACCATGCTGGATGAATGGATCCAATCTTAGAGCATGAATGGTGATACATCTGGGTTGGGATACAATACATTTGATAAATTAGAACCTTTGAGTACCAAGAGAAACATATATGAAGGTAAAACAACTCCTAAGGCTCAGAAACCTACCAGTAAGAAAGCTTACAAACTTGTTTGTTTTAATTGTCATAAACCAGGACATATTGCTAATGTTTGTAGAAGCAGATCTAATGCTAATGCTGGTTATAGACCTAATACTAGATATGTGCCTAGAAAATTTGAAGGTTATTGTTATACATGCAACATGTATGGGCATAGATCTAGCGAATGCATGTATGGAGCTAATTATTGAACACCTCATATGAATCCAATAATTGTTGGTGATTGGAGAAGGAATTTCAATGATCGGAGAAGCACTAATTGGCAAAGACCCTATGTTAACTGGTCTAGTCCTTATGAGATGAAAAATAATCAATATGATTTGTTTCATCTGCAACAATTATGGACATGTGGCAATGAACTGTAGAAGAAGGATAGGTAGGGGCAATGCAAGACCATGGAGAGCATTTGGAATGGCATGTTATCATTGTAACAAACCGGGAAACATTGCTAAGTTTTGCAGAACACAGAAGAACCAACCAGTGAATCATTCTGCAAACTGGAAAGGAAAACAAAAAGTTGATATTGAAGGAACTAGAGTTGAGATGAATAAAACTTGGAAGAAGAAGAGTGATGACAAACCATCTGAGGAATCAAATTCTTCACCTAGTGTAGAGAATCCATCACCGACAAACTAAGTTGTTTTTACAACTTGGGGTGAGAATATTGTCAAATATTGAGATGAACCCCTGGATGAAGTACTGTAAGTTAAATCTGCATATTTTGATGCATTTTGATGTTTATAAGTCTTTTTGAATTATAACCGGTAAATATCATTGAGTCTTATCAACCGGTAATATACTTAAAAGTGTTTTAAGGTGTTTTAGGGTTTTGTCAGTTAAAGCATTTAAAGCAGTAGTTTGAAAGAAAATAAAAAGAACATTTTGAATTTCATTTCTCACATTGTGATCTTGAGAGCATTTGGCGAATGAACAGAGAAAAGAAAAGTTTGTGATTGCAGCATTCAATGTGTTCAGCAGAGATCTGATGTGATCGTTAGTGCATTTTGTATCAGTGATCAAGTGTTGAAGGTTTTTGATGGTGTAAAACCCTAGTTCAGAAGAAGGAAAGGTATTTATTAGTGAATCTTACTCTTTGCTTCTAGATTTTTCATATTTTAGTATGGATACTCTACATCTTGTTAATGTGACCGAGAGGCCATGACTAGAGTTCAAACGTCATCCTTTCAAATCTGAAGAAATAGACCTTGTTGGTGCCCTATCTAGCATACCGTATGGATTTTTGCATGTTGAGGATGTCAGATCATTTTATCACTACAAACTAGAGGACATGGGTGTATCAATTATTCATGATCAATATAGATCATTGTGTGATAACAAGGGCATACAGAAAGAACAGTTTAAGAGTATCATCGAGAAAGGGTTCCATCATGCAATCAACTTCATTAATGATTTTGATAATGAGTTAGTCATATTTGTTTTGAGTTTCATTCATGATCAATTTATGTGGTTGGATTGACCGCATAAAATAACCAAGGAAGTCATCCATGCAGTAACTAGATTTTGTTCAACTGGTGAAGTACCCTTACTCAGATCTGTACCCAAGAATGATGCTGGGAAGTTGACATGATCAAAATGGGATGGTGGAGCAATGACAATAAACAAAATCAATGATCCAGTTGTGAAATATGCCTCTATGGTGATCGGGTATAGGATTTACTATTCAAGCAGAATGAACAGCATACTGGTAGCAACTATTCATGATGCTTGTCGGATGGTAAAAGAGAACGTTGACTATGATTTGGCAGAGGCAATAAGAAGTCAACTGATGGTGAATCTATAAGTTGTGAAGAAAGACAAGAAGCTGAGATTCAAATTTGGACAATTGATTTTAGGATTTTTTTTCTATTTCAAAAACTAGTTCCCTGGTATTGGAGATGTTTAATGGAGTGAAGGTACCCTTGCACTACTACAAATTAAGAATAGTATTAGGATGCTAAAGGATAAGTTTTATAATATTTCTTGGGGTTACTTCAAGGAATTTCAAAAGAAAATTCATCTTAGAGAGCGTATACCAGCAGAAGTAGTCAACCAGTATGAGAAGACAATTTGTTTCATGGTGGATACAAATACATATATGATGGAAGCAGTTATCCCTAGAACCACATGGGTATTACCTATGGGATATGAGGTAGACAATGATCTCCTCATTGCTTACGCTAATCATTTATTAGAGCAATCGATGGATACCACTGCAAAGAGATTTGGGACATACAAAGAAAAATCACTACAAGTTCACTCTGAGATGCAGAGACCAGTGATTGCAAAGAAGATAAGGAAGGAGGTAGAAGCATTCGTTGAGTAGGAATGATTTACAAAAGAGAAGATAGAAGCAACTAGGGAAAAGCATGCAGTAGAGAAAGGTGAAGTATCTAGTGTACCTATCAGTACACCTACCAGTATGACTAGAGCTGCAAAAGCCAAAGCAGCATAAAAGAAGTGGAAGAAGACAAATCGGCAAAATCACAAAGAGGTAAACCATCTAAAATTCAGTTTTGGAGAAAGCATAAAACTGTTGATCTACCTACTACACCAGTACAAACCAAAAAGAGGAAGAAGAAACAAGCCCACAAACCGACAAATGCTGAAGAGGCTACTGAATTAGATGAGGAGAAAAGAGTACTTAGAGAAAGTGTTAAGAAGCCTAAGGTAGCCAGTAAGGGCAAATCACCTAAGAAACCATTTACATTAGAAGACTTTTTCAATAGAATGGTTCAAATAATTAAGGATTATGGAATATACAAAGGTTTGAACACATTGTTTATTCATTTATCTGAAAGTCAACAAAGGGAGATTGAAGATGCAATCATCTTTAGTATGAATAAATTTAGCAAATCCCTCATTGAGCTACAAGGGTAGATTCCAAATTCTTTGTATAATCTTATTGATCCAAAGTGGCGGGCTGCCATTAGGCAAGACAAAGAATTCATTGATTACATATTTAAGCACCTGCAACCAAAAGAAAATGAAGAGGAGATTGAAGCAATAAAGGTTAATGCAAAGGCATCATTTAGATCCAAAAAGAGATTAACAAGAATGTTAATAGGAGAGACCAATTCAATCCAGAAAGAGACTGAGATTTTGATCAAGAAAGATTTAGGTCTCATCCCAGATGAAGAAGAGAAAAATAAGTTGAGGAGGATAGTTCTGAAAGCTTCAAGTCAGAAGAACTTCCTAAAGGTGTTAAGATCACAGATTTTGAACCGGATAACAAGTGTATGCAAGATGGTCTGATTGATATTGAATAGATATTCATTCCTGATGATAAAACCTAGGATAATGTTGACAATACTATTGGTAACATAGATGTATTTGATATTGATGTTCACATGTTTGAACAACATGAGTAGCAAGAGGAACAAGTGGAGAATAAAATTGAAGAAAAGAGCTTTGATGAGCCACCGGTGAACACACAGCTTAATGATACTCAAACCCCATCGATAAGTGTAAATGTTGATGACAGTCAAAAGGAAAAGACTAATGAGGAAGTACCAATGAATGAAAAAAATGTGGAAACTCAACCACCACCGGTCAAGGACACCACCAAAGAAGAGAAGACAAAAGAGGATAAGATTGAGAAGGAGAAAACAGAGAAAGAAAAGGCAGAGAAAAAGGAGACAAAGGAGAAGAAAATAATTGATGATGATGATGACGACTCGGTGAGCATTAAAGGACCTATTGATATGGACAATCCAAGTTCTTCTCAATTGATGGAGATTGCAATAGCAATGCAATCTAGAGCTCAAAAGAAGAGAATAAAGGAACAACAGAGAGAGGCAGAGACAATTAAGACAACAATTGATATTTTATCTAGTCTCCTACTGGATACTGAATTTTTTGTCATTCCCATTGACAAACTTGGACAGTTGGTTACCGATGTCTGAGATCAACTCAAGGCTTTTGAAGATGCAACATACATATTAGTTGAAAAGGATTACAAGAAGAAAAGGACAAAACATCTGATGTCTGAGAAAGATAAAGGTAAGGTAGCACTTACGGTTAATAAAGACTTGTTGAAGAATGCACTAGAAACTAGAGGAAATATTCTGGCTATTGTTTCAAAGTTTTCACTGTTTTGTGCTGACTTGAAGGAGAAAAGGGAAGATGCTAAGAAAGAACTTGAAATCTTAAGTGAAACATTTAGGCCACTGAATGCCTCAACTATTCATTTTGGTAGATTAGTTGTAGACTTACACCACAAACTTCATGTGTATGAACATGGGCAGGTCAAATAGGTAAGATCATTAAAGGATCTCTAGACTCAACTTATTCCTAAAGTGGAAATTTTATAGTGAGCATAAAAGGAGTCAGAGGCTATTTTGGCTACACTTGAGATGAGCACAGTTGATGCAATGGAGGAATTATCAGGATAGATAAAGACACATGTTGAGATTACCAACACATTGTTAGAGACATGGGATAATGATCTCAAACAGTTGAAGTTTCATTTCAGTGACGCTTTTTCTAAAAATTTCTTTGTAAAAATTTTATGACTCTTATATCTATATATGCGTTGATGCAAATTTTGATGTAAAATGTATATACATTTCATGTATTTTACTTATTTATTTGGCATTGTTGTCAAAGGGGGAGTAATAGTTAACAGTCAGTCAAAATTTTGGATGTAATGTAAAGGGGGAGTAATATGAGTAATTGCTAAGGGGGAGTACATGTCATATAGTCAATATTTGTATTGCACACTTAGCTGACAAAAAAAAAATCCTAAGTGTTGCCATCAATGCCAAAGGGGGAGATTGTTGGCATTTGATCATTTGGTCTGAACCAGTAATTGTTTGTTTGCTTGTTGCAACTGGTACATGTTTGATTAGATTGTTTTATGATGATTATGTTGTATGTTTTCATTGATGGCAACTATGTTTCTACAGTCATCTGAGTCCTATAGTTCAACCAACAAGGCTTAACCTGTAAGCAGAGATAGTTATATCATAACCTTAATTAGGACTTTTACCGGTAAAAGACAGAAATAATAATATTCCGACAACTGGTACAGGAAATTTATGAATAATGAGATGATGCAGTTTTTTAGAAGCAATGAAGACTGGTAGATGAAGTTATGTATGTGGCCACATGTGGTGATTTGATCAGATGAACGAGATTTTATTGACGGAGCAAGTATTCTGACTGAGACTTAACTGGTAGTGATAAAAACCACTCAGATCAGTAAAATGACACATAATTGGATTTGTTATGTTGGTGGCCGACATAACTAAGGCGTGTAATGCAAGATTGTCTAGATACATTGAACCTAGGGAATTGTTACATGGTTCTAGCTAACCTAATGATATTTTTAAGATGTGTGATGAGGTATGAAGATACATATGTGTATGAGTTTGAATGTGTAAGAAATCATTAACAAATTTTGTATTTCTGATAGTGTGGTGATCAAAGGAGTTCTGAGATGAAGTATATGTGATGTTGTAATGTTCTGAAGCAGATCTTATCAGACAATGAAGGTGTAATACTGAGATCATTTGTACTTGTTGTCTCCCTACAGTTGCAGCAAGAAAATCCTCTTAAAAGGTCACTCCTAACAAGGTGCAGTCGGATCCTAACAGGTCTGATCATTAAATCCTCTAACCGAGTGACACAGCTCCTAACAAGGTTAGTCCCCATAGGCCTTATTGTATAGCTCTTAATTGGTCTTAGACACTTCTAACAGGGTGTTCCCCTAACTGGGTGTTGTAGACCTTAACTGGTCAGATCTCTATACGACAGATAGTGGATCTTTGTGGGTACTAACTCCCACCATGGTTTTTCCCATTTGGATTTTCCACGTATAATCTCTTGTGTCATGTTGTTTGTGCTTTATGTGGTTATTGCTTACTTGGTGTTATTTCTTATATGCCTATTGAGTTTTAAGTTGGTGAAATTGATAATAATCAGATTTGTATTGTTTTTACTTGTACTGATTCACCCCCCCTCCCTCTGAGTGCCTTATAAGTTCATCAAAGCATAATAAGGAAATAACATCATTATCTATTCCATTCAAGACTAATCCAAGACATCATAAATACAAATCCTTATTACCACAAATGAACACTATACAAGATACAATAACATGTTTCATTACAAGAATCATGATCACAATCTATTACATTATTTTCCATTACATATGAATATATTATCCTTCTACCACATAATACATAGTTCCCAATCTATAGATACTACTATCTCATGAATCTTACTAATGTAAATATCACATGAATCATAATACATCAATCTGCTCCAAGAATCCATCTTTAACTGAAGAGAAAAAATCTATAACCATGCACAAGAGCATCCAATGAAGAACATCCCAATGGAAGAAGGTATCAAACCACCCAACCATGTGGAACCATAAGGAACCACCCACCATGCTACGAAGAATGACACAAGATCCCACACACACTCTAGATCTAGGTTGGCATCTAACAACCAAAAGATACAACCAAAACCTTCACAAGGAAGAAACCACATGAACAATACTCCAATCACATCACAAGGCTAACACAAAAGCATAAAACATCCAAAGGCATCTCAACAACAAGGCATAAGGAACTAGGATCCACATGTAGGAAAGAGTGTCATCACATGCTATCACCAAAATAGTAAAGGATATCCTAGGTAAGAGGAGTTGAAGCTCCTTGTTCCTAACATCCATGATACACATGTGGAACCATCTCAACCTTTGAGGAGATTAAGGGAGTTCAGTTTATCAGTTAATAGATCTTCCCAAACCTCATCCTAAGTCTATACAATTACTCTAGGCCATGAGATGGGGCACCACCAATACATTTCTTATCTTGTTAAGTTGTATTACTACTACCCAGCCCACCTAAGATTAATTTATTATGTTATCACTTGATTATTACAATAAAATTCCAATGAGCTATCCAAATGGTCTAGATTTGGGCTCCTCAACACAAGGAATCCTAGAGGTCCATTCCTCATGACCTCTGCAGACTCATGGAAGCCTACTCTCCTTAATCATGCTCCTAGACCATAGAGTAGCTACATATACAACAAGGAGGCTCATACAAATGTATTCCACAAATGACATCCATACAAGATTACATATAGATATATAAATCAAATCAATAACCACAAAGCCATAATATCAAATTACATGAAGTAACCAAGATCTTCATAAATAATCAAGAGCAAGGCATAATTCCCTCTTGCTCAGCCATAAGCAACACATTCCTCCACAACAAGGCAATTTAACCATCTTGTTAGAGCTATAAGATGATATAATATCCAATCTGAACACTACCAATACTAGAAAACACAAGAATACCAAAATATAGCCTCTGGTACAAAATATGGACTGAAGAAAATCAACACAAGAAGCCAAAATCATCCCAAAATTGAAGTAACAACAAAACAACACATTTGTACAAATTTTTTGGTGCATATATGGTTTGTTGCGCATACAAGATCTCTTGTAGTTCATACAAGATCTGTAGTGTATTCAAAACATCTTGTAGCACATCCAAAACCTCCTGTAGCGCATCCAAAACCACTTGTAGTGCATACAAGATCTCCTGTCGTGCATACAAGATCTCCTGTCACACATACTAGATCTCTTGTCGCCCATAAAAAATATCCAATAGCACATCTAGAAGCTCCTGTAGTGCATCCAAAACCTCTTGTAGCACATCTAGTAACTCATGTAGCACATTTAGTAGCTCCTATAACAAATTTAACTCAGACATAAGGAAACTCAGAAAAATGAAAATATAAAATTACGATAACACCCAAATTTACATTGGGTATACAATATGATGCGATTAATCAACTAAAAGAGGTGCATAACATATTAAAAGCCAAGAAAACATACAAATACAAATACAATAATCAATCCCAGTTATTGCAAGCATTTTGGGTTCAATCACAGAAGCTTCTTCCGGCAAAACAACTCTCAAGAACATCATTAAAACACAAAGAAGGGCAATAAGGCTGCCCAACAAGTGGAAAAAGAGAGAACCATCATAACATTCAGACAAACTCTACAAGAATGGTAGTAATAAAGACTTCTAAGGAACATTGAATGCATGGGAAACTTATAACATTACACTAGATAAACAACCAAGTATGGATTCATGGTAGACATAAATAAATCTAGACTATGCATATATATTTAGAATAACAATTCCCCAAAGTTTCATATGCCTATATTCATATTTATAAAATCATATAATCAATTCTATAGTAATCCAAATTTCTCCTGATAGACAATCTTTTCACAGGCACGATACAAACATTCTTTTCAAAAGAAAATACAATAAAAGGAGAATTTCAACCAACCTAGAATGTAGAATTTAGGGACAAGAAAATATAAAGAAGAGCAATCCAATTCACAACCAACCAAGCCAAGCCAAAATCCAAGATCTTCAATTGCACAAAATTTCCCGAGAAGGCCAATGCTCGACAATGCTCAAAAAACTCATTAAATAGAATATCATTCAAAAACCATAGAATAGGTCAGCCAATCAAAATAATTAGGAATATAATATTTCACACCAACCCCTATCCAAATTTGAGGCAAGAAATATAAAATAGTATTAATTAAGTTACCCAAAACTCTCAACCAATAATAAAATAGGGTACTGATAGGTAGGATAAATAATATTCGAATAACTAAAAGGGGTCAAAAGGGATTTAAATAATAAGAATATCCTAAAAAAATAAATAAACCAAATGGGAAATAATATAATTACCCAATCATATATTAAACCACAAATCTCAATAATAATTAAACAATAACAAATAATAAAACAAAAGGACCAATTAAATATTAAATCACAATAAATAAATACAAAAGCTCACCAATAAAATAATTAAATCAAATAATGTAAATGCTCAAATAAATATTAAATCATTAATTGAATATAATCCTTAATAAAATAATCACACATAAATATTTAAATATTATTACCATCTAATAAATTAATTTAACATTAATAAACTTATTTAAGTTAATTAATTAATTAATAGTTTAATCAACCAATAACCACAACTCCTCAAAACAACCAAACATAGGGTAACATAAGATACTACATGACACCACAAGATAACTCTAACCACAAAACTAAGACTAACATGATACCATCTAAACCTAGAGTGTAGAATGGGATCTCATGTCACCTCTGATCAACTTGCCATTGGGATGAAGACACGCCCAGACCTATGAAGCTAGGTGAAGTCGATGTCTAGTACCTGCAAACCTGTCACCACCAATTCATGTACCACAACATATATATCATGAAATAGTCAAACAAGTGAAAGAGAGTCGCAATGTCATATCATGCTCATGAATGAGTGGTATGACATCATCCCTAACACAACCACACTAAAAGATAATCATGACAACCAAGCACTACCATAATAATCATATCAAATGTAACCATGAAGTGGTGCAAGAACACCTTAGTCATATTGATGCCTTATAAAGGATTTTTGTCATGATTTCTTGTTTTAGTATTGTGTCAAGTTGTAATAAGGTCCTAAGGACCATTTTTTGTCATTTCAATCCATTTGTAATCACTTCAAATCAATTTGTAAGGCCTTTGATGCCATTTGAGTCATATAGTCCTACAAAGTCCTAATTGGTCAACATTCATCAAGTCACTCCAAGTGTGTTCAAAATGAGTGGAAATGATGTAATTGGTGTCATATGGTCTATTTTTACATGTTTTAGGGGCAGCTATGAATTTTTGAGTCAATTTGTATTGAAGATCAAAAAAATTGTAAAAGTTGCTAAAGTTGTTTGTCAACTTTTTCAGCTTTCTAATGCATATTTGAGTTCCAATAGTTACCCATTCAAAAATCAGTTGGGAATAGTTGTAGAAGGTATTAGTTGGTATCAATATCCTTCCCCAAGTCGAGGCAAGGTTGATTTGTAAGTTTAAAAGAACTTTCAATAAAAAATATCTCTATTTTCCTATAATTTTATGTTAATTTGTTGCTCTCGGGCTTGGTGCATATGGACAACATATTGTACGGTCTGGAGGATAACATGGTTGGATAGAGGGGTGAAATAAATTTCATTTGGAAGTTATTTTATGTAAATCCATTAATTGTTTAGCGATTTGTTGAATTTTTACTAAAAACAGTATGAAACCCTCACTATCTAGGGTTTGGACACTAAAATGCATGTAACTTCACATTCCACCATTGGAAAAATCTAATTCCTAGTGGATTGTTAGTGTTAGAATTCATCTTGAAGATGAAATTGGTTAAGGTCAAATGGAGGTGTTTGGAATGAGATATGGCAATCCCTAGTCATCTCTATGTGACAAACCTAGAAATTGTGATTTTGATTGCAAATTGGAATGATGGGTCAAATTTATGGGGTTTGATCACTGGAAACCTATGAAATCCTTGGTTTGGCATATAATTTTGCATGTTTGGACCACTAGTTGTCAAGTGGTATGACTTTTGAGGGTGGATGCTTTGGAAAATGGGGCTATTTGAGCCCCTATAATAGTGACAAATTCAGTTTTGAGCATTTTGTTTTAAAGGAACTGTTGGCCATTTTGTGGAATTTATTATGTATTGCATTGATGTTTTATCATTGATGCCAACACTAGTTTTTTGGATGCTTTACTGGCACCCTTTTGGTCCCAGTAGGTTGAGTAGTTTCTGGTTGGTTTGGATCCGCCATGATCCGGTAGGCTCCGGTATGATTTGGTTATGGAATTGGCGTATTCATGATACTCATGTTCATATTCAGTCAGTTGGTTTTGGTTTGGTGATTGGATGCTATCATGTTTTCTTGGAAGCTTGGCTTGTGGTTCTGACGAGGGTTTCATCGGTAAAGCTTTTGATGAAGATCTTTGGTGATATGCATAAGTGATGTTGGTGCAACTTCTGGTGGAGATTCAGGATGTTGTTGGCAATCATGTTTGGGACTTGGTGGTTGGAGATCATTTCTTTAGTGTGTGGACCTATATTGGGTCCCAGTTGATCTAGGTTATGGATCGGCTTAATGTAACATGTGGATTGGACCTTTCGATGGGTTTCTAGGATGTCTTATGTATTGGATATTATTTGTTTGGTCTAAGGACAACATGTTTTGTAATTATGTAATTGGTTTATTGTCTAGTGGCCGACCTGATTATTTATGGTCGAGGGTTTGTATATATAGATGTAAGATATCATTGTAGATCAGATATAGGAATGGGATATGGATATGTAATGTGCAAATAATGTAATATCATTCAGGCAGAGGATTTGGTTGATCATTGAAGATCAAATTGGGTTTATGTAAGAGGATTTAGTCCTCTGGTATTGACCTTAACCAGAATTGTACTCAGGCATAAGAGATGTTATCTTTGCAGTTCAAACACTTCTCGAGATTGTAGTCTAGATTTCTATGTAGTCAGTGAGACTCCTTTTGTGATGAGCAGTGCGCTCTAGGTTGTTGGCCTTCCTGCAAGTGTTGGCCCCTCAATTGTAATTCACATACTTACTACAAAAATATCATCTGAATTTGGGTAGGCTTCTCACCGTGGCTTTTCCCTTTACCGGGTTTTCCACGTATAAATCTCGGTGTCATGTGGATGGTATTTATTCTATGACTATTGTTTATGCTTAATTGATTTAATTGTTATTCTAGTATTTGATTTAAGCATTCCAGTATTAATGTATTGGGTTCCGGTATTAAATTTTTAACTACTTAAGGTTCTGGTAATCTGTGACAACTGATTCACCCCCCCCCCCCTCTCAATTGTCTTCTGGTTATTTGAACTATCTAACAATTGGTATTAGAGCTTTGGTCCTCTCTGTAGAAAGCTTAACCTCTTGAGGAAGATCCTATGGTGACTAATAGTTCAAGTTCATCCAGTTCATCTGGAGCTACCTTTCGGAGAGATATTCCTAGGCTTGATGGAACAAATTACATAGTATGGAAGATTTAGATGGAGAATCATCTGAGATGTCTTGGCAAGGAGATTTGGGAGATCACTAAGAATGGTGTCACACCTTATAATTTGACATCTGACAATCCTCCTCCAGCAAACCTAGATAAGGAGCTTGAGAATGTGTAGAGAAAGAGAATCCCTCTTGTGTGCACTCTTTGATTAGCAAATAATGGGATTGACTGACAAATCATCTGAAAAGGCTATATGGGATAAGTTGGAGACTCTTAATGAAGGTGACCCTATAGTGAAGATTGCTAATCTTGATTGTTATCAGGTGAGATATGAAAACCTGAAGATGGAAGAAAATGAAAGGATTGCTGCATTCATGGAAAGAGTAAATGAGATTGTTATGGGAATTCAATGTTGTGGTGGAAGTCTGAGTGAAGATTAAATTATTTCTAAAGTCTTGAGAGCCCTACCATCGGCTTACAAGATGAAGGCTACTACTATTAATGAATTGAGAACAATGGATAATATATCTATCAACAAAGATACCTTGGTTGGGAAATTATCTTCTTTTGACCTTGAAGAATGTGGACCTTTTGGAACTATGAAGACTGAACCTGCTTTTCATGCATCTGCATCAGCAAACGGTAAGCAAGATTGGAAATCTTTGTATGCAAATGAATTGGATGTATGAAGAGAGAAGATGATGAGTTTGAGCAACTTGAAGCACTATTTGCTAGAAGAGTACCTAAAGGACCGATAGGAAGTAAGTATGAAGAAAAAACACATTTTAAATGTTTTGCATGTAATAAGATTGGTCATTTTGCATCTAGATGTCCTGAAAGGAATTCAAGATTTGAAGAAAGAGTTAGAATATTTTTTAAGCCTAACCTTGGATATCAGCACAAGTATAAGTACAAGAAAAATAGATACAATTCATGCTACATAGCGGATGAGGAAGGCATTACTGATTATGATGATGAACCGACAAAAGAATCTTCTAGTGGTTCTAAAAATGGGAAGGAATGGATGTTCCTGGCTATCAAGGAAGATGTTTCAGCACTGGAAGAGAATGTACCTGAAGAGAAGGCACTCGCTGCTAAATTGAATACAAGGATGAATGGGTAATTTACAGTGATTGTTCACATCATATGACTAGAGATAAAGGGAAGTTTCTATCTTTGCAAGAATTTGATGGCAGTCTGGTTAGATTTGGAGATGACAAATCATGTATGATCAAAGGAAAAGGAACTATATCATTGGATGGTAAGAATAATACTGACAATGTTTATTATGTTGAATGTTTAAGGCATAATCTTTTGAGTGTGGACAATTGGTGGATATGGGATTTCATTTACAGTTCAAGGAAGGAAAATGTAAAATCATTAATAGATCTGGTTTGGAGATTGCAACCAGTACACAGACAAAAGGTAATATATTTCATTTCAATTCTGGTGAGAAGACATGTTTGATTACACAAATTGATGAGAGTTGGCTATGGCATTAAAGGATGTGTCATGTGAATTTTGATTGCATTGTGAAGATTAGTTCAACAAAGGCAATTAGAGATATACCTAAGATTATGAAGCCCTAATCCGGTATGTAAAGAATGTCAAGTGGGGAAAGAGGTCAGAACCTCTTTTAGGAGTATACAAGATAAATCTAATGAAGCTCTTGATCTTATTCATACTGATTTGTGCGGCCCTGCTAGAGTTAAAAGTTTTCAAGGTGATAGATATTTCATGCTAATCATTGATGATTATTCTAGAATGTTGTGGGTTACTTTTCTAAAGGAAAAATCTAAAGCATTTGAAAAGTTTAAAAGCTTTAAGGATAAAGTGGAAACTAAGATAGGATTGAAGATTAAATGTTTGAGGTCACATCATGGTGGAGAATATACATCTGGTGAGTTTAATAACTTATGTGAGAAGCCTAGTATAAGAAGAAATTTTTTTTTCTCCCCGAACACCTCAATAGAATGGAGTTGTGGAAAGGAAGAACAAAACTATCTTGGATGTTGCTAGAACAATGATGATAGAAGCTAGTCTACCTCATATCTACTAGAGAGAAGCAGTGATCACAATAGTTTATACATTCAACAAAGTACATATCAAATGAGAAACCGCTAAGACATCTTATGAATTATGGTTATGAATTATGGTTTGGCAATACACCTACAGTTAAGTGTTTCACAATCTTTGGTAGTAAATGTTATATCAGGAGAGATGATATCATTGGAAAATTTGATCCTAGATGTGATGAAGGTATATTTCTTGGTTATTCTAATGAAAGAAGGGCATATAGATGTTATAACAAGAGATTGTAGAGAATTGTGGAGAGTGCTAATGTCAAAGTGGATGAGCTGAATAGAGGTCAAATCAAAGTTTATGAGAAGGAACCGATGGTGGAAATGATTATATCTGAACCGGTAGCACCTTTACCGGAAGAGAGTGTTGAACTAGTTACTCTGGCAATATCAAAAAATTCTACAGTAATTGAAGAACCGGGAAGAGGAACAAAGAGTCAGAAGAGTCCTAGGTATGTGAGATTAAATCAGTCAGAAGATCAGATCATTGGGGATAAGAACAATGGAGTGATGACAAGAAGAAGACTGGCAACTAATGAGGTATGTTTAATTTCACAAGTTGAATTGGTATCAGTAATTGATGTGTGTAAAGATTAATATTGGTTGAAAGTTATAGAAGAAGAATTAGATCAGATTGAGAAAAATAATACATGGACTTTGGTTCCCTGGCCTAAAAATAAGAATGTTATTGGAACTAAATGGATTTTTAAGAATAAATTGAATGAGCATGGTCAAGTTATAAGGAATAAGGCTAGATTAGTTTGTAAAGGATATTCTCAAAAGAAAAGAATTGATTATGGAGAGACTTTTGCACCTGTAGCTAGGCTTGAAGCTGTAAGATTATTTCTTGCCTATGTTGCCCATAAAAACTACAAGGTTTATCAGATGGATGTTAAGTGTGTATTTTTGAATGGGTATCTTGATGAGGCAGTTTACATTGAGAAACCTAATGTTTTTTCACTATCAGATGATACAAACATGGTTTGTAGGTTAAGGAAATATTTATATGGATTGAAAAAAGCACCTAAAGCTTGGTATGCAAGGTTTGATAAATATCTTTTGAAGCTTGGTTTTACTAAGGGTAATACTGACAACAATTTATATTATAACATCAATGATGATGGTATACTGATTATTGAAGTATTTGTTGTTGACATTATTTTTGGAGGTGAAGATAAGTTATGCATGGAATTTTCTAAGAATATGGAGAAATAATTTGAAATGTCTATGATTAGGGAAATGAAATTTTTCTTAGGTTTGCAAATTACTCAAACTGATAAAGGTACTTTCATATGTCAAACTAAGTATGCTAGGGAATTGTTGAAGAAATTTGGTATCGGAGATTCTAAACTGGTAAGTACTCCAATGGTTACAAGTGATAAATTGACAAGAAAAGATATTTCTGCACCAGTAAATCCTACAAGATACAAATCTATGATTGGAGGTATGCTTTATTTGACTCAGACTATGCCTGACAAAATGAATGTTGTTTGTGTTGTATCAAGATTTCAAAGTGATCCTAGAGAAAATCATGAGAGTGCGGTGAAAAGGATTTTTAGATACTTGCAAGGTACATCAAAATATAGTTTATGGTACCCTAAGGATGATAACTTTACTTTATGTGCATATACAGATGTTGATTGGGCTAGAGATGTTGATGATTGGAAAAGTACTTTTGGTGGAGCTTTCTTTCTTGGAAAGAAACTTGTTTCATGGATCAACAAGAAACAATCATGTACTTCTTTATCTATTGTTGAAGCTGAGTATGTTGTTGTTGCTACTAACTGTACACAAGTTCTATGGATGAAGCAAATGTTGAAGGATATAAAGGTGGATTGTGATGGACCGGTAGTTATTCACTGTGATAACTCTTTTTCTATTGACATATCAAAGCATCTAGTATTTCATTCTAAGACAAAGTACATATCTATCAAGTGCAACTTTTTGAAGGAAAAGGTGGAAGCAAATGAAGTTAGACTAGTTTATGTGAACACTAAAGAACAAATTGCAGATATCTTCACTAAACCTTTGCCTAAGGAATCATTTGAATATTTCAGAGACAGATTAGGGGTTTCTGCCCCTCTGGTAGAGACTTGATTGATGTGGTTTGACTTCAGTCCAGTATGCATTATCAGAGATACTATTTATTTTGACATTGATGTGGGGATGCTACTGCTCTGAGGGAGTAGTTAGCTTTTAGTTTCAATGGTGTTGGCAAGGGTTTGCCTATATCCTAGGATTTATCATCATCTTTCAATTTTTGTGTTCTAGTTTATGTCATGATCAAGGTTCATTTTAGGCAGGTTAGTTCTATGGTAATTTGTATCCTCATTTTTAAATGTAAGGTTGGCAGTTTGTAAAATTTGTACCTTATTGAACTTATGTGAACCTAGTTGAACTAGCATGAACTGCCTTGTACTTTTTGTTTTCATTCAAGTCGGTTACGTCTCCTTTCTTTTCGATAGTTGGGAGTCTTTCTTGATAAATACATAAAGATGCTCGAACATGCGTGAACTAAATGGAACCTTTGTGTTCAATGGGTTCACGAGGTTCAATAAGGAAATGTTATGATTCGTTTTGAATGCCCAGGACTCTTCTTTCAAAGATAACATCTGGCGCCAATTTTCCTGAGGCACATGATTGGATGTTTGTAATCATCGAAAGTTAAGTTCATGACATGTGTCAAAACAATTGCATGAGCGGAATAAGTGAGGTGACGGAAGTTAAGAGATTGAATTTAATGCTTCTCATATCAAAATCTCTAGCATGTGTGAGGCAGATTTGTTTCTCATAAATTTAAATTTGATATATGGCACCATTACAAGTGATGGTTTTACCAATAGCTCAATCAGTTTTTGGTAAGGCACTGGAGGTGGCGAGAGGTAAAAAATTTCTGCAAGCATAGGGATTTCAAGAATTTGTTGACACAAGGTGAGTTCATTTTTTCCATTTTCCTGTTGTTTTGGTTTTGTTTTCTTGCTTGGGGAATCATATTTTAATGGCTAAGTTAGTGAAAGTGAAGTTTGCATTTCATTTATTCGGTAATGCTGCTAGTCTAGAATGTGTGCATCCTAAATTCAGTGGCATTGCCCTAAGAAAATTTGATATGGGTGACCTCTTAGAGAGGTTAAAAAGTCAAATGTTAGAACTGTTCATGACTGAGATAGAAAATAGTGGTTTGGTGGAAGCGGCAGCCTTCCCTTTAGCAGTTGCTTGTCTAGAATTGGTGAGAGAATGCATTAATAGGTTTGATATTAGACACCAGTGTATAAGGAAAGATGATGGTCAGGTCTTGTTAACAGTGAACTGAGAAACAATTGTCTCAGTTTTTAGAATTCTTGAGAGGGACGCATACTCTGAATTTACCCCCTTCTCTCTCTATTACAAGATTTCATGAGAAGTTGGACAAGCATAGAAATGTTATTGCTAGAAGCTGGTTGATTAAACCTTAGAGAGGTGGTTCTCGTTTACCGAAATCCTTGAATAGAGATCATGTGAAACTCTACATTAAGGATTTGATAGTTTTGTTGCATAAGGTTAAAGGAGCAGCTAATTCATATCTATTTGCAGAATAGACGTATCATTTCATTCAAGTTGTCTTAGATAGAACTTGATACATAGATTGGGGAGAAGTTATCACAGAAGAGCTCCAAGATCAATTGAAACAAGCATAGTTTGGGGATAGAGATTTCTACACGTCTTCATATCTTATATATTATCTGGTATGCACAAAAGAATGACAAGGAGTACCTCAAGCCCCAGTGTTTGAAGGAATTCGGTTTTTTGAATTCTACCCCTGTTTTCATAGTGAGAAGGCTTTGGAAAACTATAGGTGGGTTCATGATGTTTTTACTAGTAGAATGTTTGCAGAATTGATAGGGAATCTGGAAAGAAGGATTTCTAAAGAGGCTCAACAATTAATCAGTATACGAGAGCTACTATATTCAGTATCCCCACTTCACTGACCTTCGGGTGGAAGAGGAACCCATGAAATTGCCTCAATATGATTTTGATTGTTTTGTGCTAGCAGAGCTTTGTATGCTATTGGCTCATGTGATTAAAAAGTATGTAGATTTAAGTGATCGTGAAGCCCTCTTTCCCCTTGAATTAGGTTCTTTTTCTTGCAAGTCATTTGCAGATGCATCCAATGTTGGAGTTGATTTAAAGAATTTTAATTTTGGTTTCTATCAAGCTAGGAATAGTTTTGATAATAAACTCTTTGTTGTTCAAACCTTCAAATTAGGAAAAAGTTATGCTCCTTCTACCCATCTGGAAGATTTTTGGGAGGACTATACAAATGACTTTGAAGTCCAGTGAAGAGACTATAGAAGATTGAGGATCCAACAGATTATTGATTGGAAGCTGGAGGTGAATGTTGAGGGGGTTACAGATCATGATGAAGACATCCTTGATCCTGAATTTGATAGAATCAAATCAAATCCTTTAGATGAGATAAGTTGGTTTGATTATGAAAGGGATGACATGGATGTCAGGGTGATAACCATGATGCAAAGAACCGTATATTAGCTTTCTAGAATTAGACAATTGGATGGTCAGAGTTCAGAATCACAAATGATTAAGCAAGTTATTTTTAGGGCTCTTGATGCTAACATTTTTGAAAATATTTGTCTTGCAAGAACAGAAACAAAAACCAAGAAATCTTCTCACCATAAGAAACCCACCTCTATAGCTAAAGAGGCTATCAGATTGCATGTTTATGTTCATGTGACTAGATCAAGGGCCAAAACTGATAGGAGCAAACCACAAGTTGCATAACACTTTATTGATCTAGACCCGAGCAAAGAAGGTGTGAAGGATAAGTTGCTAGAAGTAAGAAATTTGTCAAAGATGGATCACCTCAAAGATGACATTGGTCTGGATTTTGCTGAAAACCTTGACACTTCTCTTGGTTTTAAGGAACAAACTCAAGAGAAGTCTTTAATCCTAAAAGATTTTGTTGTTAGTTCTCCCCAATGGCTAGTGTCTTCTGTAAACAAAAGGAAAAATATTGTTCCCATCACTTTGCCAATCGGTGATGTTGTGAGTAAGTATGTGACGAAAACACCTCAACCAAAAACGACAAAAGCAATGACAAGGTTAGAGATTGATGATAAAATAGGTAAATGGATGGCAGAGGTTGTGAAGCCAAAGGTTGATGGAGAAGCATCTAATCATTTTGTCAATAGTTACCATGTAGAGAAATTAGAGCTTGGAGTTGCTGACAAGGATACAGATAACCATTACTTTGAAGTTTCTGCAAAATGCATGCTAACCCATCACAAAAGGACAGGAAGGATAAGAAGGAGCTAAAATAGATTATCAGAGTGCTGGTAGATTACATTGATGCAATTAGTGGTGTATCTTCTTCTCCTAAGCCATTAGCTCAAGCTTCATAATCTTTTGATCCCACATCACTGGCTAGTCGGAAGTTATTGAGTCAGATCCAAAGGGGAAAGGCCATCGTAGCTGTTTTTGATGATTGGGTGAATGGAGTCATTAATGATAGATGTAAATTCATTCAAGAATCCAAAAAAGTGTTTGATGAAACCTCACTATTAATAACGGACATTCAGTCATAGGTTAAAATGTGGGAAAGTGAAGAAACCAAATGGACATCGCCTCTTTATAGATTTATGAAATTCAAAAGTATGGGGTTGCTAAATTCCTGACTGAAAAACCACTTAAAACAATGGATGAATCACTCTTGTTCACTAGTAAGCGCAATATTGATTGGAGGAATGCAAAACTCAAGACAAGATGCATGGAATTAATCAAGTGGGAGAAATAATTAAAGGGAATATGTCAGAATTTAGCGACTGAACTGAGACATATTCATACCACTTATGTCTGGGGCGATGGTCAAGTCGAAAAGAGGATGAATGTGGTTGTAAAACTTTTTTGTGATGCCATGAATGAAGTTAAGAAGAATGCAACACCCACGACAATTGATTTCAAAAAGGTTGTTAGAGTTGAGGCTATATTATACATTTATGCAGATCAATTACCTAACTACGTGGATGCAATCAAAAAGATCCGGCTAGAGGTAGACGCATGGAAACAAAGGATGACATCCATTAAAGTTCCTAGTGTTCCATCTTTACAGGAGTTCATCATGGCATACAAGGAATGGAAGGTGGCACTGAATGTGAATGCCAAGGATGGTGCAACTCAAGGATCCCCAATGCCTAGTTAGGATTTCTTTTCGTTTCTGAGGACATGTCCTCTTTTATCTTGCTCAAGAGACTTTTCTATTATTTTATAGTTATGTTTTCAAACTGTTTCTAGTGGTAATTGTTTACAACAGAAAATTACTCTGTAAGGTTAAAAAAAACAATGGATGTTATTTAAGGGATGTTTGAACTAAAGAAGGGTTCGGATTTTTGGAGAAATCCATAAGGTTTTTGGGTTTATTACTGTTTTGTTGTATGTTTCTTTTGGAAGGATAATCATGTTGAATCATTATTTATCTTTGAATGAATGAAGAAAATAGATATTGGTTGAAAGACTTGAATCTGTGTGTTCAATCTTGAGCATTTGCCTCTTTGTGGGTTAAATTATCACTGAATCATATCTATTTATGTGAATGATTTATCTGAGAAAGAACATTATCTAGCAATACTGATTTGCCAATTCCTTGCTTATGTGACGTCTGAAATCTGTGAAACTGTGTTTTTCATGATTAATGGAAATATTTATGTATGCTATGTTCATTGCATATTTATGGATGAATGTATTGCCTTAACTGCTTTCTAGTTAAAAGTGGGCACAAAGTTACATTGAATATGATATAAGGGAGTTGTACCTGTTTTAAAATTCAGAGGGAAAAGAACATCTGTGTTTTCCCAATTTTTTAGTTTACAATTGTGACTTCGTGAGGACGTGGAGTTTAATTGAATGAAAATCAAAGAAGCATAATATGTTAACTAACAAGTGGTTTATGCTTTTTTTTGCTTTGATATTTTTGTCATATTTTTGACATTGATGTCAAAGGGGGAGAGATATTGATGTGAAAAAGAAAAACTTAAGGAGTTGTATGCATTAGGGGGAGAGATTTATATCTTTACAGAGATATCATTCAAAGGGGGAGTTTGGTCTTTGTTTTAGAACATCATTGCTATATCTTTATATGGGAGATTGCTGGTTGTCTTCCATTGGGGGAGACTTGTTTGGCATTTCTTGGTACTTGGATGTTTTTCACATCTAGTGTTGCCATCAAATCCAAAGGGGGAGATTGTTGGCCATTTGGTGCAATTTATTATGTGTTGCATTGATGTTTTGTCATTGATGACAACACTAGTTGTTTGGATGCTTTACAAGCACCTATCTAGTCCCGATAGGTTGAGTAGTTTCTGGTTGGTTTGGATCTGGCATGATCCGGTAGGCTCTGGTATGATTTGGTTATGGAATTGGCTTATTCATGGTACTCATGTTCATATTTAGTTAGTTGGTTTTGGTCTAGTGATCAGATGATATCCTGTTTGCTTGGAAGCTTGGCTTGTGGTTCGGGTGAGGGTTTCACCGATAGAGCTTTTGATGAAGATCTTTGGTGATATGCATAAGTGGTGTTGGTGTAGCTTTTGGTGGAGATTTAGGATGTTGTTGGTGATCATGTTCGAGACTTGGCAGTTGGAGATCATTTCTTTAGTGTGTGGACCTATATTGGGTCTTGACATTTTTTGTAATTATGTAATTGGTTTATTGTCTGGTGGCTGACTTGATTATTTATGGTCGAGGGTTTGTATATATAGATGTAAGATCTCATTGTAGATTAGATATAGGAATGGGATATGGATATGTAATGTGTGAATAATGTAATATCATTTAGGTAGAGGATTTGGTTGTTCATTGAAGATTGAATTGGGTTTATATGCAAGAGGATTTAGTCCTCCAGTATTGAGCTTAACCGGAACTGTACTCAAGCATAGGAGATGTTATCTTGGTAGTTCAAACACTTCTCCGGATTGTAGTCTAGATTTCCATGTAGTTAGTGAGGCTCCTTTTGTGATGAGCAGTGCACTCTAGGCTATTGGCCTTCCTGCAAGTGCACACCCCTCAATTGTAATTCACATACTTACTTATCTGACTGTGGGTAGGCTTCCCACCATGGTTTTTCCCTTTACTGGGTTTTCCACGTATAAATCTTGGTGTCATGTGGATGGTATTTATTTTGTGATTATTGTTTATGCTTAATTGATTTAATTGCTATTTTGGTATTTGGTTTAAGCATTCCGATATTAATTTTTTGGGTTCCGGTATTAAATTTTTAACTACTTAAGGTTCTAGTAATCTATGACAACGGATTCACCCCCCCGCCCTCTCAGTTGTCTTCCGGTTATTTGAACTGTCTAATAGGAACCTAGGGTAGGGTTCACATATGTTGTCATACATCTTATTAGATGTCTAAGAAAATTCTCTTTATGGTTTTGTGATTAGTGGACCTCAATTTATTTCCCAAAAACCCCTGAGTAGTCTAGTAGGATGTATGTACCATTCCAAAGAAAACCATAGAACGAAGCATGATGGGGTTGTACCACTGCTCATGGAGGATTTTATTGATGTCTCTAATCAATTTTTAAGCCTTCCCCAAGGGTTACTCATTATTTTGTTGAGTTGTGTCAATTTTGTGCAAACTGGGTTAAGGGTTGAGATGCCTAGTGTATGGCTCATTGACTTGAACTAAGAGATATGCCTTGATATATTGCAATCTTATATTTTTTTTTGATTTGTGACTATCCAGCCACCCTCATGGCCTCTTCATCATGAATTGAAGTTAGCACATAGCACGATATCACCAAATCATCATAAGCAAATATGAATCTCGCATATAAAATAAGTGCATATAGATCATCAAATATAAGTCCATCATCATAATAGTCCATGAGAATTATCATCCATAAGAACCATAATGTCAACTATCAACATGATATGTCTATCATTAAATATGAAGCATCCTAGTCATAGATAAATCCACAAACATCTATCAAAAGCATCATAAAATAGTTTAGGCTTTGTCAATATAGTCTATCGATGCACAAGCATGAAAGATAAATCAGGATGGGTCACTACAAATTTCATGAAAAGAGAAGAAATATTGAGGTGAATTAAAAATAGATGAACACCTAAATATCTAGGTCAACATGAAATAGGTACTAGCACCACAATACTTTGCATCATCCCAAAATACTATATAAATCAAAGAAAAATAAGAGTAGGAACAAAAATTGGTAGTATAAGAACGACAAGTAAATAACCATAGATATAATACAAGAATAGGGTTCTTACTCATGTGTGTTTAATCTTGTACCTACAAGATATCATCAATCATTCATGTAGAAGTGAGAAGTAAGCACAACAAGAAAAAAAATTATAAAATAATCATTATGTCATAGAAGTAAAGAGACCTACTCCAAACAATGATCATTAAATATCAAAATTTTCTAAAAAATCTTAAGTAGATATAAGAAAGTTGGCAAAGAGGCCCAAAGAATGCCTCAAATAGAAAAAAAGTATAGAAGAGTGAAGAATAAAGAGAAATATAATATTTTTATGTTGAACCAACATATTGTGTCACTATAAGAAAGAGAAATCAAATTATGCATCTAGTATAGTAACAAATGATCATATTTGTCATATCTCTCTTATAGTGACACAATATGCTGGTTCAACATAAAAGTATTATATTGTTATAGTAACATAACTATAAGATAGAGAAATCAATCATCCTAAATAAAACAGATGCTTTAATATAAAGATGTTTATAATACCTACTTTTCATAATTTCAAAAGAATATAAATAATAAGAGAAGGGAAAGATCAATACGGATCCATATCAATAGAGATATCAATCTTTGAAAAGTAGAAATTGTAAGGAACCACAAAAGGAGTATGACCATAAAGAGTATCATAAATCATTTTAGAAGAAGAAATCCATTATATAAGATTTGTGTGGTTACCATGGTTATGTTGAGGGAATAAATTTTTTAAAGGTTTATAAGTTGTAATTTTGAGAGGAATAGACAAGGAGCCTTTACCATTATGGACCTAAACTTGTATGCCATTATTAATAATGAGGTAATATACTTAGTTTCATAGGTAAATATGTATTTACTAGTGTCATGGCTAAGGGAACTATGATGTTGAAAAAAATTTGGTGTCATTCCCATTTGAAGAGGAAGAGAATTGTCTAAGGGGAATATAGGAAAGAGAGACATAATATTGGATACAAGGAACCACTAAAGCATAGATAGTGAGATTTTTTTGAATAGATGAAATAACTAACATTATGAGTTTGAAGGAAATTGCATGAAAAGTAGAAGGTGCACAATTAACTTTATGAACATTTAATTTGGATTTAAGTTTATTAAATTTAAAATTATTTTGAAAGGCTATCTATAAAATGTTAAAGGGTAAGATGAGGCAGGAGAAAGAATAAAGGTAGAAAGATTAAGATTATGATTTAGTGGTTTTATATTTTCTACATTTTTGGATAATCTTATTATGAAATAGAATCATATCTTGAGTAACTGTTTCTAGTTGTTTAATCTTAAGCAACTAATTTTTTACCCTTTAACACTCTCACTTTAACACACTCTAACATCTCTTCTTCCATGTTTCTCTCACTTTAACACACTCTAACATCTCTTCCTCCATGTTTGTTATTAAATTGTAAGACACCTATGAGTTCCCACCTTGTATATCATTATATTCATAGGATAGGTTAGTGAAATTACTAACCCAAGAAGCAGAATAATAAAAGAAAATAAATATTGAACAATAATAAAATATTGAGAAATGGTAAGACCATACGAGGAAGGAGAATAATTCTAGTCTACAGATATGAATAAGAAAACTCTTATATTAAAAACTGTGAAATATTTGGAATGATATTTTTGATTAACCCTATAATGACAAGGATGTCCCACAACTAAGAATTTTTCTATTTTGGATTTACTTTAAAACCAAGGAAGTTGGAAATTATGGTTTGTAAGGGAGGATTGATATTGGAGAAAATATCCCACTTTTGTTTAGATTTATTTGTTGTCCCAAGACAATCACATACTATGTGAGAACTATTTTCCAATATTTTGATTCCATAATAGTAGCCGTATCAAGGAGCATTGTTCATAGCCCTCGTTGACATTTAAGGTGTTATTTCTACCTATCACTTCAATGAAAATAATAAAAAGATAGTGGGGAAAGGGGTATCCTTGGCTAAAGCCACCTTTGGTAGAAAAGTGACCACTTGAGGATCCATTAATAATGATAAAAATAATAGTAGTGAAATAATATTTTATAGATTTGAATTCTTACTTAAATGAAAGACAAATTTAATAAGATCATTAAAAATTCTTAGGTAAATTTATCATAGAAATTAGAAATATCAAGTTCTAGTGGCATTCTCTCCCTTTTACTCTTGTCCTTTGAGTGAAATTTTTCATGGATAGACATGACAACATATAGGATTTTTCTCCTTTGTACAAATCTATTTTGATTAGGGTGGATAATCTTGCCTAGGAAATGTTGAATCCTTAAAAGGTTAGCATTTTGGCTGAAATTTTATGAAAAATTACACAAGGTTATAGTATAAAACTTCTCCATTTTATTGGACCGTATCTTCTTAGGAATGAGAAACAAAAAGGTGTTATTTTTTTCTTTCAACAAGTTCTTTAAGTAAAAAAAAACTGAGAAGCTTTGATGATATGGACCCATAATATCCTAGTACAACTAGAATAAGGTAGATGGAAACTATTAAGACCCAAAGATTTGTATAAGTCAAAGGAGAAAATATAATATTTTAACTCATCATCATTGGAATCCCTTCCCAAATAGTTTGATTCAATAGTACATATAGAATAAAAAAATTGCTTCCAAGAGTTGCCCCTCTAAGCTTTGGCTTGTGGCAAGGTTATTATAGACGACTATACAATAAAACTTGTCTCATTTAGCTTACTTATCCTTTTGTTTAGTGAGTTTAGTGTCTATTGTGATTTTAAATTGATTTCTCTAAAAACCCTCTAAAGGTTAGCTATTTCTTATTCTTAAGAATTTTTATGCCAATTGCCAATGAACAAGGTTTAACCCTAAGGATAACACTTTCTACACTTTTGGTCTAGCAAAACCATGAGGGCAACCCTTCCACAATACCTTTTGATTCTAACACTTGAAATGGTATTGCCTTAACAGAAATATCCTCTATAATTTAATCAAGAATTTATGATATAATCCATGTTTGGCTATGTTCTTGGATTATTAATCTTTCAGAATGAGAGAATATTAAAACCCTAACTACACTCCAAATAGAAATTATTTTTTTCTTTTTTATTTTAAAATTTCTAAAACCCTAACTTTAGAGATTCATTTTAGATCAATGCCTTATTAGGGTCATAGAGTCAGATTGAAACCTAACATCTACACTTTCTTAATAAATATGCTTCAAAACCCTTGGGTTGAGTGAAATCAATGCATTACATTAATGTCATGCCCAAACTTTTGGGCAAAACACATCCAACAATTTTATTTTTTTTTAAAACACTAAATTACAAGTACCCATTGCTTAATGAGATGATACATCTTAACAAGTTGTTCCAAACAAATTCTTAATTGATATTATATATATTACAATAACTACTATTGTCAAGCGGAATGGATAAATTTTTATAAGGGCAATATTAAATTCACTCAAGAGCCCCCCTTTTATTTCAGTTGCGCTTCTTAATACTTAATTAGAATCATTCCTACTAAATAGGCATGAATAGAAATTACTTGGTCCGATATCAATTATTTTAATAATCATCAAGACCCCATCGCCCTGTTAATACCTCCTTTCTTATTAATTTAAATTTAAACGTCGAATATTAAAAGAATTATTATTATTATTATTATTTTATTTCCTAAATTTTACCCCATAACTTAATTCAAATCAACTCTCTAAACTAATTGACGAGGTAAGATTTGTCTCCAATAATCATTTATTACTTTAAGGAACTAATTAAATTTAGTCCTAGCTCTTAGATTATAAATGCTTGTCATTAAATAAAATGTGATTAATTTTATCCGACTAAAGGGTTTGATTTAAATTCATAATGATTTTCATCCTATAACGTTTAATCTCACAACCTATATTTAGTATAAATTTCCAAGTAGAAATAAGATCTAGAAAACATCCTTTTATTTCATACCCTTATGTTTAACAATAAACCTCTAATAAAATATTAGATCTACCATCTATCCTTAAACATAATTGTTATTAAATGTCTAAAGTAAAATAAACATTAATATATAACAAGTTGTAGTAATTAAATTATATATATTTTTCCCTTAAACAAATATTGGTACAAAATACCCAATTCACTCCTATCATTTCAACTCACTCTATATATATATATATATATATATATACTTTATATATATTTCCCATTATATAAAACAGCCATGAAAACCCTAATCTTATTAATAGAAACATTGAGCCCCTTTTTATTTCATTCATTCTTCATTGTCCATAATACCCTAGCCTTAACCGGCTAGGGTTTTATATTTTTATTGCAACTCAATTTTTGCAGGGGCTACGAGTGGCGACCTTGGCAAGCAGGCGGGATTTTATGGAGGGTGCGGGGAAGGCAAGCGGTGGCGACCCCGGGGGCACTGCTCACTATGGACTCCCACAGTGGGGGCGACCACTATGGATGCCCACAGTGGCGGCCCTTGGGTTGTCCACTGTGGGACGCCACAGTGGCGCTGCCCACTGTGGTCACCCATAGTGGCGGCTTTCGGTCGCGCCGTCCACTATGCTAAGCATAGTGGTTCGACCCTTCCGCCGACCACTGTGCTTAGCATAGTGGCTCGACTGAACCCTTATTATTATTTTTTTTTTGTTATATATATTTTTTTTTAAATTTAAAAATAAAATAATATATTTAAATATATATATATACATATATATATATATGCACCAATATGTTAAATATGTTAATATATTTAAACTAAAATTTATAAATAAATATATATACAGATATATATTTATTTATATGCTTATGCTTTGGAATTCTCATTAATTTCTTAGTTTCTAAAGGAAATAAATAGGCTAACTAAATATAGATTTACTTTCTGTAAAAATAAGAAATTAATAGCATTAGGTATACTTAGAACAACATCTTTAGAATTTATTCATTCCCATTAAATCTGATTAACTATAGGATTTATTTCTGCATTAAATAAATGTTAGAGTCTGATAATTTTACAACAATTATCCAAATGACAAATTTTAATGAAATAAGCAGCAACTATAGAAATATGAAATTATTTTAAATCAATTAGTCCATTTAATCATTAGATTTTATTTCCTATAATTAAGTAATTTACAGTATTCAATAATTTAAACAACATTTATATAAATGGCAGAATTCAATAATTTTAAAAGTAAGTAAATATTTTATTAATTAGTTTAAAACTTAGAGATATTTATAGAAAATAGTCTGATTTTTATTTTCAGAATAAACGTGCATGCAAGCATTAAAATTTTAAGAACAATGTAAACTGATACTCAACATAATCTTTTCATTTATGCAATATTAAATTAACAAAAATAATGCATTTATTAAAGGCATTTTTAGAATCCAATATAGACATTATTACAAGAGAGTGAAATACCCAACTAGTCCCTCATTCCAATTAAATGAGGACTTCAATTAAATTAGATACATCTTCTTTCCTAAATGGGTACAACACATAGTTTCCTTTTACATTTATGCACTTATAATATCAATTACTCCGTTTGCAAATCTTTTTCTGCAAACAATTAAAACAGCAACTTCTACTTGTCTTTTTCTTTCCTTTCGACAACCTGCAAATAAATCAATGCTATGACCATGGAGTGCTCACCTCCTAGCCTAGGCTAACTAGTAGCCACCCTCGAGCTCGGAGAACCAAGCCCTAGATAGGTAACACACATGCAAACTCAAATAAAACAAGGGAAAACAACCATAATCACATTCCCAACCAAGGCTACACTGCACCACACATTGTGATATCTTTTTTCATGGGTGGTAGTGGACCAAGTACCCTGAGGAGACTGCAAGTATGGTAAAACATATAGCCACCTCATGGCAAACCAAATACATCAAGTACAATAGCCCCACTTTCCTTATGCCCCCCAAGGCATTCATGCCTTATTTCCCTCCTTATGACCCCCAATGCATAAACAAGCCATGCAGCAAGGGTCACATAAAATCCCTTGTGATCACTCTCATAACGAGAGCCTCTCACTCAAGGGCTGTCACTTCTACCACCCACAAGACTTTCCTCTCTCCCAAGAGTAGGAGGTCTTGATTACTCCCAAAACACATACATTGCATAAGCACAAGACACCAAATAACTTTCCAAGAAATACATGCACAAAACTAGTCTTTTACACAAGCATTTCTTTCAAAACATCATGCAATAAGAAAACATTATAAGAAAAATAAAAACAACCTTAAACAGCCCAAAGGTATGCTAGTTTTGTTGAGGATGGGCAGCCCAATTCCACAGTTCTTCTCTTTCTACCCTTAGCCAAAATTCTCAATCTGAAAATCTATCTTTTTTCTTTTCAAAATTCTTTTGTCTCCAAAAATGGAGAGTGGGTGATTACCCCCAAAATCTCTCTTTCTTACTTAAGAAGACACTAGTGTGAGTTCTCTCAAGTTTCTAAAACTGAAAAGGAAAGTAAGGTAAAATGGAAAACGGAACTCTCATTCAAAAAGGAAGGTTCACAACTTAGTTCAAGTCTTCAAATTTCAATTTTCGCACAACTTAGAAAAGTCACTTTTTAGGGTGTCTAAAAGGTCACATGGGAGTAGAAACTTGCCTAAAATTACCCCTAACCCTTAGGTATACCTTATGGGCTTTAGGAAACCCTATTAAACTACCCCTAGGTGTCCATTTTACCCTTTTTTAACCCCTCTGAAGTTTATTTTCGGGTCAAACCTATGTTGACCATCCCAAAGATTCTTTACCCAACGCATTTATGGAATCAAATTACATTAATTGAAAAAGCTATAGTTAAACAATTCCCTCCAAGAGACAAATTTAAAAACTCAAACATAAATCAACACGTGTCAAATGACACAAAGAAAATACTTTTACAAAATTGCACATGAAATCTTGTCTATTGTTGGATTTAAATAAATCAATTAAATAACATTTAACACACATGCATCATCTACTATTACGAATAAAATATGACACAAATGGGGTGTTGTCTCTCCAAATAGACAAACCCTGGTTTTACGAACATACATAGGTCTAGGTTTGGTTCTCCATAATATTTTCATGGTCACATGAATAACTTCCTGCGCATCTCAATTACACATTAGTAACTTCAAGTAACCTCATATAATATAAAACACAAGAATAATAATACACATCAAAAACTTTCATACATCTGAACAATTTAAGACATCTTATATCCAAGTAATTTCACATAAGCAATTTATCCTAATTCTCATAATTTTGATCCACACATAAACATACATCATATCATAGTAAAGTCCTGCAAATCCAATAATGACATTTATCATCTCAAATTTATCCTATTCTAGAATCATATTGAGTACTATATCATAAAGCATATAAATGAAGCATCAACATTCATCAGTGTTATCCAATTCGTGGAAATCATATAAGTTCTAAATCTAGACATAGCTGACATACGTTAGATCAAGATTATCCAATCAATGGATCTTTTAGGATTTCAAATTCATAACACATCAAAATGTACACCACAAGGTGAAATAACTCTGTAACTTGGTTCAATTTCTTTTCTCACAAATCTATCGGTCTAACACAATCCATTCTATTGTATTATATAGCATTTATTAATAGGGTCAAACATGGTCAACTAAGTTAATCAAAGCTTGTTTTGGGGAAGGCCTTGCATCCTCCTCCCCTAGAGTTCGACTTACTCCTGGAAGTTGCATGAGTAGAATTACGAAGTAGGGACATAACATTTCCCACAATTTCAATGAGTTACTTAGAATCTTAACTTGCCTACTAGAAGGATGACATACCAAAATCAACTTATTTTTTTTGTAATTAGCTTACTATGTGCACAAGGTTAAATTCTTAGTATTTTTATTACATTTCCCCTAAATCTCAGGTAGGTGTTTACAAAGTTCTATCTTCCATAATCAAGGTTACACATATTGAATTTCTAGAGGTCCTACTCATTTAGGGCTTGTTTAAAAGTATGTTTATCCTACTGTATTCTCATCCAAGCATGTTACTTAAGAAAATGGTCATCACACTCAGCCCAAACGAATCTACTTATTCTACATCAAGGCACCTCATTAGGGTGTTAATATAATATTCGCAAAATCGTCCTAGGTGCATAATTTCTTCCAACTTTCTTAGGTGACAAGGCAAAATCAAATTTAGGTTCTTCAAATCTCCCCCTATATAGGGTAGTTTCCTACCACTAGGGATTAAAATGTTTTGTTTTTTTTAAATATTTCTAGGCTCCAGGGTTTTAAGTTTCATAGGGTACATTATTCGCAATTCCCAAACATTAAGGTACATAACAATCCCATTCTAAGGGAGTGATGAAATTTATTATTATGTATTAGACATCATCCACGCAATGATCTCCATTCACATGCTAAATTTACCCGTCGACAATTATTACTTTCGCAATTCATTAGGTCTAGATCACACTATTGTTATAAATTTTTTCTTTTTCAAATTGCCGCAATTAATTTAACTTAGGAGGATATTCCTTCCTTTATCTTAATTTGATTTAAAAAAATAAAAAAATTTAATTCTTTGTGCCTAATTTCACTCCTTGCGGTATTGTCCCTTGACACACTATCAGTGGTTCCATGAACGTGATAGATATTACACAATTCACATCACTAGGGCTAGTTATATCAACCATCAAATTGACCACTTGACACTTTACAAAAATACAAGTTACTTCTACCAAGTCCAATAAAAAGAAGAAAAATGTCGGCAATTGAAAAATATTAAAACTAGAAACATGGCAAGTGCCATAGCTCATATAAAATGAAACATAAATTTAGTGGTCCTCTCTTCATAAAATAAAAATAAAAAGAAAGAGAAAGATCTAGCCCCTCGGTCACAATATACTTTTCAAAGAAAATCAAAATTAATGTCGAATCAAACTTGAAACAAGATAACCATTCCAACCATGCTATAGGGAGTAACCGCAGCACATCACTCAAGATCACATGTCTTGAGAGTGTTAGGAAGTGATTATTAGACTCTTAAGGTTCTTAGATTCTATATAATATTGATTTATGAAATAAATTATTATACTCAAGAGATCGCAATCAGTTAATAGATCATGTTCTATTTTAACCTTCACGTGCTTACTATTACCAGCAACACTTTCTGATATAAACGGCTATCTTTTTTAGGGTTATTAACATCCATAATAATATCTAACAGGTGATTGCACTAACTCTACCATTCTACGTCCATTCTTCTTGGACTTCCATTACTTATCTTAATATGCTAAACCTTGATTCAATGTTACGTGGTAGCTCAAGTATCGACACTTTCATGTCTTACACACTCGGTTGATAGTTTGGTACAAAATGGACACTTGTTTACTTAGAACCACTTAGGATTGTATAATGTATATCATTTTTACTAGGGACATCATTTGTTTTCTTAGCGCCTTATGTTAACTCCTTGTATTTTTCACCTTTAACATTCACTTGCCTTCATTAGGTAGGAGCTTGTTGCCAAATTACTAACACTTATGGTCAAGAGCCATTTGGGTGGAATTATTGTCAAGTAAGATCGATAACGGTTGACAACAATTTCTACCCACACATTTCATGACATATTTCAGACTACTCGGAGAGTGGACTTATCCTCTCCTACTTTACTTATGCAACTATGAAATTAAGGGGGTGTGCACTGGAAAAGTGACCAACATCCATCCTTTTAATTAAAATTTAGTTAAAAGAGTAGTTATCTTGTCCCATATTACTTATTTATATTTACCTACTAGCCCAATTATGGCATATCACAACCTTCGATCTCTCCACTCTAAATAAACCATCTTACCATCCTAATATCCAGTTACCCAATTACGGTATAACATAAGGATGTCCTCTAATTACCAATGTCTCAAGACTCCCATAATTTCCAAGTTCTCCCTTAGCTAACCACATACTTTGGCTCCTTATCAATGTTCTTTTAAAATATTTTATACTGCCAACTAATTCTCATTAAATCTTCGGTATTATATTATTGTTATACTATCTTTCCATAAGCCATTTCCATCTGCATGTTGCTTCATCCATACTTGATTTTTTTCGTATACTTTCACACTTGAGTGCCATATTTTGCAAAGCTTCTTCGATTGTGCCTAGTAGTTAAATTGTGTTACATATTGTATTGTACCTAGCGACTAGCCATGATTGGGTTGCACTTTTCTTCTTAGTTTCTGAACGAAAACTAGTTACACATATCTAGATTATAAGATCCTAATACCTTTATACTCCTTGTACTTCAATGGAGATTTTTGTTCAATTCCCAAATCAACTCTACTCTCTCTTCCATTATTTACTTTCCCATAAAGGAACTAGTTGAGGTCTTACTTGCTTATTTTCCCAATTATCTAACCATGGATGAACTTAGGGTTTATTGTAAATACGTGTTCTTTACCCAAAAGGTTCATGCCTCCTTTTTCCTTACTTAACTTACCTATAATATTACCAGGGTTTTCTGATCAAGGGAATTTCCATTCATCATTTGAGTTCTTATCTTTAGGGTTATCTGACTCTAGCTACACTATATTGCTACAAACCTTGTCCAACAAATGCTCTTAATAGGAACTCTAGCATGACCACAATCTTAAGGTACCTAGTCATTAGGATAGGTTAATGCTTCTATCTAAGATTCACAAGAGTTCCTTTTAATTCTTCCTCATTTATGTCTCCAATGATGGCCTTGATCTTTTTAACCATCAAAATTTCACATAGCTTAAAACTTAACTTGAATTGTCTAAGTCTTTTCATCTCATTTATGGTGCCTTCATCTAAGGTCTAATTTATCTCGCTTGATTTTCCATGTCAAGAACATATCTCGATGGATGGCATTCCTTTAGTTACCATCAGAGGTATTTTATTGAAAGATTAACTCCTCATACTTGATTTGATTAGGGCAATTATTGCATTTTAGGTTCCAATTTAATGGTAACCTCATAAGCACAAAAGTATTATCTTTTTGTTTTTAAACACCGAAATACTTTATATAAATAAATAATTGAACATTTTGCAACCCTTGGGATTTTATTATGCTATAAGCCTTGTGACTAATAAGTTCAAATTTCAAGGCTTTTAGTGACCCTAGAAACCCCTTGAACGGATATATGTTGATCTATTGATTTACAAGAATTTCCACTTATGTTTCACATTGTTATTTCAAAAGTTTTCACCTAGGTGTTATACTTCAAGCCATAGTTTTTTTTCAACTAAGTTATGAATGTAGCCCATGTTCACCAATGTATGAACCTAGGGCTCTGATACCAATATGTCATGCCCAAACTTTTGGGCAAAACACATCCAACAATTTTTTTTTTTTTAAAACACTAAATTACAAGTACCCATTGCTTAATGAGTTGATACATCTTAACAGGTTGTTCCAAACAAATTCTTAATTCATATTATATATATTACAATAACTACTATTGTCAAGCAGAATGGATAAATTTTTATAAGGGTAATATTAAATTCACTTAAGAGCCCCCCTTTTATTTCAGTTGCGCTTCTTAATACTTAATTAGAATCATTTCTACTAAATAGGCATGAATATAAATTACTTAGTCCAATATCAATTATTTTAATAATCATCAAGACCCCATCGTCCTGTTAATACCTCCTTTCTTATTAATTTAAATTTAAACGTGGAATATTAAAAGAATTATTATTATTATTATTATTATTATTTTATCTCCTAAATTTTACCCCATAACTTAATTCAAATTAACTCTCTAAACTAATTGACGAGGTAAGATTTGTCTCCAATAATCATTTATTACTTTAACGAACTAATTAAATTTAGTCCTAGCTCTTAGATTATAAATGCCTATCATTAAATAAAATGTGATTAATTTTATCGGACTAAAGGGTTTGATTTAAATTCATAATGATTTTCGTCCTATAAGGTTTAATCTCACAACCTATATTTAGTATAAATTTCCAAGTAGAAATAAGATCTAGAAAACATCCTTTTATTTCATACCCTTATGTTTAACAATAAACCTCTAATAAAATATTAGACCTACCATCTATCCTTAAACATAATTGTTATTAAATGTCTAAAGTAAAATAAACATTAATATATAACAAGTTGTAATAATTAAATTATATATATTTTTCCCTTAAACAAATATTGGTACAAAATACCCAATTCACTCCTATCATTTCAACTCACTCTATATCTATCTATATATGTATATATGTATATATGTATATCTATACATATATACATACATATATATATATATATATATATATATATATATACATATATATACATATATATATATATATATATATATATATATATATATATATATATATATATATATATATATATATATATACACTTTAAATATATTTCCCATTATATAAAACAACCATGAAAACCCTAATCTTATTAATAGAAACATTGAGCCCCTTTTTATTTCATTCATTCTTCATTGTCCATAATACCCTAGCCTTAACTGATAAGGGTTTTATATTTTTATTGCAACTCGATTTTTGTAGGGGCTACGAGCGGCGGCCTTGGCAAGCAGGCGGGGTTTTATGGAGGGTGTGGGGAAGGCAAGCGGCGGCGACCCCGAGGGTACCGCTCACTATGGACTCCCATAGTGGCGGCGACCACTGTGGATGCCCACAGTGGCGGCCCTTGGGCCGTCCACTATGGGACGCCACAGTGGCGCTGTCCACTGTGCTAAGCACAGTGGTTCGACCCTTTCATTGACCACTATGCTTAGCACAGTGGCTCGGCCGAACCCTTATTATTATTATTATTTTTTAAAAAATTTAAAAATAAAATAATATATTTAAATATATATATATACATATATACATATATATACATATAGATATATGTATATACATATGTATATGTATATATATATATATGTATATATATGTATATATGTATATACATGTATATATATATATGCACCAATATGTTAAATATGTTAATATATTTAAACTAAAATTTATAAATAAATATATATACAGATATATATTTATATATATGCTTATGCTTTGGAATTCTCATTAATTTCTTAGTTTCTAAAGGAAATAAATAGGCTAACTAAATATAGATTTACTTTCTATAAAAATAAGAAATTAATAGCATTAGATATACTTAGAACAACATCTTTAGAATTTATTCATTCCCATTAAATCTGATTAACTATAGGATTTATTTCTGCATTAAATAAATGTCAGAGTCTGATAATTTTACAGCAATTATCCAAATGACAAATTTTAATGAAATAAGCAGCAACTATAGAAATATGAAATTATTTTAAATCAATTAGTCCATTTAATCATTAGATTTTATTTCCTATAATTAAGTAATTTACAGTATTCAATAATTTAAACAGCATTTATATAAATGGCGGAATTCAATAATTTTAACAGCAAGTAAATGTTTTATTAATTAGTTTAAAACTTAGAGATATGTATAGAAAATAGTCTGATTTTTATTTTCAAAATAAACGTGCATGCAAGCATTAAAATTTTAAGAACAATGTAAACTGATACTCAACATAATCTTTTCATTTATGCAATATTAAATTAACAAAAATAATGCATTTATTAAAGGCATTTTTAGAATCCAATATAGACATTATTACAAGAGAGTGAAATACCCAACTAGTCCCTCATTCCCATTAAATGAGGACTTCAATTAAATTAGATACATCTTCTTTCCTAAATGGGTACAACATATAGTTTCCTTTTACATTTTTGCGCTTATAATAACAATTACTCCATTTCCAAATCTTTTTCTGCAAACAATTAAAACAACAACTTCTACCCGTCCTTTTCTTTCCTTTCAACAACCTACAAATAAATCAATGCTATGACCATGGAGTGCTCACCTCCCAGCCTAAGCTAACTAGTAGCCACCCCCGAGCTCAGAGAACCAAGCCCTAGACAGGTAACACACATGCAAACTCAAATAAAACAAGGGAAAACAATGACAATCACATTCCCAACCAAGGCTACACTGCACCACACATTGTGATGTCTTTTTTCAAGGGTGGTAGTGGACCAAGTACCCTGAGGAGACTACAAGTATGGTAAAACATATAGCCACCTCATGGAAAACCAAATACATCAAGTATTAGGGTCATAGAGTCAGATTGAAACCTAACATCTACACTTTCTTAATAAATATGCTTCAAAACCCTTGGGTTGAGTGAAATCAATGCATTACATTAATCTCCCCATTACTAATTGTGTTGTAGTTCTTCTTAAGATTCTTGAGACCATATTCAAACCCTTGTATCCTTATTAAAGAATTTTAATCTTTTCCTTAGAAAGAAGTGTAAAATAGAACATACACAATGATAACTCACAGATATGAAATACAAGAAAGTTGTTCATTATATTACAAATAATCTGAACACAATTCCATGGAGACAACTACACAAGAAATATTTCAAACTCCATTGCGTTATCTGATTTTGAAATTTTCTTTACAATTGCAAAATGATTGGCTCTTTCTTTTTGCTATAAACACCTAGCTTTGACAATACAGAAACTATTCTCCAAAAATTTAAAAGTTGAAGAAGAAGTTACATGGCTTTGATTCCCTTTTTATAAGAACAAGAGATAAAACAAGCTTCAAGCCAATTGTACAAGTGTCACATTTTCATTTGATAATCAATTCTTGCAAATCATCCTCAAAGATAGGATATCAAAGTTAGCAGAGGATAATAGAATGATGGAAGAAGAAGAGAGAAATCATTTGCCACTCAAAAGAACCAAAAAAGGATTTTCTAACAAAATTTCCCCTTTTAGGGATGTCAAAAATTATGAACCAAACAAAGTGGAGATAATGTTACTGTAGGGGAGACAATAGATTTGGTCATCTTCAAAACAAGCATCATCATACTAAACTCTGATTGACTGACCAAAATGGAACATGTATCTTTAAACTTCATCAAATCTTGTCTCCCATGTTCCAAATGTTATGTTATCAGGTCACTGGTATTTTAGGATCTTGAAAATGTTATCATTGAACTCTACATACTTTGAATCTAACACTTCTCTTGAATATTTTTTATATCTTTCCCAAATTTAACTTCAAAGCTATGCATCTCATCCAAAAAATGGTTCAATTGACTCATGTTTAATTCTCCATGAAGAGGGAAAAATATTGGAAGGAAGATACAATGATCAAATGCAATGAAATGAACAATAAAACATTAAAACATTAAAAGACCATTATACCTTTGTAATCTTCTCCTTCTCCTTCGGATTGAGCCTTTGATGAGGCCAAAGATGCACCCCTTCTTGGATTGATTGGATTGGCTCTCTTGTTTGATGTGGATGGCTCTCCAAGATTGTGCACAAGATATTGGATGATGAGATGGAATGGATGAGAAATTGGCTAAGTGATAGGTGAATGAAAAATTGGCTAGATTTTGGATACTTGGATGGTTTTCTAGGCTCAAATTGATAGCATAAACTTGGATAAATTGGAGATGTCAAATGAAGGAGTGGAGCCTCCAATTTATAGGAGAAGAAGGGAGGAAATGAAGGTCTAGGATTGATCCAAGATGGAGGGTCAGGATTGCATGTGAGCCCACACATGGCCCAAGAGTAGATGACAAGATAAGTGTGGAGTCCAAGAGATATGCCTTAAAGACATTTCTTGTCTCCACACTCCTCAAGGTTCATTGGGAAGGCTTCCCAATGCAACTAGGGAAGAGAAAAGGAATAAAATATTCCTTGAGTGATGAGAACAAGGAATTAAAAATTCCTTAAAAGAATGCTCATAGGGATTGGAGGAATAGAGAGGAATTAAAAATTCCCTGGGTGAAGGGATACCTAGAGGAATGTGAGATTTTGAAAATCTCACATTCACCTAGGAAAAGGGTATTTAAGGAAGGTGGGTGAGTGAGGAGACAAGGAGTTGACTTTGTGTCTAATCATGAGGATTAGGCACTAGCAACTCACTAGGAGAGGGATTAGAAGAATGGTTAGGTGGGATTAGGACAAATGGGATTTGTAGGAGAATTTGACTAAGAGAGAGAATGAGTGGAGGGAATTAAAATTTAGAAGAATAATAATAAGTGAGATTAGGGGTGCTTCTAGAATAATTCATTAGGTTAATGATGGATTAGGAAAAGGTGATTTGCAAGAATTAATTAATTGAGATTAATTAATTAAAGGGGGGATTTGTAGAGAATTAATTTTAGGGATTTTTAGAAGAATAAAGGTAAATGTATTTATTAAATAAATCAATCACTAGACTATAGTGACAATATTAATTATATTTAACTAATATTGAGAAAGAATAGGGATTGACATAATTAATAAATTAATTATGCGAGGAAACTAAATTAATATATTAAAATAATTAATTTAAGTATCTACACTCCATTCTTATTTACCAAATTTATGACCTTTCAAATGGAAGAGATGATTCTCTAATTTTCGATGCTCAAGTGTTTTTGTTTTTTCATGTTCATCCTTTATGATTGGAAATACTTTACACTCCATTTGATCAATTATCTTTAATTTTTCTTCAATTTGTTCTCAAGTTTCATCATATATGAAAATATATTTTCAATCAATAGAACATTATCAAACACAACTTGAAGGTTAGGTAGCTTGTCATCATCAAATTTTGCTTTCTTTGTCATATCCCTTAGAGCTTGTGTTCTAGGAAGCCACCTTTGTTTTATTGGCTTCAATTTCTTTGCATCATGCTTATATCTGATATTTGCTCCCACAAGGTCATAATAGACTTTATGCTTCATCGATCCTCAAATTGGTCTTAGTTAACTTGTGATTAACTAGGCTAGTGACAATCTTATTAGTAACTTGCAACTTTGATTCCTTTTCTTTCTCAAACTCTTCCTTCAAATCCTTTATTTAATTTAACAATGCTTCTATATTTTATGCAAACTTTGGCATTGAAGTTGAAGGTTTTGACACAATTGGCACTAGGACACTTTTCAAAATCTAGATTTGATTCTCTAACTCCTTATTCCTTACTACCTAAGTTGCATATATTTTTCTTTTAGGAGCTTACGGTCTACATAAAGCTTGTTAGTTGTTTCTTTACTAAACATTGTAGTATTAAAAGCTAGGTTTGTACCCTCTAGAGGAAGAGTGTATAATATTCTCTTTATTAAAGAACTTCTCTTTAAATCCTCTAGATTTTGAACTAAATCCATTTTATCTATATTTGGGGCTAAAGCTGATATAGAAAAAATTTCATATTGGGGATTGAATGCTAATCCAGAGAAGTCCTTCCCAACTTATTATATTAAAGCATCTATCTATTTCTTTCATTTCCTTGTTTTATAGAAGGCCATCCTAGTGTGGAAGCAGAATAATTCTAGCTTCTCTTACCATCAACTTTCCTTAATCAAGTGTAATGTTGTCAACTCTGAAATCAAATTCATTTAAAATCTCATTTCCAATACTATCTCACATTATGGATAAAGCCTTGTTTCTTTCTTCTACTACTCTTTTCTAGTATTCATCTCTCTTCCTAGACAAAGAAAAATCTTTGAACTCTTTTTGATTTCACAAAATTATCACCATCAAGGAACTGATTGCAAGCCAATGCTCTTATATCACCAATGTGATCTTCTACAATCTTTAGGTTTCCCAAAGTTCTACTTTGTGGCGTTGTAGGTACTATCATCCTTGATGTTGAACATGATGGAGAAGAAGGAGGTGATGGAGGATAGGCAACAAGAGGGGATGATGGATGCTCTTGTATTTTTGGATCAACCTATGAGCCTCTTCCTCCAAATCAATGATTTGGACTCCTTTCCCTTTTTCCAGTTCTTCAATTGCTAATTTCACCTTCTTTATTGGTGGCTCTTCTTGCCTTTTTTCTTCACTATCAACCTTAGGTTTCTTTCCTTTTTATACAATATGTTTTTTAAGCAAGGCATCTTCACTCTCTATCAACTTTTCAATCCTAACAAAGTATTTTTCTCATTGAAAAAAATAGGAAAACTTGAATCATTTTTTTCTAATTGCTTATGCCTTCATAGCCATGTTTCATCTTTTTTTCATTTCATACACTTCTTCAACAATTTCACATTTTCTAATTACATCTTCCTCATATAACATCACAAGAGAGAACCATATTTTCTTTATGTGCACCATGAATCCTTCAAGATCAAAGTCTCTCTCTCTCTTTCATACCTCATTCTATATGCTTGCAATATAGAATAGGTTTTGTCAAGGCCATTTTTTCTGCAGCAATGAAGTCTACAAATTTAATTGAAGTTGGAAACATTGAGCCTCTTCTACTTTTTCTAAAATGTACCTTGTTAGCTTCGTCCTCCTTGGTACACACTTTGGTAGCACATGGGGCATCACAAATGTACCATATACTCTAATTGTAGTGATGTTTGTGTGGAGATACCAATCTCTCCAATTATGTGAAATCCCAAGGTCCTTCGTCCTCTTTGCTGGTCTGAGAAAATCCATCACTTCTTTTGGAATTCTCACTACAAGTTCACCAAAATAACTCAAAAAAAATTGTACAAAACATTGTTCAAAGATGACAAAATTTGCATTTTCACAATTTCTATCCTAAATGTATGTCCAACATTAGACTAGGAGCACATTTCTATTGGCATTGTTCATCCCGACTTGCAAATTTTCATCCCACAATCCCTTCTTTGTTGAATTTTATAGCACAATCACTTGTAAGATCAAATAGCAAACAAAAACACCTTATACAAGAGAGAGTCACACAAATGAATTATATATGACTCAAAAGCAAAGAATACAAAATGAATTATAATTGTACAATGAGGTGCTTATAAAGAAAGCACAAAGATGCCCTGAGCCAAATTTAGGGGAACTAAAGTGCAAGCACGAGGAGATAAAAAAAGCTCAACTCTAGCTAAACTAGATGCACAATTAAAGAAACTAGAAGCAAGTGCTCCTAAGTGAACTTAAGCAAAAAAGCATAATTAGTTGTAAAAAAGCAACTAATAGCTAAAATGCTCTAACATTCCCTCCCCACAAAAACATATGACAAAGTAGGGAATACCATATGAAGTCAAATCTCTCAAGATGTGCCTTTGTTACCACGAGGCTCTTGATACATTCTTTTTTGCTAGAAATGTTGCAAAGTCAAACTATGTGTTCACCACTAGATTGTGTATATCAACAACCATACACATTACAAAAACTGACATTAAATGCATAGCATCATGATCCAACATTTGACATAAAGTATAGTAGGTTTTAACAAAATAGTCTTCAAAAGTGTCCAAGGAAAAAGGTTCTTTTTCAAGCTTGTAGATTGGGATGACTGACCTCTTAGGACCTTTAATTTTGAACCTAAAAATCACTACACTTCATAATGGATAGATAGGCACCTTATAATCCTCCTCAATTTTTTTGAGTGTGATTGGCTTGGAGGTTGCTTTGTTTAGATAAAAAATCTTTGCAATTGCCAATTTGGACAAATTAGTTATCTCCCAGTCGGTAGCTATCAATGCACTCCTCTTTCTAACATCATATCTTTGAACTACAACCCTCATGAAATCATCACTTACAAAAACATCAGGCAATACTAGCTTTCTCATATCCAGAATCCATGTGTTTCTCTTTGCAAATTTTGCATTTCTCTTATGGTAGCATTTCTCAAATAAGCTCCATCTTGCCTCTAGCAACTTTACATCCCTGACACCAACCAAATCATCTAGCAATCTATCATTTGGACCCTCTAGACCAGTCACTTGCAAAGGCACTCTTTTTCCTCCTAATTGTATTAATAAATATTTATTTAACCTTATGGAAGATCCAGAAACTGACACCATTTTTCTCATCTTCCCTATCTTTATATGAAAACTAGGGTTTCAAACTCTGTAACCTAAGATTTCTCTTCAACTAGCTAGACATCCAATTTCACTTCTTAATTTCACTTCTTAATTTCACTTAGAATTTATACAGCACAAAATTATGAACATAAAACTAAAAAGAATTCAAGAATTATCTTAACTTACTATTCATTTAATGTACTTCCTTCGATTTATGTCTACAAAACCTAGTTTCTTCTGCAATTCACGCCAGAGCATAATTTAGCAATTTACAACAAGTGTAATAAATTATGGAAAGCATAAATGTCCAGACTACATATTTATTTGCCAACAATGTTTTGAAATCTGACCAAATCTGGTCATTTCACCACTACTTCATTTTGTGTTTGAACTACACCACTGAATTAGCCATTTTCCAAGTTTGAATGAGATCCATCGATTTCACAAGATTGCGACAAGTTGAACTTATAAGATTTAAAGATTTTATTTGAAAATCTTTCAAAATGCTTTTAAGATTCTGGCCAATGAGCACCTTGCAAATCAGCGCTTACTTTTCAATGGATAGCCATATGTTATGAAATCATGTCCTCGCAAAGCTAACGCTAACACTAGAAGGCTGCAACCAAAGCTTCTCTCTACAAAGTGGATAGTGGTCACCAGCCCTTTAGAAAGCATGCCTCTATGCTGGTAGACCATGAAAATGGTGATTTCCCCTTTCTCACCGGTGATTAAAATTTTATATTTTTTAAAATATGTTTTTATTAATATTTTATTTAATAATTTTTTATTAAATATATTTTATTTATATTATTTTTAATTTTTTAAGATATTTAATTTCTACTATATTTTACTTTTTGATATATTTTATTTATATATTATTTTTTATTTTCAAATGAATATTAATTTATAAAAAATATTAATGTCAATTATTTACAAAAAATGTTACTAAAATATTATATCTTTCTTTAGTATATGTTTTTTTATAAATAATCATCAAATTTATTTCATAATTATTCTAGATCACTATAGGTCTCTCATCATTAAAATAATATAAATAAACTATATTAAAAAAAGAGTATAATATAAATAAAATATATTAAAAAATATATATCACTATAGGTCTCTCATGGTTACCTTCAATTGCATGGAGGATCGGAGTAGGGATTTTGAAGGAGGGCCATATTTTTACAACTAGGTGGGGTTGTTCATCAAACCTTGGCATGCAGAGTTCAACCCTTCAAAGGAGCTCCCGAATAGGGTCCCAGTGTGGGTTCGTTTACCACATTTTCTGGTGGAATGTTGTTGGGAGGATGTGCTACAGAGGCTCACTTCAGTGCTTGGGAGGCCAGTTGGAGCCTCAACGCAAACCCTGGGGAGAAGGGTAATGACCTTTGCTCGTATCTGTGTTGAAATTGATCTTAGTAATCCTCTGCCAAATGCTATAGATATGTGTGTGGGTTCTTATTTCTGGGTTCAGCAGCTGGATTATGAGACTTTACCATTTCGGTGTTGTTTGTGTCATGAGTATGATCATTTGTAGCACAAGTGTCCTAGGTATAAACCGATGGTGCGCCAACATCAACAGCCAACCCATAACACAGATGGGGCTGACAAAGGAAAAGCCACCATGCCTGGGGAAGTTGTGGGTATTGATGGTTTTGTCCTAGTTAAGACAAAGAACATGAATCGGGGACAAAAGAGGCCCCTACAAGAGAGACAAGAGGAGGATACCTTTAACAGGTTTGAAGCCCTGGATGACCTCACCCAGCAGGAGGTGAACCCTGGGCTGACTCCTTTAGATCAAGGTGCTTCAGGGTTGGTCAATGATAGTGTGAATTGGGACTCGACCTAGGCTCTGCAAATTGCTGGGAGCCAGCAAATGGAGATGGATCCGCCAGTTGTGGCTCAGTTGGGGACCATTCTTAGTGTTGTAGTGAAGTTGGCTGGGGGGGATGTTTCTCCTCCAGCTCAAAAATTGGAATCTGTTGGGGCCAAAAGTAACAAGATGGGCTTACATTTGGGTCTCCATCAGAAGGACATTAAGAAAGCATCAACGAAGAAGAGTTCAAAGGTTGGCAGAAAAAAGGATTTGGAGAAGATCAAATTGATGGGGGAGAATTTGATTGAGTCAGGGTCAGTAAAGACTCTAGATTCTCACTTTTCCAATCCCCCTAAATTATTGTTTTATCATGGAATGTGAGGGGCTTGAACAGTGGCCCTAGACAAAAAGTTGTTCGGGAGCTGATAAGGAGTCATTCTCTTGATATCCTATTTTTGCAGGAGACAAAACTTTATGTGGAAAGTATGACGGATCTGGTGCCAAAGCTATTTGGGAGACGCCAGTGTCAGTGTATTGGGGTTGTGGGCTCCTCAGGAGGGGTGGCCTGTCTTTGGAACCCTTTAAGGATTTGCCCTGTCTGGTGGGTGGCCTCTAGATCTTCATTATCCGGGGTTGTCTCTAGTCTTGAGACTGGGAAAAATATCTTGTTTACTAACATCTTTGCCCCCACTGATCTTTAGGGTAAGCAGAACCTATGGTCCCATATTTCTTGTATGCGAAGGTTGGTCCCTTTTCATCTTTGGATTACGGTGGGTGATTTCAATACCATCCTTGAGTTGAGTGAGAAGAAGGGGGGTGTTATGCGGTTGGAACCTTTGTCTTTCCTTTTTTGGGATAATATAGCATCGTTGCATCTTGTTGACGTTAATCTTGGTAATGGTTTGTTCACCTGGAACAATAGGAGGGTAGGGGAGTATTGGATTGCAGAAAGGTTGGATCATTTTCTGGTTTCTAGTTTTTGGATTGGTGGGGAGTGGTCCACAACCTCTAAGATTCTTGACTGGAGAGGGTCTAACCATTGGCCCATCAAGATGGTTTCTTCTTTTATGCAGGTCGCTCACTCCCCTTCTTTCAAATTCCAACTTATGTGGCTTCGAGATCCTGCTTTGCAGACTCTTGTAGTGGAGTGGTGAAGGAAAGGGAGGCATGCCTTTGGCACTGCTATGTACACTTTTGCCAAGTAGCTGCAATTTGTTAAGTTTCAACTTAAATAGTGGAACTGTCAGGGTTTCAAGAATATTTTTTATGCTAAGAAATTTGCTCAGATGGTGTTGAATGGCATCACCACTGACATCAGAGAGCATGGTTTGTCTGAAGCCTTGCTTAGGGAGGAAGACAGGGCTGTCAAGGCTTTAGAGGAATTAGAACTTAGGGAGGAAATATACTGGAAACAAAGAGCTCGTATTGATTGGCTTTAAGAGGGGGATAAGAACACTGCCTTCATCTTCAACTAAGTGAAAGCAAGAAGACATGGAAATGCCATTCCTATTTTGGTCAATGATAGAGGTGAGCAGATGTTATCCTTGCAGGAGATCTCTAGGGAATCTTTACATTATTTCCAGTCCCTCTTCAGGGAGGATTCTCAGGGGGAATCGGTGGAGGAGAATCAAGTTCTCAATTGCATCCCTTCTCTAGTTACTAGGGAGATGAATGAGCAGCTTATGGGTCCCATTTCGCTGGAAGAACTAGAGAGGATTGTTTTTCACATGAGAAAGGGAAAGGCTCCTGGACCGGATGGGTTCCTGGTTGAATTCTTTCAATATTTCTGGGATATTATCAAACTAGATTTATGGGAAGTAGTTCAGAAGTCCCAGAGGAATAAGCAGATGCTTCGGGCTTTGAATGCGACTTTCATTGCACTTATCCCCAAGTGTGATGGGGTTGACCGGTCAGGCCAATTCCAACCTATCTCTCTCTGCAATGTGATTTACAAGATGATCTCTAAGTTGATAGTGGATAGGTTGAAAAAGTGTCTGGGGCATGTTATCACTGAGGAGCAAAGTGGGTTTGTGGAAGGACGCCAAATCCTAGACGGGGTGGTCATTTCTACGGAGACCATTAACTCTATGACAACTTCCAAATAAAAAACTATGTTTATTAAGCTGGATATGGCTAAGGCTTACGATAGAGTTCGTTGGTCCTTCCTCCAGAAGATTCTTAAGGTGTTTGGCTTTGCTGACGAATGGATCCAATGGGTTATGAGTTGTGTTACATCTACCTCTTTCTCAGTGCTAATCAATGGAGATCATACTGAGTTGTTTGGTGCTTCTAGGGGTCTTTGCCAGGGGGACCCCCTATCCCCTTACCTATTCATTCTTTTGGCTGAGGGTCTGGGGAGGTTGATTAAGCATAATGTGGGTCTAGGTTTTATTCAGGGATGGAGTTGGGGTAATGACTTGCAGCCGTAGTCTCATTTGTAGTTTGTTGATGACACGGCCATGATGGGACTTGCTCGGATTAGAGAGGCCGCTAATCTGAGAAAGGTTTTGGATGTTTATCTTGCAGCTTCAGGCTAGCTGATCAATGAGGATAAATCTTCTATCCTCTTCTTCAACACTCCTGATTCTATTCAAAGGAGGATTGCTCTTATCTTGAGATTCCAAGTTGGCTCTTTGCCCTTGACTTATTTGGGTATTCCTATTTCTCTTGGTAACCCTCCTAGGGAATCTTGGTAGAGTATCCTGGATAAATTTCGCATGAAGGTTGATCATTGGACAAATAGATGGTTATCCTTTGTTGGGAGGGTTCAGCTAATTCAGTTGGTGGTTCAGGCTCTTCCGATTTATCGATGTATGCTTCAAGTGGCTCCTAAGTGGTTCTTAAAGGGATTGGACTCTCTGGCAAGGCAATTCTTATGGGCAGGCAATCTTTCCTCTTCCAAATGAAGTCTCGTCAATTGGGATTTGGTGTGTAGCCTGAAGCAGTTGGGGGGGCTTGGTTTAAGGCGGTCTATTTTATTTGGGGAGGCTCTAGCGGCTAAATTGTACTGGAGGTGGTGTGCTAAGTAGGATCATGGTTGGGCTAGTATTTTTGCCTACAAATATATGCATAGGATCTCGATGGAGGAAATTCCAAGATATCCGTTTGAGGGAAAAGGCTCAACGATTTGGAGTACTCTTAAGAAGGGGGCTTCTCTTATTAAGGAAGGTCTCTTTTGGATTTGCATGAGGGGGGAAGAGGTCCTATTCTAGAATGACTCTTGGGATAGTTACCCCCCCCCCATCCTAGACCAGTTTCCCAACCTTAGGAATCTTTTCCAGAGGTTTTTGGAGGCAGGGTGGTCTAGGATGAGTGACTTCAAGGTTGTGTATAGGTGTGAGCGGCAGGAGATGGAGCAGTGGAAGGCTTCTAATGAGTGGTCGGTTGTTGGGATAGAGGAAGTGTGTGCTGAGTTGCATTACATTCTAGCGAATATACATTGTAGTTCTCTCAAGGGTAGGGATGGTCTTGCTTGGTTTCCGAATCCTAAGGGCATCTTTACTGTGGCTAGTGGATACCGGGAACTGTTGAACCGAAGACTTGAGGGAAGAGAGGTGCTCTAGTGGAAATAGGTGTGGAATAATTTTTCTTGGCCGAAGTGTAACTACTTCGCTTGGACTTTGGCTTTGAACAGATGCCTAACTTGGGACAATAATCGCAAGCGGGGATTTTTGGGGCCTTCCATTTGTGCCTTGTGTGGTTATGGGGAGGAAGACTCCTCACACCTGTTCTTCAGATGCCCCTTCTCTATGATTATTTGACACTATTGGTGGGGTTGTGGAAGCATTCTTGTGTTCACGCGGATTCTCTAGTGGAATTTTGGAGCAGTTTGGGAAGACCTTCTATCTTGTCCTCCTTCCTCCAAACTATCTGGTATATTGGGCCCATTTTCATATTGTGGCAAATCTGGATCGAGAGGAACATGAGGATATTTCGTGAGGTCAAACTGTTAGTTTAGCAAGTGTGGAACAGAATCATTGTTATGATTCAGGAGATGGTGGAAGCTAAATGTGAGGTGAATTTTCCTCTAGATAGAGATGAGGTGGATATTGTGAGTAGGTTGGGATTGCGAGAGCTGTCTCCTACCCGAGCTTGTGTCAGGAGACATAGACGTACAATGAAGAAGGTTCAAAGGGTGGGAAGGTGGATGCCTCCTCAAGATGAGTTTATCAAGATGAATATCGATGGCTCCTCTAGGGGTAACCCAGGTCCTGCTGGGGTTGGCGGTGTTGGTAGGGATCGTATGGGGGAGGTGGTCTTCTTATTTTCGGTACATAAAGGGAAGCATTCTAATAATTTTATGGAGGGTTTTGCAATTCTCTATGCCTTGGAGCGTGCTTGGGAGTTGGGTCGAAGGAAGGTTATCTATGAATCGGATTCACAAATTGTTGTGAACTTATTGACAGAGAAGAAGGTGAGTGGGATTCATTGGCAGTTGGCAGAGATTGTTTGTTAGATTATTCATATTAGCTCGTCAATGGAGCAGGTGTCTTTCATCCAAATTCCTCGTGAGTGGAATAGAGCAGCAGATTGTTTGGCTAAGTGGGCCTCAGAATGTGGTAGTGATTGGAAAGTTGAAGGTTGGGAGCATCTCTCCTCGGATTACTGTCAAGACTTGCAGAAGATTTTTGTTGAGGACATGAATGGATATGAAACTAGTTGATCTTGGGTTGAGCTTGTGGTTCTTTTCTGAGGCCTTGGGGCCCTGGTTCTCTTTGTAATTCTTGTGATTGATTTTCAATAAAGTTTTTACCCCTTTATTTCAAAAATATATATATTAAAAAGTTAAAAATATAATATAAATAAAATATATTAAAAAATAAAAAAATAATATAAATAAATAATCAAGTTTTTCTGCCCATTCCCAACAAATAGGACCCAAATCCTCGTGATCACCACAATGGATAAAACTAATATTCATTTGAAAATAAAAAATATAATATAAATAAAATATATTAAAAAATAAAAAAATATAATACAAATAAAATATATTAAAAATACAAAGATAATAGAAATTAAATATATTTAAAAAATTAAAAAATAATATTATAAATAAAATATATTTTTGTTCTTTTGCTCATTAAAGGATCGAAGTCGAATGCTTTTGACTAGAGCTATGAACTAATTACCAGTGGGATCACAAAAGGGAACCCATCCCGAATACATTTGTGAGGTTAACACCTCCATTTCTTGCTTTCTAAAAGCAATCCTCCTTATCACTCCTAGCACTCCCCTTATCACTCCAAAGTTGTGCTCCTTATCTCTCCAATGGCGTGCTTTTTTGTTCTCCTTATCTCTCCTAGCCACATCAACCCATGTGGCAGCTCCTATAAGCCACCACCTGGCAACTCTACAACCATTGTGGCGGGGCAAATGAGGATTTTTTATCAGCCTCCAGGCGCAGCCAAGGAAAGCACAGGGTCATCAAAACACGGGGGTAGGTGAAGGACACATCAACCGACAACTTAAGGGAAATCGCTCCAACCAATGACCAGCCACCACAGACCGAGAACCACACAACAAAGAGCTTCCTAATGACCACGTGAAAGACCTACAAACACATTTGTCTGCCATGGGGTTCGAAGCAGCATAAGCATGCAGAGTTTTGAACCCCAAACCTCACCTAGGCAAGGTTCGCAACAAACCGTTGTGGTGCGTGTCATCACCCATACAAATAAAATATATTAAAAAATAATAATATTAATTTAAATAAAATATGGAATAAATTATATTAAATATTAAATAAAACATATTTAAAAAAATATAAAATTTAATCAATGGTCCGCAGGGGAAATCACCTTTTTCAAGGTCTACCAATGTACTGTGTACCTTGCAGAAGCTGTATAGGGAAGCATATAGGTAGGCGTAGGGACATGCATGCTTTCTAAAGGGTTGGATAGCCAGCACCTAGTCACCACTGCGCAACTTCGCAGGGGTGACACAACTCTGACAAGTCTGACACCACGCGAGCGCAATCCAATAAGGTGCAAGTAAAGTTCTTGCCTTTTAGAAAGCTAGTGGGGTCCCATCTTCAATCGAATGGTTTGTGTTGCACTACGGCCTAACATCTCTAACACATTTTATCATTGTAAACATGTGTTGGTGTTTGATCTAGCAAGTAAAGACAAAGGACATAACTTAGAAAAAATTGTGTTGCTAGAGTTAGGAAAAATAACCTTTATAAGAATAGTTGGTTGCTTAGAAAGAGGAGCTGGCAGGATAGGATTTAAACCCCCTTCAAGTCATAACTTAAAACATGATAACTAGCCACAACAAGTTGTACTAGGATAAGGTAGGTGGAAGCTATTAAGACCTAAGGCTTTGTATAGGACAAAATAAAAAATAGAATGTTTTAACTTATCATCATTGAACTCTCTTCCCAAATAGTCCAACTCAATAGTAGACATAGCATAAAATATTGTTTCCAAGAGTTACCCCTCCAAGCTTTGGTTTCTAGCAAGGTTATTATAAAAGACTATACAGAAAAACATGACTCCTTTAGCTTAGTTATCCTTTTGTTCAATGAGTTTAGTTTCATCATTGATAACTGATTTAGATATGCATTATTTCTCTATGTTTGAGTGTTGAAATGTGAAAGAATTTTACAATATTATCTCCAATTTTGAGCCATTGAATCTTATAATTTTGTTTCCAAAAGATTTCCTTTTTTCAATGTTGTTAGGAGAATTGCTTAAGGCTTCATTTTTCATAATATCCATTTCTTGTGGAATACTTTTTGATTAAGGATCAAACGGGTTTTGAGGGGACCCAAAACCCCTTTTTAGGTTATTTTTTATTCAAAAGTGTTCCCAAAAAAATTCTTATTCCACTCCTTTAAGTTTTTTGTTTTCAATTTTAATTATTCACATTAGTTTTTATAGTGCAATCCCTCTCACCTCCATGTTCCACCATTTTCTAATTAGGTTTACTAGCTATGGACATTGAATCTACTTTATCTCAATCTGGAAAGCTTAATTACCTTTTCTTAAAACCCATGTCCCAATTTAGCAATAGAGGGGTATGATAGGATCTTATTCTAAATAGAGTCTTGTGGCTACATTTGCCCTCTATATTCTTATTGGAAGTGATTAAGAATCTATCCAATTTGACTTGAATGAGATTGTTGCCAGCTCTTTTATTGAAGTGGATAAAGAGTAATCTTCCAAGCCAATATCCATAAGGCCTCATTTGGAAAGGAAGTTCGAAAATCACCCATGCGATTTCTAAAATCTAGGGTTCCTCCTAAGTGGGGTGTTCAAATCCCTTGCAACCATCCACTTAATATTATGAAAATCGTGTTTTGAGTTGATCAAATCATCCTTCAACAGTCTATTATTTTCAATATTAAGAATATAGATGTTTAGTAATTCTAAAAGTTGAAATATTGAATAAAAATAAATTAAGTATTAGAAATTATATTGGTTCAATCTCACAAAGATTGAAAATATTTATATAATAGTTTTTCGACTAAAATTCAAAATCAGATTATAAACAATAACATATATTTTTGAAGCTTAAATACATTATACATAACGTTACTTAAACAAATATATCGATGCTGACATTTAGGATAACCATGTCCTTTACTTGACCAAACAATGGATTATAAAGTAATGGTGTTGATTTTATGAGAGGGGAAAACTTGAAACATTACTTATCCTAAGATGGATATTCTAGTTGCAGCTCCACAACACCAGTACCAACTTTACCCTTACGAAGCTTCAAACTCACTTCTTGAACTCTCTTACCATCTGCACATTGCTTAATGTAATTGTTTTTAGAATAGCAGTTTTCTAGTGTAGGCAACACAATTTGAGTATCTCCATTAACAAGATGATTGAGATCTATTTCAACTTCTCCCTTTTAAGCTTACGAGGACTATCCCAATCCCACACTTGCTGCCAATTTGAAACCACCCAATGTCATTAGACTGTAAAATCATACATTTTAGTTCATTTCATCTGTGAATCAATCTCATCATTCACTATTTTTAGAAACTAAATGAAGGAAAAAAAGCCTAGATTTGGAGTGGTTACTAGTTTGAGGCAGCAATCTGTTATGGGTACTATAAGCTCTTCTTCCCATCTTGGGTTTAGGATCTTTTCCACAACCTTAGTACGTGCTTCCTGTCATCTTTAGGAATGAAGAAAGGGTTCACCTTGCCAAAAAGGATAATATTTCCTATTATCTCCCTAACCAAGTAAACTCCTTTTGGCAGAAAATATTGAAAGTGTTAATGGAGTATCTTACTATTGATGGTAGGTTCTCGAAAGTCTATAATTATCACTTTGTTATCCTTAATCACTTCCGCCATGGTTCTAAGATATCTATGCCCTTCTATCTAGCCTCCTCCCTTAATGACAGTCTAGCTGACCATGCTAAGAAACCCAATTCCTACCCCATTGCCCACCAAGGTCTTATTTTGTTCATTTATGAGTATCTTAAGGATAAAGTTAAGGCCAATAAGGATGATCCCCTTACGGAGAGTGCCTATATCTCTGAGGATGATGATAGTTCTGAGTCTAATGAGGATTCTACCAATCCTCCCCCTAAAAAGAAATCCAGGGTTAGTAAGAAAGCTAAAGAAGATGCTGAAGAGATGGCTGATCCTAAGTAGGAGCAGGAGAAGGAGGTGGACAAGGAGGTGGAAAAGGAGGCGAAGCATGAGTAGGAGAAGGAGGTGGAGGGTGAGAAAGGAGACATAGATAATGAGCAGGGTAAAGAGGATTTTGATGAGTCAGATGAGAAGGATAGTCCCTATGATATGGACAACAGGGATGAGGTTCAAAATAATATGGAGGAGGGCAACCCTAGGCCTGAGGATTCTGACTAGGACATGGAGGATGCAGATACTTTTCTGAATGCTATTAGAAACAACTCTCTGGAAATGTTTAATTTCTAGAAGTGGGTGGTTGATAATATTACCAACATTCAAGAAAAACAGAGAGAGTTGGAGCTCAAAATTGATAATATGGTTAAGGATATTAATGATAAAGGAAAAGAGGAAAATTCTGAGGATAATAGTGAAGCAGAGGATGAAAAATAAATTCCTGACTGGTCGAAGGGTGAGATCATAAAGGGAGATGTGAAGCACCTGGAGGATGTGGTGAGGACTCTCAAAGAAAAGGGTGAGTTTGATTATGAACTGAACAACATGGTTCAAAAAACTGAGAGTGCTCTGAGGAAAATCATGGAGCATAGCTTGGTTGTGATGAAGGTGACTTACCAAAATATGAATGCATTGGTTACCTGCCTAGAGAAGGATAAGCAAAACAAAGATACTGTGATTGTTGATGATGAGCCGAGTTTTAGCTCTATCGAGTATTCTTCTAGATGTAGAACAAGGCAAAATGCTAAAGCGTTGGAGTTGAAGACTAAAGGTAATCAACAGGTGCAGGAAAGAAAAGACCTTAAAGAGGTAGCAAATGCAATGATGATGCTTGTCAAGGATGTTGAGGAGACCATAAAGATTCTCACCTAAATGTTCTAGTTTTGTTTTAGGTGTGCCAGTATCTCGCTGGTCTTTTGCTGTACTTTTCTCTGGCTGTTGTCTTTTGTGTTGATCTTTTGTTGCCTTTCTTTCTTTGTTCTGTCCTTTCTTGCCTCTCTAATCCTTTTCTTTATGATATGTAAGTGGGTTTCGGGTTCCTTAAAACCTGTTTTTCCTTAAACAAAAACATTCCGTCATAAATTTTACATATTAAATAACATATGAAATCTTGAAAATGTCAGTTAATTCCTTTGTGTTTTAACTCTTTTAAATCTAATAATCAAAATTTAATATATTTGATTTAATCGCATAACAAAATAATATGATAAAAAAAAAAGGAAAAAAAAATACAGGCATTTTTGCTAAGTCTAAATAGTACATATGAGTCACTGCTTCTACTTACCCAATCTTGAGCAACTAAATTCATACCCTTCAACACTCTCACTTTAACACACTTTGACATCTTTTCTTCCAAGTTAACTATTAAATATATGTATGAATTCCCATCTTGTAAGTCATTTTATTTATAGATTGAGAGTAGTTATTGAACACAAGAAGGGGAATAATAAAAGAAAACAAGAAATAGACAAAAGAAAAATCCTTAGCAATGATAGGACCGTATAAAGAAGAAGAATAAGAAGAATTATAGCCGACGGAATAAGAAAATTGTTTTATGAAAGAATCTCAAATGCTTGTTATGTTGCTTTTGATTAACCCCACAATGCCAAGGATGTCACAAAACCTTAGAAAACTAGTGGATAAAGTAAGAGAATAAAGTTGAATGGCTGCAGACTTGGAGTGACCAGATTAAAACGTACCTTTTGATTTTGATGCTATTCAAAAGCTCTATATAGACGCCACCATGGTAATAGTTGTGTTAAGGTGGTTTGTCTTCAAAATTATTGCTTTACTATTGGAAAAAACAACTATGAATAAATCAGGAAAGAAAAGGGAGGTTCAACAAATATTGAATAATTAAAGTTGTAATTTTATGAAGATAAAGTTGCATTGTTGATAAGATTAAATTCTAAATTTATATGCATCAATATCTATTGTTTCATTAGAAAACGTAGATTTGTAGTTACACCAAAATTAATGTTAGTAAACTTTTAAATAAGTATCCTCGCCTAGATCCAGAGTGGTGGTTAATCCACAAGATCCACTCCAAGAGGAGGAGTAGTTAGTCCAACACCCCTTGTCCAATATGACTTGAGGATTTGAACTTAGGTTGAGGTTTGAATACCACATATAGATTTGTTGTTACTTCAAAATCTACAGGTGTTGGTGAACTTCCAAATTAGTATCTTCACCTAGACCCAAAATAGCCATTAGTCCACAAGATCAACTCCCAAATGTGCAACCATGAGTCGAATAAAAAATTGTAATGGTGAAAATGCATTCTTAAAAGTAATAATTAGTTTGCAAGTGATATAATTTTCATGTTAAATTAGCTAATGGCATCTCTTATTTTAACTTCCTTTATTAATAACTTTTAGGTTCATGCTTCAAATTTTTAAGTTTATTTTAAGATCAAATTTTATAAATGGTTTCATGTTTCACTCCTTTGCCAATCTTTGTGAGCTGACCTAACACATGTTTATGTTTATTTTTGTGCTTAGTTGTTGTATTTATGGACATTCATTTACTCATTTTGAAATCATGAAACAAATGTTGGAATGTGAAGAGAACATCTAGATCTGAGAGCTAAAAGCATAATCTATTTTGTATTGTCAACTTTTTTGATAGAATCTTAAGGTCATTTCACATTTGCTTGCGATGTTTGAATCTTCACTCCAGCTTATAAGTCAGCCCATCCATGAAGTTGACCTATGAGAAAACAAACCTTATAATCCACTAGCTTCCCCAATGATGTTTTTACACACCACTATCCTTTCTAGAATTCAAAAATAAAAAATAAGGCAAATTTGACCGAAAAAAATAATGAGGATGACCGAGTACAAATTTATTATTTTAATTACAAAACATCCAAGAAGTTACATTTAAACACAATAAATGCCTATCTATCAATCATCACAATCATGTATTTTCATTTCTATTAATTTCTAGATTTATAGTTTATGCTACATGATCTATCTCAAATCTAGATTATGTTAATTGGATTAACTTCTTGTTATATTTATTATCTTAATTTATATAAATAAATTCTATACATTTTTGGTGAAGCTAAAATGAGCCATGCATGCACAATATTTACATCTTTACTTTATATGTGTGATTTTCAGTGCTCATTTAATCGGAAATACATATGGTGCAGGGCACACATCACTCCAAGAAAACAATTTTTGTTTTGTTCTAAGTTTTGTGTTGTCTTTAAAGTTGTAATAATGGACCAACCATTTGGGACTCAGTGGAGCCATGGTTGAGTTGTCCAAGCTTTGATATGTTTCAGGATGTTCTTAAGACTAGGAAGTTGTAATGTTGATGTTGATCACACTTGTATTACTCTAATAGGAGTCATCATGTAATAGGGGTTTGAAGTATTGTTTTTAGGTTTCTAGGATTCTTAGAGGGCCTTTGGGAGCCTTGGAATGCACTTGAGTGCAACGCTACATCCTAAGTGACAAAAAAGATGTAAAAGTTGCTGAGCAACATTTTGCAAAAGTTGCATTCTTGTTGATTGGGGTTGCAAATTTGGTTCAATCAAATAAATCATGAGCATATAAGCCAAAAACAACTTCATTGTATGGGTTGGAGGATCTGGAATGCAAAACCAAGTTTTTGTGTTTTAAAGAAATCTTGTCTTTTCACTATTTTGACAATTTTTTCCTTATTTTTGCTTCATTATACGGTCCAATATAGACTTGTCAGTAGAATCTCATTGCAGGGATTGAGATTTTGTTGAATAATCTTTCCAGCAAGGTAGATTAGCAATTCTAAGTGTGTTTGGTTGCAAAGATCTAATTCATTCTCTGCGACTAGGTGTAAAACCCTTGCAAAGTAGGGTTTAGGGCAAAATGGCTCTAACCTGAGCATCCATTGATGGAACTAGTTGAAATACAGTGGAATGCTAGGTTAGGGTCTTTATATATATTTAGATTAGGTTTTTTGGTGTTGTAGGCCTTTGTGATGATTGTGCAATGATGCCCTAGGCTCACAACTAGGAGTTGGTGAGTTAAGACAACAGAAGTTGTGCGGTTTCAAAGAACAAGTGGATTGGTAGAAGACAAGATGAAAAATGGTTAGAAATACCTTTGAGTTCCCTTGAATAATCTCTAAATAGCTTTGGCAGATGTTTTGACTGGTGAACCCTTTAAAGAACAAATTTGTGAGTCACCCGGTAGGCCTAGAACCCTTGAAAATAGGGCAGTTTTGGTTCCCATATGTGTACGAAAAATCCAGATGCAAATCTTCATTATTGTTTGTAACACTGAAAAGGGTACTCAAATCTATAATTTATTTGTGACCTTGTGTGGGAATGTTTCAAACTAAGTCTTGAAAACTGCCTATGGAGGGCTAATTGTATTAGGCCTATTTGGAGCCGGTAGAGACAAAGAGAGGGTAGGAAACCTTGGCGATATGATTGAAGATGCTCAAACCCCTAAAATACTTCAAAGACACTATATAAATGTATTTTGAATCCATAGAACAAATTGGTGTTGTTATCCTTTGCAGAGGTTGTTGGAACCTTAGGAGTGGTGTGTAGAGATTGAGGTGGCAACCTCAATAGGAAGAGTTGATTGTGTGAGATTAGTGGCTATACCTTGGAGGAAATCCAAAGTGGATTAGAACTTGGAGGTATAAATAGAAAAACCCCTACCAAGTACCATTGGATGGGCTTGAAGAGTTAGAAGGGTTGAGTAAGACAAGAAAGACAAGAAGGTGAATAGGATTAGCTCCAAGACTCTCTGCATCAGAGTGGTATCAGAGCCACCCTTTGAAACATTGGTGTAGGTTAGAATGTGAGGAATCAACAACAAGTTCAATGCCTCCAAAGGAAATGACTCCAGAAGCCATTTGGAAGATGGTGTCAGAGATGCTTGAAGGATTGAAGGATCGGGAAGGAAGTAAAGGAACCAGAGATGTTAAGAAGGAGAAGGGGAAGGTTAAGACAAAATGGGGAGATGAGACAAATGAAGAAGTGGAAGATGAGGAGTACCAGACAATAGTAGCAATGCCCCAAGACCAAAAACTATTTTTGGATGCAGTCAAATCCATCTCCAAAGATAACTTGGATGGATTACCCACCAATGGAGGAAATCTCAATGGAAAGGAGCTACTAGATTGGATAGGGACATTAAATAATCATTTTGATTATAAGGAGGTAGCAGAGAAGAAAAGAGTAAATGTGGCCAAGTCAAGATTGAGAGGATCAACATTGGTTTGGTGGAACATGATGCAAGAAGAAAGGGTACAAGTAGGCAAGAAAAAGATAACTTCATGGGAGCGTATGAAGATAAGGCTTAAGGCTCAATTCCTACCAGGAGATTATAAAGTTCGAATCCACAAGAGACTGCAAAATTTGAAACAAACAGAGCTAGATGTCAATGTATACACTGAGGAATTCCACAAGCTAAGTTTGAGGGCTAGGAAGCATGAGAATGCAGTAGAGAAATTGGTAAGATGCATGAATGGACTTAGGAAAAACATACAAGATGAAATAAGCACCCTCACACTAGACACTGTTTATAAGTATTTTTAGTTGGCATTAAGGGCAAAGGAACATATCAAAAGGAGAAATGAGCAAAATTTGAAACATAGAGGTGGTAAAAAATTCAGAGGTAGAGGAACCTTTGGTAGAGGGAAGAATGCTTCAAGAAATGAAGAACCTCAAAACCAAGATGGAAGTGGGGACTCCCAAAGAGGAACATATAGCTTGGATCCTTTAGAAGAAGAAACAATTTTAGGGGTAGGTTTGGAAACTCAGGAAGAGGAAACACAGTCTTCATCAGTAGGTGTTATCACTGCAATCAAGTTGGACACACTATGAGTAGGTGCCCAGGAAAGGCCTCAAGTTCAACCAGCTCATACATGGGTGAAAGAAGGACTTAGTTAGTGTAAGAGGAGGATACTCAAAGTGAGACCTCTCCAATCAGCAAGGCAGGGCCAGTGACAGATGGAGAAAATTTAATGATGAGAAGAACAATGCTTAAGATATCCCAAGCTGAAGAGTCACCACAGAGGAAAAGTTTATTTAGGACCACTTGTAAGTCACATGGGAAAATTTGTAAGCTGATTGTGGATTCAGGGTCCACAGAGAATATTGTCTCAGTTGAAATGGTGGATAAACTCAAACTGAAAAGATTGCCTCATCTCACTCATTATAAGGTGTCATGGCTCAACCGAGGTCAACATGTCTTAGTTGATGAGAAAGCATGGGTGGACTTTGAAATTGGTGAGTACAAAGACAAACTACAATGTGACATATTGCCTATGGATGTTTGTCATCTGATTTTGGGCCGTCCATTGCAATATGATGTGAAAGCCAGTCATGATGGAGAAAAGAACAACTATCTCATCACCAAGAATGGAAAGAAGTATCAGATGGATCCATTACTTGATCCAAAAGAGGAAAAGAAAGTAGGGTCAAGTGTCATGTTGCTGAGTGGTAAATATTTTCTTAAGGTATTAAAACAAGAGGGTAATCAGGGCTATGCTACAGTTTTAAAGCCTAAAGATGAAGCTAAGGCAGATCCAATGAGTAAGTGCATCAAGAGTTGCAAGGTTTACTAAAGCAATATGCAGAAGTTATAGGAGATGATATGCTTGATTCTTTGCCTCCAATGAGAGATGTAAATCATCAAATAGACTTGATACCAAGGGCAAATCTTCCTAACAAATCTTCTTATAAAATGACACCTAGTCAAAATGAAGAGATCGCCAAACAAGTGCAAGAACTCTTGGACAGGGGGTTTATTAAAAAGAGTTTGAGTCTATGTGTTGTTCCTATTGTATTAGTGCCTAAGAAAGGAGGAAAATGGAGGATGTGCATTGACTCAAGAGAAATCAATAAGATCACTATAAGGTATCGGTTTCCCATGCCAAGGATTGAGGACCTATTGGACAATCTAGGTGGAGCAAGATACTTCACAAAGGTGGACTTGAAGTCTAGTTATCATTAGATAAGAATTAGACCTGGTGATGAATGGAAGACAACCTTTAGAACCAATGCAGGCCTATATGAGTGGTTGGTGATGCCATTTGGCCTCACCAATGCACCTAGTACCTTTCAAAGGCTCATGAATGAAGTCCTAGTTGAGTTTATTTGTAAATTTGTTATAGTGTATCTTGATGACATTTTGGTCTTCAGCAGGTCCAAGGAGGAACACCTTAAGCATGTGGAGATGGTCTTGAAGAAGTTGAAGGAGGCTCAACTCAAGATCAACCTTGAAAAATGTGAGTTCTTGAAAATAGAGTTAGTTTACCTTAGTTTTGTCATTTTACAAGGTTGTTTAAAGATGAATCCAAGTAAAGTAGAAGCAATACTTAATTGGCCTATACCTAGGGGCATAAGTGATGTTAGGAGTTTTCATGGAATGACATCTTTTTATAGGAATTTTGTGAGAAACTTTAGCCATGTTTGTGCTCCTATACTCAACACCATTAAAGGAGGAATTAAATGTCACTTTAAGTGGACAAAGGAAGCCAATAAAGGATTTGAATTGTTGAAAGCTAAGATAGCAGAGCTGCCAACCCTTAGATTGCTTGATTTCAGTCATTTATTTATAGTAGAATGTGATGCTAGACAAAGGGTAATAGGGGCAATTTTAAGCCAAGAAGGTCATCCTATAGCATTCTTCTCAGATAAATTGAATGAACCTAAACAAAGATACTCCACATATGATTTGGAGTTGTATGCCATGGTGCAAGCATTGAAGAAGTGGTGTGATTACTTACTGCCCAAAGAGTTTGTAGTTTTCACTGACAACGATGCCCTTAGTTTCCTTAATGGGCAAGAGAAGTTGAATCAAAGACACCTAAAGTGGGTTGAATACATACAATCTTACACCTTCACTATCAAGCACAAAAAGGGTATTGCAAACAAGGTAGTTGATGCCTTAAGTAGGAGAGTCATCACTATGTAGGAGATACAATTGCAAAGTGTGGGATTGAATGAGTTGAAAGACCTCTACAAGGATGATAAATAATTTGCAGAGATATATACTGTTTGTTCTGATTTTTCTAACACCTCACATGTCTCTTATTTAGAATACATGATACAAGAGGGTTTGTTGTTCAAAGGACATCTTCTTTGCATTCCCGAATGTTCTATGAGACAAAACATTATCCAAGAAAAGCATCAAGGAGGTCATTTTGGCATAGATAAAACTTTGGAGTAGGTTAGTAGGTTCTACCATTGGCCCAAGTTGCAATCAGAAGTCAAAAGGTTTGTAGAACAATGTGCAATATGTCAAACAACAAAGGGATCATCAAGTAATGCAGGTCTATACCAACCTTTGGTCATACCTCAGAGGCCTTGGGAATGTTTGAGTATGGATTTTGTGTTAGGCTTAATGAGAACTCCAAGGGGATTTGATAGTGTGTATGTAGTGGTAGACAGGTTCAACAAAATGGCACATTTTATACCTTGCAAGAGCACCAATGATGCCACCTACATTGCAAGACTCTTCTTCAAAGAGTGAGTCAGAATTCATGGCCTTCCAATCAACATAGTTAGTGATAGGGATGTGAAGTTTATAAGCCACTTTGGGAGGACACTTTGGAGAAAGTTGGGCACAAGATTATCCTTTTCATCTGCCTATCATCCTCAATCAGATGGACAGACAGAGATAGTCAATAGATCATTGGGTAATCTACTAAGATGCCTCACCAAACAACATTGGCAGACTTGGGATTTGGTACTTAGCTAGGCAGAATATGCATACAATGACTCAGTTAACCGAAGCATAGGTAAAAGTCCCTTTGAGATAGTGTATGAATTTCATCCTAGGGGAATACTAGAGCTCATAGATCTTGGTTCTATGGCACCTAAGAGTGCACAAGGTGAGAATTTTGCAAAAGGTATCAAAGAAGTGCAAGATAAGGTAAGGCAGACCTTACAACAAAAGTTTGAGAAGTATAAGGTGCATGCTGATAAAACAAGAAAAAATGTGCAATTTAAGGTTGGAGATTTGGTCCTCACATACCTAAGGAAGGAGAGACTTCCAAAAGGGCACCCTACCAAGCTATTGATGAAGAAGATTGGACCTCTCAAGGTGGTGCACAAATATGGACATAATGCATATGAGGTTGAACTCCCTCCCACCTTGGGTATCTCTCCTATATTTAATGTATGTGATCTCTATCCATAAAAGGGAGAATCACAAACAAATTAGTTGGACATTTCATCACAGGCTAATGAAGATTGGGTGAGAGATTTGCCACCATGTCAACCAATCAAGTTGGAAAGTATCTTGGACACCAAGGTGATAAAGAAGACAAGGAAGGGAGTTTACAAGAATTATCTTGCCAAGTGGGAAGGGTTACCTAAATCAGATGCTATGTGGATGTCAGAATCAGATATACTTTAGCATGGTGTGGAAATTGCAGACCTCTTAACTCAAGGGACTTGAGTTCTTTGTCCTAGGGGAATATGGTGCAGGGTACACATCATCTCAAGAAAGAAATTTTGGTTTTGTTATAAGTTTTGTGTTGTCTTTGAAGTTTTAATAATGGACCAACCATTTGGGACTCAGTTGAGCCATGGTTGAGTTGTCCAAGCTTTGATATGTTTCAAGATGTTCTTAAGACTAGGAAGTTGTAATGTTGATGTTGATCATAGGTGTAGTACTCTAATAAGATTCATCATGTAATAGGGGTTTAATGTATTGTTTTTAGGTTTCTATGATTCTTAGAGGGCCTTTGGGAGCCTTGGAATGCACTTGAGTGCAACGTTGCATCCTAAGTGACAAAAAAGATGTAAAAGTTGTTGAGCAACATTTTGCAACATTTGCAAAAGTTACATTTTTGTTGATTGGCATTGCAAATTTGGTTCAACCAACTATATAATGATCATATAAGCCAAAAAAAACTTCATTGTATGAGTTAGAGGATCTGGAATGCAAAAGCAAGTTTTTGTGCTTTAAAGAAATCTTGTCTTTTCACCGTTTTGGCAATTTTTTCCTTGAATTTGCTTCATTGTACAATCCAGTATGGACTTGTCAGTAGAATCTCATTGTAAGGCATGTGATTTTGTTGAATAATCTTTCCAGATTGGTAGATTAGCAATTATAAGTGTGTTCGGTTGCAGAGATCTAATCCATTCTCCGTGACTAGGTGTAAAATCCTTGCAAAGTAGGGTTTAAGGGCAAAATGGCTCTAACCTGAGCATCCATTGATGGCACCAGTTGAAATAAAATTGAATTATAGGTTAGGGTCTATACATATGTTTAGAGTATGTGTTTTGGTGTTGTAGGCCTTTGTGATGATTGTGCAATGATGCCCTAGGCTCACAACTAGGAGTTGGTGAGTTAGGACAACAAAAGATGTGCGGTTTCAAAGCACAAGTGGATTGGTAGAAGAAAAGATGAAACATGGTTATAAATACCTTTGAGTTCCCCTGAATAATCCCTGAATAGCTTTGGGAGATGTTTTTACTAGTGAACCCTTTGAAGAACAAATTTGTGAGTCACCCGGTATGCCTAGAACCCTTGAAAAATAGGACAGTTTTGGTTCCCATATGTGTATGGAAATTCCAGATGCAAATCTTTAGTATTGTTTGTAACTATGAAAAGGGTACTCAAATATGCAATTTATTTGTGACCTTGTGTGGGAAACTTTCAAACTAAGTCTTGAAAACCGCCAATGGAGGGCTAATTGTATTATGCCTATTTGGAGCCAGTAGAGAAAAAGAGAGGTTAGGAAACCTTGGAAATGGGATTGAAGGTTCTCAAACCCCTAAAATAATTAAAAGACACCATATAAATGCATTTTTAACCCATAGAACAAATTGGTGTTCTGATCCTTTGCAGAGGTTGTTGGAGCCTTAGGAGTGGTGTGTAGAGATTGAGGTGGCAGCCTCAATAGGAAGAGTTGATTGTGTGAGATCAGTGGCTATACCTTGGAGGAAAGCCAAAGTGGATTAGACCTTGGAGGTCTAAATATTAAAACCCCTACCAAGTACCATTGGATGGGCTTGAGGAGTTAGAAGGGTTGAGTAAGACAAGAAAGACAAGAAGGTGAATAGGATTAGCTCCAAGACTCTCTGCATCAACATAGAAGATTCACATGCACATCAAAGTGGAGGGAAACATAATGGTGATATTTGTATACCCATTCCAATTCTCATTTAGTTTTGAGATCACTTTGATGGAATGACATAGTAAAATAACATATTAGTGAATGATGCACTATTGTGAAAATTTTAACTCATTCCCTACTCATTTACCTATCCTTATTTATATATATATGCCCTTTTAATCAAGGTTATCTTATCCATATTAAATATTATCCTTATATATTAGAAATTTATTATGTCTATTATTGTATTTTTATTCATACCTTTGTTTCCCGCCTCAAAGTTCATATCTCCCTCTCCCATGAAAATTATACAAAATGAAGAATTTCTCTTATATCATGTGAAAATGATCCCCAGAAAATCAAAATATTTCTAACTCTCTTATTTCAATAATTGTTCTAATCCAAGTTGGGTATGATCTATTCTCATATATTGGTAATTTAAAAGGCATTAAATGTGCATTAATTCATATCAATTATCAAGGAAATATATGATCTATTCCTATATATTGGTAATTAAAGGCATTAAATGTGCATTTATTCATATCACTTATCAAAGAAAAATTCTAAGCATTGCAAGAGAATCATTCTAGTAATTCTTTACTTTTTGCTGGTAAAAGAAACCTTAATCGACATGAATTGTTTTTTATGACTCAAACATATGAGAGATTGTTATTTTTTATATCCTTCCATGATTATAAAGTCAATCTTTCAAGTGACTGTACTAAGGAAAATGTGGTCCTCATGATTACAATCTTCTAAAAGGTATTTATCAATATCACCACTCCTAACATATTGGTAGGTATCAAAATTTTAAATTAAAGTGTTTTTTACCACACTGTAGTAAATAGGGTCAATCTCATAAATTTTAGAGCACTTTCACATGTCAAGATATTTTCATTGAGAGTGGGATTGGTGCTAATGTGAAGCTGACAGTCCACAAGAAATCTGATGACTATAAAGATCTAAGCATGTTTTTGTTGGCACATGTTGTCATTGATGTCAACCTTGATGTCACCTAGGTCAAGCAGTTAAAGGTTGCAGAGGAATTGGTAGGCACAACGAGGTGGTTTCATGTGTTGAAGAGGTGTACACAAAGTAGTTTCATGTTCTAGAAGTGCCTCATGATGTGTTTGATCCATTGCCTTTGATGTGTGCAAGTTGCAAAATTGAAAAATGTCAAAAAACCCTCTTCCTTAGAAGTTATCATGACAAGTTAACTATCTTGGTGAAATGGTTCTAAAGAAGCAATATCACTGAGACTCCTATATTGTCTAGCCAATCCATGATGGGATGGAGATGTCTACTTCAATGTGTAACTCGATGTAATTCAGGCTGATCCAGGAGATTCTATTGGTAGTTCGGTTCATATTCGTATCAGACATACTCTAGCTGATGAGAGACTAAGGATTGTGTTGGGGTTATAATGTGCGGTCGGTGTGACTCTAACCATTGACGGATCAGAGAAATCCTTTGAGATGACATTGGGTCTTAGAATACGTCATAATGATTTGGAGATGTCAAGCCGATGCAGTGCTATTGGCGTAAGTCAGGCAGATGGTCATCATTGCATCAACGTGAGGACCTTCATCATTGTGAGTAAAGGGTAGTCATTTTGATTTCATGTTTCATGCTAACACATATTCACAGGTGGTGAATTATCGGGATGATTCAGGATGATGTCACTTGAGAAGTTGACAAAAGACTATCAACAAAACTCATGGTGATGGGCTGAGTTTTGAGGTGACCAAATGGATGAATTGATCGATAAGAATTTGGTCGATGAGTTCTTGCATCAGCAAGGGTCACATTATCGGAGTGAAATCTTGGAGTCAATCCATAAGTGAAAGTCACACTGACAAGGAACATGAGTGATGATATTGGGATGTGTCTGTCGGACGTGCACAACGAAAGGAACCAAAGCCATGATTAGGCTATCGGTAAGTGCCTGACTGATGACACGTCATCGTAATGAGTTATAAAAGTAGGGTGAGATCCTAGAGGTCAGCCCGATAATAGAAAACATGTTGATAGGGCAACAAGGAGATACATCAGGTTGAGTCACCCTGATAAGAGTATGAAGAAGAGCCAAGGAGATCAGAGCAACTTATGACATCAGAATGAGCACCTCAAGTTGTCCTCGACCACATGTGTCAGTCCGATAATGTTAATGAAGTGACTGTCATCATCGTAACTCTCAGCATTGACCAAGAGGAAAGGAATTCCAAGAGACAGTGGAAATCGAGGAGAGTTCCTTCGATGAGAAAACCCTCCAAGGCATAGGATCCTCAAGAAAATAGGCATGATCATGAATTGTTAGGTTGATGTGTATTTACAATGCTAGGTGACACAGATGTTTTTTGTGCCACATCTACAACCCGATTGTTATAGAGTCCTACGTGGTAGTTGACTGACATTGACTGAGTGATTTGAGCAATAGAATGGAAGACGTGGTATCTAGGTGGTCAAACAAATATACTAAGATACTGAAGATGATGTCTGCAATCCAATTTGGGTAGGAGGATGGTGATTTCATTATTGACAAAATAGTTGTAGTTGGTTGATGGGCTCAAGGTGATTGACAAAGGATGGATCAGATTTATAAGATAGATTGAGATTACTAAGTTTAGTAATCTAAGTGCAAAGAATGATCTCAAGATAGATAGAATGCATTTAATATGGACGACCAGTTTGAGATCACACTTAAGAAATAGAATGAAATCTTGTGGACATAGAAGCTGATTGAATGAAGAAGAAAATTGGTGTGATTCGATAGGGGTAGTTGAGGTAGCTGAGTTGGAAAAGCGATGTGGACAAGTAACAAAACTTGTATTGAGAAAAATAGTTACTACTGAAATGGTGTAGTGTGACAGTGTAGAGAAAGAGATGGAGTAGAAAGAGAGAACTATGAGAAGTAAGAAAACCAGAATATAGTGAGCAGCAAGTATATTCAACGTGGTGTATCAGAGATAGAAAGAAGAAGAAGAAGAATAAGATAGAGAGGAAAGGACAGAAGATAAACTTTTGAGAGGCAAAATTAACTTGTGTTACAAAACACATTTCTAATAGGGATTTTCATTGTATTGATTTTCATTCTCATTGTATAACTCTGATTGGGTGCTTAGACCAGGGGTAAGTGCTCCTTTGAGTAGGTTCTCATAGAACCAGGGGTTGGTGCTCCTTGAGTTGGTGCTTAGAACAATAGGGGTTGGTACTCCTTGGGTTGGTGCACTAAAACACATTGTATTCAATATTGTTTGTGAGGTTGGATTGGAGTAGTAGACTCCGAAAGCTATTCTCACCGAGGATTTTCCCACATTGGATTTTCCTTGTAAATATTGTGTTGTGGATTGATTTTTTTGTGTGTATGTATGTTCTCACTTGACTTTCATCCTTTATCCTTGCACACTTAATTTTTTTTAAAAATTATAATACACTAATTCACCCCTCTTAGTGTCCATTTGTGTTCTTGAATTGGTATCAGATCCCTAGGTTCCATTAGTGAAAAGCTTTCTCTAGCTTGGGTAGATCTTGTCTCGTGAACACAATGGCTAGAAATGAGTCCTCCTCCAAAGCACCTATGTTCGATGGCACCAACTATTCTTTCGGGAGTAGAAGAATGGAGACATATTTGTCTTCCCTTGGATTTGATGTATGTATGTTAGTAAAAAATGGATATACAGTTCCATCCACACCTCCTATTGATCTTGACGCTAAAAGGGAGTATGAAAACAATGCAACAACTAAGAATGCATCCCTAAGTGGTCTGTTTGATTATGAGTTTGGCAAATTCATGCATTGCACATCAGAAAAAGAAACATGGAATAAGTTGCAGAGTGTATATGAAGGAGATACCAAAGTGAAAGAAGCCAAGTTGCAAAATCTAAGAGCTTAGTTTGAAAATCTAAAGATGAAAGAAGAAGAGAAGATAGTTCATTATCTACAAAGAGTGGATGATACTGTGAGTGCTACAAGAGGAATTAAAGAGGATGTCAAACATGAAGTTACTGTCAAGAAGGTTTTGAGATTATTTAACTCTAAATATGACACAAAGGTCTCTATTATTGAGGAAGCTAAAGACTTAAAAACTTTCTCTATGGATGAATTATTTGTCTCTTTATCAACATATGAAATGAGAATAATAGGTGGAGAATCATCAAAGAGAGAGGTTGCCTTTAATACCACATAGAAAGGGAAAGAACAAGCTACAAATGAAGATGAAAATGACTCTGATGTTGCTATAGCCAACTTTACAAGGAATCTCAAAAAGGGTTTAGGAAAAAAAAAAAAAGGTAAGCTTCCCTTCAAATGTTTCAATTGTGGTAGGATAGGACACTTTCCATCTAAGTGTCCCTATGGTGAGAAAGATGAAATTGAGAAATAGAACAACAAATATTTTGATAAGGATAAGATGAAGAAAACCTACAGGCCAAGGAGAAGGAGTTTTAAAAAAGAAAAACAATTTGTACACCTTTGACGATGATGCCATGAATGGAGAGAGTGTCTCTGATGAGGATTGCAGTGGAGAAGAAAGAGAGGTTAATCTCTTTATGGAACAAGATGAGTTTCATAATGAACATATTGCTAATGGAGAAGGAGAGGAAGGTGAAGTTGAGGTAGATTTTGAAGGCGAACTTGTGAGTGCACTAGAAGAACTCTTGAAAGTGAGGAAAGAATACAAAAAGATTAAGTATGTTGTTGTTGAAGAACAAGACAGATTGAAAAAAATTCTTGAAGAATTTGAACAAAAAATTTCAAGTCTGAGAATGTAATTGGATGAAGCTAGAAGAATGTATGAAGTGACTAAATCAGATTTACAAAACAAAGAGAAAGAGTATCAAAAGATGGATGAATAAATTGTAAATCTCAGAAAGGAACTTGAAAAGTGCAAAGATGAACTCAAGGTGAGAATCAAGTATGAGGGAAGCACTGACACTTTGGATAAAATGTTGAGAAAAAAAAGCACTCCAAATACACAGAGGGTGTTTAATTTGAGACTAGTCAATGTTCTACAAGTAAGGACTCATTGAATAAAGAAATACAATTTGTCTCCTCAAGAGAAAATAGTAGAGGACAAACCTTTACTGTCAACAAGCCTACTGAGAAGAAGAAATATGTTGTTGTTACAAGGAACCAACATGTTGATCCTAAAGGAAAAGCCACGATGAATGACGGAGGCTTCACTAGAGTCAAGGATACAAGAAAAAATAACTTAAGAAGACAAAACTTTGTTGCTCCAAGGAGACAAATGAGTAATGACTTCAATAGAGATTGTAATGTTTCCCAATTCCATGGCTATTGCTACAAGTGTAATTCATATGGTCATAGAATTGCTGATTGTAAACTAATGCATAGGTCCACTCCTAGTTTTGAAAGTATAAATTCATTTGTAGCACTTAGGGATATGATTGTCATTTGTTATCATTGTAATGGTATTGGTCATAGAAGTTATGAGTGTAAGAGATGTAGTTTTCAGTCCTATGCCAGTCCCTAAAGTTCATCATTCAATAGGAATGTCAAATGTTATCATTGTCAAAATCTTGGTCATATAGCAAAACACTGTAAGCTTAGGACAACCAAGCAAAAGAAGACAGTGTCAACATCTGAACCAAATGTAAAACTAGAACAAAATGGGACAGCAGAAAAGAAGGAGAAATCAAATCAAGTTTGGGTAGAAAAAAAAAGGACAAAGCTAAGTCAAGTTTGATTTTTCAAACAGCCCTACATGCTAAAAGGAAAAATTTGTGGGTGGTGGAAAGTGGCTTCTCCAAGCACATGACTGGTGGCAAGAAGAAATTCATCAAACTACAAGATTGGAATGGTAGTTCTGTGAGGTTTGGAGACAATTCATCCATCAAAATAAATGGAAAAGGTACTCTCAATATTGATAGTAAACTTAAAGCACATGACGTATGCTATGTGAAAGGTCTAAAACATAACCTACTTAGTGTAAGACAAATGTGTCACAAAGGATATAAATTCACATTTGATTCAAAATGATGTGTCAAAATCAGAAAAGAGAGTAATGGTCAGTTGGTTGTAGAAAGTAAAAGAATAGATGGAATGATGAGACAAGTTGATGAGAGCTGGTTATGACATAGAAGACTAGGTCACATCAACTTTGATAACCTGGTTAAGGTAAGAAAGAAAGGGTATTTAAAACACATGTACCTCAAATTATTAAGCCAACAAGAACCTTCTATGATGAGTGCCAAAGAGGTAAGCAAACAAAGGTCATCTTTAAGACAAAATAATACTCAACTACAAGACCTCTTGAGCTTGTGCACATTGATTTGTGTGGGCCTACTAAAACAAGGGCTCCAAATGGAGAAAGATACTTCATGCTTTTTATAGATGATTTTTCAAGGATGACATGGGTCACCTTTTTGCAAGACAAGTCATAGGCATTTGAACAATTCAAAATCTTCAAAAGGATGGTAGAAAGGGAAAGTGGATACAAGCTAAAATGTCTAAGATTGGATTATGGAGGTGAGTTTACATCAAATAAAATTGAAGACTATTGTGAAAGACATGGAATCAAAAGACAATATTCAGCCCCTAGGACACCACAACAAAATGGTGTCATGAAAAGGAAAAATAGGATAGTCAAGGAAGTGGCCAGAACAATGTTAAATGAAGCAAGTTTACCAGATATATACTAGAAGGAGGTGGTCCATACTATTGTATACACATTAAATAGAGCTTAGCTGAGAGTGAACAATAAAATGACACCTTATGAGATATGGTATAATAGGAAACCATCAGTTAAGTATTTAAGGTGTTTGGTAGCAAATGCTTCATAAAAAGAGATGAAGATGGACTAGGTAGCTTTGATTCAATAAGTGATGAAGGTATCTTCTTAGGCTACTCTACTCACAACAAGGCCTACAAGTGATTCAACAAAAGACTAAAGAACGTAGTTGAAAGTGTACATGTAAGAATTGATGAAGATCTACATAAAGGTAAACAAACCATAGTAAATCAGATCGAAGAACCATATATTGAAGATGAAGATCAATCTAAGAGTGAAAATAAAGAAGAAGCACCAAGAAAAACTGCAAACAAATATGTACAAAATAATCACCAAGGAGAATCCTCTGGTAGCCCAGGACCATTGGCATCCAAGGCTTGAATGAAAAGGAGTCGAGCTTCTCCTAAGTCCTAGGACTTGCTTTCTTTCTTCGGGGTATTTTTTTTATTCTCTTGGTTTAATCTAAAATATTTCGTCTCTTATGGCTCCGGCAGGGAAACTTTGACTCCTAATGACAACTTTTTCTTGTAGTTCTGTTGAAGGCAATATAGACATATGGGTTGTTTGTGATTATGTTATATTAAGCTTAGCAATTCTAGTTAGTTTGTTTATTACTTAGTTTTATGTTTTTTCCATCTCAAATGCAATTGCAAATCCTCTCTGAATTGGATACATTCTCAGAGTTATGCATATATAGATATGGGTGTATATATTGATATAGTCAGTCTCGCCTTGGGTTACTCATTCTTTAAGTGGATGGTTTTGTGAATATATAGATTCATGTATATATATATATTCAAATCATGTTCATTCATCCATTTGGCACTTGATCTGGCTCTTGTTTCCCTATTTGCATGTCCAATCTTTGTCATTGATTATGCTCAAATATTTTCTCTTTCTTTTTTCCTTTTTCTTGTGTATATATATATAATTTTTCTTTTGGTTTTTGATCCTTTTCCCTTGTAGGCAGATGCGGGTCTGGCTTTCTCTTTCTTTGGTAGTTTTACCTTGGCTAGGATTCTTAAATTAGTCTATGGCTATCACGGCCCTAGACTGGGATATGCTTTGTTTACTTAGATTTAGTAGCTAAATCTTTCTGTGGGTCTTTCTTTACCATGATTACTCTTCTATTTGTTGGTAAGAATTGGTTAGGTTGGCTAGAGAGTATGATGATCTTTTCTAGGGAATATTTTGGTGTGTTATCGCATTGGAAAACTATGCAAATGTTTCTATTTAGCTAAAATAGGGGTATTTATTAAATTTGACTACAGTTGCATTTACTTCCTAATTGTGACTAGTCTAACAGTATGGAAGAAGAATGTGTATTTTGTTTTGGCAACTTGACTTTGTAGGATTCAGGTGGAGGTATTTGACATGTTTTATTCCGAACTGCCCCACCCCAACATGGTCAGAATATGGCATTATTGCAATCAAATTTTACAACCATCATCATTGGAATTAGTATGATGTATTTGACAGGAATTATCAAATGCATTGTTCTGAAATGGCATTGGGCCATTTATTGTATTTATTTGACTATTTCCAGGAAATATTTTTTCCTTGGGAAAGACTGCAGGGTTTCTTCACCCGATTCTTTCCTACCACTGCCCACACTGAATCGGGTTGTAAACTTCATATAATTTCTTTTAATTAATATAATTATTTAGCCAAAGGCCCATTATCTATATAATTATTTTTTTTTACTTTGATCATATCTCATTAATTTTAAATAAATAATAATTTATGTAATTAATTAATTTTATAAATTCTTAATTCACCTTTATCTTTGTTTATTCAATCCTAGCTTCTCATCTTGTTCACATGGATCATAATATAAATTTGCAGTCATGTGACAAGTGTCCCACTTTGTCCCCTTCACATGTCTAGATTATGCTTTCCCCCCATTCATGGAACCTAGACACATTTCCAAAAATCAATCCAACTTTATATCCTATCAATCCATCTCAACTTAAGCCTCTTAATCTTGACGCTTCCTATAAGGATGTTGCCCTAACCTTATCTCAAGCCCTAGATCCTACCTCTCATGTGACACTTGTCATATGAGTATAACTTTTATCCAAAGCCCTATTCCTCTCTTAATCCTTTGTTAGTAATACAGCTTGACTAAAGGGACCCTAAGAAAGTGTGTACAACATTTGAAAGTCTACTGATTTTCAAATCTATTACAGATTTCTCAAAAGATTTACCATTTATTATGGCAAATGTTGCTAAGCATGGCCATCAAATTCAGACCCTTTATAAAAAAAATCCAGTATATTAATCAGCAAAAGTTATATATACTGTATGATATTCTATGGGGTATGCAAGTTGCAACCATCCATTTATGTTTATATTTTATACGATCTTATCCAAAGCTCATCAGAAAGTGGAATTTCCACAGTCTGCAAATAGTAAGAGAGTTCAAGAAGTGTGCTGATCTGATTAGGATCTATGACTATTGCATAAGAATGCTTATAGCAATTACATAAGTAAATTCAAAGCATACATAAGCGAATTAACATGATTAAAATGCTTAAATGAACAAATCATATTAAAGATGATGATAGAAAGAAAAGAGAGCAAAATAGATAGAAGAGCAAACATAATTGATAACGGAGTTCATCCAGATGGACTACGTCTCTGGGTCCTGCTCCAATAGGGGGACCGATCTGATTACTCCAAGAAATCAATTACAAATGTTTGCAAAAAACTATTCCCTTCAAGGACATCAGTATTTAACCTCCAACATGTAGAAATAACAAAAAACTCTTCAACATAGCATCTCCTTCCCATCACCTGGATCCCTCAAAAAGGCCTACTATCCCCCTTTTATACATAAAATAAGTCTAAAATAGACTAAAACCACCAACTCCCATAAATAACCCTTTACAAAAAATTATTTCCCGTGTATATCCCCTTTCTACTTGGTTAATTCAGAACCATTCATTGGAGTAGTTTGTTTTAACTAATATTCCCTATTTAGTTAAAATTGGCGGCTTTTACTCTTTAAATATAACAAAGGCTGAAATTAGTACAAGCACTATTAATAGTGCAATGGTTGACCACCGTTTTAGGAGGCCAGTGGTCAGGGGTTCAACACGTGGTCGAGGGTTCAACACCCTCTGACCTTCCTTTTCCAACATAGGTAGCCAGATAAGTTTAAATAAAATTAACCAACTATTAATAGCAACGACATCATTTGGTGCATCGGAAAAGGATGGAATTATGAGGTAGGTGGTTATGGGTTCGAATCTGATTTTGGTGTTTAGTTGCAATAACAAACTATGTCCCTTTTGAGGCGTCATTTTGTACCCCCAAATGGTGCCACGTGGCACCTTATTATTTGTTGTTTATTTCTGGAGTATTGGAGATAATTTATTTTATCCTCCGGATCAAGCCTCCCCACTGAAGAGCTTTCGGACCTCCGAAAGTTTGACTACTCAGAAAGTAGGTGAGGGTAAAGTTCCCCCACTTTACCAATCTCCATCCATCTTACTTTACCAGGGTGCATCCCTTTGCATCCCACTTTAAGGTATTCAACACCACCTCTTTTTGACGATCTGATGTTTTTGTCTAGGATGACATCCTCTTGCAACACATTCAGATACTCAGGTGCTAGGTCATCGATAGAAGGAACCTAAACATTAGCCTCTTCATCCAATATCATTGGAGGCTCGTACAACTTTAGATTTTCTACATTTACAACTGAGTAAATTTGCATATATGGAGGAAGATTAAGGTGATAGGCATTGGTACCGATCTTTTCCAAGATCTCAAAGGGACCATATCTGATATGCTTAAGCTTCTTACCTTCACCTTACATCCTTTCCTTGCTAATATGTAACCAAACACAGTCACCAACTTGAAAATGATGATCTATGCGATGCTTGTCTTGTCGAGCCTTGTATTTGGCTTGGATCTTCTCCAACTGAGCTTCTACTGCCTGATGAACTACTTGGACTTTTTGAATGAACTTCAAAGCCTTCTCTACATCATGACATCCATCTTCAACATCATCTTTTCCAAAGGCAAAGTCCATCGGTGTTCTTGGCAAGTAACCGAAGCAAGTCTCAAAAGGAGACCTCTTTGTAGAAGAATGTGTTGCATGGTTGTAAGCATGTTGCACATAATAAAGATTCTGATCCCATAAATTAGGATGCTTGCTACAGTAACCTCTAAGTAGATGAACAACTATCCTATTGACTACCTCTGTTTGTCCGTCAGTCTGTAGATGGAAGGCTGTACTCTTCTTCAGCTTGGTGTCCATGAGTCCCCACAAAGATGTCCAAAATTCCCCTAAGAATCTAGAATCTCGATCCGATACAATAGAAGTAGGTAACCCAAAATGAACCCATACAAATTGGAAGTACATATGAGTTGTTAGTTCAGTAGTGACCTATTTCTTACAAGGCATTATAATACACATTTTGCTGAATCAATCAACAACAACATACAAATAATCATGTCCCTTCCTAGACATAGGTAAACCTCCCACAAAGTCCATAGACACACTTTCCCATGGACAGGATGGTACAAGTAATGGTGTATACAAACCCAATTTCCTATTACTTGGTTTACTGGTTGCACACATTACACATCCCTTTATATACTTTGTAACAGTTTCTTGCATACGAGGCTAGTAACAATACTTCTGCAATTGAACCAATGCTTTACTTACCCTGAAATGTCCTGCAATCAAAGAGGTATGTGCTTCTCGAATCACATGTGCCTGTTCATCTTTAGGAACACATAATTTACCCAAGTGGTGCAACAAGTTATCCTGACATAGTAATCTTTTTCTTCTACATGTTTACCCTGGATTAGAGCTGCATATATGTCCTTAAAGTTCTCATCATTAGCATATTGTTCCTGAAAACTTTCACGAACCATGGAACTATTTTTAAGGATTATCAAAGCATTCTTAACTGGAGGCCTAGAGAGAATATCTGCTACTTTTTTATGGGCACCTTTCTTATACTTAATCACCAAATGAAACTGTTGAAGAAAACCCATCCACCTAAAATGCCTACTCTGTTGCAGTTTAGACTGTGAGTACAAATACTGAAGTGGCTGATGATCAATGTGGATTACAGTTTCTTTGCCCATTAAGTAGTGTTTCCATTTCTTAACACTCTGAACTAAATCATAAAGTTCTTTATCATAAGTGGGATAGTTACTTACTACTCCTGAAAAAGTTTCAGAGTGGTAGTAGTCTAGTTTACCTACTTGCATGAGTACAGCTCCCATGGCAAACCCACTCACATCTGTCTCGATCTCAAATGGTTGATGTAAATTTGGTAAAGCCAGAACTGGTGCAGTGCTCAAATTTTCCTTCAAAGTGTTGAAAGCCTTCTATTGTGGACCTCCCCACTGAAAAGTTGCCTTCGTACTGGTCAATGCATGCAATGATGAAGCAATAAAAGAGAAGTTTGCAATGAACTTCCTCCAATACTGAACTGCACCTAAAAAACTCCTGACTTCTGTGACTGTACTTGGCTTAGGCCATTTTACAATACAATTGACCTTCGCAGGGTCTACTTTTAGTTGACTATTCCCTACGACATAGCCTAGGTACACTAAGGATGTCTTAGCAAACTCGCATTTAGACATCTTTACAAAAAGTTTTTCTTTTCTTAGTACATCCAAGACTTTTTTAACATGAATTACATGATCTTCCCAAGACTTGCTGAATACAAGAATATCATCTAGGTAGACTATGACAAAATCATCAATAAAAGGATGAAAGACATCATTCATGACTTTCATGAATGTAGCTGGTGCATTACAAAGCCCGAAGGGCATAACCAACCACTCGTAAAGTCCTTGTTTTGTCTTAAAAGCAGTTTTCCAAATATCATTTCCTGCAATTTGTATCTAATGATATCCACTACGCAAGTCTAACTTAGTGAAATAAATTGCATGTTTCAACTGATCAAGTAAATCATCAATTCTAGGAAGAGGGTACCTATTCTTTACCGTTATCTTGTTCAGAGCCCTGTAGTCGATGCACATTCTCCAAGTCCCATCTTTCTTTGGAACCAACACAATAGGAGAACCACAAGGAGATGTACTAGGATGAATAAATCCTCTCTCAACTAGCTCTTGAACCTACTTTTTGATCTCTTCATTTTGTAAGACTGATAACTGGTACATGCCAATGTTTGGAAGTGGCACATCCTACTGCAACTGGATCTCATGTTGTATCTCTCTCTTAGGAGGCAATCCATTTGGTTCCTGAAATAAGTCATCGTAAGCAGAAACAACTTTGACCATTTCAGCCTTATGTTTAGGATCACATCCTTTAAATGCCTCAGATGTTTCTTCCTCTTTGGCTTTTACAAGCATTAATACAAAGTTCTTACTAGAGTTGACTAACCTTTTCATCTGACCAACATTAACTAGTGCAAGATTACTCTTTACCTTATGTGCCCGTACAATGTATTCAACCTTATCTTTAAGAAGATGGTATTTGTTGTCCCCTCTATAGAAGGTAGCCTGTCGATCATACAAATAGGGACTCCCAAGTACAAGACCACAAATATCTAAAGGGACTACATTAGCTTCTACCTCATCTACAAAGTTTGCAGTGATAGTAAATCTTATCTTACATTGTTTAGTTACTTGCAATTGTGCATCATTGCAAACCCATCCCAGAGGGTATGGTTTCGGATGAGGTGTTGTAGTCAAGTTAAGCTTTTTAACAATTTCTTCAGATATCAAGCTAACTTGACAACCCATATCAAATATTGTATCAACTTTAGTATGTTTGATAACAACCCGAATATGAAATAATTCATTCCTTTGATTATCATTCTTAGGAGTAGAATCTTTACTTGTACTTGCACTTATATTAGAAGAACTTGTAGCTGATGAGAGAGATCTACCTTTTTCTTTACCTTGGATTCCGGCAACAATGATCTTTGTCTCATCTCCAGAGTCAGATCCAAGATCCTGTTGAACTATAGCAATAGTCTTTTGTTTGTATTTGTTTCCACCATATCTCTTTGGCCTCTTTTTAGGGTGCAGCTTCCAGCACCTAGAATCATCATGCCCTTCTTTCTTGCAATGTGAGCATGTGGGTTTTTCACCCTCTTTCTTCACTGTAGCTTTCTTTTTCCCCTTCCCTTTGTTTTGGGATTTGTTCTTAGACTTAGATGGCTTCTTATCAGACTTATCAATAAAAGAACCCTTACCTCTTGACTCTAGGTGTGTGACTTGAACACAGACTTCATCTAAGTTACTAGGATTCAAGACCAAAATTGAATGTCTCAAATAAGAGTGAAGACCACCTATGTACTTAAGCAACATGTCCTAGGTATACAATGGAACATTTAATGCAATAGCCTTCTTTCTGAATTCATGGGTGTAATATTGGATAGACTGACCTTTCCCTTGCCTAAAAAGTTGCTAGCTCATCATTAGCTATTGCATATGGCCTAGGGGATAGAATTGCTTCTTGAGAGCATAAACAAAGTTTGACCAAGTTAAATTGATTTTACCATGTTGTGAAGACCCATCCCAAATTATACTCTCCCACCAGGTTAGAGCTGTACCTCCTAACTGAAGAGTAGCTAACTGGATCCTATCGGCATCATCTAAGAGGTTTTGGACTCTACAATAGACTTCAACCTATTGAATCCAATCATCTAATTTTTCAGCATTTAATTCCCCACAATACTCTGGTAGATCAAATTTTACATCCAATTTAATCTTAGGCTTATGTGAACTCTTGAAAAGAGAAGAAGACTTAGAATGAGTAGAAGAGGGAGAAGACGGGGAAGAAGGAGAAGAAGGAGATGGAGGTGTTTTTGGAGGCTCATGGTCACCTCCTAGTCTTTTCCCTTTGTTCTCACGAGCTGCACGTCTTCGCATCTTGTCCTCTCTCTCTTGTACTAAAACTTGTACAATGGTTTCCAAATTCTGAAGAGTCTTTTGAATACTCTTGTCTTCGGAACCTTGTCCACCATATTTTTCTTCCATCTGTGTTGGTGGATTAGTTCTTCATTTTCCAATCTCAGGATTATATTCTTCAAGCTTTCCTTCACCTCATTGAATCCTAGATCTTGTTAGCATTCAATTCTACAATACTAGTCAAATAAAGCTTTGATACCAAACTTGATATGATTAGGATCTATGACTATTGCATAAGAATGCTTATAGCAATTACATAAGTTAATTCAAAGCACACATAAGCAAATTAACATGATTAAAATGCTTAAATGAATAAATCATATTAAAGATGATGATAGAAAGAAAAGAGAGCAAAATAGATAGAAGAGCAAACACAATTGATAACGGAGTTTGTCCAGATGGACTACGTCTCCGGGTCCTACTCCAATAGGGGGACCGATCCAATTACTCCAAGAAATCAATTACAAATGTTTGCAAAAAACTATTCCCTTCAAGCACATCAGTATTTAACCTCCAACATGCAGAAATAACAACAAACTCTTCAACATAGCATCTCCTTCCCATCACCTGGATCCCTCAAAAAGGCCTACTATCCCCCTTTTATACATAAAATAAGTCTAAAATAGACTAAAACCACCAACTCCCATAAATAACCCTTTACAAAAAATTATTTCCCGTGTATATCCCCTTTCTACTTGGTTAATTCAGAACCATTCATTGGAGTAGTTTGTTTTAACTAATATTCCCTATTTAGTTAAAATTGGCGGCTTTTACACTTTAAATATAACAAAGGCTGAAATTAGTACAAGCACTATTAATAGTGCAATGGTTGACCACCGTTTTAGGAGGCTAGTGGTCGGGGGTTCAACACGTGGTCGAGGGTTCAACACCCTCTGACCTTCCTTTTCCAACATAGGTAGCCAGATAAGTTTAAATAAAATTAACCAACTATTAATAGCAACGACATCATGTGGTGCATCAGAAAAGGATGGAATTATGAGGTAGGTGGTTATGGGTTTGAATCTGATTTTGGTGTTTAGTTGCAATAACAAACTATGTCCCTTTTGAGGTGTCATTTTGTACCCCCAAAATGGTGCCACGTGGCACCTTATTATTTGTTGTTTATTTCTAGATTATTGGAGATAATTTATTTTATCCTCCGGATCATGTGCTTGAAGCTTTGTAAAGTTGATTATGGTGTTGTGGACCTACAAATAAAATGTCCACCTTAGAATAAGTAATGAGCACACTAATCTTAATGTGTGATAGATGTTTGCTCCCCTTTAGAAAGGTATAGTTACTCTGAAATGTCACTACTGACATATTTTTGTAAGTTGATATGCTATTGTATAAAAAGTTTTAAAAACATATGTTATCTTAATATTTTTATTTTTCTCATTTGTATATGGTAAATAGATTAAAAATGAGTAGTTTTTTTTATTTTTATGAATAGGCCTCTTGTATTATTTAGAAATATTAAAGTACATATTCACAAAAAAGGTCGAGGGATATGAGATCGCCCCACGAGAGTCACTTAGCCAATGACTGGAAACAAAAAGATAAGAAGCTATTCATGAAAAACTTCCTCAGGCAGCCAAAGCAGAGGTAGCTAAGGGTGGAGGATCTGGGTCATCTTTTTTACCCCATACATTAGTAGGGCCAGGAGTCGGGTCTAGCATAGACCACCCATCTTCAGGATCTCTTTTAATTTCTCCTTCCTCCTCCCTAGGAGGCGAGATCACCAAAGCCAGGCGAGGAAACTTGGAGGTGGTGGTAGAGGGCCACCCATAATTAGCAACAATGGGAACAAAGGCCACAAGGGCATCAAAGGGCCACCTCGAGCCAGAGCCATGCTACATTGGGGAAGCCGAATGGCCACACCAAGCATCATCTCTCACTCGAGGGGTGACAGGGAGGCTAGGACCTTGGGGTCTGAGAGCGGCGGGCAGAGGAGCTACGACCGCGGTGGTGGCCACAAGGCGGAGTACAGTCAACAGAGACAGAGTCCGACGGTACTTGTGAAATCGCACAAGGGGCATTGCCCTAGTGTTGAAGGAGATCCTGAAGGTGGGCCACCTTGTCAGCTTGTACCTGAATCTTCATTAAAACATTGTTACAAATGCAAGCTTTAGCATAAAGAGAAATGTTAATGTCCAAGCAGCTATGAGAAAAAATAACAACATTTCTATCCTTCCAAAGAGAGAAAAGGATCTCCATTCTGAAAGCATGCCATATTTGGGAGAACTTAAAGGAGATTCTAGGCGAATCACCTAGAAGAGCCATGTGCCAGGAAAATGGCTCAGGCCGAAAAAAGACATGAATCTAGCTCCAATACTATTGAGCTCTTCTACAGAGCCAAAAGATGTGCATAAAAGTTTTTGGGTGACTACAAAAAGGGCAACGGGGATTAGGCACTCCCAAATGCTTGAGTTTGGAACCCAAAGGCAAACCTTGAAAGAGAACACACCAAGCAAAGTGTGCAATCTTAGGTTCGCTGATGGCGGACCAGACAACCAAAAACTTGAATCGCCAGGCAGTCTGGGAAGATTGCAAGTGCCACCGCTGATTGAGAGTATGAACCATAGGCAAGTGAAGAACCAACCAGAGATAACCCATTTTGGGTTTGTAGTTGGTAAAAGGAGTCCAAGGATACCACTTCTAGTCTTTCCACCAAGGTCTAATAGACCAAATACCGAGCTTATGAAGTAAATTTGAGGGAAGGGTCGAGACCAAAAGGTCATAAGTATGTCGATCTGGCCGAGACAGACGAAACTAGACTTGGAGGTCATCCCAAGACCAGAGGCTCATAGTAGATCTAGAAAAAGGATCCTTAGGTGTGCAAATGTCACGCTTGTGAAAGCGCAGAGCACTGACACCCTGAATCTTGGCCAAAGGTAACCCTTGCACCTGAAAAAGAGGGGACCACCAAAGGTTGTGCTGATTCATGAATAAGTTGTCCCAAAAGCCATCGTCGACCCATCGCAACCAAGGTTTGATAGCTTCCCAAGCACGCTAGATACTTTTGACCATAAAAGTACCCTGTATCTAAATAGGGTCTTTCATGGTGAGCAAGATTTTCAAACCAATCCCTTTTTAGGCTGGCCTTTTGGAAGGAAAGCTTGAAGAAATGCAATGTCAGAGAAGAATTTTCCAAGCCTCGTCGCCAAATAAGGCTCTAATAACCCATTTAGCACATAAGGTTAGCTCTTGGTTCTAGGTAGAAATAAGGCCGAGACCTCCGGACTTCTTGGGGAGACAATAGTAATCCCAAGCAACCCTGTGAAAACCATGATGGTTAGACCCAGAGGCCCAAAGAAAGGCTAGCAGAAGTCTTTCCAACTTCATGTAAGAGGCCTTTGAAGGAGTCCAACATGAAGAATAGTAAACATGGGTGGCGACCAACACTTTGGAATAAAATTGGAATTTACTAGCCAAAGAGAGAGGCTTGGTGATCCAGTAGGCAAGCTTTTTCTCGATTTTGGCTAAGACCGCTTGCGAGAGATCCAAATGCGAAGCTTGGAAGGCAAAAGGAATGCCCAGAAAGTGAAATATTTTGCCATGATGGAGCCATTTCTAATCATACTGAAGGATCCATGGCAGAGAAAGAAGAAAGGACTATCTGTAACATTGCATCTTGTGCCATTGAATGGCCAAATCAGAAGCCAAGCAAAAAGTGTTAAGACACTGAAGAGCAGACTGCACATTATCTTCATCCTCAATGAGAGTGAGAAAGGAATCACCTGCAAAGTGGCCATTGACAAGTTGGGAAGGTGACTCAGGCAGGGAGATACCACAGACATGCCCAACAATGATAGCATTAGCAAGTAAGTAGCCAAACCCTTCCGCTGCAAGAACATATAAAGCAGGAGCTAGAGGGCACCCCTGGCAAATGGATCTGAAAAGGCCAAAAGCCTCAGACTTCCGACCATTAATGGTGATGCAAGCTGAGGCATCTCCAAATAACATCTAAATAGATTGGATGAACTGGGGACCAAAGCCGAGGGCTTTGAGCATAGCCAAGATAAAAGTCACTCAATGTGATCATATGCTTTAGCGAAGTCAATCTTGAGAAAGATTGCCTATTGTTGAGAGTGTTTGGCCCAATCCATTACTTCCCAAACATCAATAATATTGTCCAGAATAAATCTAGATTTAATAAATCCAGTTTGTTCTGGGCGGACAATAAGCGGAAGAAGATGTCGAATCTTAATAGCCAAAGATTTGGCAATGATCTTATAAGAGACATTAAGCATGGTGATAGGCCGCCAATTGCAAATGTCCTCTGGGTCCCCAGCCTTAGGGATAAACTTGATGTTTTCCTGATTAATCATTTTTCCCAAGGAGCGGGAATGAAAAGCTTCCAGATAGACTTTATGAAGGTCAAGACCAACACAAGGTCAAAGAGCTTTCTAGAATTCACAAGGGAAGCCATCACAGCCTGGGACTTTATCACCTGCCAAAGAAAAAGTCACTTCTTTGAGATCATCAATGGTCAGTAAAAGATCACAAAAGGCCTGTTGCAAATTAGAGATCCACTTGGGAAAAATAACTAAGCAATCTTGTAAGGCTTGGGTTCTGGCCGAAGAATCTCCCTATGTTGTGAACACCTTCTCATAATGATGGACAAAGACTTGTAATATGTCAGGCAACTCGGTGAGAAGAGCCTGTCCCTCTCTAATTTTATTAATCCCAACAGAGGTATGATGGGCACGTAGAGCCAAGAAAAACTCCTTAGAAGCTCTATTGCCCACTTTAAGCTAGTGCAATCTGGCTGTGATTTGAGCTCCTCTTGGAGAGTGACTATCCGTGACTTTCTTCTGATGGTGGAGCTAGGCTAAATGGAGTTATAGGGTATAATCAAAGGGATTCAAAGACAAAGATTTTGTGGTAGCACATAGAGCTTTGGTGGTAACATCATACGACCGCTTGTGGTAGATGGAAAGTTGCCTACAATAAATGCACATAAACCTTGTAGAGTGGGAAATAGCATCATGCCACCACACAATCCAACCAGTGTGATGACAAGACTTTGGCTCAAGATTCCACACTCTTTGAATGTGGGCCATCGTGGATTGGTGGCGCAGAAGAGATGTGTTGAGGTAGAATTGCATTTTGGAATGACACTACCTACATGTTTGCCATTCAATGCTAAAATTTATGGGGAAGTGGTCTGATAGCGTCACATCAACAAGAGGAGTGACAGGTAGATAATGATCTTCAGAAAAAAGAAAAAAAAAGATTGCACAAATATCATAGCATGATCAAGCCTTTTAAGAATTATGTCAGAGCCAACTCTGAAATTTGACCAAGTGTGTCAGACCCCACTAGGATGGTGGTGGTTGGTGTTGGGGTCGAAAAGACCCAATTTATTATGCATATAGTACTAGGCTTCCTGCTCTCCAACTGTCCACCAAAAAGGAAAAAAACCATCCTTATCTAAAGCCACCTCAACCATATTGAAATCCCCACAAATGACCTGAGTGGCAGGTGGAAGATTACCCATGATCCATTTACAGAGGTAAGATCTTTCAACCGAATCATTGGGATCATAAACATTAATGATCCCAATAGAATGATTGTCAATTTAAAGAAAAACCCAAACGACACGTTGCATGGGATCAACCCCATGAGAAATAACTGCAGTTCACCACCGAGGTGAAAGGAGAGTGACAACTCCCCCTCAACCATCTTCATGCTGGGAAGAAAAAACAAGGCAATCTGGCCAAATAACACAACATGCAACATTTAGCATGAAACCTGCAATTTTAACTTCTTGGAGGAAAAGAACATCTAGGCCTACAAAACATTGACGAACATCTCGAACAAAATACTTTCTAGAAAGGTTTGTGAGACCTCAAACATTCCATGAGATGTAATTCATGACAAAACCAACATATCTTTCTCATCCCCAAGAGAGGAGAAGCTATTGCGCAAAAAATCCGGGTCCCCGTTGGAGATGACGCGTCATTTTTCTGAACCACCATCTACAATCTCAGCATGCCCTGAAGGGCTGCAAGAATGGTGTAGAGACTATGGAGAAGAAATTGCAGACACAGCCTAAGGATTGTGCACCCAAGGAGGGCAATCAACACCCTCAGAAGAAGCATTCCCCTATTAAGGAGGGTTTGAAACTAGAGTGAGAGCTGCTTGGGAGGATTGAGACAACACAGGAGGATCTGTCGTCGATTGAGAACTGGAACCAATGGGAGTCTTTTGGGCTGAAACCACAGGGGTTTTTCAAATACAAACCACAGTGGTCCATTCATCCTTCTTGGATCCCTCCACTGGACGAGAGCTAGAATCCTTAACAAGGGGTTTCAATTTCAGAGTTTCCAAAGGACAATCCCTAATCTTGTGATCCATCGACTGACATCGATAACAAGTGCTGGGAAGGTTCAAATAAAGTACCTTCTGGTTGAAGGTGTTACCACCCACTTTAATATCAACAATCTCTTTCAAGTCATGAGAAATATCGACCTCAACACATACCCTCTTTTGAGGGCAAGCATTAAAAAAATGGTCTGGCTTGAGGCAGACAACTTTGTCAACAGACTGAGCAATGGTTTGCATGAAAGGCCAACAAGGCAAAGGAAGACCAGGGAACTCAACCCAGATTGGGACTCACAGTTTTTTGTCATCTGAGACAGAAAAATCATGAGACCAACACTAGAAGACCAAAAGGGATGACCTAATAGTCCACGAACCATGGGAGAGAATAGCCTCTAGATGGGAAGGGTTTGAAAAGAGAAACAAAAAAAATCCTTTTGTGAGACTTTGGACACCATCAAGCCTAACTCCATGAGGAGACTAGACTTTGGTGACCCAATCACGAAGCGTGCTTTCAGGAGGGATCCTACCCACAAAAAATCCTACCAAAGTACATTTTTCAAGCCAGTCACAAGCATTGTCAAAATCCTGAATAGGAAGTACAACATCAGGCGAGGACATACCTCGTGAAACACTTTTAGCACAAACTTGCGAGGGCCTTTTCTTGGTGGCGCTATGATTATCCGTAGCAGCAATTCTAGCACCAACATCAACTGCTGGGCTAAAGTTGGCTGGAGCCATAATAAACACAAAAATCCCATAGTAAATGTAGTTTGAAACAAACAAGACGAAACATGCAACCTCAAACCCTAGCAGAGCTCTCCAAAATGAGCAGTTTTAAGAAATATATATTATAACATTTTTCTATGGATTTATTGATATAAATCAGTAAGGTCACAAATAGGGGAGCTTATCTCTATTTAAACATTCAACAAAGACACTCAACAAAATCTGAATCCGCAAAAATAATAAAACATCAACTTAACCATCACAACATGCCTCTTAACATATAAAAAGAAAACTTAATCAATAAAAAATAAATTATTAAAAGGAATTAAAATATCAATTAATTATAACAATATATATTTTTAAATATAATAAAGAGACAATTTTAATTAAAAAACATTATCTTGATCAAAGACATAAAAGATGATATTAATAAATATTTAAAATACAAGAATAATATTGTTAATATACTTTTAATATTAAATAATATAAATTGAGAAAAAAAAATATAAAGTTGGAATCAAACTAAAAATAAAAAATTAATAAAGTGAAAATTATAATAATTAGATTATATGAATATTAAAAAAATAATAATTCACAACCAATATTATATATTAAAAATCAAGAGTTAATTAGAAATATTACTAATTTTTTATATATTTGTCTTACAATATTATAAAAATAAATTAATTTATTACAGATGTTTCCAGATGAGATTGTATAGAATTTTTTTGCATCAACATTTCAGATCACACTCCATGATCCATCATCAATCATAGATTGCGATCCAAAAGTTGATGCAAAAAAAGTCTACACAATCTAATCCAAAATCATTTGTAATAATTCACTTGGGATTGCAGAAACTTGATCTCATTAATAAATTAATTGATAAGTATTCTAGATTAAAAAATAATTATAACATAAAATTTAATAAATGATCACATGATAAAATAAAACATAAATATGTATATAAACTATGGCTTTTTTATGGCAATTTTTTCTTGTTTTAAGAGTCATGGGTACTAAATAACTAGATTGCCTCAATTTTTTAAGTTTGCAATATGCAAACAAATTTTAATATTAAACTAGTAATATAAAATTTTGAAGCTAAAGCTAACAATAATTGTTAGTTTAATATGATTAATTTTTTTCTATATTGTACTATAAGTCTTATAAAATTTATATCAAATAATTATGCTAATGCTGACCTTAAATATGGCCCCCTTGACTTTGGATGGTTTAAACTTAAGTTTGAATATGGTTCCACAAAAGGGAACTTGGGCTAGGAGGGTATGGGTGGCATTTTAAGGGATAATACCTAGATACTATGATCTTTTCTAAATTGGGTTTTCAAACTTCTAACATCACTACAATGATAGTTTCCTATCATGAGATTTGATTGGCTAAAGAAAGCAGATTTAGAAATTTGTTATTTGGAGGAGACTCCAAAAATACCATCATGATTTTGCAAGGTAATGCCACTCCTAGTTGTTGTCTCTAGGACCTAACTGAGGAATCTCATCAATACATAATGAACTTTGATCATTGCAAATAAAGGCACACTTTTCAAGAGGGTAACACGTCCATTAACTTGTTGGTAAACTTGGGTTCATATATCTAGACTATTAAAGTTTGGACATTTTTAAATTTAGTCGTAAAGCCTCTGAATTCTTTTATGACCAATGATGAATAAATTGCATAGCCTCTAATGTCAAGGGAAGGAACAAAATCTCCCATAAAAAGATGTCCCACATGAGTTTTTAAGCCTCCTAATCATTCTTTTCATATAAGGATGAACTAATCTCTCTCTCGACTCATAGTGGTAAGTACACTTTCATTAATCATCTAGTTTATTTTGTTTATTTTAGAAGTCTCTTGATTTTGTACAACTCTGCACCCTTTGCATGCTTAATTGCTATGCTTTCCCTATTTTTTATGGAAGGTGATATTGTTCAAGTGGAGCCCAAGAATTTTGATGTTATTAAGAATGACTCAGAATACTAGTCTATTCTTAAAAAAGGAAACCTAACATCATATATTGAGGCCATGAATGGTTACAAATGGTTACAATGAACAATCCTCTCAATCGACTTCACAAATTCCTAGAAGGACGACTCTATGAATGTAAGGGTCCTCTCCTTTTAGGTTATTCTTGAGCTTATTATAGATACCATAGGCCTTCTTCTTGAAGGTGCCAAGTTCCTAAGAAAGACAAAAGGAGATTATCAAAGAATATGAAAAGGTTCCTACAAACGAGTGAGAAGATCAATCATGTATAGAATAGGTTCAATACAAAGGATGTCTTGGGGGTTTGGAAAAAAATTGTTCAAGTTCTCATGATGTATGCCACTTTATAGGGACACTTCAAAACATTCCACTCTTACCTATTTCCTATGCTTAATAATTTTTTCCATAATTTGAAGATGGATTTTTGTTTCTATAACTTTTCTTCTTTGGAGTGGTATGTGAAAGTTGTCATTTCCAATGGAAATACTATACCCTTTTGGAAACTTGAGTTATGTTGTCATTGATTTCAAACTTGTTAAGTTGTGTAGATATTGTTTATGGTTTGTAAATGTGTGTTTAGTTGTTGTTATGTTGTCAAGTGGTGACAATAAGTAAGTAAAGGTGTTTCTAGAAGTCTATAGTAGTGGAAGTTACAATATGAAAGAGATAGTATTTAATGCCCTTATGGAAGAAAGTGTCTATATTCCTCTAGTTCTTGGTGATGATGGCTTGTGGTTTTAAATATAATGTCTACATGCTATGGATGTTACACTATCATGTTTTTGGGCCCTCATTTGCTTAGATGATGTAGTTGGTTTTGGCGATTTGCTAACAGTGAGGTTGTCTATTAGGACTAGTCTAGAGAATGCTTTGCATTGCTCCACTATGTTGATTCAAGTGATACAAAATGGAGGACATGTTCATATGGTTTGTGCAGTGTTCTAACTTAGATTTGTATTGTTGGTTTGATTAGAAAGTGAAGTTATGTTGTTTTGTGTTTGGTGTTGTCAGTTGTGTGAGTCTCTGACTGACAAAGTTGGCTTATCTTATTTGGATCACACTCTTTTGGTCTAGATATGCTTTCGATGTTGATTTAGAATGTTTATATGGGTCTCACCATGGCATGTGTAGATCCACATTGAGTAATTTGCATTGGGTGATGGTTTTTGTGCCGACTAGTTAATGTTCTTTATTGTTTTCCTACACATTATGTTTGATATTGACTTTGGAGGATTTTATAGTGTGTGTGGTTCATTAGAATCAACTTAGGAAGATGTGTTGTGATGAATTTGGGTCTCCTTTATCTCCTAGAGTAGACTACATTGTATGTTTTTGGTTTGGGTGGCTAACTTTATGTAATTCATGTATGTTATATTTGTCACTGACCTAGTTGAGGATTTCAATGAATAATATTGTATAAATGGAAGTGCAGATGTGTGAATTGAGCAGTGTATTGTTGTGAATTGTGTGTGAATGATATGCAATCACAAGTGAAGCAACAAATGTGCGAGTTTCAGTTTCTAATGAGATTTGATAATCATATCTTTAGTATGATAGTGTTGTGCGACAATGAATGAAGTGAGATGTGTTTGCCATGATATTGTTCTTTTGACATGATAGTTCAAGGATATTTTCATGATCAAGAGAGTGTATTCATTTCAATTCATTATTTACCTATACCTATTAGAAGATAGTGATTCCTTTGGTAGCTTAGGGATCATAATAATGCAAGTCCTTTGAATCTTGCCATGAGGTTGTGCATGTTAGTCTTTCAAATCCAATCACGTGTAGTGAGAATCCTTGGCCTTGAGACTAAAACATTGTAATTAGTTATTCATATTGTGAGTGTGATTCTCACCATGGTTTTTACCTTCTTGGGTTTTTTGTGTAAATTTGGTGTTCGTGTGTGTTTTGTGCTTTGTGGTTTCATGTTTCATAATTGCAAAGATAAGTTAATTGTGAATTGAAGTTTAAAGGATTATAAGTAAGTTGTTTTAAGGCCTTGATTGATTCACCCCCGCCCTCCCCCCCCACCTCTCAGTCCTATGGCATGTTCAACAATTGGTATCATAAAGAGGTTCCTCTATGATAAGATTAATTACTTGAGAAAGGTCTAGGATGTTGTAGCATATGTATTTCAACGCATCAAGGTTTGATGGTACAAATTAATCTCCTTGGATTCACATATGAAATATCATTTAAATTCTCTACCATTTGGAATATAGGACATTATCAAAACTAGTTATAGTGCTCTGAATGGTAGTCCTACTACTCCAGATAAGATCAATAATCATGAAAATAATACCAAGGAAAGCAATTTACTTGTTGGTACTTTGATTGAATGATTTTTTTTGAAGATCAATTGATGCATAAGTGCAAAGAAAAACTAAGATAAGTTGAGTTGTTCATCTATGGAGATGATAAGACCAACCAAGTCAAGATGTAGAATCTAAAGTATATATTTGAGACATTGAGTATATAAGAAGATGAGAACATTGAAGATTACCTACACTGAGTGAATACGACAGTCAATGCAAGAAGAAGTATTGGTGGAAAAATGGAAGAAATTGAATTGATAAAAGTGATGAGAACATTGCCTAACTTCTATAAGCCTAAGAAGTATGCCATTGAAGAGGGTCATGATATGAGTAAATATACTTTGGATCATCTCTATGAATCACTCCTTGCCTTTGAGATCTCAAATTAAAGTGAGTAGCACAATGAGAATAAGGAAGGAGCATTAAAAGTTAGCAAGAAGATTGAAGGTGAACAATTTTTTACAATTAGAAATTCATCCTTATGGATTTTTTCCTTGCTAGAATTATTATCATTAATGTTGGTTATAAGAAAGTTATCCATTTAAACTACAAAATTTCATGACAAAAAAATATGGGAGATCTCTCAAGTATCCTTCAATTTGGAAGATTTAATGTATTAATTATCTAGATGTTAGAAATTTCTAAGAATTACATCAACAATATATTGAATCTCTCTCCGTATTATATATTTTTATAACTATTTCTCATAGACATTTTCCAAATGATTTTATGGATATTCCTCAATGAGGTACCTCCATTATTTAAGTAATTCCCCTTTTTCATACCTTATTAGTTACTACTCTATAAACCTTATGGCCTCCCATATTTAAACCAAACAACCCTTCACATCCTTGGTAAGATTTATAACTCTTATTTTATTCACTCACAATCACACTCCACAATAGAAAAAAATATGTAAGATAGTTATACATTAATTTATTTACAAGAATACCTTGTATTTAGGCTAACACACACCGACTCTCTTATAAACTACACATAGGATAGAAAAATACCAAATAAGGACCCAAAAGAAGGGATTCCCTATAATTTGTCACAATTTTTTTAGTGCAAACATACATGTTAGGGCCTATTCCTTCATACGTACAATTAAATTATAGATCTATAAGAACAACAATAATATATGCATAAAAGTATAGATCTCTTGGCAATCTAAAGTTGTATGACAAGAGGTTACCACCAATGATAAAGGTCATAATTATGAAATCTATACTTTAGTCTTGTCTAAGTTTCTTTTAGCTCAATAATACCCATATTTTTCACTAGATAAAACAATATTGGTATGGTTAATACAACATTGTGATAGATTTTATTCTAATTACTCTAGTTTTCTACATAGAATAATTATTTCCTTATTGCATCTTGTTAATAGAATAATTATTTCCTTATTGCATCTTGTTATCACATTCCATTTATTTTAAAATTCAAATTAGGGATCCCCTTTTGTGTCTTTTTAATGGTATCTTTCCATAACGTATCTTTTTTAACTTTTCAAAAAAGAAAGCTATATTATAAAAAGGTTGAAATATGCACTCATATTTTATTAACTCATTTAAACAACCAAAATATAATAAATTTATCTGTATAACCTCTTGCTATAAATATTTAAGAAAAAATTATTCTTCTATCTTTTCTTTTAGCACATCTCTTATCATGACACATATGTTTGTACTTCACATTTTAACTACCATATCTTGATACCCCTCCTTCATAGTTCTCATATCAACTCAACCATATATTTTTGTTCTCTTACCTATATTATTGATGTTACCTTTTAATTCTTCAACTAAAGATTACTTTTACCATTAGATTATGATGTAGGAACATCCCTAGTTCATAGCAATCTTGCATTAACCAAAAACATTTTCCTTTCTGTTTTCTTTCTGTTTGAAATTTCAATTTCTCTTTCTGTGTGTCTCGGTTTTGGCTCACCGGATCCTATGGAACTCGATTCTACTTGAAGACTTGATCATCTTTCTTGCTTCCAGACAACATTGCATTTGAATTATTTTCTAGAAAGATATTGCTATCGGTTTCGTTGTCAATTTCTTGTTACCGGTTGTCTGGACCTATTTTGGTGATCTACTAGAACCCCTTCCAAAGCTTGTGGAGCCTTGGGAATTGATTCCGATATTCCTTGGCGTGTGGCCGACCTTTTCCCGCAATCTACATTTCATCCTTTGGATTTTTTGGAGGAATCTCTTGGCGGAGGCCGACCTTGTTTATTTTACACGTCAGGTCTTGTTCTTCGGGTTTTGATCCTTTTTGGATCGATATGTATAATTATAATTGTGCATTATAATGTAATCAATCATAGAATCAAGTAGCTAGATTGTGCATAGAAGATAGATCTCATGATTCAAGGTCCTAGTTGTGACCTATTATGTATGTTCTACTAGGCTTGTGAGCTGGTATGTTGTAACCTGGTTGTTACCGATTGGATGCAATCAATTTTCATGCAATAAAACAATCTATTCTACATTGCCTCTATATCTTTGTGTTTCCATTGTGTTTACTCTTGCTGGCCAGTCTGAATTGATCTCCTTGAGGTCCCTCCTTACTAGTGATTGCTTCAAGTGGTATCAGAATGAAGTTTCATTTCAGAGGTTGCGTGTCCTAAAATTTTGTTGTAGGGTGGTGGATTACGGATCCAACCTACAGCTGTAGAGGACTATCGTGAATGATGGTGCAAAGAGGAGCTAGGAATGGTGGAGTGCGTGGGAATGTAGACCCTGCTGTGATGAAGATGTTGTGAGGTATAGCAGCCCGATTGGAAGTTGTGGAGACAGTCGAGAGAAGAGGCTAGCACATCAAAGAGAAGAATCCCTGACAGAACAAGCAAACCTACCAGTAGTTGATCTGGATGAGGAAAGGTTTTTGAGGGTTTTGAGTAGAGAGAATACTAAACCTCATTTTACCCCACCAAAATATGATGGAAAGTTGGATTCAAATGAATTGATGGATTGGATCTCAAAGATGGAGAAGTATTTAGATTTTTGAAAACACTATAGAAGAGAGGAAGGTTGAGATATGCTTGTACTCGGTTGAAAGGCCATGCATCTCTTTGGTGGGATCATTTGCAAGTTGATAGACATAGAATATTAAGACATGGGATCAAATGATTGCTAAGTTGAAGTCAAATTTTATGCTAGCTGATTATCAAGTGAATCTGTTCTAGAAGTTGCAGAATTTGAGACAGAAGGAATCTAGTGTGAAGGAGTACAATGAAGCATTTAACAAGTTGAATATCAGATCTTGACATGTTGATGATGAAGTTTAACAAGTTGCAAGATATTTGAATGGATTGCGGATGTCTATACAAGATGAACTCAGTTTGATCAAATTGGAGAGTGTTGAAGAGGCTTACTAGTATGCCCTAAAGGTATAAGAGAAGTTAGACCAAAGACATGAGCAGAGGCAGAGAGGCAGAGGTGGAAGGTTTACTAGAGGAAAATTTCAAGGAGGAAGAGGATATATCGGTGGTAGAGGAACCAGTACAGATTAGAACAAGGAAAAGGAAGTAAACTAAGAAGGTAATTCATAACTGAAGGATGATAGAAATTTCTATTGGAGGAGAGAACCAGATGGTTACCAGAATGAGAACTTTGGAAGGCAAGACAAGAGGACATTTAGAGGAACCCACTTTAAGTGTGGAGGAGAAGGACATCATGCATTCAAGTGTAAGAAGACAAAGAATACCAGAGGAGAAGTAGTGGTGGAAGAAAACCCCACCAGATCAGAAAATAAAATGGAATATGGAGAAATATTGGTGATGAGGAGAGATTTTTGTCATATCAGAGGAGATGAAGAGCCCTTACAGAGGAAGAATCTGTTCAAGACTAGATGTAAGGTATCCAATAAGTGTTGTAAAGTTGTTATTGATGGTGGTAGTTCAAATAATCTTCTTTTAGAGGAAATGGTGAATAAGTTGAAATTGGAGAGATTGAAACACCCTAAGCCTTATCAGATAGCATGGATTCAGGATGATAATAAGTTGTTAGTAAGTGAGCATTGTTTGGTGAAATTAAAAATTGGGAATTATCATGATGAAGTCTTGTGTGATATTATGCCTATGGATAGTTTTCATCTTTTGTTGGGTAGACCTTGGTAGTTTGATAGACATGCAGTACATGATGGAAGGAAGAATACATACACTATTGTGGCCAATGGGATGAAGAAAACCTTGTTACCCTTGGAAGAACCTTTGAAGAATGAAGTTTGTACGAATGCTAGAATCTATTTGGTAGATGGAAGGAAATTCATGGATGGACTGAGACATGAGAATGTGTGTTTTTCCTTAATTCCTAAGAAGACAGAGAAATCGGAACCAAAAGGAGAACACCTAGAAGAGATAAAAGATTTGCTAATAGAATATGAAGACATCATTTTAGATAATGTACCTGATGGATTGCCACCTATGAGAAGTATTAGTCACTGCATGGACTTGGTTCCCGGAGCTATTTTTCCTAACAAAGTTGCACATCGGTTGACACTAACAAAGAACGAGGAACTGCATAGACAAGTGTAGGAGCTATTGAAGAAAGGTTTGATCAGGGAAAGTCTGAGCCCTTGTGTAGTACCAGCAGTATTAGCACCTAAGAAGAATGGAGAGTGGAGAATGTGTACCAATTCCAAAGCAATAAACAATATCACAGTGAAATATCAGTTTCCTTTGCATAGGATGGATGACATAATGAATTTTATGAGTGGAGAAAAATACTTTACAAAGATAGATTTGAAGAGTGGATATCATCATATCAGGATAAGAGAAAATGATGAGTGGAAGACAACATTTAAGACAAGTGAAGGATTGTATGAATGATTGGTGATGCCTTTTGGATTAACTAGTGGACCAAGTAATTTCATGAGGTTGATGAATGAGGTATTGAAGAAATTCTTGGGTAAGTTATTATGTATTTGGATGACATTCTGATTTTGAGTTTAAGACAAAAGAGGAAGATTTGTTGCAGTTAAGACAATTTTTGCAGAGATTGAGAGAAGAAAAGTTGCTGATAAATATCGACAAGTGTACTTTCATGAGTGATGAGTTAGTCTATTTGGGATTTGTGATATCTGAGGATGGTTGGAATATGGACCCTGAGAAAGTGAAAGAAATTGTTGAGTGGTCTACACTAGAAAGCATTGGAGAGGTAAGATTGTTTCATGGATTGGCTAGGTTTTACCGAAAGTTTATCAGAAATTTTAGTTCAGTTTGCAACCCTGTGACTGAGACCATGAGAGGATATCAAGAGGAATTCAAGTGGACCACCAGAGAAAACAAAAGTTTTGAACTGTTGAAGCAGAAAGTGACTGAGCAACTTGTGTTAGTCTACTGGATTTCAATAAAGTATTTCAAGTGGATTATGATGCAAGTGGAACAAAAATAGGAGAAGTCTTGAGTCAGGAAGGGAGAGCAGTAGCTTATTTCAGTGAGAAATTGAATAATTCCCAGAGGAGATATTCAGTGTATGATTAGGATTTTTATGCCATATTTCAAGCCTTGAAGAAGTGGAGACATTACTTGTTGCCTAAGGAGTTTGTGTTGTATACAAATCATCAAGCTTTGTAGTATTTGAAAAGTCAAAGTAAGTTGAATCAGAGACATATGATCTATGGGTAGAATTATTGCAGATTTACACCTTAGTGTTGAAGAATAGAAGTGGGAAATCTAAAAAAGTTGTTGATGCATTGAGTAGGAGAAGGGTTTTGCTGACAAAGATGAGAGTGACAGTATTAGGATTTGAAGATTTGAAGACATTGTATGATGATGACCTGTATATTGCAAAACCTTGGAAAGCATGTAGAGAAACGGCTATGGTAGATAGAAGTAAGTGGTTGGATTATTTTATTCAGGATGGGATGTTATTCAAAGGAGTTCAGTTGTGAATACCTAAGAGTTCTATGAAGGAGAATCTAATAAAGGAGAAACACAGTGGAGGACTAGCTGAACATTTTGGCATTGACAAAACAATAGCATTAGTGCATGAACAATAATTTTGGCCTCATATTCATAAGGATGTTAAGAGATATGTGTAGAGTTGTAGAGTTTGTCAAGTTGCAAATGGTAGTAGTCAAAATTCGGGATTGTATAAACCTTTGACAGTATTGGTAAGACCTTAGGAGGATATAAGCATGGATTTTGTATTTGGATTGCCTAAAACACTGAGAGGGAGTGATTCTATATTTGTAGTAGTGGATAGATTATCAAAGATGACTCACTTCATACCTTGTAAGAAGACATTAGATGCATTACATGTAGTGGGCCTATTTTTCAAGGAAGTGGTGAGATTGCATGGATTGCCTAAGAGCATAGTTTCAGATAGAGACACTAAGTTTGTTGGCTATTTTTGAAGAACACTTTGGAAGAAGATGAAGATAGATTTGAAGTTCAGTTCTACTTTTCATCCACGAACTGATGGATAGACACAAGTTGTTAACTGAAGTTTGGGAAATTTATTGAGATGTTTAGTGGGAGATAAAACAAGAAGTTTGGATTTGATCCTTGCACAAGCAGAGTTTGCCTTCAACAATTTACTGAATAGAATTATTGGAAGAACACCTTTTGAGATTGTTATTGGAGTGCATCCTAGAGGTATATCAAAATTGAGAGACATTAGCAGTGAAGATTAGAGAAGTTCAGAAGAAGAAGATTTTGCAGATCACAGGGTAGCCTTGCATATTCAGGTTAAGAAGCATTTGGAAGACATGAACAACAAGTATAAGGAGAAGGCAGACGAGAAGAGGAGACATAAGTAATTTGAGGTTGGCGATGAAGTGATGGTATATTTGCGAAAAGAGAGATTCTCAGTTGGAACTTATAACAAGTTGTAAATGAAGATGTTTGGACCTTGCATGATTTTGAGGAAGTTCAGTTCTGGAAATGCATATGAAGTAGAGTTACCAGATGGTTTGAGTATTTCACCCGTGTTTAATATTTCAGATCTTCATGAGTATCATGAACCAGAATTTAGTGAGGACACTATTGTAGACTTGGAGAAACAGTTACCCCAGAAGGAACCGGATCAGATTGAAGAGATTTTGGATAGTAGGATTGGACGTAGTACCTAAAGCAGCTAGTATAAGGAGTATCTTACGAAGTGGAAGGACATACTAGTTGAAGATTCATCTTGGAATTCTCAGGTAGAGGTAGACTGTTTTGGTTTTCCTCTAACCCTGACAAAGTGAGAGGCTCACTTTTTCAATAAACCCAGATGTTTGATGCAAAAGCATCGTCGGTTCATAGCAATATTGCATCAACCAAAAACATTTTCCTTTCTGTTTGCTTTCCATTTGTAGTTTCAGTTTCTCTTTCTGTGTGTCCTGGTTTTGGCTCACCGGATCATATGGAATTGGATTCTACTTGAAGACTTGATCATCTTTCTTGCTTCCAGACTACATCGTATTTGGATCATTTTTCGGCAAGATATCGCTATCGGTTTCCTTGTTAGTTTCATGTTACCGGTTGATGGTTCTTCTTACTGGTTGCCTGGACCTATTTTGGTGATCTACCGGACCCCTTCTGAAGCTTGCAGAGCCTTGGGCGTTGATTCTGATGTTCCTTGGTGTGTGGCCGACCATTTCCCATGATCTACATTCCATCCTTTGGATTTTCTGGAGGAATCTCTTAGTGGAGGCCAACCTTGTTTATTTTACATGTTAGGTCTTATTCTTCGGGTTTTGATCCCTTTTGGGCTGACTGGATCCTTTGGATTGATATATATAATTGTAATTACACATTGGGATGTAATCAATCAGAGAATCAAGTAGCTAGACTATGAGTAGAAGATAGATCTCACGATTCAAGGGCCCTGTTGTGACCTATTCTATATGTTCTACTAGGCCTATGAGACGATATGTTGTAACCCAGATGTTACCGGTTGGATGTAATCAATTTTCATGCAATAAAATAATCTGTTCTGCCATCATATCTTTGTCTTTCCGTTGTGTTTACTCTTGCTGGCTGGTCTGGATTGATTTCCTTGAGGTCCCTCCTCACCGGTGACTACTTCAGAGTAACTTAGCTCAATCTAAATTTTCTAAGTGACAAAAGAGAGTATATTACTTGTATATTTTTAGATGTTAGGTAGGAGTAAGTGCAAAAAGAAAGGTGACCAAAACATAGCGATGTTACTTCCCGCCCCCCAGTGAACATAACATGAACACATTATAATGAGCACATTATAATGTACTCGCATTATGGTCTATTTAACTTAAAAATAAATAAATTAAGACTATCATTTCAATTCAACCCCTCAAAGAAACTCATGGTCTACAACTCTTTTAAAGAATGCTCACATTCTAGAATAGCCCTTTCATTCATTTTTTGTTCACCAAATCACCACAAAAAATTTAGCACAACACCATTAAGGTTGAAGAGGTAAAAATATAATTAAATTGATAAATCAATTTAGTTTTTTGAGTGGATTTTGTTTAATTTCAAGGAATTGATAATACACCACAAGTTGATCAAAACCCTCATTCACCTATCATGAAAACCATGCTAATAAAACCACAAGAAACCCATTCAACAATGCTTCAACATCCTCATTGGATGAAAACAAAATATAATAGGGAAAATAGAAAATAACAAAAGAGAACTCAAAGCAATAACCAAGGAGGATTGAGAGATATATCAAAAACACTCCCATAGGTCTGCCCTCTCTACTTTACTAGATTCAATCATCTCTCACATAGTATTTGTGAGTGACCAAATCAACATTTGGACAAACAAAAGGGAAGAGCAAAAATAATTTTATGTAATAAATGATATCATAATAAAAATAAATAAAAAAATAATTATAATCCCACCTATGTACATTTTTCATTGACCCATGAACCAATGCACCATACATAGAATTTGTAAGAGTGTCTATATTTGAAGGATCATGATACAAGAATTGAAGTGTTAGACAAGTCCTTGTGCGCAAATCATACCCTTTGATTTTTATATAATAAAGATATTGATAAAATATTAAAGATCTAATGCATTGAATGCCTTTCTAATTCAAAGATTCTATATGCTTAAAAATGAATGCTTCTTAGTTATCTTGAAAATTCTATTTCAATTTCCACATATAGCACGACAATAGGACAATGACAATATTAAGTAGTTTTATTCTGCCAACATTAAACCACACACTAAGTAACATATTAAGTCTAGAGAATGTTAGTCAACTCTGAGTGTTTAACACGTTTAAGCCTAGAAGTGTATTCTTAGGGTGGCCACATACCTTAAGCAACATATTAAACGTAGATAATGTGAGTGAGTTCTAAATGTTTAACACTTTAAGTCTAAAAATGTAAGCTTAATGTGTGATTTAAATCGTTTCATTTTGTTCAACGTAAGAAAAAGGATGAGATAAAGATGGCCTTCCCATTTGGGTTCTCCTTTCCTTTGTTTTATTTCATATAATAGATCACAACAAATTAAGCTTCATAAGCTTAGGCGAATTTGGTCTGAATGTAATCCACAAGTTCGTGGGTGATGCGGAAGGCCTTGCTCAGCATGGAATCGGGCAAAGGGGGAGCCGTTACAAATAGAGAATTGCGATTGTCTGAACTTCGGGAAACTGGTTGCTCAATCTAGCTATGGCCACTGCATTTTCACGCCCCACATTCTGCTGAAAATGCACAAGTGCCTTTGGAAACACAAACACATCTCCCTTCTCCAAAATTTTCCCTGAAAAAACTTTAAACTTCTTGTTGGTGCAAGAAGCTCGCCTTCCAGTAAAACAAGAACTTCAATGGCTCTTGGGTGCGTCTGAGAAGGATTTATTTCACCCTCTGCTTAATCGATATGGATCAATGATATTTCTAATGTGTTGTACATTAAGCAACATATTAAGCTTAGAGAATGTTAAGCAATTCTGATTGTTTAACATTTTTAAACTTAGAAATGTATTATTAGTGTGACCACACACCTTAAACAAGTATTAAACCTAGAAAATGTCAATCAACTCTGACTGTTTAATACTTTTAACCTAAAACTGTTTCCATAACATTGACAGTCATTACGTTGAAGCCATGCTGCCCAACTCCCCCAAAGAAGAAGTCATCTGCTGAAACTGCCATTAGGTCTTTGCAAACGAACCTGTTCACCACAACTGTTTTAAGCAAATTTGTTAGCATATCAGAGAACTGGTACTTATCTTTGCTTTCCGTGTCTGCAACACAGAAATCTTGCAAGGGATCAGGATCTGCTGCCATGACTTTGTCGCTTTAATAACATATCAACAGGAAAAGCCCCAATGTGAAGTAAATCACGCCGCTAGCCATTACAATAGAGACACAGAAGAGCTCAGGATATGAATTTTTAATTGAATTGTGTACTGCAAGCCCATTACGTTCTTTATATAGCCGAAACGTTAACTGTTCGCAAGGACTAATTCATCTTGACTCCGTAATTTTTACTGATCCTTGCAATATTATAATAGACTTCCAGAGTTGTTGATCTTTTCGTTACGTCGGAGTTGCTACGTAAGTCTTACTAAAGATCAGTTCACCTGCTACCGTAGACGCATTCTCGCCTTTCTTTTAATATTGTAGGCATTTTTCTATGCTCTCTCTGCTGCCCATTAGTTTAGAATCGTTAAACTTTATTGGAAGGATTAGGGTTTTCAATGGAAATAATATATAGATTATTCTGAAATGGCAGAAAATTGCCAAAAGTGTTTTTAAAATATAGGGAATTTGTTTGGAACTCTCGGAGGGCACGGTATTCAAACAAGCAAGCTTTTGGACAAAAATAAATTTAGTTGGACATATTTTAAATGGAGTCTGTTCAGTTAAGAGTTCAGGTTCAGGGTATAATATAATTTGATCTTTAGTGGATTCAATGAAAATCTTTCAATTTCATTAGTAGACAAGGATCTTGTGTTAAAATTTTTAAAATAGTAAATAAATAGAAGGATCAACCTTTCCAATTAAGAAAATTTCTTTTCTATTAGATGTTTAACTTAATATTGACTGAAAGATTATTTTTATTATGGTATCCTTCTTTTCTATTATAATTCCAATATTTTCTTTTATGGGCCCACCCTGGCACCACTTAGCCATCCAACCACATGATGACCCCTATTTTTATAAATCATATTGATTCAAGCTATGTATCTTAATTTTATTATAAAAATATGTTATATTGATAAGAACAAATTTTGAAGAAATTATAAGTGTTTTTATATTATTACACACATTTTCTTTGAGAAATATTCTTCTAAATACAATATGGATTGTGTAAAATTTATGTCAATAATGTATTATATTGTGAGCTTTAGAAATAAAGAATATTGTTAAAATTAGACCTAATGTTTATAGCTCATAATTTTAAGAGAACATATATTTTTTGTTTGGTCTATATTTATTATTATTGAGAATAAAAATATATAAATGAGAAATCAAATTGTAACGTTTACGAAGATGATGTCCCAATTTCATTAGATAAATTTATCATATATCATAGGAGACAAATTACCATAGCCTTGATGAAGATAGGGAGTGGATTGAACTTTGATCTCTTGACTACTCAAAAAGGTTAAACCTAAAGGTCTTGTGGAATTGGATTGTTGACTTAAGGGAAATTTTGAATTGAAGTTCATTGAACATCCTAAGCATGTGAACTATGCCACAACAAATTTGAAAAGAATGTTGCCTTGTGGAAAGATTCAATCAAGAAGTGGTGTTTCCATGATAAAGATCTTAACATCAGATCACATGGTGTCAAATATTAAAGGTGATTTTATGATGACTGACTAACTACTTAGTGGATATTATCAAGAAGCACTAAAGTATATGTAAATAGGATTCATCTTTTTGAAAAATACCAAAATATTTTACTAGCTAAATATTCACATTATTCATGTGGAAATTCACATAATACCGTTATCTAGGTGTGTAAAATGGCTGGTACAACTCAATTCAAGATGATATTTTTTTTATGCTCATTCCTTGCACGGAAGAGGAAAAAATATTGTGTTTACAATAAAGGATTTGTAATTTAATAATAGTGTGTGCACACTAATGACAAAAATTTTGTGCAAAGCATAAAATATGAGTATCCCTAAAAAAATTGTAGAAAAAGTGGAAACTCAAGTCATAAGAAAGGTTGATGTGGTATCTTATTTGCATGTGAACAAGTAGTTTAGCACATATTTGAGTGTCTAAAAAAGACATGAGAAAAATATTGTGCAAAGAAACAAGTACATGTTGTATCATCATTAAAACAGTTAGGAAGATTAGTTATCAACATAAATCAAACCATATTAAAACAATATTGAAAAGAAGAGAATTAGCATAAATGAAACATAGATAGAAAACATAAACCTTTTACCTCCCTTATGCTCCCTATGCCATTTATCTCTTCCTTTTCCTCCTCATCTTTACGAACCTCGCTACTCCAAGGTTGGCAAATAAAGACTGGGAGATATAGATGGAGTTAAATGTGGATTGCTCACATTTGCATAACAAAGGATGAATGGATGTGGATATAGATTGGCATGCAAACTAAAAGCATAAGCTTCAAAATGGAGTGGATTTGGAATCAAAAGGACATTATAAGAGTGAAATGAAAAGTGGATGATTTAAAATGAGTGAAGGCTTCAATTTATAGAGTTTGGAGATACAAAATAGACGGTCGGGATTGGAAGGATGATAAAGGGATCAAATTAAAAGGGAGTGTGGTCCCAAATTTGAAGGCTTAGCCTTGTGACAAGTGTCACAAGTATAAGTGGGGTGCAAGGGAAAGTGTGCTCACACATGTGTGAGTACACATGGGGAAGTTCATGAAAGGGACATGTCTATGACATGTATAAGAGGTAAGGCGGCTATGAGGTGACTTGTGAGTCACATGTTGAATAGGTAAAGGGCTAGTTGTGATATGTTTATGACATGTGCAAGAGGTAGGGTGACACTATTGGGAAGGGCATTCTCACACATGTATGAGCACCCATGGGTCAAAGGTGACGTGGAGAGGTGAAATTACTTGTGCATGCAACTCATTTATGAGGGGAGTCACATGTCCACCTAGGTAGGTGTGTAGTATTTAAAAATAGCATAAATGTTAATAGGGATTAGGCTTAGGTTAATTAGCCTAATGAGGGGAGATTAAAATGTGGGTTTGTAGGAATAAAAAATTAGCTTAATTAATTATGAATTAATTTGGCTAATTGGGATTAGGAATAGAATTGGAATATTCCCTAAGGCCGAATTTGATTTATTGAAATAAATCAAACTTTAGGAGAAATGAAGATGATTATAATTAATTAATAAATTAATGATATGCATGAAGGGGGATTAATTAAAGATGATTTAAATTAATTTTGGCTAACATAATTAAATTAATTAAATATGTAACATGGGATAATTAATTAAATATTAATTTAATTAATTTTATGTGTCTACTAATTCCCCCTCTTTGATATAGAAACATGAAGTAATGTTAGATCAAAGAAGACTAAAACATCGTATATAGAAAAGGAAACGAGCTAGTAGCATGATGCCCTAGTCTTTGGTGGGTTGAGGAAGGATTTCAAGGAGGTAGTGGTATGCCCCCTTGAGAGTACATGTGGGTTCCAAGAACACGGGTGTGCTCTTGAAATGGATAGGACTATAGGATGAAAGGGAAAAAGGAGAGGCATAAGGAAGGTGAATAAATCAAAGCCTCAAGGAAAAATGGGAGATGGGATGAAAGAGGATATGATGGGTTGAATGGAAGGCTTATCACTGAAAAGGATGGGATTGTTGATATGCATTATCTGAAGAGAAATCCTAGATTTGATTTTGTAAAGGAGTATCGACACCATTGATTATAGGAATCAAGATGGTATAAATATCCAATGTGTGAACTAGAATCTCAGACAATAGGTTATCTCAATGTACACAAGCCTTCAAACATTCGTGATGGTGTAAATGTGAGACTTGTTGGATCGTACAAGAGAAACCATAAACATGTCATACCATAAAAATTGTGCACCAATGTATATCAATCAAAAAACATACCAAGATATAGGATGATCAAGGAAGACATGAATAGGTATAGTCCTAGGACAATAAATAGAATCAAAGTCAATAGAATTACTCATTTGGGCAACAAACATCTCTTGCCAACAAACATCAAGGCTGAGTGAAAACACCATTCAAGAGAATTACTCATTTGGCCAACAAACATCTCTTGCCAAGAGTAGGACATGGATTTGGATAGGCTAATAGGCATGGGAAGGATGCATCCCGATGGACATTGACTGATAGATTAAATTGATGATAAGCAATAGATTAAGATAATTGGGAGAGACACTAGTCAAGAGGATCTCTGCTTAGATTTGGTTAATACATTGTGGATAGTTGTTTGGATTATGCACAAGTCCAAATAAGCTCAGATTAGTTGGGAAAAGATCAGTTTGACAGTAAAACTTGGTTTGATGGGGATCATAAATGGAGTGGCTAGGATGGAAGGAGGATAAATGATTGGATTGTGTATATAGGATAAATGGATTGGTACCAATGACAAGAGAGAGCCAAGACTTGGTAAAAGGATGGAGGGATGGAGAGCTTGCTTGGATAGTTTATGGAGGACTAATGAGATGGATAGTGATAGGATATGGAGGACTAAAGTATGGAGGATAGCAGGATGGATACCCAAGGACTATGTTGAAAAGGATTAAAATTCCCCACACTAGAGGTGGTGAAATTAAGGATGGAAGGATGATGGATAAATTTGTACAAGATTGAATGATAGTGTGGAAAGGATATGGATGGGGAGGGAATTTAAGGCTTGCATTTTCCAAAGCATGTATATACATTATTTTTCCTTTACCATGATCAAGATCACAGGTAGGAAGGATTTGTTTAGATATGATAAGGTATAATATGAGATGGAGGATATGGATAGAATAGTCAAGATCAAAGATAGGAAAGGAGGATGGGCTTAGATACGATGGTGGGTATTGGATGAAGGATAGATGGATTGGATGCAAATAGTAGGTTAGTATGGATGAAGCTTTCCCAAATGTAGAGTGCAAGTGTAAAGACGTCAATCTAGGATCTAAACCTAAACTACTCTTTATTCATAAATAAACTTAAATTTCAATCTCTAAGCATATTTTATACAAGATATAAGAAAACATCGAATATGGATATAAAAACATTCATAGATATATCATTATAATGCAAATGAATAATACAATTTCTCACTTAGAAGTCCATATTTCCTACTTAGGCTTCCAAATTTCCTTAAGAATATACAAGAAGATGCATCTATTGACCTTTAGTCTGAGTCACTTCCTTCAGTCCTTTGAACGCAGATGAGAACAAGAATCAGGCACTTTTCCACCCAACCTTGAAGCTTACGCTTCCCTGGAATTCTTGGTCAATCAAGAATACCCAACCCAGCACAAATTGGTTTAACCAAAGAATTTGAAAGCAAGAGGGAATCTAGTGCATGCCTAGATAATATATGCATTTTCATTTTTCTACTTCATTCTAAGAAACAAGCATTAGCTATCATACTAGGATGTGGTAGAGAGCATAAATAAGGAATTTCCATCATTTTCTATAGATAATTCAAATGATAACTCGACCGAGTATAACGCCATGCACAACAAAATAATAGTTGGAAAAAGCAACTATTCTCCCTAAAAACATCCACATTTGGCACCCGTCCTGAAAGGTAATTTTCTAACTCAAGCTTAACCCTAGCTTGGTTCCCTCCAACACAAATTCAATTGAGAATACAATCTTTCTTTTTAAACAAAAATATAGATATCATTTTCCTTACTAATCATTACTTGTCTAATATATCTATCGAAGACAATCTTTCATATTTTGGAAAATGATAAACTTTCATAAGCAATAATCTTATAATCAATCTTTCGACTAAATAAGGTACATGCAAAAGAAGGTGTTATACATGTATGAATTTAATCTCATATATAACCAAAAAGTACGCAAACACATTCTTAAAATAGAATTAGCACTAATTATTTTGGACAGAATATGTTATTAACAATTAGTTAACATCTTTTTCTCTAAATTCTTTTCTTCTATTCTAAAATGATTTACAATGCATTTCAAATAGGATAATGACATATGAAAAAAATTTGGATAATCATACCTAATATCTAAAGCTTCTAAATTCTATACATTCTCATACCAAATCATAACAAATAACAACCATAAACAAAAGAATTCTGACCTTTTGTAAACTTGGTCCAGTTTGTATGACCTTGACGTTCTTTTGTCCAATAGTTCCTCGCCTTCTTTGCAAGTCTCTCTCAAAACTATTCCTATCAAATCTATCTCTATTCTATTTCTCTCTTTCGATATTATGAAAGAATCTTCTCCTCTACTCTATCCTTGTCTTCTTGATTCTCTCGTTCTTTCTTGCTAGCGAAGAAAAGATCCTTTCTTCTATCTTCTCCCTCAATTTATCTAATTTTTTCCTAAGACTACTCCTTTATTAAGGGCTCAGTGATTGCAAAGGTTTAGAAATCTTTTACCTTCATCTCCTTTTATTCTTCCACGTCTAAGAGAGGTGGCATCTTTTGTTATATTTCTGCTATTATTATGCAAGATTAACACCATGATAGAAGTCTATCTCTATGTTACCTCCATGATATGACTTAATCTCTAAGTTGTTTGCTGCTTCGATTCTCCTTGATCGTGTTTAGAACAGTTCTGATTGGTCGAATAGGGGGGTTGGAAGATGTAACAAGCTCTTATGTGTTGTATTTCACAGTTTTATTGCTATCTCTTCCAAGTCTATGCCACGTTGAGGCTAACTTGCTTGGTTTATGCCACCACTAAGAGTCTTCCTCTTGCTGCGTGGGATTCAAACATGTGCAATGGCAGATTTAATGCTCCATGCAAGGCCACTTTCCCTATTTTTCTGCTCCAAGTTCACTAAACTGTTTGCATGCTATTTACCCACATTAAAATCATCCAATCCATGCATTTAGTTGCTGGTTTTTGCATTACTAATGTTAACTAAAGTCTCTGTTTTAAGTTCCAACGTTCGCATGCCATCAACTCCATGTTAACATCCTCAAATTTCTGCATTAAAACCTGTATCTTCTACGTGTTAACTAACATCTTGGTTTTATGCCATGTCACTCAACTCATATTAGTCGTTATTTTAACTCCAAGTTAGATGATATGTATTTGTCGACTGGAGTATAATCGGTCTTCATTTGGTCATGCGACATAGTTGCTTTTCAAACTAATTCCGCCACCTTTTAAAATGCGTCTATCTATAATTTGCAATATAAATAATAATCTTATATGTTTAAAGTTATAATATATATAATTTACATATATGTTAGGTAAATACGTTTTATGAATAGTAATTTTTATAGCTTATAACAATATTCGTCTTAATTAAATTTACAATTTCACCTAAAAATCTATATTTACGAATATGTGTAATCGACAAAATCAAGTTGTCTACCAAACGACTAATCATTTTATAAACTAGGTCATATAATTCAATTTGTTTAGCGACTAATTAATCATACTAAAATATTCATTATAAATCATGAACTATATTCACTTTTGAATATATAAGTTTATAATCTATTCCTAATTCGTACAACTAAAATGTAATTCCGAAAACCAAACATAATCGATAATTTCACACAAAGCAAATGAAATCATTGAATCACTATATAATTCAATCATTAATAAATTTTTCATCCTATATGGTCGAATTTAACATAATATTTCTTTCATAAATGCAAAGATAAATGTATATGCAAATGTGGTGTGTGAGATTCCCTTTTTCCATCGAAGTCATTTAGTTAAAAACAATTCTACCTGATTTGTGTTCTCGCCTTTGACCTCCTTCACCTGATTCTGCATTACTTGCACTTGAAAGTTTATCAGTATTGACAAACCCAAAAGAATATTAAATGTTGAATTTCATATCAATTGCAGGAGTAAAAATGCATACAATATTTCCTCACACTAGATTATGAATGATCTAATCTATTTTAATTTCAAAATCACATTAAATCTTTAAAATGCGCATTATTAAAAAAAAATGTTTGATGACATCCTTCCCCTCTCGGAAGATACATCGTCTCGATGTCTTGCCACTCAATAATAATCACAAAACAATAATATCTCTTAAAATGTCAATCATACCTATTCAAATAATAATACCAATAGCACATAGGCTATCCAAGATTACATCATAAAATTTAAATAATTGTTTCAAAATATCCAAAATAAATGGCAGTTATTTCCTAAGAAAGCAAATGAGGAAAATGACGATCAATCGTCTCAGCATCCTCCCATGTAGCACTATCCTCAGAATATTGGTCCCACTGAACCTTATACTGAGTGAAATCTCTGCTACGTAGTTTCACACTATGCTGATCTAGGATTCGGATGGGCTCCACTAGCACCACCCTTGGATCCTGAACCTGTAAGGATTTCCAATCAAGAATATGAGATGCATCAACATTGTAAGGTTTCAATAAAGACACATGAAACACATTATGGATTCGAGCTAGAGCAGGGGGTAAAGCTAATCTATAAGCAATTGGATTGATAACCTCCAATACATCAAAGGGTCCCACATATCTTGGAGCCAATTTTGATGATTTTCCAAACGAGATAGAGCTCTTATGAGGTTTGACTCTCAAAAAGACTTTATCTCCTTCAACGAATTGTCTAAAAGTTCTATTTCGGTCTGCATAACTCTTTTGTTGGTTAGCTGCTTCCCTCAATCTACTCTTAATCAACACCATTTGCTCATCCATTTCCTTAAGTAAATTTGGACCAATAATGATCCTATCCTCTAGTCTATCCCAGCTTATAGGTGTGCGACATTTTCGCCCATAGAGTGCTTCAAAAGGTGCCATCCCTAATGATGCATGAAAGGAGTTGTTATAAGAAAATTCAACTAAGGGCAAGTACTCCCATTTGTACTATTGATCCATGCAATACATTCTCAAAAGGTCCTCCACTACCTGATTAACCCTTTCTGTTTGGCCGTCAGTCTGAGGATGATATGTTGAGCTAAAATTTAGCCTTGTTCCCAATACTGCATTCAATGTTGTCCAAAATCTGGAAGTGATCTTGGTATCCCTATCAGATATTATAGTTTCTGGAACTCCATGTAACTGAAATACTTCTTGCACAAATTTCTTGGTAAGAACAAATGATCCATCTTTTAGATTTCTAGGTATGAAATGTGCAACTTTAGTCAGCTTGTCCACCACTACTAAGATAGTGTCATGCTTATTCTTACTCATCGGTAATCCTTGGATGAAATCCATACTGATTACCTACCACTTGTATTTTGGTATAACATGTTGGAATAGAAGTCCTACTAGATGAACATGTTCAGCTTTTACTCTTTGAGATTCTAGACATTGTGCTACATAATCAACCACTTCTTTTCTGAGTTTAGGCCAAAAATACAATGTTTTCAAATCAGCTACCATCTTTGTTATTCCAAGGTGTCCTGAATAAGGTGTATTGTGCATCTCATGTAATATCAACTTCCTCAACTCTCCCCCTTCTGTTATGTACATCATTCCTTGGTATCTCAAAATAACCTCTGGTTCTATCTCATATCCATCATAATGATGGTCTGAAGAGTCTCTTTCCAAGGCTTGTTTAACTCTTAAATAATGTTCATCTTCGAAAAGATTCTGCAACACTTGTTGCATCAAATTTGTCCTTGTTGTAACCATAGCAGATAGGTGTCTTCTTCTGCTGAGAGAATCAACTACTCTATTTTCCTTCCCTTGGATATATTCAATACCAAAGTCATACTCAGAAATTCAAGCCACATTCTCTGTCTTGCATTTAGGTTAGGTTGTGTAAAAATATACTTCAATCCTAAATGATCTGTTTTAAGCTCAAAAGGCTTCCCTAAAAGGTAATGCCTCCACATTTGTAATGCATGCACAATAACTACTAGTTCTAAATCATGCGGAGCATAATTAATCTCATATTGCTTTAGCTTTCATGATTCATATGCAACCACCTTTCCTTCTTACATCAACACTGCTCCCACACCTTCACCCGAGGCATCTGTAATTACTACAAAATGTCCATGGGGATCTGGTATTGTTAATACTAGTGCTGTTGTCAATTTCTGCTTTAGGAGTTGAAATGATCCTCACACTTCTCAGTCCATTCAAACCTTTTTTCCTTTTTCTGAAGGGAGGTAATTGGTGCCGCTATCCTGGAAAACCCTTCCACATAGTTTCTATAATATCCAGTAAGTCCCATAAAACTTTGAACTTCTGAAACATTCTAGGGTGTTGGCCAATCTACTATTGCTTCTATCTTTGCAGGATAAACTGAAATTCCTTCGGTGGATATGACATGACCTAAGTATTGGACCTTTTCCTGAAAGAAAGCACACTTAGAGAATTTCCCATAAAGTTTATGATCTCTCAATTGTTGCAAAACTATCCTCAGGTGCTTCTTATGTTCTTCTTCAATCTTAGAATAGATCAATATGTCATCAATGAAGATTAAAACAAAGTCATCCAAGTATTCTCTAAAAATACTGTTCATGAGGTTTATGAATGCTACTGGGGTATTAGTTAAACCAAATGGTACAACTATGAATTCATAGTGCCCATACCTTGTTCGGAATGCAGTCTTAGGAATGTATTCATCTTTAATCCTTAATTGATGATATCTGGATCGAAGATCAATCTTGGAGAATACAGATGCACCTTTAATTTGATCTAATAATTCATCTATCCTTGGTAGAGGATATTTGTTTTTGATGGTTACTTTGTTCAACATCCTATAGTCAATGCATAACCTCAAAGTACCATCTTTCTTCTTTACAAAGATCACTGGTGCACCCCACGAGGATATGCTTGGTCTAATAAAACCTTGCCTAAGCAATTCCTACAATTGAGCCTTAAGCTCATACAGTTCTGTTGTTGTCATTCTATATGGAGCCTTAGATTGCGGCTCCATTCTAGGTAAGAGTTCTATAGAAAAATCAAACTCTCTCTTAGGTGGTAACTTGGTAAGATCTTCTGGAAAGACATCTAGAAACTCTGTAAGGATAGGATAATTTGTAGGACTTTTCTCTACATTATTCAAATCATTAACCATGATGGCAATGATGGAACATCCTTTTCTTTGGGCCTTCTTGAGCTGCATTGATGAAATGTATCTCAATTCAAGAGGATTTTGAGACCCGAAAATTTCAACGGAATTCCCAAAATCATCCATCCAACCAATGACCTTATCTTCATAGTTCACTATGGATTTATGTTTAGTCAACCAATTAATACCTAAGATCACATCATATGATCCTAGTGGTGCAACATAAAGGTTAACTTGGGTTTGGAAACTAGGAAGTTCTAATTCACTGCAAAATAGACAAGTATCTACCCTCTTTTCTGCTCGATTTCCATATTGAACCATCCATGAATTTGAAATATAACCAGGTTTAACAGATATTCTAGAAACTACTTGTGGATCAATAAAACATTTAGTAGCTCCTGTATCTATTAAAATAGAAACTGTTTGTCCAAAGAGCTTACTCGTAATCTGGATAGGTGCGGCTTGGAAATTAGCTTGACGATTATCGACAACAATGTGAATCTGATGTTGAGGGGCTCCTTGCTGATATGCTCCTCTCTGTGCTGGGGCACGTTGTGGACAATTGGAGGTGTAATGACTCCCTCCACAAATATAACACCCATCCCTAGGACCAGGATGGCCACCTGACCTTCCTCTGTCCATATTCTGTCGAGCATTGGTGTTATTGTTTGCTTTCTTGTTTCCATCCTGATTCGCTCTTCCTTTTTCCTGGGTGTTGGGTCCCCTCTTAAGATTTCTTATCTGTCGATTGTTTCCATTGTGGTTCCTTTGGAAATTTCTATTCCCAAAATTTGGTTGGTTGTTCTCATTCTTTCGGAGGTTCCTCAACTACTGCAACTTCTACTCTTGCTTAATCGCCTTTTCAAATACCTCCACCATAGTTAATGGATTATGGATATCCACCTCCACTCCTATATGGGTTCTTAAACCTAAAATGAAATTCCGAATGCGAAATCTTTCATCCATCTGGTAATGTGGAACATACTTAAGGAGACTAGTAAATTTCTCCCAGTACTGTGTTACTGACATATTACCTTGAGTAAGGTTTTGTAATTCTATCATCTTCTTGTCGAAGAATAATTATTGAAGCCACCTTTTCCTGAAGGATTGTAAAAACAAATCCGAAGTGATCTCTCTTGGTTGTAGTTTCCTTTCTGACTTTTCATTGTCCCACCAAGTAGTAGCTTCACCAGACAACTGATAAGTAGCCCAAACTACCTTGGTTTCATTTGACATGTTGTGGAGACCAAAATATTTCTCCATTTCAATTACCCATGCCTCTGCACCATCGCCAATTGTTTTTCCATCAAACTTTGGTGGGGCTATCCTTTTCAAGTCTTTTGCCAGCTCTTCTTCTATTCTAGCTTGGTTGTCGGGTTGCTCCTCAACCCTTGGGGCTTCCTGTCAGACTTCTCCGACCCTTCGAACCTCTTGTTTGAGATCATTCATCCTTACACTCTGCTGATTGAGTAGGTCAAGAATTTGATCTAACCTTTCATTTCCATTACTTGGCCCTGCCCTTGTGGTTCTTGAGGCCATTTTTAACAATTCTGCATCAGGGAGATGTTGATAATTCTTAGCGAAAAAGAAACATATTTGCAATGTTACATTTTTTCATAACTTCTATCATGCTCCCTAACATATAGCCTTATATTACAACTACAAAGATTTAATACTCTTATTGAATATTATAGGAAAACAATATAAATTTATAATATAGCAGTATCAAATAGTTTTCAATCTACTTCATTCAAATTTATAACACAAGTTAGGTTCAAAATAAATATAGATATCATCAAGAAATACATAATTTTTAACTCAAAATACAAAAGAAGACATCTTTATTTGATAATAGAAGGGAATACATCTTTATTTGATAATAGAAGGGAACACATCTTTATTTGATAAAAGAAGGAAAGACATTTTTGTAGAAGTGTTGTAACATGTTACATCACTCATCGGGAGGAGTCAGGGGAGTGGATTGTTCCGACTCATTAGGACTTAAAGGGGTATAGCCCTCAGATTCATCTTCACTTAGAGGATTATACTCCTCGGATTCTTCAGAACTTATCACTATTGGCCTTATAGGTGAGTATTCTAACTTAGGCTCTTTTTCTTTTATAGAAATATTCTTCTTAGAAGGTATTACAACACTTCCTTCTGGGACTGGTTTCACTTCAAAAGGGGCATCATCCAAAACTGGCTTGACAGGAGATGGAGGATCCTTCTTGACCCTCAGGTAATGGGCATACGTAGCTACGAATTTTTGCGTTGTCTGCTTGGTACGCACCATTTCTGTAATGTTTAAATATAAAACTATTAATCTCTAAATTTATCTTAACGTAGTGACTAATATAGGTCCTAGTGTTATGAACAACTTGGCTCTGATACCAAAATGTAAAGACGTCAATCTAGGATCTAAACCTAAACTACTCTTTATTCATAAATAAACTTAAATTTCAATCTCTAAGCATATTTTATACAAGATATAAGAAAACATCGAATATGGATATAAAAACATTCATAGATATATCATTATAATGCAAATGAATAATACAATTTCTCACTTAGAAGTCCTTATTTCCTACTTAGGCTTCCAAATTGCCTTAAGAATATACAAGAAGATGCATCCGTCGATCTTTAGTCTGATTTGCTTCCTTCAGTCCTTTGAACGCAAATGAGAATAAGAATCAGAAACTTTTTCTACCCAACCTAAGCTTACACTTCCCCAAAATTCTTGGTCAATCAAGAATACCCGACCTTGCACGAATTGGTTTAACCAAAGAATTCGAAAGCAAGAGGGAATCTGGTGCATGCCTAGATAATATATGCATTTTCATTTTTCTACTTCATTCTAAGAAACAAGCATTTGCTATCATACTAGGATGTGGTAGAGAGCATAAATAAGGAATTTCCATCATTTTCTACGGATAATTCAAATAATAACTCGGCCGAGTATAATACCATGCACAACAAAATAATAGTTGGAAAAAACAACTATTCTCCCTAAAAACATCCACATTCGGCACTCGTCCTGAAAGGTGATTTTCTAACTCAAGCTTAACCCTAGCTTGGTTCCGTCAAATACAAATTCAATTGACAATACAATCTTTCTTTTTAAAAAAAAATAGAGATATCATTTTCCTTACTAATCATTACTTGTCTAATATATCTATCGAAGACAATCTTTCATATTTTGGAAAACGATAAACTTTCATAAGCAATAATCTCATAATCAATCTTTTGACTAAATAAGGTACATGCAAAAGAAGGTATTATACATGTATGAATTTAATCTCATATATAACCAAAAAGTACACAAACACATTCTTAAAATAGAATTAGCACTAATTATTTTGGACAAAATACGTTATTAACAATTAGTTAACATATTTTTCTCTAAATTCTTTTCTTCTATTCTAAAATGATTTACAATGCATTTCAAATAGGATAATGACATATGAAACAAATTTGGATAATCATACCTAATATCTAAAGCTTCTAAATTCTATACATTCTCATACCAAATCATAACAAATAACAACCATAAACAAAATAATTCTGACCTTTGGTAAACTTGGTCTGGTTTCTACGACCTTGACGTTCTTTCGTCCAATAGTTCCTCGCCTTCTTTGCAAGTCTCTCTCAAAACTATTCCTATCAAATCTATCTCTATTCTATTTCTCTCTTTCGATATTATTAAAGAATTTTCTCCTCTACTCTATCCTTCTCTTCTTTATTCTCTTGTTCTTTCTTGCTAGCAAAGAAAAGATGATCCTTTCTTCTATCTTCTCCCTCTATTTATCTAATTTTTTCCTAAGATTACTCCTTTATTAAGGGCTCGGTGATTGCAAAGGTTTAGAAATCTTTTATCTTCATCTCATCTTATTCTTCCACGTCTAAGAGAGGTGGCATCTTTTGTTATATTTCTGCTATTATTATGCAAGATTAACACCACAATAGCAGTCTATCTCTATGTTACCTCCACGATATGACTTCATCTCTAAGTTGTTTGCTGCTTCTATTCTCCCTTGATCATGTTTACAATAGTTTTGATCCGTCAAATAGGGAGGTTGGAAGATGTAACAAGCTCTTATGTGTTGTATTTTGTAGTTTTATTGCTATCTCTGCCAGGTCTACGCCACGTTGAGGCTAACTTTCTTGGTTTATGCCACCACTAAGAGTCTTCCTTTTGTTGCGTGGGATTGAAACATGTGCAATGGCAGCTTTAACGCTCCATGCAAGGCCACGTTCCCTATTTTTCTAATCCAGGTTCACTAAACTGTTTGCATGCTATTTACCCACGTTAAAATCATCCAATCCATGCATTTAGTCGCTGGTTTTTGCATTACTAATGTTAACTAAAGTCTCTATTTTAAGTTCCAACGTTCGCATGCCATCAACTCCACATTAACATCCTCAAATTTCTGCATTAAAACCTATATCTTCTACATGTTAACTAACATCTTGGTTTTATGCCATGTCACTCGACTCATATTAGTCGTTATTTTAACTCCAAGTTAGTTGATATGTATTTGTCGACTGGAGTATAATCAGTCTTCATTTGGTCATGCGACATAGTCGCTTTTCAAACTAATTCCACCACCTTTTTAAAATGCGACCATCTATAATTTGCAATATAAATAATAATCTTATATGTTTAAAGTTATAATATATATAATTTACGTATATGTTAGATAAATACGTTTTATGAATAGTCATTTTTATAGCTTATAACAATATTCGTCTTAATTAAATTTACAATTTCGCCTAAAAATCTATATTTATGAATATGTGTAATCGACAAAATCAAGTTGTCTACCAAACGACTAATCATTTTATAAACTAGGTCATATAATTCAATTTATTTAACGACTAATTAATCATACTAAAATATTCAATATAAATCATGAACTATATTCACTTTTGAATATACAAGTTTATAATCTATTCCTAATTCATATGACTAAAATGTAATTTTGAAAACCAAACATAATCGATAATTTCACACAAAGCAAATGAAATCATGGAGTCACTATATAATTCAATCATTAATAAAGTTTTCATCCTATATGGTCAAATTTAACATAATATTTCATTCATAAATGCAAAGATAAATGTATATGCAAATGTGGTGTGTGAGATTCCCTTTTTCCATCGAAGTCATTTAGTTAAAAACAATTCTACCTGATTCGTGTTCTCGCCTTCGACCTCCTTCACTTGATCCTGCATTACTTGCACTCGAAAGTTTATCAGTATTGACAAACCCAAAAGAATATTAAATTTCGAATTTCATATCAATTGCAGAAGTAAAAATGCATACAATATTTCCTCACACTAGATTATGAATGATCTAATCTATTTTAATTTCAAAATCACATTAAATCTTTAAAATGCACATTATTAAAAAAAATGATTTGTGATAGCAAGAGGATGAGGGGATTATGTGTGATGCTTTTTAACTGAGTTTTCATCATGGTACATACCCAAGGCACCACAAGATGTGATTTTCACCACTAGATGGATTTTTTGAACTCTTTACTATTTTTTTTCTTTCTTTTTCTTTATTTTTTTAAATTTTTAGAATAGTTTGGATGAAGTGATTACGATAAGGATTTGGACAAGTGGATGGAGATATTTGGAAGATAGTGGATGCGTGAAAGGTAGGTGGAGGAACGAATCAAACTTCTAGTTCCACTGATGGTATCCCTTAGATGTGTTGTATTGAATCAAAATAAATGGAGGTATGCTCATAGATGTTGATAGAAATGGATGAGAGGATGGAATGGATGGAAGATGGAGGGGTATAAGGATTTATGCAAAAGTGTGGACTAAAGGAATGGGATTATGGAGAATGGATGTTGAAAAATGGATGAGGTTTTGGAAGACTTGTGAATAAATGGATGGGGATGTTGGGAAGATCAACATTGACACACATTTTGAAGGGTGGTGTAGTTGTGGAGGAGAGGATTTTAAATTAGATGGGGGATCAAATGTGGATTTGGGGGTATGAAGACCCAAAATAGATGAAGGGTATGATGGACTTAAGATAGTGGACTCTGAGACATAGGAGCCGAAAATGGATTTTAAAGATGGAGGATTGTTGGGTGGAAGATTTGAGGACTTATGAGTGGATGAAGCTTTTGGATTAGCAAGTTTGGATGCCAGTTTGGATTTCTCTTTGAGGTTCATTTCTTTTTTGAGAGGCTTTGAAATACACCTAGTTATTCATTTTTTTTCTGGGCCTTTGTGGCCTTTTTGATTTTTTCTTCTTCTTTTGGATCATATTTTTCTTTACTTGAGCTTGTTGTCTTGAGGGGACATGTTGATCCTTGGATTTTTGTGAATTTATAGCTTTATGCAGTTCATGTTTGGCATCCAAATTGCTTCCAATAACAATGATATAAGTGCATGAGGATAACTAACTTTGAGATTTTATGGATGGGATGATGGAGGGAAAATGTTGGAATGAATTCAAGGGTGTGTGCCTTTGTTGATCATACTTAGGGATCATTTGAGGTGATGGAGTGGTGGATGGAGGGACATAAGGACCCAATATGTATAGAATGGATAAAAGGTTTATCTTTTGAACATAAGGGCCCAAAATAAATGTAGATGAGGAAGGAATGGACTTTTCGATAGAAGGGCCCAAAATGGATGCAAAAGATAGGGGATGATGTGATTTTGATTTACACAAAGGGATGTTGAATTTAAGAGGGATATAAGATATACCAACATCTTAAGCATGAGATTTGTAGTCAATACCATATGATCTTTCATTTTCTATTACTTGAAGGGGTTCCAATATGCCTTATTCATGGAGGCCTAACCCTTTGCCTCGATAATTCATTTTTTTGCAATTTTTTTAATAATAGAATACTTATTATTTTGGAAATAAGATGCAAGTCCATTTTGAGGGGGATAGGACATGGGAGGAGTTGTAAGCTCTTGGAGGAAACCATAATGGGTAAAGGTGGAAGAGCCAACTTGATAGGTATGAGATTCAAGGATAGCTTGCATAGGGTTGATGGGATCTTGTGTAGGATTGGGATATTGTGGGGGATTAGGATAATGTGGGGTATTAGGAGGAATATTAGGATCTTGAGATGGAGATGGAGGAATACTTTGATCTTGACTTGGGATGGGATCATTTGGTGGACTGCGAGGGATTATTGTATTTTAGGATAGTTGGGGATCATGGTGTGGAGATAAGGGGATGATTTGATCTTGAATTGTAAGGGGGTCATGAGATGGAGTGATTTGATCTTGACATGGAGGAGAATCATTGTATTGGATAGAATGGGTATTTTTATCTTGACAAGGAATGAGATCTTGAAGGGTGGTAGGAAGGATAATTAGATCTTGAGATGGAAGGGGATCAAGGGATGGAGTGGAGGGTGGTTTTGGATTTTGAGATGGAATTATATCATGATATGGAGGGATGTTTTGATCTTGACATGGAGAGGAATCTATGCTAGCATGATTTGGAATAGGCTCTTGCCTTGGTTGGGGTTGTGGAGATGGTGCGATGGAGGAGGATATGGATTCTTCAGCTTGGGTGGGTGAAGTGATGGCAGATTCATGAAGCTTAAGGGATTGAGGTTCTTCTTGGTTTCAATGGGATGGGAGCACAAATTCAATGTCACCTTTTTAATGAGGCCTTTAATGCAATTTTTTAACCTCGAGTACTTTCTAGTGGAATGACCTTGGGTACGATGGTAATCACAATACTCATTTTGGTTATACCATTGGGGTTTTGGTATATGTTCATCAAAGGGAAAGATCATGGGAAAGACCACTGCATCAACTTGGACCAATTTTTTAAAGATCACCTCTATGGGCTTAGCAAGCGAGGTGTAATCTCAATAGGATTCTTGACTAGGAACGAAGATGGTGTTGCAGGGTTGGGTTTGAGATTGTGGATTGGATTGGGTGTTGGATGAGGGATTTCTCTTGTAAACGGTAGAGGAAGGAGAAGGAATGTGAGATGGACTGGGACTGGATATAATGTATTGAGGTGGAATGAAAGGAGATATGGTATATGGATCACATGTTATTGGATTGACTTGGTACATGGATTGGGGTGGACATGATTGATAGAGAGATCCTCAAATTTCCATAAGAATTTTCTCATACCAAGCTCTGATGTTTGGATTTTGGATTTGGGTTGGAGAAGATCTTTGATGAGGATTGAGATTGAGAAGTTCATCTCTTTGCACAACCATCTTTTTTGGGGGAGTTTGTGTCAAGAATAGGAAAGGGTGACTTCAAAATGGTGAGAGTGGAAGGATGGTTGGTTGTGGGAATGCTAGATCAATGGATACGAGACTTAGGACTTAGTGATCTAATTAGAAAAAATGGAACCTTAGGGTAGGATTGTATGTTGGATTGGTTTAAACCTTGGTCCTTTGATCAGGGTTAGGTTAGGTTGCATTCAATCTTGATCCTTTGATTAGGATTAGGTTGGATTATACTATTCTCTCACTTCGGATAGACAAAGTGGATTATAATGTTCCCTATGCCATTGATCTCTTCCTTTTTAATCTTGTCTTCATGAACCTCAGTGGTCCAAGGTTGACGAATAAAGAGTGGGAGAGATAGATGTAGTTAAATGTGGATTTCTCACATTCACATAACAAACTAAGGATGAATGGATGTGGATATGGATTGGGATGCAAACTAAAAGTATAAGCTTTCTAATAGAGTATTTCAAATCAAAAGGGCATTATAAGAGTGCAATAAAAAGTGGATGATTTAAGATGAGTGAAGGATTCAATTTATAGAGTTTGGAGATATGAAATAGATGATCAAGATTGGAAGGATGATGAAGGGATTAAAAGGGAGTGTGGTCCCAAATTTCAAGGCTTAGCCTTGTGACAAGTGTCAGAAGAAGTGGGATGCAAGCGCAAGTGTGCTCACACATGTGTGAGAAAACATGAGGAAGTTCATGAGAGGGACATGTGTAAGAGGTAAGGTGTGTTGTAAATTTGGAGGAATTGATTATGTGTTGCATTGATGTTTGTAATTGATGTCAACACTAGATGTTTTGTTGTCTATCGACTTTTGATAGAGTGGTTGGATTATCATCATGTTGATCAGGAGATTTGTCTTTGGTTTTGGTCTGGCTATTGGAATTGGTTTTGATTGGTTATTCATGTGTTCCTGATGTGTATCACATTCAGTTCGTTCAGGATTTGGTGATCTAGATGCTATCATATGTTCTAGTAAGCCTTTTGGTTACTAATAAGGGTTCTGCTGGCAACTCTTTGATGAAGATCTTTTGTTGAATCCGATAAGTGGTGTTGGTGTGGCTTCTAGAAGGTTATCAAGATACTGATGGTTATCATGTTTGTGTTCTAGTTGTTCGTGGTGTTTCATTTGGCTTATGGCGACCTATTTTGGGTCTGGTGTTATTTTGTTAGGTTATGGACCGGTTTTTGTAACGTGTTGGTTGATGCTCTCGATGCGTCACTAGTTGGATTTATTGTTTGGTTTATGTTGTTTTGGTTTTAGGCCAGCTTGGTTTATCATTGGTTTGTGCGATTATGTAATGAATCTATTGTATTATCTTTTAGGTGGTCAACTCAATTGTTTAGGTCTCGGGTTGGTATAAATATGATGTAAGATCTCTTTGTAGATGGTGGGGTTTTCTGCATGTGAATAAAGTTTTAATCATATGCAGAGGTTTTTATCGATCATAGGTGATAGAATTGGGTTTGTGAAAGAGGTTTAAGACCTCTTGTATTTAGCTTAACTAGAACTATACTTAGGCATAAGAGATGCTACTCTTGCAATTCATTCATCTTTTCGGATTGTAGTCTGAATTAATTTTGTACTCGGGATCCTTTTGAGATGAGAAGTGTGATATATGTTGTTGGCCTTCCTGCATGTGTAGGCCCCTCTTATTGTAATCACACACTTGCTACAGAAGTATTATCTGACTGTGGGTAGGATTTCATCGTGGTTTTTCCCTTTACTTGGTTTTCCACATACAAATCATGGTGAAATGTGTTATGGATGGTTGGTAATTATTTTTTTATTTATGTTCTTAATTGTTATATATGTTATTCCACTATTTGGTTTATGCATTCCGATAAAAGGTTTTGTGTGCTTAAAGTTTTATAATTTACTGACAACTGATTCACCCCCCTCCCTTCTCAGGTGTCCACTGGTTATCCTAACAATTAGTATCATATATTGGTCCTCTCTACAAAAGCTTAACCAGTTGAGGAAGATCCTATGGCAACTATTAGTTCAACTGCATCTATTTTTTGGAGAGAAACCCGTAAGGTTGATTTGACAAATTATAAGGTATGGAAGATTCAGATGGAAACTCATTTGAGATGTATTGGGAAAGAGATCTGGGAGGTCATGAAGAAAGGCTATACTCCTCATAATCTGACATCTGGCAATCCTCCTCCAACAACCTTGGATAAGGACATTGAGAATGATTGTAGAGCTAGAGAAGTACTCTTAAGTGCACTTTCTGATCAACAAATTATGGGATTAATTGACGAATCATCTGCAAAGGCTATATGGGATAAGTTGGAGGCTCTAAATGAAGGTGACCCTACTATTAAAATTGCTAAATTTGATGGTTACTGGGTAAGGTATGAGAATCTAAAGATGGAAGAAGATGAAAGGATTACTGCTTTTATGAAAATAGTTAATGAAATTGTTATGGGAATTCAGTGTTGTGGTGGATCTTTGAGTGAAGATGAGATTATTTCTAAAGTATTGAGAGTTTTGCCACCGAATTACAAGATGAAGGCTACTGGATTTAATGAACTGAGTACAATGGCTACCACTTCTTTTAATAGAGATAATTTGGTTTGAAAATTATCTTCTTTTGAGCTTGAAGAATTTGGTCCCCAAGGAGCTGCAAAGATTGAATCTACTTTTCACACATTTGAATCATCAACCGACAAGAGTGATTGGAAAGGTTTATATGAAAAAGAACTAGAGGAAATGAAAAAAAGAAGATGATGAGTTTGAGCAACTTGAAGATCTATTTTCTAGAAGAGTATCTAAAGGTCTGGGAGGAAGTAAGTATGAAGGAAAATCACCTTTTAAATGTTTTGCATGTAATAAGATAGGTAATTTTGCATCTAGATGTCCTGAAAAGAATTCAAGATCTAAAGAGTGTTAGCATTATGTGAACCGGCATGAAGACATAATGATATTGTATGTTGTCATTGATGTCAATATGAGACATAGTGTGAACTGGCACATGTGATAGGTGAATAGAGAGAGGAATCAACATATGTATGAACCGATTTATATGCCAAAGTGAAGCGACATATTTGTTCAAGGTGAACCAACATGTTGTTATGGGAACCAGCACATGGAAGCATTGTATGACTACCGGTTGGTAGGTAGCTTCCACTTTGGGGTTTCTGGTTGGAGTACCTCAAGTCTATGTGACTCAATCAGTGATCTTTGTGTGATGAGTTAGCAGTATGATGGAGGACAGATCATGTTGCCACGTGAGCTCTGTGCACATGAAGGATCTTGCATGAAGAAGACTATTCCTATCTACCTTGGGAATGTGCAAAGTCTGTCAAAGGGTGATAATGCATGATGGGTTATCAACCACCAAGAAATCGATGGATAATGGATGATGGAGAATGTCTTGAGATCGATTCAAGATTGTTGCATTTAATGCAGTATGATTCAGTGGTCAGGATCGAACAATTTGAATTGCTTAACCTAACAGGTTTAGGGTTTAGGGTTTTTGCTACTAACCTGTATGTTTCCATAAGGTTGATGTTGTGTTTCTTTCTGAGGTTGTTGGCAAAAGCTGTGAGTGTGTATCCAAGGGAAGTGATACGTGATTCTTGCCAGACCAAAGGAGAGAAGAGATACCTGCAAAGTGAATATGTAGAAGGAAAAGAGGAGCCTAAACGGATCTGCATTAGCATTGAGTGCTGTTAATAGATCATTGTAATACTTGTTGATCTCTAACCACTTCAACAGTTGTAAAATCCCCTAACAAGGTAGCCTTAACTGGCTTGATTCAAAATCCCTTAAATCGGGTGGTCTTAACCGGCTTGATTCAAATCCCTTAACTGGGTAACTCAAGGCTAATGAGTTCTGAGAAGCTAGAGAGATTAGGAGATCCTTTCAGCTATTGAGTTCTTAAAATCCTCTAAAAAGGTGACCCTACCGGGTTTAACCCTTAATCGGGTATCCCTTAACCGAGTGATCCCTAACAAGATCGGTTCCTACCAGAACCTATTGTAATGTCCTTAACCGGACAAGGCTCCTAATAGAGCGGACTTCTAAAGAGTTCAAAAAGTAGCTTGTGGGTATTCATCCCCACTGTGGTTTTTCCTAGTTGGGTTTCCACGTGAAAAAATATGTGTGTCATGTGAAATGCTTTTGTCTTGTGATGCTCTGTTTGACCTGTTAAGCACATGAAGGTTCTATGTTTTATACTTGTCTATAAAACATATTGAACTCACTATTGTGAAGATCTGATGGTTAAGTTTACTTGTTTATGCATGAGAATATAATGATACTGTAGTATTGAGCTAAGAGGAAAGCCTATTGAGTGACTGGTTCATGACTGATTGAGCTGTACTAGATGTTACCGGTTGCACTCTGTTTTACTGGTATCCCTGTTTGTTAGTCATTTGGAGTATTTGCTGTCAAACTAGTTTTGGACTGTATTTGTGTTTGTACTGATTCACCCCCCCCTCTCAGTACCGGTTTGGTACTAGTGGTTCATCATTGAGTTATCAAAGAGAAAGCTAGCAGATCTTTTAGGCCTAACCATGATTATCAGAACAAGCATAAGTATAGGAGAAACAAAGACAAATCATGTTACTATGAGGATGAGGAAGGTGTGATGGATTTTGATGATGAACTAGCACAAGATTCAACTAGTGGATCTCGCAGTGGAAAGGAATGGGAATTTTTTGCTATCAAGGAAGATGCTCCGACATCTGTTGTTCAAAATGAGGAAAAGGCCCTTCCTACTAAAATTGAAGACAAGGATGAATGGGTAATAGACAATGAATGTTCACATCATATGACTGGAGATAAAAGGAAGTTTTTATCTTTGCAAGAATTTGATGGTATTGGTTAGATTAAGAGATGAAAAAGCATGTATGATCAAAGGAAGAGGAATTATATCATTGGATGGTAAGCATAATACTGATAGTGTTTATTATGTTGAAGGTTTAAAGCATAATCTTTTGAGTGTAGGATAGTTGGTGGATAAGGGATATCAATTATAGTTCAAGGATGGAAAATGAAAAATCATTAATAGATCTGGTTTGGAGATTGCAACCGGTACACAGACTAAAGGTAACATCTTTCATTTGAACTTCAGTGAGAAGACATGTTTGATTACACAAGTTGATGAGAGTTCGTTATGGCATAAGAAGTTGTGACATGTGAATTTTGATTGCATTGTAAAGATCAATTCAACTAAGGCTATTAGAGATATACCTAAGATTGTGAAGCCCTATAATCCGGTATGTAAGGAATGTCAAATGGGAAAGCAAATCATAACTTATTTTAAGAGTATACAAGACAAATCTAATGATGTTCTTGATCTTATTCATACTGATTTGTGTGGTCCTGTTAAAATAAAGAGTTTTAAGGGTGATAGATATTTCATGCTAATTATTGATGATTATTCTAGAATGATGGTTACTTTTCTAAGAGTGAAATTTGAAGATTTTGAAAAGTTTAAGATCTTTAAAGCTAAAGTTGAAACAAAGACAGGGTTGAAGATTAAATGCTTAAGGTCAAATCAGGGTGGTGAATTCACATCCGATGAATTTAACAGTTATTGTGAGAAGAATGGGATAAGGAGACAGTTGCCTTCTCCTCGGACACCTCAGTAGAATGGTGTTGTGGAAAGAAAGAACAAAACTATCTTGGATGCAGCCAAAACTATGATGATGGAAGCTAATTTGCCTCATATCTATTGGAGAGAAGCTATGAGAATGACGATATACACATTTAACAAAGCTCATATCAAAGGAGACATCGATAAGACACCTTATGAGTTATGGTTTGATCATACACCTAGAATTAAGTATTTCATAATCTTTGGTAGTTAATGTTATATTAAAAGAGATGATTCTATTGGAAAGTTTGATCCTAGATGTGATGAAGGGATATTTCTTGGTTATTCTAATGAAAGAAAAGCATATAGATGTTATAACAAAAGATTGCAGAGAATTATGGAAAGTGCAAATGTCCAGGTGGATGAACTCTACAAAGGTAAAATCAGAACTTATGAGAGAGAACTGAAAGTGGAGATGATCATAACTAAACCAATAGCACCTATATCAGAACAAAATGTTGAACTAGTTACCCCAATGGTATCAGAAAATTCAACAGTATCTGAAGATTAGAGTAGAGGAACAAAAAGTCAGAAGACTCCTAGGTATGTAAGGTTAAATCATTCAGAAGATCAGATCATTGGAGACAACAACAAAGGAGTAATGACAAGAAGAAGATTGGTAACTGATGAGGTATGTTTAATTTCTCAAGTTGAACTAGCATCAATTATTGAAACTTGTAAAGATGAATGTTGGATGAGAGCTATGGAAGAGGAATTAGATTAGATTGAGAAGAACAACACATGAACTTTAGTTTTGTAGCCTAAAAATAAGAATGTTATTGGAACTAAATGGGTTTTCAGGAATAAAATGAATGAGGATGGACAAGTTGTGAGGAATAAGGCTATATCGATACATAAAGGATATTCTCAAAAGGAAGGAATTGATTATGATGAGACTTTTGCTCCGGTAGCTAGAATTGAAGTTATGAGATTATTTCTTGCTTATGGTGCCCATAAGAAATACAAGGTTTATCAGATGGATGTTAAGTGTGCATTTTTGAATGGAGATTTTGAAGAGGAAGTTTACATTGAGCAACCTAATGGATTTTTACTTTCAGATTACATAAACATGGTTTGTAGGTTATGGAAAGCTTTATATGGATTGAAACAAGCCCCTAGAGCTTGGTATGCTAGATTGGACAAATATATTTTGAAGCTTGGTTTCACTAAAGGTAATGCTGACAATAAATTATATTATAAGATCATTGATGATGACATATTGACAAAGAATGATGCATCAACTCCGATAAACCCTACAAGGTATAAATCTATGATTGGAGGTTTGTTATATCTGACTCAGACTAGATCGGATATAATTAATATAGTTTATATTGTTTCAAGATATCAGAGTGATCCTAGAGAGAATCATGAGAGTGTGGAAAGGATTTTTCAGGTATTAGCAAGGAACAGCTGAGTATGGTTTGTGGTATCCTAAAAATGATAACTTTACACTATGTGCATATATAGATGTTGATTGGGCTAGAGATGTTGATGACCGGAACAACACATTCGGTGGAGCTTTCTTTCTTGGAAATAAAATTGTTTCATGGATCAACAAGAAATAATATTGTACTTCTTTATCTACTATTGAAGCTGAGTATGTTGTTGTTGCTACTAACTGTACACAAATTCTATGGATGAAGCAAATGTTAAAGGATATAAGGGTGTATTGTAATGAATCGATAGTTATTCACTGTGATAACTCTATTGCTATTGTCATATCAAAGAATTTGGTATTTCATTCTAAGATTAAGCACATTTCTATCAAGTATAATTTTTTGAAGGAGAAGGTAGAAGTAAATAAAGTCAGACTAGTTTATGTGAACACTAAAGAACAGATTGCAAATATCTTCACTAAACCTTTGCCTAAGGAATCATTTGAGTACTCCAAAGACAAATTGGGATATTTTTCCCCTCCAGTAGAGACTTGAGTGATGCTGACTGGCATTAGCCTGACATGCACTATCAAAAATATTATTCATTCTGGATTGATGTGGTGATGCTACTACTCAGGGGGAGTTGTCAGTTGTGTGGTTTAGAGGTTTTATGACTTTTGTTTGATGTTTATGTCAGATTTATAGAATTGATGTCAAAGGGGGAGAGATATTTATGTGAAAAATAGAGCTTAACAGGGATATCATTCACAAGGGGGAGTTTGGTTTGTTGGTTCAAAACTTCATCGTCATATCATTTTGGGGAGATTGTTGGATGTCTTCCATTGGGGGAGACTTGTTTGGCATTTCTTGGCACTTGGATGTTTTTCACATCTAGTGTTGCCATCAATGCCAAAGGGGGAGATTATTGCCAATTTGGAGGAATTGATTATGTGTTGCATTGATGTTTTTCATTTATGTCAACACTAGTTGTTTTGTTGTCTACAAACTTCTGGTGGAGTGGTTGGATTATCATGTTGATCTAGAGATTTATCTCTGGTTTTGGTCTGATTGTTGAAATTGGCTTGGATTGGTTATTAATTTGTTCTTGATGTGTATCACATTCATTTGGTTCAGGATTTGGTGATCTGGATGCTATCATATGTTCTAGTAAGCATTTTGGTTACCGGTAAGGGTTCTACCAGCAGTGCTTTGATGAAGATATTTTGTTGAATCCATTAAGTGGTGTTGGTGCGGCTTCTATAAGGTTATCAAGATTCTAATCATTATCATGTTCGTGTTATAGTTGTTCGTGGTGTTTCATTTGGCTTATGGCGACCTATTTTGGGGTCGGTGTTATTCTGTTAGGTTATGGACCGATTTTTGTAACGTGTTGGTTGATGCTCCTAATGTGTCATCAGTTAGATTTATTGTTTGGTTTATGTTGTTCTGGTCTTAGGATGACTTGGTTTATCATTGGTTTGTGGGATTATGTAATAAATCTATTGTATTATCTTTTAGGTGTCCGACCTAACTGTTTAGGTCCCAAGTTCGTATAAATACGACGTAAGATCTCTTTGTAGATCATGGGATTAAGGTTATGGGATTCTTTGTGTCCGAATAAAGTTGTAATCATATGCAGAGGTTTTAGTCGATCATAGGTTGTCAAATTGGGTTTGTGAAAGAGGTTTAAGACCTTTGGTATTGAGCTTAATTGGAACTATACTCAGGCATAGGAGATGCTACTCTTGCATTTCATTCATCTTTCTAGATTGAAGTCTAGATTTATTTTGTAGACAGTGAGGGTCCTTTTGTGATGAGTAGTATGCTCTAGGCTATTGGCCTTCTTGCATATGCAGACCCCTCTTATTGTAATCACATACTTGTTGCAAAATTATTAGCTAACTGTGGGTAGGCTTCCCATTGTGGTTTTTCCCTTTACCGAGTTTTCCACGTACAAATCATGGTGTTATGTGTTATTGATGGTTGGTACTTGTTCTATGATTTATGTTTATTCTTAATTGATATATATGCTATTCCAATAAAAGGTTTTGTGTGCTTAAAGTTTTATAATTTGTTGACAACTGATTCACACCCCCCTCCCCCACTCTCAGTTGTCCATTATTTATCCTAACAAGGTGGCTATGAGCAGTGATAACTTTAACAAACCCCTCTCAAACAAAAAAAAAAAATCTTGGCCAATTTTTTATTTAAAAAAAAATAAAAATAATTTTTGTTGGCAAATCTTTCCTTTTTTTTTCAAAGAAGAATATTTATTTTATTGGTGATTTTTTAATATCATTTTTTCTGGTAGAAAATATTGGTGAATCTTGGAAAATAATAAGAGTATGCATTAATTACTATTGCAAATCCTTTCATTTAAAAAACTATATTTGTATAGAACAATAGAGGCCTGAAGGTGGAGATTATTAATGAGCTTAAGGGGTAGACTCTACTTCATTTAGTTTCTACCATTAATTTAAAACAATCTAATAGACTTCTTTGTATTTTGTGAGATAAAATGTACCAAAAATTTATAATACTTAGTGGACCAAAAACTGCTTTTAGACCATTTATTTTCATTATGGTCAACAATTCAAAAGCAATTTCAACACCCACAAGCATTACAACTTGTAGGTACAATTTACCTTGTGGAATAGAATAAAGATCATTAGATTATATTTTAAATCAATGGTGGCAACTAACATTGTTGATATAACCCTGAAGTAACTAATAGTTATGATATATTATTGGTGAATTAATTTAAATTTCTATGATAAATTATAAAATGTTGGTGAATTTTATCCAATCATGTATCGAATATTGTGGCAAAAATTTGACTTAAAAAAATTAATAAAATAAATTCTCTAGGGAAATAAATAGCACTAAAGTAAAAAATTGTAAAAATGTGGCGATTCAGCTCACCTTAAAAGTTGAACTTATTAGACAAATTTTGATTCACAAATTTTAAAAAATAGCCAATTGCCGAATATTAGCCACTAAAAAAATCACTAGCTATGAGGTGACTCATGAGTCACATGTTGAAAAGGTAGAGGGCTAGTGAAAGTAACATGTCTATGACATATGGAAGAGGTAGGGTGGCTCTATTGGGAAGAGCATTCCCACACATGTGTGAACACCTAAGGGTCAAAGGTGAGGTGGAGAGGTGAAATGACTTGTTCATGCAAGTCATTTATGAGGGGAGTCACATGTAGACTTGGGTACGTGTGTAGTATTTTAAAATAGCATAAATGTTAATAGGGATTAGGCTTAGGTTAATTAGATTAATGAGGGGGATTAAAATGTGGGTTTGTAGTAATCACAAAATTAGCTTATTTAATTATGAATTAATTTGGCTAACTATGATTAGGATTAAAATTAGAATATTCCGTAAGGCCGAGTTTGATTTATTGAAATAAATCAAACTTTAGGAGAAATTGAGATGAATATAATTAATTAATAAATTAATTAAATGGATGAAGGGGAAATTAATTAAATATGATTTAATTAATTTTGGCTAACATTATTAAATTAATTTATTATGTGACATGGGATGATTAATTAAATATTAATTTAATTAATTTTATGTGTCTACACATGTTTTTTGAAAATATGTGATTAGAAGTGGAATATAAACAATTACCCTAGAGGTTGTACATAACGTTGAATCATGTTTAAAGTTATGTGAAATCCTTGAAGAAAATAAGGTATAGTTGAGGAAGAATATATTCCACACTAATTGTAATTCAATGAGAAATATTGCAAGATGATACTTGTTGGAGTTCATATAGACTAATAGGTTTTGACAAACATGATTTTGCAACTAGTGTTAAAAATAATAAATACTATCTTGTTGCAATGTTGTAAATTGTATACCTTTAAAATTTTACACTTAGTTTGGACCTACTTTGGTGGATGTGCCTAATTTATGCTTGATTGTGCTCAATTTCAGGATAGTTTTCATAAAATTTGTGAATTCCTATATTCAAGCCCCTTTTCATGGCTCATTTTGCTAGGACTAGGGCACTAGATGCCCCTATCTAGGAAAATTGAGCTCAAAATTTGAGAGACAAGGGTGCCTCTATCCTACAATTTTCATTTGTATTTTTAGGAGACAACCTTTCTGAGTCTCCTGACTATATTTTTTCTTACCTTTGTCATATCTAAACACCTTCAAATTAAGGTGCCTAGAATCTATGTGTAGTACTTTCAATTCTAGTTTTCAAATCTAGGTTCCTTTTTGTACACACTTTCTAGTTATTGCTTACTATGTATTTCTTTCATTCTATATTCTATTGTTAATTATTGAAATCACTCATTTTACTTTAATTGACCATAGAGATGAAACAAACACTTAAAAATCTCAATTCCATTACAACAAAGATATATAACTTTGGTGTAAATCTCTCGTATAAGGACTATAGTTGAACTTATTTGTATTTCAATGTCATACTATAAACATTTGAGACCTTATTTTGCATCTATAGGCCCGAGATCTTTTTTTCATACATATCATTTGGTGAAGTAGATGTGTCTTAATTTTTATTTTTTTTGAAGTATAGATTTGATATAGATGCAATCTATAGTGTTATAAATTGTAACTGATGCAAGAGCATCGATGGTGTAAGAGAAATCTCATATCACCAAAAAATATTGTTCTTTTTCAATAAGTGCTAAAAATAGAAAGGTTATGTTTAATTTAAGCCAAAAATGAAGAAGAATCTAAGAAGAGCAACAAAAAAAGATGGAAAAAGGGAAAAAAAAAGAGAAAAAGAAATAGTTATCATAAAGTTACCTTTTTAACATGACATTTGATAAAGTTCATGCTAGATATCTTAGGTGGCATTCTAGAAGATATGGGACCATGTATCATTATTTAATAATTGCTTTAATCATTTAATTTTGTATCAAGGGTAGTTGTAACTAATCCATAATCTCTTTCCTATATAAGCAAGACATATGTTCATTTGCAATTATCTTCAAGCATTATTAGTCTATGCATTGTTACCCATTTTTCTCTGTATTTTTCTATTTTGTTGTGTGTTTGGATTTGTAAGGGGATCACCTTCATCAAGCAGTATTCTTGAGTGTGTAAGGGTGGAGTGGCACTTCATCAATGGTATTAGAGCATGCTTTTGAGTGTGTATGGGGAGTATTATTCATCAGTGGTATCAAATGGGGAGTTCCTACAGGCAGAGCACCAAATGTGAGGTAGTTTGCACTAGGACTTGTGGTTGTGAGCTCAGAGTTAGGATTCCCCCAAGTGAAATATGTGGTATACGTGGTGGGAAAAATGTTGGAAGAAATTTAGTTCCAAGTATTTTAGAGTCCTCTATAGACAAGTGCAAGTAATGTAAGTAGAGTTGCATTGAAGAGTAGATAAGAGAATACAAGATGAAAGTGAAGATAAAACTAATGAGAAAGGACAATTTGAAGAATAAGAAGAGTTTGTACAGGATCCTGAAGATGATAGATTCCTAAGAGCCATGTCTAAGATTGGAAATAGGCCAAAGGTGGAAGTTTCCACATTTTCTAGAATTCTAAATCTAGAAGATCTGGTCAATAGGATCAACGATATGAAAACTTATTTTTAGTATGAAGAAGTGGGAAATCATGAAAGGATCAAGTTTGCAAAGACCAAGCTAGAGGGACATGCAAGTAAATTTAGTGGAAAGAAGTCCAATTGGAAATAAATAGAGGAAAAGACAAGATAAAAAGGTGGGATTAGATGGTGGAGAATTTGAAGAGACAATTCATTTCCATTTCTTATGACCTTGGATTTCTAAAAAGATGCAAAGTTTGAAGCAGGCAAGTAGATTTGTCAAATTATATACCAAAGAGTTCTATCAATTCCTCATTAGAATAGGTCATTCTAAGGCTAACAAGGAAAAGGTAGCATGTTACATTAATAGGTTAAAGCCAAGTATTCAAGATGATCTAATTATAGTCAGAATGAGTACTATTGAGAATGCATACTAGTTTTCTTTGAAGGTGAAGCTAAATAGAAGATAAAAAAGCAATCAAAGAAGGAGAGGTTGATCATATCGAGATCAAAATAAAGATCAGAAGAAGATTGCGGAATCTAGAGGAAGTCAAGGCTAGAAGGGAGATAATCACCACTATCCTCGAGATCAAAATAGTGATCAAAGAGGAACATACAGATTTGGACAAGGCCTTAGAAGAGGAGGATTTTGTCAAACATATTTTGAGTGTGAGGAAGGACATCGATCCTTTGAGTGTCCTCAACATCAAGGGATGACTAATAAAAGAACTGAGGGTAATGTCAAAGTTGTCGATGTAGATGAGAAAGTTGAGTCCACATATTCAAATGATGTAAAAAGAGGAGAATCTCTTGTCGCAAGAAGAGTCTTAGTGAGTAAAGAGAGAGATCCAATTCAAAGGAAGACCTTGTTTCACACTAGAGGCAAATACAAAGAAAAAATTTTTAATGTGATAATTGACAGTGATAGCACTAACAATCTTGTGTCAAAAGAGATGGTTACTAAGTTGAAGTTAGAGAGGAAAAGACATCAACATCCATACCAAATTGCATGTTTGCAGAATGGTCATAGGATTTTAGTTAATGAGCAATGTTTTATAAATTTCAAAATTGGGAACTATCATGATGAGATCCTTTGTGATATCATGCCTATAGATGTTTCTCACATTTTGTTGGGGAGGTTGTGGTAGTTTAATCAAAGTACAGTAATGAGGGATACACAAACACTTATTTGTTGACAAGGGATGGAGTTCACTACAAGTTAGAGCCCCTAAAGGAGGAAGAAGAAAAGGTATGCACTAATACAAGAATTTGTTAGGTTAATGGCATGAGAGAATTAGTGAAAGAAGATGAGGATGAATAAGATGATCTACTAATGCAAGTTGTAGTAGTATGGCTTGTAAAAAGATAAAAAGATCTAGTAAAAAAGGATGAGGTAAATTTTTATTCTTCTAATATTGGGATGGAAAATGATATTACGACAATAAATCCTTTGGAAGACAAGAGTGTAGTTGGAGGTGAAGAAGAAGATGAATAAGAGAAAGTGGGGTTCTTGATGGTTCCTTATTTAATAAAGAAATTGAAGGTGAAGATCTGGACTATTGGAAGAGGAGATAAGAAAGACTAATACTTTGGTGCAAAATGAAAGTGATGAATCTAATGATGTTTATGCAAATAGTATTTTGAATGCAGGGAAGAACAAGTTTTCATTTTACTTTTGAGCAACAAGCGGGATGGAGGTGTTGGGGACATGAGGAGGGTTTGGTCTGACATAGGTGTGAGATACTGTGCAGAGCTGGTTTACTCCAACTATGATGTTCTTGCTTCTCAACATTGTGAACACCACCATTGTAGTGACTTCTCTAGTGAGAGCACTGAAAGAAGAAAAACAAAGTAGAACTCAATATGTTTATTGATTCCAACCAAATGCCTTTAAATAGGCAATACAAAAGCAAAATAGTTTGAAAAACTAGCAAACTAACATCAGAACTATCGACAACTAACTATCTATTTATGTAATACATCAACATTTTCTTGTTTGAAAGAATACAAGAATAATGAGAATCCAAATGGCCTCAAAAGAGCTCCTTCTCTACTCACTAGGTTTTTCATCCATTACTTTCAATAGGAGGGTAAATGATCAGCGAAGGTGCATACATAGATTGAGCCGCGAGAAGCAGTTGTACATGACAATGTGGTGGTTAGAGAAGTGGAAAATCTAGAGGTGAAAGTGATTGAGGAGAAGAAAAGGCCGAGAAGGGTAAATTAGGGCAGGGGTAGAGCTTCTTCTAGGTTGTTGCAGTGAAAAGACATAAAACGTTCTAAATTCAATAATAAAATGAAATACTCTTTATTCTTAAATAAACTCATAATTCCTTTAATAAGTCTATTATCTTTCATTATTCCATTCTTAGCTCTAAATGATCATTCCAATGATATCACAATAAACAAGAGATTTCTTAAAGAGATAAAGATTTTTTATTCAATAAGAATATGTAAGTAGTTTCTCAATCATATCTACATAGAATAATTAGGCATTTCAAATGCCTTAAGTTTATATAACAAGATAAATATAAAGTAAAGAATGAGACGCATCCTTTGATCTGCAATCCAAGCTATCTTCAATGAAATCTTTAGAATGAAGACGAGAACAAGATTCAAGTGATTTTTCCACCCAAACTTGAAGCTTACACTTCCTCGGAATTCTTGGTGAATCGGGAATACCTGACCCTGCATGAATTGCTCAGCAAAAAGAATTTGACAGACAAGATGGAATCTAGTTTGTGCCTATAATGATACATGCATTTTCAATTTTCTAATTCCATTAAGAAACAAGCAAGATCAATCAAGGATATGGTAGAGGCATAAATAAATCCATCTATTTCAATGGTCAATAAGTTAGTCAGTTGAGTATAATGCCATGCATAGCAATAAAATATAGTTTTGAAAAGAAAACTATTCTCTATATGATTCCACATTTGACATCCATCCCGGAAGGTAACTTTCCCACAAACACAAACATATCTAGCTTTTCTAGTATCATATAAAATTAGGAGAAGTACAAAGAAGACAATCTTTCTTTTCTCAAGTCTAGCTTCCCATTTCTTGTTGACAATATAACAAGGATATTGAGAAGGTTGTTGATGATTATGGACATAACTAATTAAAGATGTTTTACTGTCTTGATATTATTATTTTGTCATTGATGTCAAGAAATTGATTTTCTAATTCAGTATGATGTTGCCATATCTTAAGAAATATGATATGAAGATTATAAAGAAGTCGGTAAAAACACAGGAAAGAATATGATGAATAAAGGGATAAGTTATTCAATAGGCAACTCTACCGAGTCAGACAATGATGAGATCTTGATGTTTTAGATTGTTTTTACATCATACATATGTTGTAAAATGTAAAGGTTAATACTACACTATGTTATCAGGCAAAGAACCTAGTCGGTAAACCCTAAGGAACCTAGTCGATAAACCCTAAGGTTATCGTAGTTGGTTAATGAAGACAGAATGTCTACCGAGTAAAGTTTAGTATTCACCGAGTTGTAACCGAGCTATAACTGAATGCATTAAATGTTTACATGTGATATTTAATGAAAGAAGCTGATGAGCTGGAGTGGATCAATGATTGGCAAGCCATGGAAGAAGTTTGTTAACAAATCTAAGGCAATGGAAAGTCGGCAAAAAGATCTATAGCTCAGATTGAACCACATTACCCTAACACAAGTTCCAAGATGATTGTGCAAGTTCCAAGGCAGGGTAAAATTTTTTTCAGATTATAAGATACAATGAACCTAGACAAGATTGAAGATCTGATGGCTATGATTGATCATGGGAAATGTGATCAAGGAGATTAAACGGTTAGATGTTTTTATATAAATAAGGAACTGTTGATAAACAGTGTATGTGGGCAAGTGTATGCACAAGGATGCTACATAGTGATGACCGAGCACAAAAGCTTGAAGACCTGTTGGAATAATAGAGTATTGATGCCCAGTAGATAGACAAGATTAGCTCTATGTCTAGATTGTATTGAACAAATAAGAATCTGCTTTAGCATTTTAGATGTGAAGTTGTAGATAGTTTGTATTACTATTATTTTGTGAAAGTGATAGCAAATCTCTTAACCGAGTGGACTTAACAGTCTTATAAGTAAATCCTCTAACAAGGTGACATTCAAAATGAGTGTTTGAAATCCTTTGACAAGGTCACTTCTAACAAAGTGAAGATCCTAATAGATCTGAGGGAAATCCCTTAACCGGGTCACATCTAGCAATGTGTTTTGTAATCTTTAACAGGATTGGCTTTTAACCGAGCATATTGTAGAAGAGTATATTTCTTAGTGGGTCCAAAATCCCATAGTGGTTTTTTCCCTATTTGGGTTTCCACGTTAAATCTGGTGTTATGAGGTTTATATTGTTCATATGCTTTTGAGTTTGCATGTTTGTCAGTTTTATTATATGACTGATATATGTTACCAAGGTTGAATCTGATGTTTTCATTGATGATTAAGTTTGTATGATTCACCCCCCCCCCCCCCCCTCATCTTGTTGGCTATTGGATCTGTAGTTATATTAAGTATCAGAACTATCAATTGGTATCAAAGCTTTGGACTCCGAAAGGAAAGTTTAAAGGCACTTAAGTTAAAGATCCAAAGATGTATAAGAGGGATGCACCTAAGCTGAATAAGTCAAGTTTCTCTACATGATAGAAAAGGATGAAGCTACATCTATCAGGAGTTGGAGAATATGCTATATACTATTTGGAGAATGATTTTGTTACACCGAGCACCTATCCATTGACTATGGAAGAGATAAAGGAAAAGCAAGAACACATTCAAGCAATGATTGAAATAACATCTGCATTGACTGATTCTAAGTTTAATGATCTAGAAGGCTGCAATGATGCAAAGGCTATGTGGACTAAGCTCATATCTGTATATGGAGGAGATGAACATGTTCAAAGAGAAAAAGTTGATAGTCTAAGAGGACAACTTGAATCTATGAGGATGAATGAAGGTGAGAACATAACCCAGTATAGTACAAGACTAAAGGAGATTGTAAATCAAATCAAGGGAGCAGGAGGAACTATTGAAGAAAAGGATGTGACAAGTAAGTTGTTAAGAACCCTTCTACTTGCCTATGCAATCCGAGTCTCTACAATCAATGAATTGAGGTCTATACCTAATATGCTAGTTTCCTTGGATGTTACTATTGGTAAGCTACATGCATTTGAGTTAACTAATTTTGATAACAGTGGGTCATCGGTAAATAACGTTGAATCTGCATTTAGTTCTTTTAATCTGAATGAATCTAATGATTACAATGAAAGAAAGTATAAGTTCTCTGAAGGAGATCATAGTGGAGCAAGTGAAATATTTCAGAAGGAGATCGAGGAGGTACAAAAACTGTATGAAGAAATTAGAAAGCAAGAAGAGTTTGAAGCACTATTGGCCAAAAGGTTACCAAGAGGCAAAGGTAAGTATAAGGGAAAACTACCCTTGAAATGTTTCAATTGTGATAAGATTGGACATATGGCTTCTAACTGTCCTGACAAAGATTTCACTGAAAAGAGAGATTACTGAGATGACAGACAGAAAGATAATCATTACAAAGGTCACCAAGACTTTAGAAGAAGAGATAGAAAGACCTGCTTAATTGCTAATGAGGAATCTGAAGATGATAAATCATATGAGACTAATACAGAGGAAGTTGTTTATGTGGCTATCAAGGATGGATCAGATGAAGAAAGGTATGAAGAAAAAGCCCTAATATCTCACATAAACACTAATGATTCTTGGATTATAGATAGTGGATGTTCACATCATATGACAGGAGATAAACACAAGTTTGTTATGTTAGAAGATTATGATGGAGGCTATGTTAGATTTGGTAATGATGCACCATGTCGGGTAAGAGGTAAAGTATCCATAACACTTCTTGATAAAGCAAGATGCATTGATGTTTATTGGGTTGAAGGTTTGAAATATAATTTGTTGAGTGTAGCACAACTAAACAACACAGGTTACTGAATAGAATTTCAGAAAGGAATTGTCAAAGTTCATGACAAAAATGGAAAGTTAGCTGCTACTGGGACACAAACAAAAGGTAATACATTTCACCTTGACTCTACTCACAACAAGTGCTTGCATGCAAAGATAGATAACACCTAGTTATGGCATAATAGGTTTTGTCATTTTAATTTTGATAATCTGATCAAGATAAGTAAGAAGAACAGAGTAAGAGGTCTACCGAGTCTTGAAAAACCTGAGAATGCTATGTGTCGAGGATGCCAAATGGGCAAGATGACAAGATCTAGCTTTACAAGTAAGTCCTACACTTCTAAGGGAATTTTAGATCTTATGCACATTGATCTTTGTGGTCCTATGAAAGTTCAAAGTCATTATGGTGATAAGTATTTCATATTATTTGTGGATGATTATTCAAGGATGATGTCAGTAATGTTTTTAAAAGAAAAATTAGAAGCTTTTCAAATGTTTAAGTGGTACAAGGCTAGAGTTGAAAATGAAACAGGAAGACAACTGAAATGTCTTAGATCAGATAGAGGAGGAGAGTTCACATCTGATGAGTTCAACCTATTTTGCAATGATCATGGTATTAAAAGACAAGTCTCTGCATCAAGGACTCCACAGTAGAATGGAATAGCTGAAAGAAGAAACAAATCTATTGTGGATTGTGCTAGAACATTGATGATTGAGAAAAAGGTTCCACAAACATTTTGGAGAGAAGCAATAAGCACAACTATTTACACCTTGAACTAAGTTCAATTAAAGAAAGGTACTTTGAAGACACCTTATGAAATCTGGTATGGCAAGAAACCTAATGTAAGTTATTTTAAGATCTTTGGAAGCAAATGCTATGTTCATAAAGATGATAGAAATGACAAGTTTGATCAGAAAAGTGAAGAAGGAATATTTCTAGGATATTCTTCTAGAAGCAAAGCATTTAAATGTCTGATCAAATCATCTAACAAAATAGTAGAAAGTGCAAATGTGAAAATTGATGAATTTGCAGAAAGAAATGATGACAGGAATTCCAAAGAACCAGAAGACTATGATGAATTTGCCTATGTGCAACCAAAAAGTCCTACCGAGATAACTGTTGAAGGAAATGAGGAAGATATCTAGTTACCGAGTGATGAAGAGGATCATACAGAGCCTGTATTAGCCAAATATGTCAGAAGACATCATACACCAAGTCAGATTATAGGAGATAAGGATGATCCAATGATGACAAGAAACAAACTGAGACATAACACATGTTTGATATCTGAATTTGAACCAAGAATAGTAAAAGAGGCATTCAACAGTGAAGATTGGATAAATGCTATGACTGAAGAGATTGATCAAATCAAGAAGAATGACACATGGACACTAGTCCCAAGACCTAAGGACAAAAATGTAATCCATACAAAGTGGATCTTTAGAAACAAGCTAAATGAGAAAGGTGAGGTCATTCGGAACAAAGCAAGATTGGTTTGCAAAGGTTATGCCCAAGAAGAAGGAATTGATTATGGTGAGACTTTTGTACCTGTTGCCAGACTTGAAGGAGTTAGAACATTGTTGGCATATGCTGCTTTCAAAAACTTCAAGGTATATCAAATGGATGTCAAATCTGCATTTCTGAATGGAATATTAGAAGAAGAAGTTTTCATTGAACAACCTGAAGGATTTGTTGAAGACAATAATAAAGATCAGGTATGTAAATTGAACAAAGCTTTATATGGTCTGAAATAAGCACCTAGAGCATGGTATGAAAGATTGCACTCTTATTTGATTAAGATTGGTTTTATAAGGACAAGTGAGAACAACAACATGTACATGAAGAATGATGAAAATGGAATACTAATCTCAGCCATATTAATTTGTTGATCTGATATTATATTTTGTGGAAATGACTCTTTATGCAAGAACTTTGGTAATGAAATAAGCAAAGAATTTGAGATGTCATTAATCGGTGAGATAAAGTATTTTATAGGCTTACAGATACTGCAAATGAAAAATGAAATTTTCATTACTCAATCCAAATACATAAAGGAAATCTTGAAGAAATTTGGAATGGAAGATTCAAAGCCAGTAAGTACTCCTATGACTACAAACTGCAAACTATCAAAGAATGATGAATCTGCATTTGTTGATGAGACACTCTGTCGATCCATGATTGAAAAACTACAATATGTTGTTCACAGTAGGCCTGATATAGCACATGCAGTAGGTATTGTTGCAAGATTCTCTGCAGATCCTAAGGAAATACACATGACAGCAATCAAAAGAATTTTCAGATACTTGAAAGGCATTGAAGATTATGGCTTAGTATATCAGAAAGGAAATGATTTTGATTTGAAAGTCTATACTGATGCTGATTGGGTAGGCAACATTGATGACAGGAAAAGAACAAGTGGAGGAGCTTTCTTCTTAGGAGAAAGACTAGTGAGTTGGCTTAGCAAGAAACAAGGATGTGTTTCTCAGTCAACAACCGAAGCTGAATATGTTGTTGCAGCACTAAATTGTACCAACATTGCATGGATCAAACAATTGTTGGAAGGTATAAATGAGAAAGTTACCGAGCCAGTAACTATATTCTATGACAATACTAGTGCCATTAATATTTCAAAGAACCCTGTTATGTAGTCTAAGACAAAGCACATATCTATCAAATATCATTATCTTAGAGAAGAAGCTCATGAAAAGAAAGTGGTGTTGGAATATGTTAACACAAAGGAACAAATAGTTGATATCTTCACCAAGCCACTACCAAAAGACACTTTTGAATATCTTAGAAGTAAGTTAGGGGTCCTACCCCTATCTTTTACTCACTGACCGAGTTCGGTGAAAGCATCACTTCAATGAATCTATTGAATATCTTTTAGGGAACTGATGCTGGAGTGATACACTTTAGAATTCTTTTCTGAAAGTGTACTGGAACAATATTGGGACAATACAGAAAATGATATAGGGAACAGGGATTGTAAACAAATACTCTGACCGAGACTCAGTTGATACTCAACAGCAGGAAATAACTTCTTACAGAAACAAATTATGTTTTAGTTCTTTTCTTTTTTAGCATTTCAGAATCATAGCAATCCAAATTCTTAACGGTCAAATCAATTGGTTTTGCCATCAATGCCAAAGGGGGAGATTGTTGACAATATAACAAGGATATTGAGAAGGTTGTTGATGATTATGGACATAACTGATTAAAGATGTTTTACTGTCTTGATATTATTATTTTGTCATTGATGTCAAGAAATTGATTTTCTAATTTAGTATGATGCTGCCATATCTTAAGAAATATGATATGAAGATTATAAAGAAGTCGGTAAAGACACAACAAAGAATATGATGAATAAAGGGATAAGTTATTCAATGGGAAACTCTACCGAGTCAGACAATGATGAGATCTTGATATTTTAGATTGTTTTTACATCATACATATGTTGTAAAATGTAAAGGTTAATACTACACTATGTTATCAGGCAAACAACCTAGTCGGTAAACCCTAAGGAACCTAGTCAGTAAACCCTAAGGTTATCATAGCCAGTTAATGAAGACAAAATGTCTACCGAGTAAAGTTTAGTATTCATCGAGTTGTAACCGAGCTATAACTGAATGCATTAAATGTTTACATGTGATATTTAATGAAAGAAGCTGATGAGCTGGAGCGGATCAATGATTGGCAAGCCGTGGAAGAAGTTTGTTAACAAATCTAAGGCAATGGAAAGTCAACAAAAATATCTACAGCTCAGATTGAACTGCATTACCCTAACACAAGTTCCAAGATGATTGTGCAAGTTCCCAAGTGGGGTAAAACATTTTTCAGATCGTAAGATACAATGAACCTGGACAAGATTGAAGATCTAATGGCTATGATTGATCATGGGAAATGTGATCAAGGAGATTAAGTGGTTAGATGATTGTTTATAAATAAGGAACTGTTGATAAATAGTGTATGCGGGCAAGTGTATGCACAAGGATGCTACATAGTGATCACTGAGCACAGAAGCTTCAAGACCTGTTGGAATAACAGAGTATTGATGCCCAGTAGATAGACAAGATTAGTTCTATGTCTAGATTGTATTGAACAAATAAGAATCTGCTTTAGCATTTTAGATGTGAAGTTGCAGATAGTTTGTATTACTGTTATTTTGTGAAAGTGACAACAAATCTCTTAACCGAGTGGACTTAATAGTCTTTTAAGTAAATCCTCTAACAAGGTGACATTCAAAATGAGTGTTTGAAATCCTTTGACAAGGTCACTTCTAACAAAGTGAAGATCCTAATAGATCTGAGGGAAATCCCTTAACCGGGTCACATCTAGCAATGTGTTTTGTAATCTTTAACAGGATTGGCTTTTAACTGAGCATACTCTAGAAGAGTATATTTCTTAGTGGGTCCAAAATCCCATAGTGGTTTTTTCCCTATTTGGGTTTCCACATTAAATCTAGTGTTATGAGGTTTATATTGTTCATATGCTTTTGAGTTTGCATGTTTGTCAGTTTTATTATATGACTGATATATGTTACTGAGGTTGAATCTGATGTTTTCATTGATGATTAAGTTTGTATGATTCACCCCCCCCTCTCATCTTGTTGGCTATTGGATCTGTACTTATATTAAGTATCAGAACTATCATTTCTCGCATGGTAAAATTACATTCTTAAGGAAAACAACCTTTCGTTTAAGAGATATAGAAGAAAAAATATTTTGTGTACAACTTATTGCATCTAATATAAGAAAACAATATTTTGTTTCTATCTTTTCAAATAAATGTAGAAGAAACAATCTTTCATTTACAATCAATTATATCCATTAAGAAAGCAATCTTTCGCTTCTATCTTTTCAAGTAAATTTAGAAGAAACAATCTTTCATTTACAATCAATTATATCCAATAAGAAAGCAATCTTTTGCTTCTACCTTTTCAAGTAAATCAAGGATAATAATTACAAATAAGAAGGTGTAACACATGTATGCGTATTTAGCATATAGATAAAAGTAAAATTCATAAATAGAAATTATGAGTACACATTCTTTTATCTTTTATCATAAAATCCATTTAGCGTAATCATGCATCTTATGGTTCAAGTATCTAAGTTTAGAATGCATAAGTTCTCTATATTTCCATATGTTATTGACTATCTACTTCTTTTCTTTCAAATTTGATACTAACAGATGTTTTCCATGATCTAATATGTTAATTCTAATTTGCACATACCTATATGCCTTTTTCAAAATAAATTTCACATAATCATTGTGAAATCTAAATCAATAAATTATTTAGAAATAGAACTCTTTTCTTCATTAAAGATCTTAAACAATCAAATCTCAAGAGAATTCTCTTCTTATTTTCTAATAGGAAAAACAAATTATTGCTCATTTAAGAGCCTACCTCTGAAATTTGAGTCAAGCCTGATATGATCAGTGATGATCTTCTCAAATTCTGTCTGCAATACGTCTAGATTTCCAAACCACTATGTTGTTTAATCCCTTGAGTTCTCTCCTCTTTTTTCTTTCACCTCTCTTCTCTATTCACTACTCTATATTCCGTTCTCTATTCTTTGTTCTATCTTTACTATACTCTGCATATTTCTCCATGTTTCCAATATCATCCTCCTTCCAAGTTTTTACCAAAACAATAGTCCATATATACTGATCCAATCTATCTTTCTTCCTATTTTTGAGCCAACTTCTCCGAGTGGTGGACTATTATCTGAGTTTATATTCGACACCACTAATTGTTATTGTTATATAATAGTCCTAAAGAATTTCAAACTCTATTATAAAGATTGCATGAGGCAATACAAACTGCACATAATGTTTCAAGTTCTTAATTATTGGTGATTTCATGTGGGCTGGTTACCCACATTACTTTTTGACCATGCCACATTATATGGAAAATGTTAAGATGGATATTTGAGTAGGTAGTCGGTAGTAATACTGACTCCCTTCCATACAAGGTTCTATTTACTACCCTATTGGTAAATCGAATAGCTAGCATGGTTGGCAACGTATAATCCAACGGTTTTCACCACGTCTAACAGTCCAATTTTCCACGTGGAGCTTGTTCCAATGGAAAACACCATATCAAACAGTTCGACATCTCTTCAAACACATTGTGGTTATTCAACTCAAACACTATAAGTCTATTTGTTTGCATGGTCGATATTAATATCGACTACCTCTTAACTTGCTATTTACTATGAGTCGACGTTAATATTGTTTTACTTGCAAAAGTTTCTATGTCTCCTTTCCAAGTCGATTAGTATCGACCCCCTCATAATATACTTTGTCGACTATGACTTGCATTAAAAACCCGCCACCATATCAGATATGTTGCTTTCAAATAAGTCGCTTTTCATGTTTATAATATATATATATATATATATATATATATATATATATATATATATATATATATATATATATATATATATATATATATATATATATATATATATATAATGACTTTTCATAAAACAAAATAATTTAAATTCTAAAAAATATATTTACCTATATAATAATTATATACGTGTCTATATATGTATATGATCAAATTATTATTTGACTCATATATATAATACATATAATTATATATATAAAAATATAACTATAATAATAATCAATTCAAATTTAATTATCCTCTCTTTTTCAAGACATCATATAATTCATATACGTATATACATATATTTATATATATCATTATCTAAAAATCAAGAACTGGAAATATAAGTGCAACATTTAATCCATTTCACATGATGCACATATAAACGTCAAAATACATGTATAATCATTTAAAAATATTTAAATCAACCTTTCTTTGAATTAAGGTAATGTCAACTAAAACTACTCATTCCAAATTCATCATTCCAACTTAAACAAACACTCAAATAAAGTTGTTTAAATCATTTATCTTTGCAAGATGCAGATTATAAATTCTAATGTGGTGTGTGAGATTCCCATCTATTCTAGCGAAGTCCATGAGCTAAAGCAACTCTACCTTAACCATGTTCTCGCTTTCATTTGTGTTCACCTGTTCCTGCATTCACTTGCACTCAATTACTCATTAGCAACGACGATCCCAATTTCATAATGAAAATAATACTGATCATTCATTTGCATGTAAATCATTTCATTATTGTCTTGTTTCACGAACAATTCCTTTTCCTTTTCATTTCAATTCCATAAATGAAAAAAATAAGCATTATTTTCCTAATAAATAATTACAGATAAGTATGGTTCATGACATGCAGAGACTAGGGAATGTGAAGAGTGGGCTCGTACAAAGAAAATTAGATGTGGTGTTGCTCTTAGATCTGCACCCACCTTCGCGTCCACTGCTTGGGACAAAAAAGAAATTTGAGGCTTTTGAGCTCACCCATAGCCAAGAAAAGACTATGGTGGTAAGGGAACCAACGATTTCTCCTCTTCTTGATAATTTTCAAGAAGAATTGGGCACTAATGGAGTAGATGAAAAGGTAGATGATTTAATTAACAAGTTTAAGCATCAACTCAAGTTGTAGTGCCTTGAGTCCCTCATGCATTGTAAGGAAACTCTTAACATACTTTATTGTCAGTGTTAACCAAACTTGCTTGCTAATTTATGAATGTGTGTTAACCAAACCCTATCGAAGCAAAAAGATTTAATATTTCTAGATGAATAGATTTTACTTTATTTTTTATTTTATTGGCATATAGATGTTTTTCCTTTCATGTCTATTATTAGGTTGAATCACCCTAAATAAATTAGGATATAAACTATTTGCCATACACATTATTTAAACGCCACACTCTAATGATTTAGCAATGAAACAGTAATAACTTTACATATCATTGCAGTGTTTGATTGAGCTACTAATTATTTTTCAAAATTAAAGTTTACTTCTTCAAAATAGACTTCAAGGTTAGAGTTTACACAACGTCCAAAAACAATACAAAAACAAGTGAAAATAACACAATTAGCTCCAAAAAGATCATATTTTTTATAATTGATACTGCCAAACAAAGGGGAATACATCAAGATATGAGAAGGCAAAAAAAAATAGTGTCATGAATATTGAGAGGAAAAAAGCATGTAATGATGATAAACATATATTTTCACAATGTATGAATTAACTAAGCAAGCATGGAATTCCACATGATACGAAATAAAATTGTCCCTAAAGTTACTCCTATGTCATTATATGTAAGTGAGAGATATATATAAAATTTTCAAATGCTAAAAGTTATATCACAGAGTCTGCAGATGGTAAGAGAGTTCAAGAAGCGTGCTTGAAGCTTCGTAAAGTTGATTCTGGTGTTGTGGACCTGCAAATAGAATGTCCAGCTTAGAATAAGTAATGAAAGTACCAATCTTAATGTGTAATGAAAGCCAATACTATTACTTACAGTCCATCCTACTTTGGTATAGCTACTCTTAAATGTCACTGCTGACATATTTCTGTAAGCTACTATGCTATTTTATAATATATTTTAAAAATAGATGTTATATTAATGTTTTTTCTTTTCATTAGTATATGGTAAATTGATTAAGAAATAAGGATTTCAAGAAGAAAATATTTCAGTATCTTTTATATGGATTTATCTATACCATACTAATCTTGTGGAAATATGTGAATAACATTATTTAATAAATCAATCATATTTCTTTGGGTAATAATAGAGCAATAATTTATCTAAAGATAACCAAACAACAAATTTAAAATTGAAAATAGTCATTGAAATTTTATTCTATTTTTTTAACAATCTACCAATATTTTTTATTATCAAATTTAAGAAATTTAAAATAATCATACAAAAATATGCATGACAAAAATAACTCCAACATAATCATACAAAGCAACGTGAGATGATAGTGATTCATCCATAATATGTAAAACATTATTTAAATTTTTTGGTTTTAGTTAAATTACTATTAAATTTTTGATTGATTACAATATAAAGAAACAAAAAAATTAAGAATAATATAAGAAAGAACATTAAGAATAACTATTTTTTAAGTTTAAATATAAATCTTTCTTTTGATCTCCATTTCAATTTTCTTTCTTATTTTTACTCAATATTTCACCACTATCAGAAAAGAAAAGCTCTGCAAAAATGCAGCGAAAAAACCGAGCGAAATTCCCATCACAATTTCTGCTGCGGAAAGCGCCAGACTTGGCCCAACAGGAGTGTTTTTTTGAGTGAACCAAATATGCGCTCAGGGTTCGCAATCTGGGGATCAGGGCTCCCCTGCCTTAGGAGCAGTCAGATTGGCAAGTGGTGAAACCTTGGAGGTCACGCCAGACAGCTATGAAACACTCTCTGGGGGTTGTGAAAAGCAATGACCAAAGCCATGGAAATACTAAGTCAACCATCTCCAATAGGTTTTATCAGTTGCAGAATCTTGAGGAAGGCTTCATAAAACCAATTCCCTGGGTTAGCTCTCACTCCAATAATGTTAGAAGAAGAAATAATAATAACCACATAAGACCGACAGATATCCAACCTAGGGCTTTCGGGGCAAGGGCAAGATAGTTGTGACGCCTCCTAAACCCTCGATGGCCAAGCCGGTTATAAATAGGAACCCTAATTTAGATGTTGCAAATATTTTAGAGATTAATGGTAACTTGGTAAAGAGGATTCAATAGTCCTGTAAAGCTTTTGGGTTTTTCACTAGATGACAAGGACTCGAAATTCCGCCAGAGGTCATTGCAGACTAATTTATGTCTTCCTTCACATGGATAGTAAGTATAGCTATCTTGACTGAAGGTTTTCTGTATATTGATTGTGGAAATTCAAGACATAAGGAAGAATTCTTAACAGATAAATCTCCAACTTTCAAATGTTTTGATTTTAGTTTTTTAGATTGGCATTCGGATTTTAACCCTAACAATTTGAAATCTTTTAAGATAAATAGACCAGTTTTAATCCCTAACTTACAGATAGAATTAATGGACACCGATATTATTAAGAAAATAGGTAACCACTTGGGTAAATTTGTAGAGCTTAGTGATAAGAATAGAAAATACTCGAACTACGTTATGATAATTAACATTTAAAGATGGGATGGGTAGGGAGATGGAAGCTCTTCCTCTTCCCTCGAATCAGGCTACAAGATTGGATGATCAAAGCAGCTTTAATGGTTCTCCCCATCTAAAGGAAGGGGAGAATATTAAGGAAAGGGTTGATCAAGAGGAGGATCTAGCCCACAAAGAGGAAGAGGTTAACTGTATCATTAACTATCTATGTGGCTCAGTTACTGAGGAAATTATGGACAAACTATTGGATGAAATAATAGACAAGGACAAACTTGATCTTCAGAAAAAGAGACAGTTATGTCACAGAGTCTGCAGATGGTAAGAGAGTTCAAGAAGCGTGCTTGAAGCTTCGTAAAGTTGATTCTGGTGTTGTGGACCTGCAAATAGAATGTCCAGCTTAGAATAAGTAATGAAAGTACCAATCTTAATGTGTAATGAAAGCCAATACTATTACTTATAGTCCATCCTACTTTGGTATAGCTACTCTTAAATGTCACTGCTGACATATTTCTGTAAGCTACTATGCTATTTTATAATATATTTTAAAAATAGATGTTATATTAATGTTTTTTCTTTTCATTAGTATATGGTAAATTGATTAAGAAATAAGGATTTCAAGAAGAAAATATTTCAGTATCTTTTATATGGATTTATCTATACCATACTAATCTTGTGGAAATATGTGAATAACATTATGAGTTTTTTGTTTTTCCAGCTAACTACTTATTAAAAAAGTTATTGTGAACCAATCACAAACAAGTTTTAACTTTTAATTTTTTCATTCTTTTTATTTACCAAATCCTAGTTGTACAATTTTTAACATTATAAATTACAAAAATTATTTTTCTGTACACTTATTGGCTAAATACAATTTAGCTATTATAGAGCGCATTTTTAGGAAATCCAAAACAAATGGATTTAGTGGCAACTATTTGGAATATAGATTGATTTTAATATTTAATATGATTTGCTTTAGTCAGAATTATTAATTGTTTATTGTTTATATAGTAATAAAACTATTAATTGTTTGATTGAGAATATTATGATTAGAGTTAATGCTGCTTAGATGTATTTACAATTGTAGAAAGATAAATAATATAAAACAAAATAAATTAAATTAAACAATATATTAGTTACAATTAATAAATTACTATTTCAACTACAAAGATAAATAATATAAAATAAATAAAATTAAATTAAACAATATATTAACTAAATTTAATAAATTACTATTTCAAATACAAATTAACAAGGCAAGTACTGGCCACTATGTGGCACTTGTTTAATAGAGCAATCATATTTCTTTGAGTAATAATAGACATCTAAAGATAATCAAACAATAAATCTAATTGAAAATAATCATTGAAGTTTTATTAGATTTTTTTTAACAATCCAACAATATTTTTTATTATCAATTTAAGAAACTTAAAATGGTCATCTATGTTTTTTATTATCAAATTTAAGAAACTTAAAATGGTCATCTTCCACTATGAATGTGCATAACAAAAATAACTCCAACATGATCATACAAAGCCACATGAGATGACCGTGATCCATCTATAATCCCTAAAACATTATTTGAAATTTTTTATGTTAGTTAAATTATTATTAAACTTTTGATTGACTATAATGTAAAGAAGAAAAAGAAGTTTTAAGAGTAATATAAGAAAAACATAAAGAATAACTATTTTTTAAGTTTAAATATAAATATTTCTTTTGTTCTCCATTTCAATTTTGTTTCTTATTTTTACTTAATATTTCACCACTGTCACTTTTATTTTATTATAAAATATATTTTCATATTCTCTTATTTTTGTAATATAGTCATCTATTGATCTCATATGTATGAGCAATAATCAATATAATAATATATATCTAGACAATATTATTTATATCTATATAATTTATATAATTCTGTAAATATATAATATTTATTTATTTATAAATAAATATATTATATATGAAGTAACTCTTAAAGATGTGGATTGACTCTTCCAAGTCTCTATTATCTTGCATTTGAATCACATTGAACACACCATCAATCATTAATCCATCAAGACAATACACATTGTAGCTTCATGCAAGCATTAAGTATTTGCAATCATCCTACATTAAATCTTTTGCCTCATAATGAGCACTACATTTTTCAACAATATCTTTAGAAAACAATCAAAATTATTATACCTTCCTTCAAGCTAGGTAAACCAATTATGGCCTTGTATTTGAATCATGCTCTTCCCAAAAATTAAAGAAATCCTACATTGGGATAAAGTCTTTCACAAATTTGTGTATTGGGATGACCTAGTGTTATAGAGGCTTAGATTAAAAGATGGTTTAATCCATAAAGATGTAATCATGATGCTCTCACACCTTCATCCTTTATGCAAGATCTAGTAATATAGTACTCCATTTCATCATTAGTTGTAATATATTTACAATTCATAATTATTCTTATTTAGATTATTTGATATCATTAGCTCCTTGGTTTAATTAGAAACATGGTTTTCCAAATGATTGGCATCATGGTTAACCTTTTTATGTTGATGCCTTATGGTTATATTTTCCTTCTTGTCAATAATTGGACAAATAATTTCCAATATATTTCCTAATTTTTAAAGAGAAAATTTTCTACAGAAAATCAGATTAAATATGCAAACGAATGAGTTATTATTGAGTTGTTTGTCTTTACAAAATTTTAACCCAACCAAAACTACTTGTAATTTAGATTCATTCTTAGTTATTTTCTATTATTTTTGGGATATGATTAATTTTAACTCTCATTTTTCATCTTTAATAATACTATTAGCATTACGTATTTTTAAGTTTTTTCATGCAGTTCCATAAAAAAATTCCCTTTTACATTCAAAAAAGAGGATGATCCTCTCAACCACACTAATAAGGGGTATCTTGAGGTTGTTCTAGCATCAAATTATATTAGTATCCAAGTCTATGAGGGATGAGGCTTCTATTGTGTGTTATGCCACAAATGGTATAATGTTTATTAGTTAATGAGTCATCAATGTATGGCTACCTTAACACTTAATTAAGCCACATTATCATTTTTATATTCTTATTTAGTTATTTAGGTCAGCCTATTGATTGTATGTTGTTTTCTAAGTCATCCTACATTATATCCTAGACATAATTGTGGTATATATAGGAGGTAAAGGTTAATTATTATTATCATGTGGAGCATTGTATATTTGTTGAAGAACAAATCAGGTATCCTCCTTGAAAAAAATTTGGAGGTTTTTCCCTCAAAGTGGTAAATTATTTCAAATATTTGTAGCATATTTGATGCAATGCCATGACAAGGACCCCCCAAAGGAACGAGCCAAAAATACCTAGAATCATTTTTTTTTCAAACATTCTAGATAAACTTAACGACTTCAACACCAAATATATGACACAATATGTTGCACTTACATGACAACGTGCACAACTATTGAAAGGGAGACCACACCATATAAGAAAATATATGCAAGGCTGCACTACTACACAAGAAAGGTGATAATAAAGGAATCACTCAACATAATGGAACAATGGAGGGGAGAGAGAGAGAGAGAGAGAGAGAGAGAGAGAGAGAGAGAGAGAGAGAGAGAGAGAGAGAGAGAGAGAGAGAGAGAGAGAGAGAGAGAGAGAGAGAGAGAGAGAGAGAGAGAGAGAGAGAGAGAACAAACAAACAGAAATATATATATATATATAAGATAGAGAGAGAGAGAGAGAGAGAGAGAGAGAGAGAGAGAGAGGAGAGAGAGAGAGAGAGAGAGAGAGAGAGAGAGAGAGAGAGAGAGAGAGAGAGAGAGAGAGAGAGATGATTCCTTGATAGTGATAGTCACATAGCACAATCATATCCTCTCATAAAATGACACCCAAATGGGATGAAGGAATAATAAACCTATAATCCACATCCAAATGGGTTAAACAATGTAAGCCCAAGCAATCTTGACAAATGAAAGAGTCCACTAGATCAAGTGTAAGCATATGAAATCTTGTCACAACTCAACAACACACAAGCAAAACTATTAGGTCAGGCTAAATTCTAGAATAAACCACAAGGGAAGGCTCAAGACACCTTAAGGATCACTAATAAGAGGTTTCAACACTTACAAGACCTCACAAGAAGTTATGAGGCCTCACTCAAAAAAGTATGCTTTCTTCTCAATCCTAGGTGCAACGGTCTACTTCCTACATATGAGTAAAAGCACAATGTTGTGTCACACCTTTATAAAGGCACTGGCCAATAGAACTAAAACTGTTTAACTTCGACCGTAGAAAAGTGGCATTTATAAATTGAATTTTGAAATGATGTAAGATGACCAAATGTAGAAATATTAATGAAATTTATGTCTGTTATTTTTCAAATTTTTTAGGAAAAAATTTGATTTTTTTGAATAATTTCAAAGAGATTTTTAATTCTTGAAAAATGCCGAAAATCGGGGCTTCTAGTTGGCTCCACACAAGAAAATGAAAATGAACTTGTTTTTTTCTGATTATTTTTTTCCAAGTAGAGAACATGTATATGAAGTGTTAAATAAATTAAAATTAAAATTTTGATCTATCTTTTTCTCGTTATAATATTTTGAAGTCCAACATAGCTAAATTTGACAGTTTTTGGTCGATGCCACTTGTTGACCAGTAAATTTATAATTAACCAAAAAGAAATATACCCTTTTTGAGAAGATTCTCTCATCTTGTGAAAAAATATTTTTAAATTTTATTTAATATTTATTTTTAATTTCTAATTAGCCTTTTTTTTACTTTGAAAATCTACTCACAATGTTTAATTAATAAAAAATATTTAGTATTATCAAAATAGTAAAAAAAAGTATATGACTAGAATCGTGACTTCGAGATCTACAAAAGGGTATATTTTTTTTTTTTTAAAGTTCAAATTGATGAAAAATTATCTAGAAGTTGAGTCTAGCAAAAATGCACAAAATGTGGCCTTTTTGGTGCCAAATGACAGACCACCTCAGCCTATTCGGCCGAACTGAGTTCAGTCGAACACTTGGGTGCCAAACCTTGGCCCCCACTTGACCAGGGGACAAAATGATTCTTTTGTCTTTTTGTTTTGTTTTATTTGCAAAGTCAATTGTTGGGTTATGAGGCTAAATTTGACAACCATTTCGATGTATTGTTGATGATTTTTACAAGGTATTTTTTATTCAATTCAAAAAAAATTGATGTTAACTTTAATTTATTAATATTTTAATATTTAAATTACGTGTATAATTTGAGTTTTTACGCATTTTTCATTTAAATACTATTTGAAATTTTGTCTACATGACTGTTTGTTTTTCCTTTCTAGTTTAATTAGGCTCACATTTTTATTCCATTTTGAGGTTAATTAGCTTGTTTGAAGTGTTTGATGCCTTTGGCATGCTTTGTGTTTAGATAGAACCCTAAAGATGATAACAAAAGTATTTGAACCCCCCTTGTCTTCCATTGGTCGTTGGGTGTAAAAGAAATTATTATCATCTTCTTTTTAGGTAGAAGGTCATGCCCTCCCGAGAATCCCATAAGGCTAGTGAGAAGGGAACGATCCAAGTAATACTTTCTTCTACTTGGTATATAAATTAATACGTTAGGTGAAAGTCGCGACGCCTTGGTGACGTGTATCTACACTGATGGTACTCCTTAGTATTTGCACTAAGTGTACGCATTTGTGTGGAGAACAAGGAGTGAGTTGTTGCCGCATGGGTAGACACCAAATTCTATAGAAGCTACCCCACTAAACACCTTAGAGTAGTGGCCCACCCTTTTTTTGCTTGAACATTGTGATAGCTTCAGTTCAAGGGGATAGATGGTTTTCCCCCCAAGAAACTCACCATAAGGCTCCCGTGGGATGAGATAGAAATCCTCGGCTTAGCATAAGATACTTGTAGGTTTACAAGGATAGGTTGATAGGGTAATCCTTCCAGTCCTGGATGCCCCTAGTTGTCCACTCATGAAAAAGGCAAAATTAGTGAATACACCCCTCAAGGCGTCCCTACACTTGAGTTGACGGAGATTCCAGGTTGTGGGCTGAACTTACCACCATGAGAACATTGACCTTAGGATAAGAAAGTGTTTGATATGTTTTAGATTGTGTTTAAATGGAAATTGGGCTAAATTTTCCCTATGAACATACACATTGGTCGTGTTAGTTTTTATATTATCACTAGTTGTAATGATCATTGTGTCTTTTCTTTTCACTATTTGAAATGGCTTAGTATTTGTGTGTATATGTATGTGTATGTGTATGTGCATGTATGGGTATGTGTATGGATGTGTGTATGTGTATGTGTGTGGATGTGTATGTGTATGAGTATGTGTATGTGTATGTATGTGAATGTGTATGTGTATGTGTGTGTATGTGTATGTGTGTCCATCTATGTATGTGTGCATGTGTATGTGTGTATTTATGTGTGTATGTGTATATCATGTGTGTATGTATGTGTCTATATATATGTATGTGTGTGTATGTATGTGTATGTGTGTATGTGTGTGTGTGTATGTATGTGTGTATGTGTGTGTATGTGTGTGGATGTGTATGTGTATGTGTATGTATGTGTATGTGTATGTGTGTGCATGTTTGTATGTGTATGTGTGTATGTATGTGTGTATGTGTGTGTATGTGTATGTGTGTGCATGTGTATGTGTGTGCATGTTTGTATGTGTATGTGTGTATGTATGTGTGTATGTGTGTATTTATATGTGTATATGTATATTATGTGTGTGTGTGTGTGAATGTGTGTGTATGTATGTATGTGTGCATGCATAGGTGTGTATGTGTGTATGTGTGTGTATGTATATGTGTGTATGCATGTGTATCTATGTATGTGTATGTGTATATGTTTATGTATGTGTGTGTATGTGTGTGTGAATGTATGTGTGTGCATATATGTGTATGTATGTGCGTGTATGTATGTGTGTGTGTATGTATGTGTGTATGTATGTTTGTGTGTGTGTGTGTGCATGTATGTGTGTGTATATATATGTTGTTTGCATGTGCATCTATGTGTATGTGTGTGTATGTATGCATGTGTATGTGTGTGTATTTATGTATCTGTATGTATCTATGTATATGTGTGTGTATTTGTCTGTATGTATGCATGTGTATATATCTATGTGTATGTGTGTGTATGTATGTATCTATGTGTATGTGTGTGTATGTGCATCTATTTGTACATGTGTACATATGTATATGTATGTATGTGTGTGTGTGTATGCATGTCTCTGTGCATGTGTTCATGTATATGTGTATGTATGTATGTATGTGTGTGTGTGTGCATGTATATATGTGTAATGCATGTGTGTGTATGTATGTGTGTGTATGTGTGTGTATGTATATGTGTGTGTCCATGTATATCTATGTATTTATATATGTATATGTTTATGTGTGTGTGTGTGTGTATGTGTGTATGAGTGTATATGTGTGTATGAGTGTATGTGTGTGTATACATGTGTGAATGTATGTATGTGTGTATATATATGTGTATGTATGTACATGTATGTATGTGTGTATGTATGTGTGTGTGTGCATGTATGTGTTGTTTGTATGTGCATCTATGTGTATGTGTATGCATGTATGTATCTATGTGTATGTGTGTATGCGCATCTATATGTACATGTGTACATATGCATGCATGTATGTATGAGTATGTATGTGTGTGTGTATCTATGTGTATATGTATGTGTGTTTGTATGTGTTTGTGCATGTATGTGGGTATATATGTATGTGTGTGTGTGTGTGCATGTATACATGTGCATGTATGTGTGTATGTATGCGTGTATGTATGTGTGTGTATGTATGTGTGTGTGCATGTATGTATTGTTTGCATGTGTGTCTATGTGTATGTGTGTGTGTGTATGTATGTATGTATGTATGTATGAATGTATGTATGTGCATGTGTATGTGTATGTGTATATGTTTATGTGTGTACGTATGTGTGTATGAGTGTATGTGTGTGTATGTATGTGTGGATGTATGTATGTATGTATGTATGTATGTATGTATGTATGTATGTATGAGTGTATCTATGTATTAGTGTATTTATCTGTGTGTGCATGCATGTGTTATATGTGTATGTATGTGTGTGTATGTATGTGTATGTATGTGTATGTATGTGTGTGCATGTATGTGTATGTATGTGTATGCATGTGTATGTATGTGTGTATGTATGTGTGTGTGTGTGCATCTATGTGTTGTTTGCATGTGTATCTATGTGTATGTGTGTGTATGTATGTATGCATGTATGTGTGTATGCATGTATGTGTGTGGGCATGTATGTGTTTATACATGTATGCGTGTGTGTATGTATGTGTGTGCATGTGCATGTGTGTATATTTGTGTGTGTATGTGTGTGTGTGTATGTGTGTATGTGTATATGTGTATGTATGTTTGTGTGTATGTGTATGTATGTATGTGTATCTATGTATATGTACATGTGTGCACATATGTATGTGTGTGTGCATGTGTGCATGTATGTGTGTATGTATGTATGTATGTATGTATGTATGTGTCATTTTTTTAAAGTAGTAGTGGCACTATTTTTTATAAATTATAATATAATGGTTCATATTGCCACCTTAGGACGTACAATATGACTCCTCGAGACACCATATGATGTCGTTAGGGTTCTTATTGTGTTATAAGGGGTCATATGTGTGTGTATGTGTCTACATGTTTATGCGTGTCCTTAGGACACAATAAGACCCCTCATGACACCATATGATGTCGTTAGGGGTCTTATTGCATTCTACGGGTCATGTGTGTGTGTGTGTCTACATGTATGTGTGTGTATGTATGTGTGTGTCTACATGTATGGTTGTGTATGTGTATGTTTGTATGTATGTGTGTGTATGTGCAATTTTAAAGTTGTGTATGTGTGTTCAATAGTTCTTAAACATGTACTTGCATATTTAAAGTTGTGTATGTGTGTCCAATAGATATTAAAAATGTACATGGATATTTAAAGTTTTGTATGTGTGTCCAATAGTTCTTAAACATGTACATGCATATTTAAAGCTGAGTCCAATTGACTTGAAATATATGTGCATGTGGGAATGTGTATTAGGGGTTTGCATATTCAGATTGCTTCTCAATCGCAGTTTGTCCAATGGGCAATAAAAGGACTAGATTACGGAAGTATGATCGAATAAACGAGACAAAAACAAGACGTATAACACCTGCTCAAGAACAATTTCCCATTGATGATGAAGCAGTCCCAATTCAAGAAAGAGAAGTAACTAGTCCCAGTGAAACCAAAAAAAAATTATTTGGTTTGGCCAATTTGATGGAGATGGATGAAGACACTCTTTTCAATGAGATTTCAGATGAGGATATGGTACCAAAAAGGACATTAAAATTACACTCCAAAAAAAATTGGGATGAATATTTTCAAGACAAAACTCAAATTGGAAGGGCACAATTGTTTGCAAAGTTTTTTAGGAGAAAAGAAATGACTGCCTTTTTGGAGTTGTTGGGTGTTGATAACAAGAAGAAATCATCAAAGGGATCAGTAAATCAGATAGTGGTTGAAAATTTGCAAGAAGCTCTAAAATGTATTAAGAGCGCAAGTCGAGTTGCTGATTCAAGTGTTGCCCGAAGAGAATTAATGACTATGATTACTAGTAAGAAATTATCACATAGAAAACAAACTCAAGCAATTGCTCAGTTATTGAATGTTTCTAGAAGAACTGTCTAGAGATATATTAGGAAAAGAAATAGGTTGGATGAGAATATTGAAAAGAATTGGGTCAATATTTTTCAGGGTTCCTCAAAAATATAGAATTGTTGAAGATGTAAGAAAACTTGTTATTGAATACTGGACCAGTCACTCTTGTGTTTCTTCTAATAGAAGAGACACTATACATACGTACATTCGAGCTATTTTTTGGATCACTATATATATACATTTGAGTTAATCTGCACACTTTCATTTAATTTGTCTCCGTGGATTAATTGATTTGAATTGAGTTGATTAATTGATTTGAAATGAGTTGATTAATTAAGTGGATTAAATAATTTGAATTGAGCTGATTAATTGAGTGGATTAAGTGGATTAAATGATTTGAATTGAGTTGATTAATTAAATTGATTAAATGATTTGAATTGAGTTGATTAATTGAGTGGATTAATTGATTTGAATTGAGTTGATTGATTGATTTAATTAATTAATTCAAGTAACTAAATCAAATCAATAATTAATGTAATTCAACTGACTAATTAATCGATTAATTGATTTAATTAATTTATTCAAGTAACTAAATCAAATCAATATTTAATGTAATTTAACTAACAAATATCAAGATCTATCATCTACAATAACATGATCAATTCTATATATGTAACTTGAACTAATTATAAAAATATAATATGAGCTCATAGACACATGTAAATAACAAACAAGTGTCAAGTACATAAACAAACATATAAGTATAAAAATATCATCAAACAAGTGTGAGATACATATAATATCAGCAAACAAGTGTCAGATACGTATAAGTATAAAAAAGAGTACATGCACGAGCTACATATAATATCATCAAACAATGATCAGTGGTTTCTAAACTAGCTCGGTGGGCCCTCCACTGATCCATGATCTGAATGCTCTACTTGCACAAGAAAGTACATATACACATTTAGCACATGTATATATATAAACAAATGAAAATATTATCTAACTATTACTTGTATGGAAATTTTACTTCAACATAAGTACATGTGCAAATTTTACCTGATGTGATCCACCTAATGAATGAGCAGAGTGTGGATGGGTCACAGGTGTCTGAGATAAAGAACTAAAATGTGCATGTAAATAATATCCTAACATATCCAATGGAGCACCACATTGTAAATAATCCCAAACTCAAAATGTGTTAACAATTTCGAAGTTGAAATCCACTATTTAAAATCAAATAAATGATATGACCTTAAAGAAAAAAAATGTATACCTCACAAGACTCCAAGGTTCTCCCAATATGTATGGAAGGACATCTCATCAACATCTAGATCCAGCGCTGCATCCTCTAAACTGTGAACAAGCAGACTGGTAAAGCCACCATGAGCGTTGCATCCTCTGACAGACCTGTGTGGCAATCTCTATGATGCTGGAGTAAATATCTCGTCTGGTATCATTTGTTGCTACATTGGCTTCCTATTCTAACTCCAAACATTTTTGGTAGAACAAAAAGGTTTGGACCAACTAATGCCTCTAGTCGTCTGTACCTATCACAAAGCCCCCCCTACCCTGTCCTATATTCCTTGGTATACTAGTATAATCCACATCTAGGGCCATATGAAATTCTGCAAACAATTATTTGCAGAATTAGAGTGGCAAATCATCCTTCTTTGGCTACCTGCCATGAGTTGCCAACCATCTAGGATAAATGAAAGGGTCCACCATTAGATCAATGCATTTGGTGACTAAATAACCCCTAATCCTCCTTGTATGTGTCTAATAGTCAGGGAACATGGTATGGACTTGTTTAATAGAAATACTCATTTTCACGGTGTCTCATTTCACCGTTCCAATCATACTCCTAGAAAGGGATGCATAGAAGGAATCAGTAGAGATCTCATCACAAGGATTGTATGTCCTAATGGTCTCAATCATGGAAAGTAGCTGATCCCTAATAGCCTTTACCCTTTCCTTGTTAGGATGGGTAGGGGTGGCAAGTATGGTGGGATCAAGGGTGTCTATGGACCTCTGCAAGGAAAGAATGGTCTCGGCTTGTGTCTATGGACCTCTGCAAGGAAAGAATGGTCTCGACATAAAGCCGAGACCTATGCTATGAATCAGTAGAGGGCATTGGACTAGATTGTCCAGATGTGTGGTCGGTACCCTCAGGGTGAACACTACCATCTAACATATGATCACAATATGGAAAAATATTTGTACATGTGTAATAAAAGCAAATATTAATTATTCAATATAACTATTTTTTAAATAATTCAAATACACATTAAAATTAAAGCAACATACACACTATTTTCAAATATTTAATTTCAAGAAACATTAAAATTAAATACATACATACATGCATACATGCATAGGAATGTACATATACACATACACATACACATACACATACACATACACATACACATACACACATACACATACACATACACATACACGTACACATACAAATTCAAATACTCATACAAATACTCATACACATACACATACACATACACATAGACATACACATACACATACACATACACATACACATACACGTACACATACAGACATACACATACACATACACATACACATACACATTCACATACACATACACATACACATACACATACACATACACATACACATACATGTACATATGCATGCATGTGTGTGGGTGTATGGGTGCATGTGTGTGTATGGTTTAGGGTGTAGGGTGTGTGTATGTGTGTGTGTATGGTTTAGGGCTTATAGGTGTATGTGTATGTGTGTATGAGTGTGTGTATGGGCATATGTGTGTACACATACACATACACATACACATACACATACACATACACATACACATACACATACACATACACATACACATACACATACACATACACATACATGTACATATGCATGAATGTGTGTGTATGACTACATGTACATGTGCATATGCATGCATGTGTATGTGTGTATGGGTGTGTGTATGTGTGTGTACATGGGTGCACGTGTGTGTATGGTTTAGGGTGTAGGGTGTGTGTGTGTGTGTATGGGCATATGTATGTGTGTGTGTAGGGTTTAGGGTTTATGGGTGCATGCATATGTGTGTATGGGTGTATGTTTAATTTTGGAAAGTTTGATTTCGATATGTATGTGTCTATGTTTTTAAATTTTGGTAAGTTTAATTTTCCTAATGTTTTAAAATAATAAATAAATAAATTTTTTAATTATAACTACAAAAAAAATTAATTTTTTAATTATAACTACCAAAAAAAAAAAAATAATAAATAAATTATTATTTTTAATTATAACTTCACTAACAAAAAAATAAAAAAACATTAAATAAACTAATATTTTAAATTATATATACAAATTAAAAAATTTAAAACAATAAATAGATTAATTTTTTAAATTATAACTACAAAACAAAAACAAAAAAAAACCTACTTGGCAAGAAGGGGGCTGGAGTTAAGCTCTTCTTGTGTTCGGTCGAACTCCCAAGCAGCTCATAGTGCAAATGAGGGGGGTCGATTGAATTTTGGGTTTATAAAGACTTTTTTCCGACCGAACTAAGTTTAGATGGACAAAAGGGGCCACACGACACCACTTGGGCACCACGCCGCACCCAAAGAGTCTGGTCAAACTAAGTTCAGCTGGACATGCCCGAGTTGGCCCCAAGTGTGACAGACCTCTTTGCTTTGGCCCATACACAATTATCCAAACTAATCAAATCAAGACCACACTGTCTCAGTGACAACATATTTGGACAACCATAGAGGTTCCCTTGACTCCTCGAGGCTAAACAAGCAAATTTGGTGAATAGGAACTACCCCTCTAAGGCCCCAAAAATCTTGATGACATATAGCTCAAAACTACCCCAGGTGGACTTGGGTGTCCACCCAAGACACTAGCAATCTGTGCTAGAGCCTTCTAGCCTCACTCTAGTCCTCTAGGTATTCTAGTGTCCATTTTGGTGCTAGTATCCTTGACCTAACCCTACACCCACATTATCTTCCTCTAGAAACACATTTAACCTAACTAGTAAGCAAACCAAAAATAGGGATCGATCACCATGACAACAAATAGACATTGGAAAATACTAAAGGTGCCTATGATACTTTAGGAACATTAAAATTCTAGTAAGGCTAAGGGAAGAGGGAAGATTACCAACTCCCCCAGATACTAGGTCTCATCGACGCAAAAAAGGAGAGGATGGGGATATGTGTAATGGCATCCTAGGTCATAAGCAAGGACATGTAAGAACATGGAATTACGACACTTTTCCACTTTCATAACACATATTACAATATTCTCTGAAAGGCCTTGAGTAGACCTATAATGACTCAAAACAATAATTCTACAACAAGGTATGACAAAATTCTGAGGGGTCCACAACACCCTCCAAGATGAATTGACATGTGTAGCTAGGTTAATTTTAAGTCCAAAAGAATATTCCTATAATCCTTTAAATTTTTCAACATAAGCATCATAATCAATACAAAAATAAATTGTACTCAACTCCAACGTTGAGATACATAATCAAACCAACTACACAATCATCATTCAATAACACTTACAATTGCATCCATCTCAAGAAGGAAATCAATTATAAATCATTACATTTACATCACTTGAGGACTCAAACATCCTATAAATATACAACTTACATTTTATTTAAACAATTAAACAGAATAAGGACAACCAAAAGAATAATCTACTTAACAAGCTTGGTCCAATATCCTCTAAAACCCTATGATTGTATATGCACCAAGACCATGTTGAATCAAATGGTCCACTCCCTCCATGCTAGTAGATAATCACAAAGGCCACAAACATTCACACGTGCAAGATAAGAGAAGAGATACAACACTCATCCAAGTATGCAAAACACAAAGCATCAAAGTATGATATTATACAAGATCCAAGCACAAATTATAACACAACATTATAGGACAATCATACATGGTAATGACATAGAAATCCATGTAAACACCAAAATGGAAGGAATTAACATATTCCAGGTGCTACTCAACTATGGGGCTAAGTACCAACGAATAATAAAGGGTACTGTCATTGTATAGCTCAAAGAGATGGCTCACACAGAATTGAGTAGTCCTCTCATAGATAAGGAGACCCAATATCACCTGATACGACACTCCATGAGTTCATAGATCTTTTGAATTCATTAGGTTTTCCTATACCAAGAATCAAGGCATTAGAGGGGCATCTAATTATCTTATTTGATTTTATTATCCATATTTTCATTAGTTATCACTGGACTAAGTAACTCCCCACACCATGATTGCCAATGTGCCACTTTGGGTTGAGGATACAATGGGAGCCACTCCTATCATTGACTCTTCTACTTGCCCTAAGATCATGACATTCCAATGTATGTGTAATTTAAACCAAAATTGAATGATACCATCTTTCATCAAAAACTGTGTGAATAGTGAAATCCACCATTAAAATAGCTTCAAGCACTCATGATAATTTGATATTTGAAATTTAAGAATTTAAAAATGCCCCTTTGGTTCTAAGGTGTCTAACACCCAAAATCCATCACAAAATCAGTAGTTGATCCATTCAAACAAAAAAAGGGCATGATAAGGTATAAATTAATTTTTTTATTAAATTTACTCATAACAACTTATATACTCAACCAAATAAAATATTTTAAATAAAAAAAATGATTCATTAACAATAGAAATCAATTGAAACAATTCTTAAATTAAAAAAGGATAAATGAGGAAGAAATAGAATCCTTACCTCAATTTTGAACCAAAATTAAAACTTTAAAATCTCCAGAAACACCAAACAAACAATCTAATAAATGTAGTAGCACAATCCCCATCCCAATCCTAATCCATTACAACAATAATATTCAGATTCCCCTCAAAATTGACTCACCAATCACCATTTTAAATTACATGCATAGAGAGGTTTTCATCCTCTCCAAAATCACAAAAAAATTGCTAAGTAAAAATGAGCACTTTTCCCTTATAAAACCAAATTGGCTTTTAAAAGTAGAATATTGAAATAAATAAATTAATCAATAATTAAACTTATATTCCCAGATATCCAAATTGATGAAAGTAATTGGTTTTGAAAATGGATATCTTGCCTTTGTTTTTTGGTTTTTGATTTCATTGATCCTAGGATAGGTAGTAGAGTCAATGATGGGAGTGGTTTCCAACGTGCACCTAGCCCAAACTATTGCACAAGCAATCACATGATAACTAGTGCCTCAAAGTTTCCTTAAATGCTAGTATTAGGCTATGAAAGTTTTGGGGAGGCATGTAAGAACATTTTGGTATAGTTTCTTAGACATAGTGGTATGCCCACACATATGGCATCGGCTCTTGCATGATCATCATTCACATTCATATGAGAGAATTCTCAGTTCCACGTGATAAATCCCTTTGAATTACATGAAAAAACCCTCCCCTCTTTCTCTCTATGTACCTAGCCCTATATATTTGAGTGGTACCTATAAGATGATGTGCCTTACATGTGAGTAATGTATCATTTTGGATTCATGTGGATTCCTGGTATGTGTGACATGGTGTTATGTTATTCTTGATTTATTACATGTAGAGTTAGTTCATGCTTGGTGAATTGTTATTCCTCCTTCATGAGTGCTTCCTTTCTTGTATGTAATTTGGATTATATTGAGGTTATGACTATCTCTCTATTCATATATTGATGTTACATTATGATCATTATTGGAGGTGATGCTCATGTTAAGCGCATGCTCCATGTTAGACACTTGTGTTATTCTATTATCCCTCTTGCATGATTGCATGATTGTTTGGGATGTGTGATTATCTCCACAACTATAGTGGGGTGGACCTAAGGGTTAGACATGGTTGGGTGGCATTGCCAACCACCATTTCCCTTAGCACTTGATCCTTCTCATTTTCTCCTCATTGTAAGATTGTAATAATGTGTATATTAATTTTAGCATTATAAACATTGATTATGTATGTCATGAACACTCCAAGTAGAGTTTGATGTAACTATATCATATTGTTATGGGTTAGTATTTCTTTTTGTATCCGTGTTGGAATCAGGCAAGAAATATGATGTTTTATGCTTCCCTATTCCTAATGCATCATGATGTTGTCTTAGGAACATTTCATTAGTGTTTTAAAATGAATGTCGATGTGTTGATATTGTTGGCATTATGTGAACCGGCATGAGCCTTATGTGAATGTGAACCGGCATGAAGACATAATGATATTGTATGTTGTCATTGATGTCAATATGAGACATAGTGTGAACTGGCACATGTGATAAGTGAAGAAAGAGGTACTGGCATATGTGTGAACCGGTATATGCCAAAGTGAAGCGGCACATTTGTTCAAGGTGAACCGGCATGCAGTTATGGGAACCAGCATATGGAAGCACTGTATGACTACTAGTTGGTAAGGCAAATTCCACTTTGGGGTTTCCGGTTGGAGTATCTCAAGTCTATGTGACTCAATCGATGATCTTTGTGTGATGAGTTAGTAGTATGATGGAGGACAGATCATGTTGCCACGTAAGCTCTGTGCACGTGAAGGATCTTGCATGAAGAAGACTATTCCTATCTACCTTGGGAATGTGTGAAGTCTGTCAAATGGTGATAACACGTGATGGGTTATCAGCCGCCATGAAAATGGTGGATAATGGACGATGGAGAATGTCTTGAGATTGACTCAAGACTGGTGCATTTAATGCAGTATGATTCAATGGTCAGGATCAAACCATTTGAACTGCTCAACCTAATAGGTTTAGGGTTTAGGGTTTTTGCTACCAACCTGTATGTTCCCTATAAGGTCGATGTTAGGTTTCTATCTGAGGTTGTTGGCAAAAGTTGTGAGTGTGTATCCAAGGGAAGTGATACGTGATTCTTGCCAGACCAAAGGAGAGAAGAGATATCTGCAAAGTGAATGTGTAGAAGGTGAAGAGGAGCCAAAATGGATCTGCATTAGCATTGAGTGCTATCAACAGATCATTGTAATACCTGTTGATCTCTAACCACTTCAACAGTTGTAAAATCCCCTAACAGGGTAGCCTTAACTGGCTTGATTCAAAATTCCTTAAATCGAGTGGTCTTAACTAGCTTGTTTCAAATCCCTTAACTAGGTAACTCAAAGATAATGAGTTCTGAGAAGCTAAAGAAGCTTAGGAGATCCTTTCAGCTATTGAGTTCTTAAAATCCTCTAACAAGGTGACCCTACCAGGTTTAACCCTTAACCGGGTATCCCTTAACCCGGTGATCCCTAACAGGATCGGTTCCTACTGGAACCTATTGTAATGTTCTTAACCGGACAAGGCTCCTAATAGAGTGGACTTCCAAAGAGTTCAAAAAGCAGCTTGTGGGTGTAGCGTCGTAAATTGTACGCACTTGCTAAAGTGGTACAATTTCACACCTAGTTTAGCACCCGCCTTGGCGCATTTTGCATTTTGCATTGCATTTCCCCTTTAGCACTTAATTAATTAAATTAATTAGGTCTAAGGTTCTATTTCATCATCTTCCACATCATAAAGTTGGGCCCTTTCATTAAAGTGTGCCCCTTTCATTTTATTCTTCCAATACATCATTTAATCAAAAACCCTAATCAGGTCCTATTTTGAACTTGGGGGCTTGATTTCGGGGTCAAAACATCTCGAAATCACCTGTAACTTCGGAATTATCTCTAAAATCATCATAGCCGACAGCCCTGAAAATTTGGTGAAAAGTTGTCAGGACCATGGCGCCCGGAGTGCACATGGTCCCGGACATTTTTCCCGAAATTTTAGGAGCGCAATCCAATCATAAAATAAAGCTTAACCTCGAGAAATTGGCGGGAGATTCAATCTCTAGGTCGGCCAAAAATTGAAATTAAGACCTAGGGTTTCATATATAAGAGCTCTCTTTCTTCATTTGAAAGGATCCAAATTTTGGTTTCAGGGACCTTCTATGCAGCGAAAGAGCAGATCTTTGAAGACTTCAACAACATTCAACATCCATCCATCAAGCATTCATCAATTTCATTCATCCATTTAGGGCTTTGAAGACATTGAAGAGCAATAGGGGATCATCGACTGAAGATTGGCTTGTACCCCTCCCTTGGGGTTGGGTATGATTTCATGTTGTTTTCATGTCTTTGCATAAGCCTCATTATATCATTTTTATTCATGCTTTAGATCACTTTGCATCTTGATGTAGAGCATTTACTTTGTCAATTACAAGCAATTAGGGTTTACTTTCTAGGTTGCTCTAGCTTGCTTACTTTCATTTTAGGATCTTGCACACACACAAGGTCTACACACACACAACTTTTACTATACAACTTGGCTATTCGTGGAGGTGGAAATCACCAAAGCGGGGGTTTGACTAAGGCAAAACCCTACATAGCCGCCTACAACCCTTTTCAGATATAAGTGCAGATTTCTGAATTTGAAGGATGCCGCAAGTTGCAGATCCGACGGAAGCAAACTGAGATGGGACAACACACCAAATTGTAGAGCAGAAACCTAGGACAGGGGCATGGGGCGCCCTGGTCCTGACAGGATAGGGGCGCTGGGCACCCTGGTCCCTGGGACAGGGGCGCTGGGCGCCCTGGTCCCTAGGACAGGGGCGCTGGGCGCCTTGGTCCCTCAGACAACAGCAGTTTTCAGCACTTTTCAACAGCTTTCAGGTTGCCAAAAGGGGCAGTTTCAGGTGCAGAATCAGGTCAGTGGCGCATGCGCCCCCATCCTGAACATTTCCACTTAGATTTTAACCCTAGGTACACATCTGAATTCTCCTTTTATCCTTGTGTTTACAGCTTTTCATCACTTAATCTCAATCTTGCAATCTTGTTACTAGTTCATACTTGCACTCTAGGGCTAGTAGTTGAACTTGCATCATTTTATCTATCATTTGCAACAAAGGAATAGAAATCCTAATAGGTAGCCCGTGGCTCTCTCTTCCACAAAAAGAAGTAGCCAATTGTGTGATACCTCTAGGCTGTTTCGTATTCCACAAATGTGTGATTGAAAGTGAGATTAGGGCATGTTTGCTTAGTGTCACTTTTTCCCCCACACATTTTGGTGAACCCGACGTGAACTCCAATCTTCTCTAATTCTGATTTATGTTTTCAAATTTGAGTGTTTATGCTATTTCAAATTCAATTTACAAGTTTTAATTTCTTGCAAGATTCAAAAATTTAGAGGAAATTTTGCTAAAACCCTAATTTTTCAATTCAAAGTTGAACTTGTGGATAGCTTAATTGGGATCAATAATTTCAAATCTGATTTAGGAACTCATTTGAATCATAAATTTCATTTTCTAAATCTACATTCTAAGTGCTTGCATTGGTTAAAATTAAACATTTCCTTCTATTTTGCATGTGTTATCATTTGAAAGAGGAAAATTGTTGTCATGATGCATTCATTTCATAGATGTGATAATGGGTTAGCTTCCCTTGTTTCAATTTTTCCTTCTCCTAAAGAACCTCCCCCCATCTATAACAACATTTTAGTGCCTAAAAGAGTTTCTACCAATCCCTTTGAGACTCTCCCATGCTCTAAGGATGAAGACTTTAAGAGTGATCTTGACAATTCTCCTAAAATGTGCCTTTCCTATTTAGCTATCCTAGAGGAAGAGAATGATATCATAAACAACTGTCTTGATGTTACTTCACCTTCCCTACATGATGCCTCTCTAAGTGAAAAGGTATTGATGGACATTGACTTATTTTCTCCTAAAGTTGGTCCTTCCAATGGGGGCATGTTAGTGCAACAAGGGGTTATGAACACTTCTTTCAAAGATCTCCTTCCTAAGCATGAATCTTTGGAGAAATATGTTAATGTTCCTCCTAAAAAACACTCCCTTCATGAGGATCCTTTTGTACAAGAAGATGACATTATCCCTACATTTCCTAGTGATGGCATTTCCTTTTCCAACAAAATTCCCACTAGAGATGATGAATTAATGATAAATGCTTACCCTTCTCCTAAAGTTTGTCTTACCCATAAGCATCCCTTAGAGAAAGAAGATGAAATAATAAGCAATTTCCTTAATTCTCTCTCCCCTAAAGATCATATTGAACATATTTTGAGGAAAGAGGATGAGTTTAACACATCTATTGATTCTCTCCCTCCTAAGGATGAGGAATTAATAAACAATGTTATCTCCTCTCTCGAAATTGACAATACTTCAAACATTCCTTTCAACAACCTCACTACTTGGGATGAACCATTAGAAGAAGGTGTTGATTATTATCTACCCCATGAGAGAACCCTAGCCAAAGGGGATGAAATCAAGATTTAAAACTCCCTTGATAGTTTCTCACCTTCCTTGAATCTCAATTATTCTCCCTCTAAAAATAAAGCATCTCCCTCTCCTCAACTTGGTTCTACTCATAAGGAAACCCTAGTTCAAAGCAAGATGGTTAACATCTATTTCAAAGATCTCCCTCTCAAAAGTGAGACTTTAGAGAGTAATGTTGAATCTTCTCCTAGAGAGTTTATTCCCCATGTAGATCCTTTGATGATAGAGGATGATATGACCTCTCCTAGTATTACTCTTCCTAGTAGAACATCAATGCCTACCCCTTGTCTCTCTCCTAAAATTGATTTAATCCTTGATAAGATTTTAGTGCAAGAGAAGACTATCAATAATTCTTCCAACACTTTTGTTCATTCCTCTAAACCATCCTCAATCAATTTGATACATGTGAATGAAACACCTAACAAACCTCTCTTCACTGTCCAAGGTGCTTGTCCTTCTCAAAATTCTCAACCTTTAAATAAGCCTATCTTAGTGGTTCAAGGCGGTTATGCTAATGATTCTTTTTGCACTCCTAAGAAGCCTATTATTACTGTGTAGGGAGGTTATTCTACTAAGAGCCCTTATGAGTATGCTAAGCAATTGACTAGAGAGAGTTATAATGCGGTTGCTCATACCTATAACACAAGAAACAATAGGCAACCTAATCCTCCTCCAGTTATCCCAACTTCACTTCCTCCTTCCCAACCTATTCTTCCTCAAGCTCCTCATATTTCACAAGTTCTTGGTAAGGAATATGATCTCATAGAACAACTTAAAGCTACCCTTGCTAAGATATCCCTTTGGGATTTGATCCAAACTTCTTCCGCTCATCATGGAATGTTACAAGATTCCTTGAAAGATCCACCTAATACATCTAGTAATATAGTGTCTTTGGTTAACTCTGTGATGAATCCTAAAGCTCAAATTGTGTTTACTCAAGATGAGTTGCCTACTAGTGAAATTCAACATCAATATGATCCCTTGATGATTGTGGTTATCATAAATGACACTGCTATAAGATGAACACTGGTAGATAATGGTTCTGGCTTTAATGTGTGTAGCATTAATCTATTGCATAAGAGGAATGTGGATACATCCCTTATTGAGCCTGACTCTCATCCCATTCAAGGCTTTGATAATGTGGCTAAGTCTTCATTAGGTATTATCACCTTACCCATCACAGTGGGACCTGTTACTTTGCCTACTCCTATCCATGTTATGTCGGGAAATCTAACATACAACTTGCTATTAGGGAGACCTTGGATTCACAGTATGCAAGCTGTCCCCTCTACATTGCATAGACAATTTAAATTTATTTATAATAATAAGACATATACCTTGATAGGTGATACTAATTTTCAAGCTTGTTTGCAAACATCTACTTCCAAAGGGAGTTCTTCTAAGCCTTCCTCTTCTAGTGATGACTCGTTAAACAAGATACCTATGGATGAATCATCACCCTCTGATAATCAAAATTCTTTGGATGAGTCTGAAGTTCCTGAAGAAGATTCTTCTCAACTTGAATCTACACATGAAAAGTCTTTTGATCCTGAGAAGGTTCTCGCAGAAGACGATTGGGGATCTGTTGATTTCAATCCCACCTTTGTAGGTGAGTATAGGGTTCCTCCTAGAGAGCTTAAAGTTAAAAAGAAGGAAGAAACTAGAGATTAATCAGTCTTACCTGAACCTATGAGCAATAATTTTGTGGCTGCTTCTCAAACTTCTTCTCCTCATGCCTCTAATTCTGAAGAATTTGATTCTTTGTCTTATGAAAAACCACCTTTTCTTTCTGAAATGGATAATCGTTATGGTCGTGGTTTTCATATTTTGGCTAAGAGTAGCTATAGTGGAAATGGTTGTGGCGCAAATGAACAAGGAATTAAAGTTCCTTTAGAACATAACATGCATGAATATTCATTTGGACTTGGATATAATCTTTCTAAGCCCACCAAAGCATCTAAAAGACCATCTCTCAATGTGAATGCTATATTTAGTAGTGATGATGATCTCACTTCAACTAAATCATCTTCTACTTCTATCAACTCTCATTCCTCTCATAAGGAAATCTTGGCGATGAACAAATCTCTTTATGACTCCCCTCAAATTTCTAAGTCCAATTATGAATCTTTATCTCCTATTCATCATAAAGTCCTTTCCTCTAGGGATAAGGCTCTAATAAATTACACTCATCCCTCTTCTAAGATTTCTTGTGACTTTTCTTCTTCAATTTTTATCACTTTATACATGTTTTTGATCTCACTTATAGTTGAGCATTTAGCATGTCATATTCAAATACCTCATCCAATCTATCATGTCTTTAAATAACATTAATGGCTATTATGTTGCTCATCATTATGTGACATTGGTAGCTCATTTACTGGGGGCTCATTGTCATTCATGATGGTACAATTTCAAGTGCAATCATATTTTTGAAGCAACATAATAGCCTAATTTTCTATGTTATCTCTTGTTCCTATGGGGACAAGAGTGATTTCATACATCTCTTCTTTTTATGGTTAAAATTTCCCTTTGGGGTAATAGTGTGGAAATATTGATCATCTTTTCTTTAGAATCCTCTTTTCCTAGATATGGGAGAAGATGTGTATTCTCTTTCTTATCCTACCCACTTCTTGTGAGGAGCATTTTACATACACTAATGTCTTGCTTGCATGAACTCATGTGAGTATGTAGTACATTTTGCTTATGTCTAAATCTCTCCCTAGAAGATTGTGTAAGTCCTTCTCATTTTCCTTGTCCTTGGGAGGCAATGATCTTTCCTTATTTTTATCTAAGGATCCACTTTTTTCCTATTTCGTGGATGGTGTGAACTTTATTACTTGATGTTATTCCTTGTATGCATTTGTTGTTGTTTGTTCAAGGATTCTCTCTTACAAGAGGTGTAAGTCCTTAACTACAACCTCTTTTGCACATGGTAAAATACATCCATATTGAATTCACTCTCCCAATTGGGTTAAAAATAGCGTCATCCTTCATTAAGAATCACTTTCACCTCGCAAAAGAAGGAAGTATTGCATTCTTATTCTCTTCTTTGTCTTATTCTAGAAGATGTTATATTTGTCTAAGACAATTCCTCTCGGGGATAGGTGTCTTTTGTACAAAGATCTCTTCTCCTCTAAGGATCTCCTTTACACATACTACAAGATATCCCTTTTCAACTATCTTATCCTTGCTTAAAGAGTGCAAAACTCTCTTGCTTGGATCTATGACATTGTTGCATTTTTGGGGTATCTTCTTTTGTGATGAAGGTAGGTATCCTTGTTCTGCTTTGCTTATGACATAAACATTACACTTTTTGAGAAATGGGTCATTCTCGGAACCAGAGCACAGACTCTTAGAGCGAGATGTCTCCATTTTTCTTTTATGCAAGGTGATTATTCTCAGAACCAGAGCACAGACTCTTAGAGTGAGATTTCACGCTTTTGTACTATACATATACAGGTTGTAGCATACTCGGGCATAGACTCCTATGAGGTGCTTCTAACCTCACTAACACACAAATGCACGAGGTTGAGTGGAACTAGCGGCATAAGGCTAGACTTTCTCACTCTCCTCCCTTACATGGATCACCTAGACAAACTCTAGGGGCTAGTTTTTCATGTCCTTTTTCCCATGGATCACCTAGACAAGATCTAGGGGTGAGAAGTCCATGTTTTCTCTCTCACTATTCTTCTCATGGATCACCAATGTGTGTATTCATTCTTTTTTCCTTTCTTTTCTTCTCTTTGCATTTTGTTTCCATTTACATCCTTCATCTTGTGTTAGAGAACTCTCAAATCCTCACACTCTTTGTTGTGTTGGAATTGAGATTTGGTCCTCTTTCCTACCAAATGATTCTCCATTAGTTTTTGATCTCATATCAAATCTTCTTGTGAGCATTTGTCATCAATATTCTTTAACAATTCGAAGTGGTAAACATGATACCCTATTTCAACTCACTAAAATTAGCAAGCCGAAATAGGGGGGGCATATAGCGACCCTCGAATTTTCATCACCTTCCTTAGTAAGCATTAAGTGATTTTTTGATCTAATGTGTGTTTTGTAGGGTGCGGTTCCTAACTGTGTACTGCAGATACCACTGGGGGCTTCGTTCGACAAACTTATGGATATATCCTTTTTCAAATAATGTTTACTTTTCTATACTTTAGCTTGCATATGCACGTAGTACTCATATGACCGCTAAAGTGGGGGCTAAATGTAGCATCGCAAATTGTACGCACTTGCTAAAGTGGTACAATTTCACACCTAGTTTAGCACCCGCCTTGGCGCATTTTGCATTTTGCATTGCATCTCCCCTTTAGCACTTAATTAATTAAATTAATTAGGTCTAAGGTTCTATTTCATCATCTTCCACATCATAAAGTTGGGCCCTTTCATTAAAGTGTGCCCCTTTCATTTTATTCTTCCAATACATCATTTAATCAAAAACCCTAATCAGGTCCTATTTTGAACTTGGGGGCTTGATTTCGGGGGTCAAAACATCTCGAAATCACCTGTAACTTTGAAATTCTCTCTAAAATCATCATATCCGACGGCCCTGAAAATTTGGTGAAAAGTTGTCAGGACCATGGCACCCGGAGTGCACATGGTCCCAGACATTTTTCCTGAAATTTTAGGAGTGCAATCCAATCATAAAATAAAGCTTAACCCCAAGAAATTGGTGGGAGATTCAATCTCTAGGTCAGCCAAAATTTGAAATTAAGACCTAGGGTTTCATATATAAGAGCTCTCTTTCTTCATTTGAAAGGATCTGAATTTTGGTCAAGCATTCATCAATTTCATTCATCCATTTAGGGCTTTGAAGACATTGAAGAGCAATAGGGGATCACTGACTGAAGATTGGCTTGTACCCCTCCCTTGGGGTTGGGTATGATTTCATGTTGTTTTCATGTCTTTGCATAAGCCTCATTATATCATTTGTATTCATGCTTTAGATCACTTTGCATCTTGATGTAGAGCATTTACTTTGTCAATTACAAGCAATTAGGGTTTACTTTCTAGGTTTCTCTAGCTTGCTTACTTTCATTTTAGGATCTTGCACACACACAAGGTCTGCACACACACAACTTTTACTATACAACTTGGCTATTCGTGGAGGTGGAAATCACCAAAGTGGGGGTTTGACTAAGGCAAAACCCTATATAGCCACCTACAACCCTTTTCAGATATAAGTGCAGATTTCCAAATTTGAAGGACACCGCAAGTTGCAGATCCGACGGAAGCAGATTGAGATGGGACAACACACGAAATTACAGAGCAGAAACCTAGGACAGGGGCGTGGGGTGCCCTAGTCCTGACAGGATAGGGGTGCTGGGCGCCCTGGTCCCTCGGACAGGGGCGCTGGGCACCTTGGTCCCTTAGATAACAACAGTTTTCAGCACTTTTCGACAGTTTTCAGGTTGCCAAAAGGGGCAGTTTCAGGTGTAGAATCAGGTCAGTGGTGCATGCACCCCCGTCCTAAACATTTCCACTCAGATTTTAACCCTAGGTACACATCTGCATTCTCCTTTTATCCTTGTGTTTACATCTTTTCATCACTTAATCTCAATCTTGCAATCTTGTTACTAGTTCATACTTGCACTCTAGGGCTAGTAGTTGAACTTGCATCATTTTATCTATCATTTGCAACAAAGGAATAGAAATCCTAATAGGTAGCTCGTGGCTCTCTCTTCCAAAAAAAGAAGTAGCCAATTGTGTGATACCTCTAGGCTCTTTCGTATTCCACAAATGTGTGATTGAAAGTGAGATTAGGGCATGTTTGCTTAGTGTCACTTTTTCGCCCATGCAGTGGGTATTCATCCCCACCATGGTTTTTCCCAGTTGGGTTTCCACGTGAAAATTATGTGTGTCATGTGAAATGCTTTTGTCTTGGGATGCTTTGTTTTATCTGTTATGCACATGAAGGTTCTATGTTTTATGCCTGTCCATAAAACATATTGAACTCATTGTTGTGAAGATTTGATGGTTAAGTCTACTAGTTCATGCATGTGAATATTATGATAATGTGGTATTGAGCTAAGAGAAAAGCTTATTGAGTGACCAGTTCATGACTGATTGAGCTATACTGGATGTTACCGGTTGCACTCTGTTTTATCGGTATCTCTATTTATCAGTCATTCAGAGTGTTTGCTGTCAAACTGGTTTTGGACTGTATTTGTGTTTGTACTGATTCACCCCCCCCTCTCAATACCGGTTTGGTACTAGTGGTTCATCATTGAGTTATCAATTAGTACTAGAGTGCTCCAGGTCCTCTGTGTTGTAAGCTTAACTACTTGAGGAAAAGATCCTAGCCAAATGATGAATAGGGAAGGTCCAAAGTTCAACAGGGAAAACTCTGGTATATGGAAAGACAGGTTGAAGATATTCATCAAAAGCATGGGTGTTCAACACTGGAGTTATGTTGAAAATATATATGTTGTTCCTACCGGTACTCTCACCGATGACCAAAAGAGAGAGATACAAGAAAATGGGCAAGTCATGGAATCCCTCATCAGTAGTCTATCTAACATTGAGTTTATTGATGTTCAGGATAAGGCAAATCGCAAAGAAGTATGGGATGCTCTTGAAAATATCTATGGTGGTGATGAGCATGTAAAACAAGCTAAGGAAGAGAGCTTGAGAGGAAAGTTTGAAGACATGAGGATGGGTGAAGGAGAGACCATTCAGTAGTATGGAATAAGAATAAAAATAGTTGTTGGAGAAATAAAGAGTGCAGGTGGCAAAATAGAAGATTCCACTGTGGTCAGTAAAGTCCTAAGATCCCTGTTGTCAGCCTATGCAATAAGGGTTGCTGCTATTCAGGAGTTGAGATCAATAGACAAGTCTAAGGTGTCCTTGGACTCCATCATAGCCAAGTTGACAGCCTATGAGGTGAATAGTTTTGATGGTAGTGTTCAAAAGTCAGAATCAGCTTTTAAAGCTTCTGCTATACCATCCAGAAAAGGAAAAGAGGCTAGCACTAGTGGGGAACCTAGTTAGAACAGAGAAATGAAGGATGACGAGTTTTTGATGGAATTTGAAGCTCTTCTAGCCAGGAGATTCCTAAAAGGAACTGGTAAATACAAAAGTAAGCTACCTTTGAAATATTTCTCCTGCAATCGGATAGGACATATTGCTATGAACTATCCTAATAGTGACAACAAGGACAAACCAGAAAGGTTCAAGAAACTCAAAGGAGGAAACCGGAGAAATTGTTTTGTGGCAGTTGATGAAGGTGTCATAGATGAGGAATCAGAAGATGAAGAAAATGAAGACATTGTGTTTGTTGTTGTAAAGGACAATGTGGCAAACAAGAAGGCTCTTGTCTCCTAGTTTGAAAATTCAAATGAATGGATCATTGACAGTGGCTATTCTCACCATATGACTGGTGACTGGAGCAAGTTTCTATCCTTGGAAGGGTATGATGGTGGTGTGGTTCACTTTGGCAATGATGCACCTTGCATGGTCAAAGGCAGAGGGTCCATCTCTTTGAATGGAAAGAGTAGTACTGACAATGTGTACTGGGTTGATGGTCTCAGACACAACCTTCTAAGTGTTGCCCAGCTAAATGACAGTGGTCTCACTCTACAATTCAAGAATGGAGTTTGCAGAATCAAAGGTAAAGATGGTAAATTGGTAGCCACCGACATGCAGACTAAAGGTAACCTATTTCATCTAGATGCAAATATAAGTACATGTCTTATGGCTATGCTTGATGATAGCTGGATATGGCATAGGAGATTCTGCCATGTGAACTTTGACAACATTGTGAAGGCTAGTAAGATCAAGGCAGTTAGAGGGTTGCTGGTGCTGAGCAAACCGGATAATACCTTATGTAGAGAATGTCAATTGGGGAAAATGTCTTCCTCAACCTTTAAAGGTAAATCTTTCACTGCTGACAACTTGCTTGATCTTGTGCATACTAATTTATGTGGTCCTATGAAAACTAGAAGTGTGTAGGGTGATAGGTACTTCATGATTCTCACTGATGACTGCTCAAGAATGATGTGGGTCACATTCTTGAAAGACAAGTTTGAAGCTTTTGGGAAATTCAAAGAATTTAGAGCATTAGTGGAGAAGGAAAGTGGTAAAAGGATCAAATGTCTCAGAACTGATCAAGGAGGGGAATTCACTTCCAGTGAATTTAACAAGTATTGTGAAGAATTTGGCATCAAGAGAAAGCTATCTACCCCCCGGACTCCACAACAGAATGGCCTAGTAGAGAGGAATAACCAGACTATGGTTGAAGCAGCTAGAACTATGTTGATCCAAGGAAAGGTTGCTCACACCTTTTGGAGAGAAGCGGTGAGCACTACAGTTTACACTATGAACCAGGTACTCATCAAAAAGGGTAAGGACAAAACTCCTTATGAGTATTAGACTGGTAAGACCCCTGTGGTAAACTACTTTAAGGTATTTGGTAGCAAATGTTACATCAAGAGGAGTGAACATCAGGGAAAATTTGAAGCTAAATGTGATGAAGGAATATTTCTAGGATATTCGACCAAGAGTAAAGCTTTCAAGTGCTACAACAATAGGATTCAGAGAATTATGGAAAGCATCAATGTAAGAGTTGGTGAATCCTTTGAGAAGACTGAGAAAACCAGCAGTGAGCAAGTTGTAAATGAACCGGTTGCAACCTTCTGAGAACCGGTTGTCAGTCAATCGAGTACCAGTAACAATGTTCCTGAATTGGTGAATGCTGATACTGATGAAGATGAGGATGAAGAAGAAAAGAAAGAAGAACCAATTAAGACCATTCCTCAGTATGTCAAGTTGAATCATGATCCCAAGCAGATCATAGGTGATAAGGATGCAGGAATCCTTACTAGAAGAAAGATCAGAGAAAACTTATGTATGATCTCTGAATTTGAGCCTAAATCATTCAAAGAGGCTCATAATGATGAAGACTAGATCGAGGCAATGGAAGAAGAACTTGACTAGATAGAGAAAAATGGTACATGGTTCTTGGTACCCAGACCAGAGCATAAAAATGTCATTGGCACCAAATGGATGTTAAGAAATAAGTTGAATGAGGATGGCATAGTGATTAGGAATAAAGCCAGACTGGTATGCAAAGGATATGCTCAAGAAGAAAGTGAAGACCATGGGGAAACCTTTGCTCCTATAGCCAGATTGGAAGGAGTTCGTATGCTTCTTGCATATGCAGCTTTTAAGAGATTCAAGGTATATCAAATGGATGTAAAATCTACATTCCTAAATGGTGTACTTGAAGAGGAGGTATATATTGAGCAACCAGATGGGTTTACCCTATCTGAAGACAGTGACATGGTATGTAGGCTACATAAAGCATTATATGGTCTAAAGAAAGCACCCAGGGCATGGTATGAGCACCTACATTCCCATCTTGTGAAGATTGGATTTGAGAGAACAAGTGAAGATAGCAATATCTACTTGAAGTCTGAAGGAGATCAGATCCTGATCTGTGAAGTTTTTGTTGATGACATCATCTTTGGTGGAGATGACAAGATGAGTCATGAGTTTGCTGATGAGATGAAGAAAGAGTTTGAAATGTCACTCATAGGGGAGATTAAGTTCTTCATTGGACTGCAGATCCAGCAGATGAAAGATGGAATCTTCATCACTCAGTCCAAATATGTCAAAGAGGTGTTGAAGACTTTTGGCATGGAAGATAGGAAACCGGTTAGTACACCGATGGTGACCGGTTGCAAATTGACAAAGGAGGATGATTTCACACTGGTTGATGAGAAGGAATACCAATCAATGATTGGTAAGTTGCATTATGTAGTGCATAGTAGACCGGATATTGCACATGTCGTTGGCATCACTGCAAGGTTCTAGAAGAGTCCAAGAGAATCTCACTTAAGTGTAGTCAAGCGGATTCTTAGGTATCTAAAGGGAACAGTTGACTATGGATTGTGGTACCCATACAACAATAATTTCAATATGAAAGTATTCACAGATGCTGATTGGGACAGTAATGTGGATGACCAGAAGAGCACAACCAGTGGTGCACTCTTTCTCGGTGGTAAACTGGTCTCATGGATGAGTAAAAAGCAGAGTTGTATCTCTCTGTCTACAGTGGAAGCAGAGTATGTTGTAGCTTTCATGAACTGAACTCAGACAATCTGGATGAAGCATGTACTGGAAAGCTTCAAGATCCCTGTATCTGAACTGGTAAGTATATTCTGTGATAACACAAGTGCTATCAATATATCAAAGAATCCGGTTTTACATTCTAAAACCAAGCATTTTGAGCTTAAGTATCATTTCTTGAGGGAAAAGGTTTAGAATAAAGAGATTGCACTGGAGCATGTGTCCAGTAAGGAGCAGTTAGCATACATATTCACCAAGCATCTCCCAAAGACAACATTTGTGCATTTGAGAGGTGAATTAGGGGTATTGCCCCTTCAGGAGGTGAACTAAAAGTGATTGTTCCACATCAGTCAAGTACTGGATAGACAAATCTTTGTTTGATTGGTGTGTTTAAGGATGCTACTCCTCAGGGGGAGCAGCATGATGAAACAGTGATGATTGTACCTCCACTTTGGCATTGTTGTCAAAGGGGGAGAAGGAGTGAAGTGAAAAGATATCTGCAGCAAATGGGGAGAAGATGTGAAGTAGAGCATATATCTTTTGTATATTGCCATCAATGCCAAAGGGGGAGATTGTTGGCATTATGTGAACTAGCATGAGCCTTATGTGAATGTGAGCCGGCATGAAGACATAATGATATTGTATGTTGTCATTGATGCCAATATGAGACATAGTGTGAACCGGCACATGTGATAAGTGAAGAAAGAGGTACTGGCATATGTGTGAACCGGTATATGCCAAAGTGAAGCGGCACATTTGTTCAAGATGAACTGGCATGCAGTTATGGGAACCCACACATGGAAGCACTGTATGACTACCGGTTGGTAAGGCAACTTCCACTTCAGGGTTTCCGGTTGGAGTATCTCAAGTCTGTGTGACTCAATTGGTAATCTTTGTGTGATGAGTTAGCAGTATGATGGAGGACAGATCGTGTTACCACGTAAGCTCTGTGCGCATGAAGGATCTTGCATGAAGAAGACTATTCTTGTCTACCTTAGGAATGTGCGAAGTCTGTCAAATGGTGATAATGCGTGATGGGTTATCAGCCACCATGAAAATGGTGGATAATGGATGATGGAGAATGTTTTGAGATTGACTCAAGACTGGTGCATTTAATGCAGTATGATTCAACGGTCAGGATCAAACCATTCGAACTACTCAACCTAATAGGTTTAGGGTTTAGGGTTTTTGCTACTGACTTGTATGTTCCCTATAAGGTCGATGTTAGGTTTCTGTCTGAGGTTGTTGGTAAAAGTTGTGAGTGTGTATCCAAGGGAAGTGATACGTGATTCTTGCCAGACTAAAGGAGAGAAGAGATATCTGCAAAGTGAATGTGCAGAAGGTGAAGAGGAGCCAAAACAAATCTGCATTAGCATTGAGTGCTATCAACAAATCATTGTAATACCTGTTGATCTCTAACCACTTCAACAGTTGTAAAATCCCCTAACAGGGTAGCCTTAACTGGCTTGATTCAAAATTCCTTAAGTCAGGTGGTCTTAACTGGCTTGTTTCAAATCCCTTAACCGGGTAACTCAAAGCTAATGAGTTTTGAGAAGCTAGAGAAGCTTAGGAGATCCTTTGAGCTATTGAGTTCTTAAAATCCTCTAACAAGGTGACCCTACCGGGTTTAACCCTTAACCGGGTGATCCCTAATAGGATCGGTTCCTACCAGAACCTATTGTAATGTTCTTAACTGGACAAGGCTCCTAATAGAGTGGACTTCCAAAGAGTTCAAAAAGCAGCTTGTGGGTATTCATCCCCACCGTGGTTTTTCCTAGTTGGGTTTCCACATGAAAAATATGTGTGTCATGTGAAATGCTTTGTTTTATTTGTTATGCACATGAAGGTTCTATGTTTTATGCCTATATATCAAACATATTGAACTCACTGTTGTGAAGATTTGATGGTTAAGTCTACTAGTTCATGCATGTGAATATTATGATAATGTGGTATTGAGCTAAGAGAAAAGCTTATTGAGTGACCAGTTCATGATTGATTGAGCTATACTAGATGTTACCGGTTGCACTCTGTTTTACCGGTATCTCTCTTTATCAGTCATTCAGAGTGTTTGCTGTCAAACTGGTTTTGGACTGTATTTGTGTTTGTACTGATTCACCCCCCCCTCTCAGTACCGGTTTGGTACTAGTGGTTCATCATTGAGTTATCAAATATAGTGTCAAAGATTTATTTAGTCATCTCCTAGTTGGTCATGAATAATTGGCCCAATTTTTGATATGTTGCTAAGGTAGTGTAACATTAGGGAACCCTTAGAGGTTACTTGAGTTAATTTTATTGAAGTTTTGAGATTTTATCCTTCTGCATATGCATATAGCTGGTTAATAATTAGTTGACCTTATATTGATATTGATTTTTATACTTGTAAATGATATGCATGATGGAACTTAATTACTTTAAAAAATATATTTCCATGTATTCTCTGTGTATTTTTCTCTTATCCTTTAGGGATCCTTGGTGACGCATTACAAATGGTCTAAGTGATAATGGAGGTGTCAAATATCTTCAAGTCTTCATATCCTCATGCTATCACATCTGCATATTCATTAGGTAATTTCAAATTTTCCTCCCTTTCCAAAGGGGTGCATGTCATTCCAATAAAGAAATTATTTTCCTAACTATCTTGGTTTCTAGGTTATGTTTCTCATATTTTCCTCATTCAGAATTACCTAATAATCTCTCCTTCACCCTTGGTTCTAAATCAAAGATTCTCTCCAAGGCCACCATCCTTATTAGAATTATTTTCATATAAAGATCTAGGATTCTTTATGTGTCCTCTCCTTATTTAAATGCATCTCTATCATCTTCTTCAATATTATATCTCTTAGAGACTCCTATGCTAGTAATGAAAGAAAGGATATGCTTGCCATCCTCAAATACCTAAATATTTGTGATATTATTAGGAATAGCTTATGCAGATGCCAACTCTAGTGATAATTGTCTTAGATTAGATTTAGTCATTGGTTCTAGAGTGCTTGTAGCTACTGCTAAGGCATCAAGATCTAGTTCCGTCTTCAAGGTATGATCTCTATATTGAATGCATATCAAAGTATTTGATCAAACCTCACATCCTATTTCTATATGCAACCAACCTTTTCTCATGCCACATATATTGGCTTTTTACTTGTTTGACAATTAGCTCTAAATCTCTTTTGAATTTTAAGCACATCACTCCTTTTCATAAAGTGAACAAGAGACCTTTGGTTAGTGCTTCATTCTCAATGACATTGTTGGTGCATGCAAACTACAACCTGTATGAGGCCAAAAATATTTTTCCTTTCTAATCCACTAGTTGGACACCAACCCTATTTCCTTTTTTTGATCTAGAACCATCAAGTTTTAAAAGCTAAATTTCTACCTTAGTTAGTTTCATTTTACCTTTCTTCATGTGAATGGGTCTATTTTCATACTCTTGTGATGGTTTTATGATTTCATCATCTAGCTTCACCCTTCTCTCTAATGGTTGTAGGGATGATCAAACTTCTATTTCTAATGAGGTCAACTATTCTTCAATTTATATAATCATGACCTCTATATGTTGATCTTGATTTGGACTTTTAACATTTGTGGCAAGTTGATTGGTATCCAACGGATTCACTTCTTCATTCTTGGTTTCACTTTTTATTACAATATGATCCTCTTCTTTCACTATGTAGTAATTAGTTTCCACGTTGTGAGGAGGTTCCATTACACTAGTGATTACATTCTATAAATCATCACAAGTCAACTTTGAGGGGCCTTGACAATGTACCCTACACCATTGGGGCAGTAACACGTCATCAATTTGCACACTATCCCCAATAAATTCATGTCATAATACAACCTCATAGAGAAATCATCGACCCTCTTCTCCTAGCTTAACCTTTTATTACTTGACAACTTTGAATTAGAGACAAAAGAAAAAAATTGGATCTCATTGATTTGATAGACACTTGGGCCTGTTTTAACAAAGAAAAATTCATTTTTTTTTGTCATATAATTCAATTATCATATACTTGAGTCTAGGTTCATTGTTTATGTTTATTCCATTAGCTTTTCCTTTTTAATGAAGCCATAAATGCATGAAGTTGGTGGTAATGTATCCCCCTAAATTTTTGGACTAGTCTTTACTCAACAAAATCCCATATACTGCAATTCCCCTACCACTTTAATTTTATCAATTTGCACAACCTTACTATTTTACTTAATAGGAGTTATACCTAGCTTTTGGCATATGGAGTATGGCATTACATAGAGGTTTGTGAATCCACAAGGAAGTTGTCTAGGATAATTCCAAAAAAACTAATGCTTAGTAGGAAAGGGGTTCCATCAATCTTCCCTCAATGCATCAATGCATTTGCATCTCTAATTGTAACAACTTTGGCTTCATTAACCAATAGTTTAGTTTGGTCTAAATGTCTCAGCAATGCCCCTCTTTCATCTTGGGTAATTTACAACTTCCATTAGGAACATGGTGGTACTAGTGTTTTCCATTTCTCTCATTACATCATAGGTTTTCTTAGATAACCAGTTGATCTTATCCTATTCATTTTTAATTTGTGAACTATGAGGTTCTTAAGGGAGAGTTAGGTTGTGTAATGGTGAAAATTAGGGTTTCACCATAAAATATAATGAAACCATTCATTTTGCTTAAAAGACCATTACATAGAAACAGGGAGAGACCTAATAGATCTAGGTTTAATCCCTCTAAGGAAAAGGATTTGAAATCTTGATTAGGTCCCACCTATGTTAGGGTTTTATTCTCTCTTTCTAAATTGAATAGTGAAAATGTTGATATTAGGGTAAATGGGTGAATATTGAAGAGGTCAGGCATAAACAGTGTGCTATATTCATCATATGGAGACACCAATTGAGATCTAAATAGAAGAAGATGATTTGGATTTGTTCCCAGAAGTTCAACTTGATTTTTTGGGACTGTTGTGGTGGTCACCCTAGTCCTCCAAATTTCTCGTTGTTGAAAGGTGCATCTATCTATCTCTACAAATCCTATTGGTGCTCCCAAATGTAGTTTTGTACCTATTCTTGCACACAATGAAAAGGGGAAATTGTCAGGAATAGGGGTTATCCTATGTCAAACCCACATTTAGGAATTAACCTTAAATGAAATAATACAAATATTGAAATAAATGTAAAATATATATACCTTAAAATAGAAATTATTGATGATGATGCTTTGTTCTTTGAATGTAATCACATATGTTGTATACAATGGCATGAACATGACAAAATCCTAATCACACACACATGCTTGCATAGAAATGATGTAATTTTTCTCCAAAATGGTTGAATGATGAATATGCAGCCCTGAAGATATTTGAAAATACTTGATAATGAATACTTCATGGATGCAAGAGTGATAGGTTGCTTGTAGATGGAGAGATAGAATCAATAGATGAAATTAAGTTGATAAAATATCTTTATATAGGGGTATCTAGGTAAACTACCAATTAGGTCGGCCTCCAATAGTCATGTGGAGCCACAGAGATCAATTCCCATTGAGGAAATACAACACCTAGCCCAATTCAAATTTGGGTACAATTGAGAGGGACCATGGCATCAGGCTCCATAGTCCTTCTACATAAGGGACCAAGAGAAGGCTTAGGAGGGAGGGGTACCTCACCAAGATACTCATCAAGATACTTTCATGGCCTCAGAGCTAGATAATAGGCACAAAATGGACCTAGAAAGGTGATGACGAGAAGACACACATGGTAGGGGTACAAACATGAGGTGTAAAGTGGCCTAATGATAATTTACGATGCTAAAAGTTATTATCAAAATTGGGATGAAGTGTTAGTAGACCATACTTAAGTGGAATAGAAATTGTAAATGACCCCTTGTTGTTACTCTTCAACTTATAAGTCTTCCTTGTATTTTGAAAGGCTTGAGCATCATATGTCTCATTTTCTGGTCCATTATCCTCCTAATTGTGAAAGAAACAGGCATCCACTAACATGATAGAGTAAATAGTGTATGAGTTGTTGGTTGAACTCTACCTGATGGACTGTGCATCTTCTTGAGAAAATATTATGATTTTCTCCATATGGACACAATTTAATTTCTAGTGCGAGAGCACCTAGGACTTAGGCTTATAGTATTTTCTCAATTTTAGCTTTTACTGACCTAAGAAAAGTCAGGTACTTAATAAGGACTCCAGGAGGGTCCAAGAGTGAGTGTGATGAGTCAAATGTAGGCCTAGTTGAGTTAGTTTCTTCTTAGGTTTGTATTTTTTTTCATAAGTAGTGGTTTGAGTAGGAACTTGACCTTCTTTATCGTCAAAAGTGGTAGAAATTGGTATGAAAATGAGTGAGGTTTAGAATAGTCTTAGGAAAGCTTAAAAAGTCACGAGTAAAGACTTAGAATAGGTTTCATAGGTTGGAAAAGTAAAAAGTGCAAAATTGTAAAAGTTGTCATGACAACTTTTGTCTTGAAATGCTTAGCGATGGAGTTAGGGATAGAAAAATGACCTAGAATGCCTCCAAACATGGGGAAGACTATAATAACCTCCTCTTTCATGGTTACCAAGCTTGGAGTTTTGTTTTTGTATGATCAACAATTTGAAACTACTCATTTTCGGATTGCATGTCACTATTTTGGCTTATTTTGCTCATAATGTGAATACAAATGGATTTAATCCATTGATAAAGTAATGGACTGAGTTTCTTTGGTGTGTTTCAGATTCAATTAGTTCATTTCAAGCTTTGTAATTAGTGTGTGTTAGTGTTTTCATAGTTTTGTTTGCAAACAAATAGTTTTGGCTTGTATATAGCAATTTTGTGTAAAATGGTTGCCCCATGAAATCCCTTTGTGCTACCATAACGGCCTATTGGGAAATGGAAGTAAACCACTTTCATAGTGTTCATATGTAGGGAAAAGTTATGGAGATAAAGCTTGATATGACTGTCACCTTGTTCTAGGTGAGTCCAGGAGCAACCCGGCTAGAGAAGACAGGGTGAAATTGGAGTGTAAAGTGTAGGGGTGAATACAAAAACACAACCAAACCTTTTGGAGGGCTCCATGAAGTTCATACATAGTTTCCATTGCAAGGAGAATCCTTGAAAAACCCTTTTTCTTCCCTTTTTGCAAACTTGACCTATCACTGCCAATTTAGAGGCCTAAAACCCCTTCAAAACCCTCATTTTTGGGTTAGGGCATTGTACGGTGGGTTGAGAAACCAAAACCACTAAAATAACTTGGGGATAGGTGTAAGATTGAATAAAATCAAACCTTTTTGTAGGGTCTTTTGGACCATTTTCCTCTAAGCCCTAGAAAACTAGATTTTGGAGGCCTAATAAGGGCTCATTCCTTGTAGCCCTTTTCTAGGCAAAATGGTGAAATCGGTAAGAAAGATAATGGATGCAAACCTCAAATGGACCCAAATGGTATTCAAATCATGTTATAAGCCACCTCCACACCTTTGCAACAACTCACAACAATAGGAGGTAAAATTGACAAATTGAAGTCAAGACATCAATGATGAGCACATGGGATACACCTTGAAATGGTAGGGTTCCTAGTGAAGAACTTGATGCAAACACCTTGAGATTGACAAAAAGAAAGCCCTACAAGAAATTGAGAAAGACTTGGAGGTATTAGATAATAACTAGATCTGGAGAGTTGGTGGAATTGAGCAACACCAACTAGGTGAAGTGTAAGCAAGCTAGGTGAACCCCATCAAATTGGTATCAAAGCCTATAAGATTTGGGCTAGGTGAGTAGATGTCCTCAGTGGAATCTATAGGAGACAATAGAATGGTGACTAACATAGAGTTGGAAAAGAAAGTGGATGATCAGAAGGAAGAGAATAGACTCTTGAATGAAAGGCTGATAGAATTGGAAAGCAAGCTTGGTGTAGTTGAAACCAAGGTAGATGAAGTATTGGTAAAGGTTGAAGGAGAAAAGGGGAAAGGTAAAGAAGTGTTAGAGATGGAAAAATTATTTGAACTTGATCGTATTTTAGAACAAGAACCTTTCCTAAAGGCATTGAAAGCCTTGAGTGGTAACTCACTTGAAGGATTACCATTGTTTACTAGTAAGATGGAAGCAGAAGTGGTCCTAAAATGGATAGAAGGCATGGAGAACCATTTTGAATGTGAAGGCATAACTGAAGCCCAAAGAGTTAAAGTGGCCAAGTCTAGGATGAGAGGAGCTACTCTCACATGGTGGAAATTTGTGCAAGATGAGAGGAAGAAAATGGGCAAAGCACCCATCTCTTCTTGGAAAGTGATGTTAGTCAAAATCAAATAAGTCTATCTCCCTGATGACTATGAAGTGCAAATTCATAGGAAAAGGCAAAACTTAAGACAAAAATACCTTGATGTTAGAAGTTATACGAAGGAGTTCCATAAACTTAGCCTTAGATCTCATGCAGTGGAAGAAGAGAGCCTCAAACTTACTAGGTACCTAAATGGTCTATAGTGGAACATCCAAGAAGAAATCAGTCTAATGAGCCCAAAGACATTTCATCAAACCTATCAAATTGCCCTTAAGGTGGAAGAAAAACTAAAAATAAGACATGATTCAAGAAACAGTAGGGGTGGAGGTAGAGGAAAAGACAATAGAGGTCATAGGGGAGGCTCTAGAGGAAGAAGTTTTGAACAAAGAACACAAGGTGAATCTAAAATCACTGAGCAGCAAGAAAGTGGCACTAGTAAAGGAGGATTCAATAGAGGAAGGGGGTCAAATAGTGGTTTTAGAGGAAGATCTAGTGGACAAGGTAGAGGCTCCTCATATTTTGCAACAATGAAGTGTTACCATTGCAACCAACTTGGTCATCCAGCATACAAGTGTCCAGAGAAGGGATCATCATCACAAGGTGGTGAAAGGAGAGTGAACTATCTTCAAGAAGAGACTTCAAGTAGCAAGACCTCAGAGGTTGCCTTAGAATCAGAGGTAGATGACAACTTGATGATAAGGAGAACTTTTATAAAAGAACTGGTTAGAGAAGAGCCTAGTCAAAGAAGGTCCTTATTTAGGATCAAATGCAAGATAATGGACAAAGTTTGCAAAGTGATCATTGATTCAGGGTCAACAGACAACATTTTGTCAGAAGAGACAGTGAGTAAGCTCAAATTGCAAAGGATACCTCACAAAAACCCTTATAGAGTCACTTGGTTGAACAAAGGCCAACATTTCCTAGTCAATGAGCAAGCATGGGTGGATTTTACCATTGGGAGGTATAAGGACAAGGTGTTATGTGATGTCCTACCCATCGATGCATGCCATCTTCTATTGAGAAGACCATGACAATTTGATAGACAAGCTATTGATGATGGAGCCAAGAATGTATACTCATTCAAGAAATATGGAGTCACATTCAAGACTCTATCTATCCTTGAGGAAGGAGAAAAGAGGGTAGCAGGTCCTAATGTTCTTTTGGTGAGTGAAAAATAGTTCTTAAAGACACTTGAGGAAGGTGAAGGTATGGGGTTTGCATTATTAATGAAGCCTAAAGAGGAAGACAAGAAAGAGCAGCCAGATTTGCCAATAAAGGTTCAAGACCTATTGAAGAAGTTCAAAGGCATAGTGAGTGATGGATAGCCAGCCACCTTACCTCCTAAAAGAAACATAAGCCATCAAATAGACTTCATTCCCAGAGCATCCTTACCTAACAAGGCAGCTTATAAAATGACTCCCCAACAAAATGTTGAGATTGCCAAGAAAATCGAAGAGCTTTTAGACCAAGGCCTAATTAGTAAAAGCATTATCCCTTATGTTGTACCTACCATGTTATCCCCAAAGAAAGGTTGTACTTGGAGATTGTGTACAGATTCTAGAGATATAAATAGGATCACCATCAAATATAGGTTTCCAAATTCTAGAATAGAAGACCTAATGGATTGTTTAGGGGAAGCCAAGTACTTTACCAAGATTGACCTTAATAGTGGATACCACCAAATTAGGATTGAGGGTGATGAGTGGAAAACTTCATTTAAGACTACAAAGGGTCTTTATGAATGGCTTGTAATGCCATTTGGCTTATCCAATGCTCCAAGAACCTTCATGAGACTCATGAATGAGGTGATGAAGGACTTCATAGATAAATTTGTGGTGGTATATCTAGATGATATTCTCATTTTTCAGTAAGGATAGGGCAGATCATATTAATCATTTGCAAAATGTGCTACAAAGATTGTATGATGAAAAGATAACCATGAACTTGGACAAGTGTGAATTTGTTAAGCAGGAGTTGGTTTACCTTGGGTTTGTTTTGTTTCAAGGAAACCTCAAGATGGATCCCAACAAGGTTGAAGACATAATAAATTGGCCTACTCTGAAGTCAACAATAGAGGTGAGAAGATTCCATGGACTAGCTCAGTACTACAAGAAGTTCATTAGGAAATTCAGTGCTATATTTACACAAATGTTAGACACCATTAGAGGTGGAATGAAAGAAAAGTTTCAGTGGAATGAACAAGCAAATAGAGGTTTTGAAACCATGAAGGAGAAGATAGCTACTCAATCGATGTTAGTATTGCCTAGTTTTGACAAACTTTTCACAGTGGAATGTGATGCAAGCAATGTTGTAGTAGGTGTTGTCCTAAGCCAAGAAGAAAGACTAGTAGCTTTCCATAGTGAGAAACTAAGTGATACAAAGAGGAAATACTCCTCTTATGATTTGGAGTTATATGCTTTAGTGCAGGCTTTGAGGAAGTGGAGGCACTATCTCCTTCCTAAGGAATTTGCAGTCTATATGGACAACGAAGCATTGAGCTTTCTAAACTCACAAGACAAAATTATTCATAAAGACATGAAATGGGTGGAGTACATGCACGCCTACACATTCACAATCATGCACAAGAAAAGACAGTTAAACTAGGTTGTTGATGGATTGAGCCGAAGACTTTTGACAGTCCAAGAAATCCAATTAAGAAGCATAGGTGTTGACAGTTTTAGAGACCTATACCTAGAGGATGAAGACTTCTCAAATTCCTACAAGGTGTGTAAAGAGTATCAAAATCATTTCCATAGTGAGCATTTTGATTTTACTTTGCAAGATGGACTATTGTGTAGATGTGGACAGCTTTGTGTGCCTAGAGGCTCAATGAGAGAAAATCTCATACAAGATAAGCATAATGGTAGCCTTAGTGGTCCTTTTGGAGTCAATAAGACTTAAGAGTTGGTTCAAAGGTATTAATATTTACCTAAGATGAATCAAGATGTGAAAAAGTATGTGGAGACTTGTATAGTTTGCCAAAAGGCCAAGGGTATTTCTTCAAATGTTGAATTGTACCAACCTCTTCCAATACCAAATAGAACTTGGGAGTGCATTAGTATCAACTTTGTAGTAGGTTTACCAAGGAAAAAGCAAGGATTTGACAACATTTATGTCATTGTGGACAGATTTAGTAAGATGGCCCACTTTCTACCTTGCAAGACTACTCATGATGCATGCCAGATAGCTCATTTGTTCTTCAATGAAGTGATAAGGATACATGGTTTACCCATGAGCATTGTTTCAAATAGGGACTCAAAGTTCATGAGTCATTTTTGTAAGAGACTTTGGAAAAATCTTGGCACCAACCTATCTTTTGGATCAGCCTACCATCCTCAAACAGATGGGGAGACTAAAGTGGTTAATAGGAGTTTGGGGAACTTATTGAGGTTCCTTACCAAAGAGTATGGACAAACATGGGATCAAGTGCTTTCACAAGCTGAATATGCATACAATGACACAATAAATAGGACCACCGACAAGAGCCCTTTTGAAGTAGCCTATGGTGTTCACCCAAGGGGTATAATAGAGCTAAGAGACTTAGGTAATGCAACAGCAAGAAGTTGATATGTAGAAGACTTTGCTCAGTCAATGAAGGAGGTCCATGAATCAGTTAAGCGAGCATTAATGGATAACACAAGCAAAATCAAGCAAAAAGTTGATGAAAGAAGGAAAAACCTACAATTCCAAGGAGGAGATCTTGTCATGGTGCACCTAATCAAAGAAAGGCTACAACAAGGAGTGCCTAACAAGTTGCAAATGAGAAGGTTGGGTCCATGTGCCATTCTAGCCAAGTATGGAGAAAATGCATACAAGGTGGACCTACCTAGTGACATAGGATTGTCACTAGTTTTCAACATAGCAGACTTAGTTGCCTACAAAGGACCAATTCAAGGTTCAAATTGCAGTCACTCAGAGGTATCAGATGATGTAAATAACCTTCCATTAGCAACAAAACCAAATCCAAAGGCTAAGAAGGTATTGAGTTCAAGGATTGCCAAGAAGAGAAGGCATCAAATCTTTTGAGAGCACCTAATAAAATGACAGGGTATGGATTATTTTGAAGCTACATGGGTGCTTGACATAGAGTTTAAGAAGTTAGGGATTGATCAGAATCTGATCCCCAAGGAGGTAACTTAGTTTTCTTTTGTTTGGGAGAATGGTGTAGGAGCACCTAGGACTTAGGCTTATAGTATTTTCTCAATTTTTTCTTGTACTGACCTTAGCCAAGTCAGTTACTTAATAAGGACTCCAGGACGGTCCAAGAGTGAGTGTGATGAGTCAAATGTAGGCCTAGTTGAGTTAGTTTCTTCTTAGGTTTGTATTTTTGAGCATAAGTAGTTGTTTGAGTAGGAAATTGACCTTCTTGATGGTCAAAAGTGGTAAAAATTGGTATGAACATGAGTGAGGTTTAGAATAGTCTTAGGAAAGCTTAAAAAGCCATTAGTAAAGACTTATAATAGGTTTCATAGGTTGGAAAAGTAAAAAGTTAAAAATTGTCCTGATATGTTTAGGGATAACATATCCTAATATGTTTAGCGATGGAGTTAGGGATAACAAAATGCCCTATAATGCCTCCACACATGGGGAGACTATAATAACCTCCTCTTTCACAATTACCAAGGTTGGAGTTTTATTTTTGTATGATCAACAATTTGAAACTACTCATTTTCAGACTGTTTGTCACTATTTTGGCTTATTTTGCTCATAATATGAATACAAATGGATTTAATCCATTGATCCAGTAATGGATTGAGTTTCTTTGCTATGTTTTAGAGTCAATTATTACATTTCAAGATTTTTAATTAGTGTGTGTTATTTTTTTCATAGTTTTGTTTGCAACAACCAGTTTTGGCTTGTATATAGCAATTTTGTGTAAAATGGTTGCCCCATGAAATACCTTTGTGCTATCATCATGGCCTATTGGGACATGGAAGGAAACCAATTTTATAGTGTGCATATGTAGGGACAAGTTTTGGAGATGAAGATTGATATGACTATCACCTTGTTCTAGGCGAGTCTAGGAGCAACTCGACTAGAGAAGACAAGGTGAAATTGGAGTGTAAAGTGCACGGGTGAATACAAAGCCACAACCAAACCTTTTAGAGGGGTCCATAAAGTTAATAAATATTTTATAGTACAAGGAGAAGCCTTGAAAAACCCTTTTTCTGCCTGTGTGGGGGAAAAAGTGACACTAAGCAAACATGGCCTAATCTCACTTTCAATCACACATTTGTGGAATATGAAAGAGCCTAGAGGTATCACACAATTGGCTACTTCTTTTTGTGGAAGAGAGAGCCATGGGCTACCTATTAGGATTTCTATTCCTTTGTTGTAATTGAAAGATAAAATGATGCAAGTTCAATCCCAAACCCCAAAGTGCAAGTATAAACTAATAACAAGATTGCAGAATTGAACTTAAATAATGGAAAGCTGTAAACACAAGGACAAGATAAGAATGCAAATGCATACCCGGAGTTAAAATCTGACTGAAAATGTTTAGGACAGGGGCGCGGGCGCCAATGTCCTAATTCTGCCCCTGAAACTGCTCCGAAAACTGTTGTTTTGCACTTTGGAAAAAGCTGTCAAAAATGCTGAAAATGCTGTCTGTCAGGAGGACCAGGGCACCCAGCGCCCCTGTCCCAGGGACCAGGGCACCCAGCGCCCCTGTCCTGGCAAGACCAGGGTGCTCCACGCCTCTGTCCTGGTCTTTTGCTCTGAAACTTGGTGTGTTGTTTGGTCTCCATCTGCTTCTTCTGGATCTGTAACTTGCGGCATCGTCCGAGTCTCGAAACCTGCACTTATATCTAAAAAGGTGTTGTGGGTGGCTATATAGGGTTTTACCTTAGTCAAACCCCCGCTTTGGTGATTTCCACCTCCACGAATAGCCAATTTGTATTGTAAAAGTAATGTGTGTGCAGACCTAGTGTGTGTGCAAGGTCCTTAAATGCAAGAAAGCAAACTAGAGCAACCTAGAAAGTAAACCCTAATTGCTTGTAAATGATAATGTAAATGCTCTAAATCAATATGCAAAGTAATCTAAAGCATGAATAAAGGATATATTGAAGCTTATGCAAAGACATGAAAACAACATGAAATCATACCCAACCCTCAAGGGAGGAGTACAAGCCAATCTTTAGTCGGTAATCTCCTATTGCTCTTCAATGTCTTCCAAGCCCTAAGTGGATGAATGAAATTGATGAATGCTTGATGGATGAATGTTGAATGTTGTTGAAGCCTTCAAAGATCTTCTCTTTCGCTGCATAGAAGGTCCTTTAAAGCCAAAAATCCCCCCCTTTCAAATGAAGAAAGAGAGCTCTTATGTATGAAACCCTAGGTCTTAATTTCAACTTTAGGCCGACTTAGAGATTGAATCTCCTGCCAATTTCTTGGGGTTAAGCTTTATTTTATGATTGGATCACGCTCCTAAAATTTCAGGAAAAATGTCCGGGACCATGTTGCACTCCGGGCGCCATGGTCCCCACAACTTTTCACCAAATTTTTAGGACTGTCGGATATGATGATTTTAGAGAGAATCCCAAAGTTACAAGTGATTTCGAGATGTTTTGACCCCCGAAATCAAGCCCCCAAGTTCAAAATAGGACCTAATTAGGGTTTTTGATTAAATGATGTATTGGAGGAATAAAATGAAAAGGGCACACTTTAATGAAAGGGCCCAACTTTATGATGTAGGAAATGATAAAATAGGACCTTAGACCTAATTAATTTAATTAATTAAGTGCTAAAGGGGAAATGCAATGCAAAATACAAAATGCGCCGAGGCGGGTGCTAAACTAGGTGTGAAATTGTACCACCCTAGCAAGTGCGTACAATTTACGACACTACATTTAGCCCCCACTTTAGCGGTCATATGAACACTATGTGCATATGCAAGCTAAAGTACAGAAAAGTAAACATTATTTGAAAAAGGATATATCCATAAGTCTATCGAATGAAGCCCCCAGCAGTATCTGCAGTACACAGTTAGGAACCGCACCCTACAAAACACACGTTAGATCACAAAATCACCTAATGCTTACTAAGGAAGGTGATGAAAATTTGAGGGTAGCTATATGCCCCCCCCTGTTTCGGCTTGCTAATTTTAGTGAGTTGAAACAGGGTATCATGTTTACCACTTCGAATTGTTAAAGAATATTGATGACAAATGCTCACAAGAAGATTTGATATGAGATCAAAAACTAATGGAGAATCATTTGGTAAGAAAGAGGACTAAATCTCAATTCCAACACAACAAAGAGTGTGAGGGTTTGAGAGTTCTCTAACACAAGATGAAGGATGTAAATGGAAACAAAATGCAAAGAGAAGAAAAGAAAGGAAAAAAGCATGAATACACCCATTGGTGATCCATGAGGAGAATAGTGAGAGAGAAAACATGGACTTCTCGCCCCTAGATCTTGTCTAGGTGATCCATGGGAAAAAGGACATGGAAAACTAGCCCCCAGAGTCTGTCTAGGTGATCCATGTAAGGGAGGAGAGTGAGAAAGTCTAGCCTTATGCCGCTAGTTCCACTCAACCTCGTGCATGTGTGTGTAAGGGAGGTTAGAAGCACCTCATAGGAGTCTATGCCTGAGTATGCTACAACCTGCATATGTATAGTACAAAAATGTGACATCTCGCTCTAAGATTCTGTGCTCTGGTTCCGAGAATAATCAGCTTGCATAAAAGAAAAATGGAGACATCTTGCTCTAAGAGTCTGTGCTCTGGTTCCAAGAATAACCCATTGCTCAAAAAGTGTAATGTTTATGTCATAAGAAAAGTAGAACAAGGATACCTACCTTCATCACAAAAGAAGATACCCCAAAAAATGCAACAATGTCATAGATCCAAGCAAGGGAGTTTTTGTACTCTTTAAGTGAGGATAAGATAGTTGAAAAGGGATATCTTGTAGTATGTGTAAAGGAGATCCTTAGAGGAGAAGAGATCTTTGTACAAAAGCCACCTATCCCCGAGAGGAATTGTCTTAGACAAATATAACATCTTCTAGAATAAGACGAAGAAGAGAATAAGAATGCAATACTTCCTTCTTTTGCGAGGTGAAAGTGATTCTTAATGAAGGATGATGCTCCTTTTAACCCAATTGGGAGAGTGAATTCATTATGGATGTATTTTACCAAGTGAAAAAGAGGTTGTAGTCAAGGACTTACACCTCTTGTAAGAGAGAATACTTGAACAAACAACAACCAATGCATACAAGGAATAACATCAAGTAATAAAGTTCACACCATCCACGAAATAGGAAAAAGTGGATCCTTAGATAAAAATAAGAAAAGATCATTGCCTCCCAAGGATAAGGACAATGAGAAGGACTTACACAATCTTCTAGGGAGAGATTTGGACATAAGCAAAAGAAGAGATGTATGAAATCACTCTTGTCCCCATAGGAACAAGAGATAACATAGAAAAAAAATTAGGCTATTATGTTGCTTCAAAAATATGATTGCACTTGAAATTGTACCATCATGAATGACAATGAGCCCCTAGTAAATGAGCTACCAATGTCACATAATGATGAGCAACATAATAGCCATTAATGTTATTTAAGGACATGATAGATTGAATGAGGTATTTGAATATGACATGCTAAAGGCTCAACTATAAGTGAGATCAGAAACATGTATAAAATGATAAAAATTGAAGAAGAAAAGTCACATGAAATCTTAGAAGAGAGATGACTGTAATTTATTAGAGCCTTATCCCTAGAGGAAAGGAATTTATGATGAATAGGAGATAAAGATTCATAAGTGGATTTAGAAATTTGAGGGGAGTCATAAAGAGATTTGTTCATCGCCAAGATTTCCTTATGAGGGGAATGAGAGTTGATAGAAGTAGAAGATGATTTAGTTGAAGTGAGATCATCATCACTACTAAATATAGCATTCACATTAAGAGATGGTCTTTTAGATGCTTTAGTGTGTTTGCAGGGATTATAGCCAAGTCCAAAGGCATAATTGTGAAAATTAGTCTCCAAAGGAACTTTTATCCCTTGTTCATGAGCACCACAACCATTTCCATGATACCCATGCTTAGCAAAAATGCGAAAACCACGACCATAACGATCAGCCATTTCAGGAAGAGAGGGTGGTTTTTCATAAGACAAAGAATCAAACTCTTCATAATTAGAGGTGTGAGGAGAAGAAGTTTGAGAGGCGGCCACAAAATTATTACTCATAGGTTCAGGTAAGACTGATTGATCTCTAGTTTCTTCCTTCTTTTTAACTTTAAGCACTCTAGGAGGAACCCTATACTCACCTACAAAGGTGGGATTAAAGTCAAGAGATCCCCAATCGTCTTCTACGAGAACCTTCTCAGGATCAAAAGCCTTTTCATGTGTAGATTCAAGTCGAGAAGAATCTTCTTCAGGAGCTCCAGACTCATCCAAAGAATTTTGATTATCATAGGGTAATGATTTGTTCATAGGTATCTTGTTTAAAGAGTCATCATTAGAAGAGGAAGATTTAGAAGAACTCCCTTTGGAAGTAGATGTTTGCAAACAAGCCTGAAGATTAGTATCACCTATCAAGGTATATGTCTTATTGTTATAAATAAATTTAACTTGTCTATGCAATGTAGAGGGGACAGCTTGCATACTGTGAATCCAAGGTCTCCCTAATAACAAGTTGTATGTTAGATTCCCCGACATAACATGGATAGGAGTAGGCAAAGTAACAGGTCCCACTATGATTGGTAAGGTGATAATACCTAATGAAGACTTAGCCACATTATCAAAGCCTCGAATAGGACGAGAGTCTAGTTCAATTAAGGATGTATCCACATTCATCTTATGCAAAATATTAATGCTACACACATTAAGACCAGAGCCATTATCTACTAGTGTTCGCCTTATAGCAGTGTCTTTCATGATAACCACAATCATCAAGGGATCATAATGATGTTGGATTTCACTAGTAGGCAACTCATCTTGGGTAAACACAATTTGAGCTTTAGGACTCATCACAGAGTTAACCAAAGATTCTCTATTACTAGTTGTATTCGGTGGAGGAACATTCAAATCTTTCAAGGCATCTTGTAACATTCCATGATGAACAGAAGAAGTTTGGATCAAATCCCAAAGGGATATCTTAGCAGGGGTAGCTTTAAGTTGTTCTATGAGATCATAGTCCTTACTAAGCATTTATGAAATACGAGGAGCTTGAGGAAGAATAGGTTGGGAAGGAGGAAGCGAAGTGGGGATAACTGGAGGAGGATTAGGTTGCGTATTGTTTCTTATGTTATAGGTATGGGCAACCGCATGATAACTCTCTCTAGTCAGTTGCTTAGCATACTCATAAGGGCTCTTAGTAGAATAACCTCCTTGCACAGTAATAATAGGTTTCTTAGGCATGCAAAAAGAATCATTAGCATAACCACCTTGAACCACTAAGATAGGCTTATTTAAAGGTTGAGAATTTTGAGAAGGATAAGCACCTTGGACAGTGAAGAGAGGTTTGTTAGGTGTCTCATTCACATGTATCAAATTGATTGAGGATGGTTTATAGGAATGAACAAAAGTGTTGGAAGAATTATTGATAGTCTTCTCTTGCATGAAAATCTTATCACAGATCAAATCAATTTTAGGAGAGAGACAAGGGATAGGCATTGATGTTCTAGTAGGAAGAGTAATACTAGGAAAGGTCATATCATCCTTTATCATCCCAGGATCTACATGGGGAATAAACTCTCTAGGAGAAGGATCAACACTACTCTCTAAAGTCTCACTTTTGAGAGAGAGATCTTTGAAAGAGATGTTAACCATCTTGCTTTGAACTGGGGTTTCCTTATGAGTAGAACCAAGTTGAGGAAAGGGAGAATAATTGAGATTCAAGGAAGGTGAGGAATTATCAAGGGAGAGAGAATAATCTACACCTTCTTCTAATGGTTCATCCCAAATAGTGAAGTGGTTGAAAGGAATGTTTGAAGTATTGTCAATTTCGGGAGAGGAGATAACTTTGTTTATTAATTCCTCATCCTTAGGAGGAAGAGCATCAATAGATGTGTTAAACTCATCCTCTTTCCTCAAAATATGTTCAATATGATCTTTAGGGGAGAGAGAATTAAGGAAATTTCTTATTATTTCATCTTCTTTCTCTAAGGGATGCTTATGGGTAAGACAAACTTTAGGAGAAGGGTAAGCATTTATCATTAATTCATCATCTCTAGTGGGAATTTTGTTGGAAAAGGAAATGCCATCACTAGGAAATATAGGGATAATTTCATCTTCTTGCACAAAAGGATCCTCATGAAGGGAGTGTTTTTTAGGAGGAACATGAACATATTTCTCCAAAGATTCATGCTTAGGAAGGAGATCTTTGAAAGAAGTGTTCATAACCTCTTGTTGCACTAACATGCCCCCATTAGAAGTACCAACTTTAGGAGAAAATAATTCAATGCCCATCAATACCTTTTCACTTAGAGAGGCATCATGGAGGGAAGGTGAAGTAACGTTAAGAAAGGTGTTTATGATATCATTCTCTTCCTCTAGGATAGCTAAATAGAAAGGGCACATTTTAGGAGAATTGTCAAGATCACTCTTAAAGTCTACATCCTTGGAGCATGGGAGAGTCTCAAAGGGATTGGTAGCAATTATTTTAGGCACTAAAATGTTGTTATAGATGGGGGGAGGTTCCTTAGGAGAAGGAAAAATTGAAACAAGGGAAGCTAGCCCATTATCACATCTATGAGATGAATGCATCATGACAACAATTTTCCTCTTTCAAATGATAACACATGCAAAATAGAAGGAAATGTTTAATTTTAACCAATGCAAGCACTTAGAATGTAGATTTAGAAAATGAAATTTATGATTCAAATGAGTTCCTAAATCAGATTTGAAATTATTGATCCCAATTAAGCTATTCACAAGTTCAACTTTGAATTGAAAAATTAGGGTTTTAGCAAAAATTTCCTCTAAATTTTTTAATCTTGCAAGAAATTGAAACTTGTAAATACAAATTTGAATTTGAAATAGCATAAACACTCAAATTTGAAAACATAAATTAGAGAATATTGGAGTTCACGTCGGGTTCACCAAAATGTGTGGGGGAAAAAGTGACACTAAGCAAACATGGCCTAATCTCACTTTCAATCACACATTTGTGGAATACAAAAGAGCCTAGAGGTATCACACAATTGGCTACTTCTTTTTGTGGAAGAGAGAGCCACGGGCTACCTATTAGGATTTTTATTCCTTTGTTGTAATTGAAAGATAAAATGATGCAAGTTCAATCCCAAACCCCAAAGTGCAAGTATAAACTAATAACAAGATTGCAGAATTGAACTTAAATAATGGAAAGCTGTAAACACAAGGACAAGAAAAGAATGCAAATGCGTACTCGGAGTTAAAATCTGACTAAAAATGTTCGGGATGGGGGCGCGGGCGCCAATGTCCTGATTCTGCCCCTGAAACTGCTCCGGAAACTGCTGTTTTGCACTTTGGAAAAAGCTGTCAAAAATGCTAAAAATGCTGTCTGTCAGGACGACCAGGGTGCCCAGCGCCCCTGTCCCAGGGACCAGGGCGCCCAGCGCCCCTGTCCTGGCAGGACCAGGGCGCTCCACACCCTTGTCCTGGTCTTTTGCTCTGAAACTTGGTGTGTTGTTTGGTCTCCGTCTGCTTCTTCCGGATCTGAACTTGCGGCGTCGTCCGAGTCCCGAAACCTGCACTTATATCTGAAAAGGTGTTGTGGGCGGCTATATAGGTTTTTGCCTTAGTCAAACCCCTGCTTTGGTGATTTCCACCTCCACGAATAGCCAAGTTGTATTGTAAAAGTAATGTGTGTGCAGACCTAGTGTGTGTGCAAGGTCCTTAAATGCAAGAAAGCAAACTAGAGCAACCTAGAAAGTAAACCCTAATTGCTTGTAAATGATAATGTAAATGCTCTAAATCAAGATGCAAAGTAATCTAAAGCATGAATAAAGGATATATTGAAGCTTATGCAAAGACATGAAAACAACATGAAATCATACCCAACCCTCAAGGGAGGAGTACAAGCCAATCTTCAGTCGGTAATCTCCTATTGCTCTTCAATGTCTTCCAAGCCCTAAGTGGATGAATGAAATTGATGAATGCTTGATGGATGAATGTTGAATGTTGTTGAAGCCTTCAAAGATCTGCTCTTTCGCTGCATAGAAGGTCCTTCAAAGCCAAAAATCCCCCCCTTTCAAATGAAGAAAGAGAGCTCTTATGTATGAAACCCTAGGTCTTAATTTCAACTTTAGGCCGACTTAGAGATTGAATCTCCCACCAATTTCTTGGGGTTAAGCTTTATTTTATGATTGGATCGCGCTCCTAAAATTTTGGGAAAAATGTCCGGGACCATGTTGCACTCCGGGCGCCATGGTCCCCACAACTTTTCACCAAATTTTCAGGACTGTCGGATATGATGATTTTAGAGAGAATCCCGAAGTTACAGGTGATTTCGAGATGTTTTGACCCCCGAAATCAAGCCCCCAAGTTCAAAATAGGACCTAATTAGGGTTTTTGATTAAATGATGTATTGGAGGAATAAAATGAAAAGGGCACACTCTAATGAAAGGGCCCAACTTTATGATGTAGGAAATGATAAAATAGGACCTTAGACCTAATTAATTTAATTAATTAAGTGCTAAAGGGGAAATGCAATGCAAAATACAAAATGCGCCAAGGCGGGTGCTAAAATAGGTGTGAAATTGTACCACCCTAGCAAGTGCGTACAATTTACAACGCTACATTATAGTACAAGGAGAAGCCTTGAAAAACCCTTTTTCTGCCCCTTTTGCAAACTTGACCTATCACTGGCAGTTTAGAGGCCTAAAAACCCTTCAAAACCCTCATTTTTGGGTTAGGGCATTGTACAGTGGGTTGAGAAACCAAAACCACTAAAATCACTTGGGGATAGGTGTAAGATTGAATAAAATCAAACCTTGTTGCAGGGATTTTTGGACCGTTTTCCTCTAAGCCCTAGAAAACCGGATTTTGGAGGCCTAATAGGGGCTCATTCCTTGTAGCCCTTTTCTAGGCAAAATGGTGAAATCGGTAAGAAAGCTAATGGATGAAAACCTCAAATGGACCCAAATGGTATTCAAATCATGTTAGAATCCACCTCCACACCTCTACAACAACTCACAACTATAGGAGGTAAAATTGACAAATTGAAGTCAAGACAACAATGATGAGCACATGGGAAACACCTTGAAATGGTAGGGTTCCTAGTTAAACACTTGATGCAAACACCTTGAGATTGAAAAAAAGGAAGCCCTAGAAGAAATTGAGAAGGACTTGGAGGCCTTAGAGCATAAATAGACCTGGAGAGTTGGTGGAATTGAGCAACACCAACTAGGTGAAGTGTAAGCAAGCTAGGTGAACCCCATCACTTTCAAATGGGAATATGTGTCATACAACTTGCACCAATTGAGAATGAGGTTAACACCTATCATATTCACTATTTGGGCCACTTTAGTCATTTCTTGTACATCCTAGTGGTTTTTGGTCATGCATCCATTATTTCAACTAGTATTCCACTAGTGATTGAATGGCCTTTGATTATACATTTGGTTCTTATTTTGATAGCCTCTTTGGGTTTGCAAATTATTTTATTGTCAATTTTTTAAAGGATTTTAAGGAGGGCTGATCCTGATTTATGTCAATTTAGAGGTCACTTGGGATATAATCTTGTTTAGTGCTTTTACCTCAGTTGTTAGGTGTGTTATTTGTTGAGTAGCGGGTGGAAGTGGAACCTAGTTTTCTATATCAGCATTGGAAGTTCTAGGTTATTGTCCCACCCTTATCAAATTTATAAACCTTTGATCTGTTGAGTGATTTTGTGCAATGGTAAAAGAGGGATGATGCCAAGAAATAGCTTGGGTTGGTGGAAATTGATTTATGGGTTGGATTCCATACAAAGGTATGGGGTTCATAGTTGGAGCTCCTATTGCAAGTGTTGGGTTGAATTTATTCATTTGATTATGTTGGCAAATGCACACTCCAATGAGAAATTGTAGGTGATTGAAGGTATTGTCATATTATTGTAAGGTTGCCATCAATGACAATACCTTCAATCACCTACCTCCAAGCCTAAAGATAACTGATAACTTTCCCCCACCTTCTTTAGATACTCCACCGGTACAAACTGTTGACACACCACTGGCAAAAGAGAGTATTGATACTCCACATGAAGACACTAACCCTGATTCTGAGGTGTTATATACAATGAACATTGACATAGAGGAAGTCAATATTGTGGTGGATAAGGAAACAATTGACAAAAGAGATGTGGCAACTGAGCCACCGACAAGAAATATTGCAGTTGAAAACATTGAAATTAGGGCAAAACAACAAACTAAAAAATCAAATGAACCCCTGGACACAAGAAAGGCAGATACCAAAGGTGTGCATACTGAAGCATCTACTGAGCCACTGGCAACTACTAAAACTAGAATACCTACTGACACACCGACAGTGAATAGTATAGAGGCAAATAAAGAAAATTTCATGCAACAATCAGAAAAACCGATAGTGGATACTGTAGATGTTAGGCTTCATTTTTCACATTTCAAGTTCTATCGACCCGCTTTTCCCGCATACAGATACCACTATAAAACCATCAAGAGAGAGCATAGACCAACAGGTAGAGCAACAGGCTCCTTCACAGACAGTGCCATCGGCCACATTTGACAAGCCCAAGCCTTTGGTAGTAGAAATGCAAACTCAAATTGATCCTCCAGAGAAAGAGGAAAGCAAATCTATCACTACCACCAGTGGATTACAAATTGTAAAAATAGTTGGATAGTCATCCAGAATATCCATGACTGAATTTAGGCCAACTAATGTAACAGAGGTGTTATTAGATTCTATAAAGAAAATAACAGAGTGAATGGATAGGCTTATAAGGCTATAGATGACACTTTACCAATTTTGAAGATGATAGCTCCAAAGTGTAACATAGAAAATAAAGATTCTTTGAGCCAATTAGAAACATTGTCTAAGTATATAACTGGCAACCTAATAACTCTTGATCAAATAAATGAAGACACCTTCAGAGAGAAAATGAATAAGGAGAAGGAAAAATTCTTTGAGGAAACTGTAAAGAAGAATAAGGAACACATGGATACCTTATTACCAGTACTTGGCAGGACAATTTTGGATTTCAAGAAACTATAGAGAGATGCATGTAAAACTAACCTTTTGATAGAAGACATAGATTCAGAGATCAACAAAGAACAAAAAGAAATCAACAATATTACTGACAATTTAATAGGATCATCAGATTCAGTATCCATAGTTGAAAAGGAAATTGTAGTTTTTGAGGAGAAAATTGAAAAACTGGAAAAAGATAAAGAAAGAATAAAATCTAAGGCAAAAGATTTGAAGTGCAAACTAGGTCCTAAACTAGATATCCTCATCTCTTTGAGAAAATATATTTCCTGAGGCTCTGGTTCTAGTACTTAAGACACTAGAAGAGAAAATGCACACACTCACCGATACAATTCAGAGAACAGAAGCAACAATAAAGGATAGTGAGAGGTTCAACAATAGTTTAAATTTTGCATTGGTGGACATCTATCAACTCCACTCAATTGACATTGAATGGAAACCTTTGTCATTGATGCCAAAGGGGGAGTAGTAGAGATGAGAAAAAGGAAATGACCGCAGAGATCATCTGCTCAGGGGGAGCACTCAATTTTGAAGCAAACATTTGTTTTGACAAGTTTTGGTAAGACATTTCTGGACAACACCTTTTGGATATACTTTTTTTGGCTTTTTCTCATGAGTGTTCCCATCAATGCCAAAGGGGGAGATTGTTGGCAAATGCACACTCCAATGAGAAATTGTAGGTGATTGAAGGTATTTTCATTGATGGCAACCTTACAATCATATGACACCAGCAGGCACCAGCACCGACAGACTCTACACCGGCATACGTTCACCGACACCGAAAAGATTGATTACCGACACCCTAGCCGACAGGATTTTATTTATTGCAAAATGTAATTAATTGTAATATCTTTTTAAAAGCCAACAAGGCATGTTGTAATAAGGCTCATATATAAGTATGAGATCTTGTTGAACATTTGGAATAGGATATGTGATGGATATTATGTGTGAATATTCAAGAAGATTGTAAAGTAAGGTTTATGATTATTGTAGAGCTTAAACCGGTACTGGATTTGGCATAGTAGATGCCCTTTTGTAGCAGTACATCATCTTGGATTTGTGTAATCCATTTTTGTAAGTCAATGTGACTTCTTTTGTAATTGAGCAGTGAGCTCTAGGCACTTGGCCTTCCTGTATGTGTAGGCCCCCATTTTGTAAGTAATATTCACTTATTGACCAGTGAGAGAATATTGTGGGTCACAAATCCCACTGAGGTTTTTCCCACACTGGGTTTCCTCGCTAGAAATATTAGGTTTTTGATTAAGTAAAAATAGGTTTTAAGGGACCCGAAACCCGATTACATTTAAAAGATATTCAAGAAGGAAACAAAACAAGACGACTGCAAAAGACTAGCAAAAAAACCAGCAACAGAGAAAAGGATAGCAAGAGGCTAGCAAGAAATTGACCCCAAGCCCAGCAATACAAGAAAATTAAAAGCTCTTCATAGTTTCCTTAGCATTCTGAACCAAGAGTATCATCGCCTTGGCCGCTTCCCTCAGGTCATTGTTTTCCTGTCCTATCTAACTCTCTTTCATTTTGGTGTCCTTCTCAGCAGTAGTCTGCCTAGTTCTGCGCCTACAGTTTTGGTGGGTAGAGCTGGAAGTTGGAGCATCTTCTATAATTACTAGGTTCTTCTCCTGATTTTTCTTTTCCAAATGATCAACCAGTGCATTCATATTTTGGGAAGAGACTTTAAGGACCTGGAGGCTGTGGTTCATAAGGCTTTTCAAAGCCTTCTCAATATGGGCAATCCGGGTGTTATATTATGTTATGGTGTGCATTCTATATTGTATTTATTGCCCTTATTTACTGCATTAATTTTGGTTTACCAGTACACTATTTTGGAATACTTTTCATTTAATAAGTTAAGAAAATCCACTAACCGGTTAGAGACTGATTCACCCCCCCCCTCTCAGTATCTTTGGTAATCCTAATAGATTATACATCCCTTGATGCATATCAGAAGTCATATTGTTCCCAATGCCTGTAGGATTGTGATTTGTATCATGATTTATCTTGATTTCTAAAGCATAGACCTTGCAAAACTTATCTATCTTTTTAGGAGTGTAGTTCTCTTCAGGAACAAAGTAGTCTATGGGTCTATAAATTTAAAGTATGCTTCAACAACCACATCCTTGGTTATGACATAACGTAGCCTCAATCTCTTGCATAACCTTTAAAAATTATTGTTGAACATTTTTCGAGGTTATTTTGGTTGTTATCTTAGAGATGCAAACTACTGATATAATGTTGCAGGGTATACATACACTCTAAATTGAGCTAGGAAATTTTTCTCTAAATCTTTCCACTAATTGAGTTGGTTGGGAGTGTGAGAAACAAATTTTATTCATTCTCCCCAAGGGAATATAGGAAGATCATACACACCACATCTTGATGTTTCACATGGGACCTAAGAACTATATCATTAAAGGATTAGATGTTTTCTTTAGTAGTCTTTGCCCCATAGAACTCATACTTAGTATAGAAATTCTCAAAGTTTCTTAGTAGGTCATGGATCCCTTAAAGGATTTATCCTAAGGGTGAATGGTCATGGACAAAGAAAGCCATCATGCGGTCTTGTGGTGGGTTTTGATTTACCAAAGATATAACAACAACTTGGGATGTCATTTGGGCAGAAAGTGTTAATTGTAAGGATTATGCTAAGGGTTGTTATTTTCCTTTGTTTCCCTTAGATCTATTAATGGGTCCTAACTCTAATAATTTTGCTGCATTTATATTAGAACCTTCTCAAATTTCCTAAGGGGTAATGAGCCTATATGCTTGAGCTTTTTGCCCTCCTTTTAGCACCAATTTTGTTGATGGGACTTTTAACACACTCAACACTGACTAAGTGTTCCCAGTCAATCTCTCCTAAAAGAAGTAGAAATATATATGTTTTGAACCTCCCAAGGTCTATTTAGTTGGTTCACAAGGGTGCAAGATAGATATGTGTTCATACAACTTATCAAACAAGGAATTATTTATAATTTTAAAATCTAAAGTATATATTCTCCAATCTATTCCTAAACTAACAGGGTGTAAATGAACTTCAAAAGAGAGGATAAGGCTACTAGAAAATAAATATCAATATTATATTAAATCAACATTATCAACAAAACCCAAAAAACATTATGCATTTAACTCATTTGACATGCCAAAATTACCAATTCTTACATAGAAATGCAATGAGAATACTTTTAAACAATTGAAATCACTATTCATTCACACATTCATTATTAACCTCAATCACCATGAAAGATGTGTAGACTGATTATAATAATGAAGATTTTTAATAAACTCAAGATTAATTTTAGATAAGGAAGATGTAAGAAAGACAACAATGCCAAGAAATTGTGAGAGACATTCAATGGAGCTACAAATTACGGACTTCATTTCTATTATTATTCAAAATAAACCAACAAAGAAATGGTGTTCAATTTACAACTTCACAAAATATCTCCTAGAAGTAACTAAAATTCTTGAAAAGTAAAATGTTGAATGCTACTATTAAACATGGACATCAAATCAATTTGTGGACCTCAAATCATCAATTCTCGGACCTAATTCTTGAACCTCCAAAATGAGTTATGAAATTAAATTTATAGGGAAATCTTCCCCTCAAAAGAAGGGATCAAAATCCTACAAAAACCCTAACAATCTACAAGGTGCAGCTAACATGCAAGTTGTTGGACTTTAACTAAAGAAAGACAATTTTACCACCCAAAAGGGAAGGAATATCCACAATGTATAGATGTCTTTCTTTAGGAGCTTCCACAACTCAAAGTTACAACTTGGAGTTCCTAGAATAGAAACTTCAAATTTGTAGTTGAACTAAGACATTGGATCCCACACCTAGGAAAGGAAATTTGAACTACTAGCAAAAGAGAAAGTTTATATTTTAAAACTTTAATTCACATGTAGAGTTTGTGGTGGTGCAATTTTTGTGTGTTGAATGCATGACAAGACTGAGAGGGGGTGAATTAGTCTAGAAATTTAAAACTAATTAATTATAAACATCACCAAATATCATAGCAACAACAAATCAATCATCAACACATGAACACCAAATTTATGTGGAAAACCCAAATAAGGAAGAACCATGGTGAGAATCTAAATCACAATATGAATATGAGTTATTAAAAAATTTTAGGCTCATTTCCAAGGAGAAACAACACCTAATAGGCTTGTAAGGCTAAGGCACAACCTTAGGGAAAGATACAAGGACTTGCACAATCGAGGCTCACTACTTCAAGGCAAGATACAAGCTACTATTGAAGAACTCACTAACAATCAACAATAGAGTAAATAGTAGAATTGAAATTGAGAAGGATCTCCTGAACATGAAATTGTCCTTGAACAACTAGATCAAGTGACCAATATCATGACAAACATCTTTGATAACCACCACTATCACAACACATTGTCTCATTGAATATATCACCTTCAAATCTCTACATTCTACACTCCCAAATCAGCTTGCACATCATTTGCATACTATTCTCATCAATTCACACACAATACGTATCTCCTTAAATATGAGATAGATCATTGAAAAACTAATTGAGGGTTGGCCAAAAATAGAATAAGTATTATTAGACAAAATAAGCCACTTGGATAAAAAATATTCAAAGCAGTCCACTCTAGGAGAAAGAGTAGACTAGAGCAGACCAAAACACATCACAATACATCTTTCCAAGATGAATAGAATGATCCACACATGCTAGTATATTCTCCAAGACGCTACCAAACATAACGTTTAGAAATAGAAATCAGCTAGCCAAAGAACATCTTCCAATAAAAAAATACCTCATTTGGATCTCCACACACCATGGTGAGACCCATAACAACTTCTTAAAACATCCTCCAATGCATAACCAAACCAAAATAATATGAAACAACCAAGATAACTCAATCAGACACACTAAAATAGGAAACAACTGAATGTCTCGAATATGTAACAACAAATCTCTTACAAAATAAAAAAAAAACTAGAGAAGCACACTAAGAATACGACACAAGCCATTAAAACACATCCACCAAACCACAACACAATTTGCAACATATCTGGAGGTCATGGAAGACTTTCTAGACTAGTCTGATAGACACTTACTGCTAGAGAATAGAGATAATCATGTTGGAAGTATGTGTTGTTGTGGTTGTCCTTGATGTCAAACTTCTGGTTCAAGAAGTTGTTAGTATATAATGTCTATGGTGTAGAGATATCTTGTTGTGTTGGTGTTGGAATTGTTGGTAGTTTCATAAGTGTTTGGGTCTGAAAAGTGTTGATGATATTGTTTAATGTTGTTATATTCTTTTCTTACATTTTTGGTATCATGGATGAGTTGGTTTTGTGGTTTAGAAATATCTTTATATTCTATGGATGTTGTGGCATTGTTCATAGCTAGTTGTGATATTGTATGCTAGATCTATCTTTGGATTTGAATATGATTTGTGGAAGGTAATTTGAGGTGCTATGGGTCTCACGGTAGCATGTGGGGATATAGATTAGAGTTATTTGCATTAGAGTATATATTTTGACTGATAATTGCTTATATGGATGCTTTGCATGTTGATATAATGTTAGTTTTATTCCAGTGATTGTGCATCGGTGAATTAATCTTTGGAAGATGTGTTTTTGGTCCCCTCTTTCTCCTAGAGTTGATCAACATGTTTGATTTTGGTCTGGAAGGTATATTTTGGTTCAGGCCGACTTGGTTCATACTTTGATGAGCTATCTTATATATAAATATATCGTGTTGTTGTTTGGATGAGTGGAAAAGTGTATGGTGTGAAGACAGTAAATGAGATTTGGTGAAGAGTAGAGAAGAAGAGTTATGATTGAATGATATATGAGCTATTTGAGACTATGGCAGAGGTATGAGATAGAGTGTTTATAGTTGAGATCAGAATTGTGTGAGTTGATGTTGGTCGTTTGATGCAGAGTTCAAGGATAGCTTCATGATCAGGAGATTCTTCTTTTCAAATCATTTTTGTATCTTGCCCTATTGCACTTAGCTTCAGGTTTGCAAGTCCTCTTTTGTATCTTTCCCCAAGACCAATTAGCCTTGGTTTCCAAGCCTGAAGCAATGCAACCATTTATTATAATCTAATATTCAAAGTGGATATATTTTGTAGGAAAGTCCCCACCATGGTTTTCCCTTGTTTGGGTTTTCCATGTAAAAAATCTTGGTGTTCATGTGTTGGATATGTGTTGTTGATTAATTTTTTATGTGCAACATTAATTTTTGTTTGGATTGATTCACCCCCCCTCTCAATCATGCCTTGGGTTAACCTGTTGGTATTAGAGAAAGGTTCCTCTTGAGTAAGCTTAACTACTTGAGATAGATCTAGTATGGTGTAGGACATGCATTATAAAAGTTTAATCTTAGATGGTACAAAAATTTTGTATTGGAAGGATAGAATGGAATCACATTTGGAGACATTATAGAATGGAATATGGGAAATCACTCTGATAGGATATACACCTTTGTAGGGTGGTCCTCAGACTCCGAGTGATATAAAGTTAAAGGAGGCTAATGCGAAGGCTAGAGATATAATTTTTAGTTGTATTAGTGATTCAATGTTTGGAAGAGAAAGGATTGAAAGAAGATAAATTTGTGTGGAATAAGTTATGTTTGGCATTTAAGGGAGATCCAAAGATAAAGAAGACTAGGTTGATAAATTTGAATTAGAAATATGAACATCTGAGAATGCTTGAAGTTGAAGGTACTGAGACCTATATTCACAGAGTGGTTAATCTTGGTGGACATTTTGATGAATGTTATGTTTTTCAAAATATTTTGTTGACCTTACCGAAATGCTACAAAGCAACAGGGTGTGTCATTCAAGAAATCAATGATTTGAGCAAGTATACTATTCATTAGCTTACAGGTACCTCAATGCAATATTTGAAGTTTCAGAAATGGAGGAAGAGAAAAGAGAATAGAAAGAAGAATCATTTAATGTTTCAAGATATGATGATCTGGAATATAGTGGAGATTTGGATGAAGTTGAAGAAAACTTTGTCAGAAGATTGTAGTGAGACACTAGAAAATACAAAGGTAAGTTACCTCTGAAATATTTTTCTTGTGGTAGAATTGGACATTATGTTTATCACTGCAATTATAAGGAAGATGATAAGAGATTGGATGATGATGAGAAGAGAAATAAATATAGGAAGTGTAACTTTAACAGAAGAGAGGAAGGGCTTATGTTCTATAGATAAACATACATTTGAAGATAAGATTGATGATGACTCAATTAAGAATCTTTATTTTTAGCAATTGAAGAAAAGGAGAATGCTTTGGAGAAACCAAAAGAGGAGAAGACAATCAAGACTACATTACATGCTAAGATATAACTGAATACATGGATCATTGACTCCAAATGCTTATATCATATGATCGGTGATAAAGAAAATTTTATTAGTCTCAAGAAATATGATGGTGGAGACCAGTAACATTTGTCAGAGAAGATGGAGCAACTATTCAATGTATTGGAACTATTTCTATTGATGGTAAGCATAAAGTTGATGATGTTTATTTTGCTGAAGGACTAAGACATAGTTTGTTAAGTGTTAGTCAAATGAGTAGAAAATATTATGAATATTTGTTCAGTAGCACCAGATGTGTGATCAGAAAAGAAAAGACTGGTAAAAAAGTTACAGAAGGAGTTAGAACGGGTGGAAATGTATACTACATCAAGGATAATAGAGAAATAAAATCTCTTCTAGCATAGAAGGTTGAGATTATTCCAATGATTTCAAAGAAGATAAGTGATCCAATAGAGAGAAAGTAGAAGGAATCAAATGAAGAAGATGAAGAAGAAGAGGAAGAATTGACAAAAGTTCCTACTAAATATGTTCAAAAGCATCATTTAAAAAACTAGATAATTGGAGACAAGACAAAAGGTGTTCAAACAACAAGGAAGATTGTAAAATCTTAAGAACAAGCCAATTTTATGTCAGTAACTGAGTCAAAGACTTATGAGGAAGCAAGTAAAGATTAAAGTTGGGTAAAAGAAACAAAAGAAGAACTAAATCAGATACAAAAGAACAAGACTTGGGAACTAGTACCTAGACTGGTGGACAAGAATGTGATAGGAACTAAATGGGTGTTCAGGTACAAGCTAAATGAGAAAGGACAAGTTACAAGGAATAAAGTGAGATTGGTATGTAAAGGATATTCTTAGGTGGAAGGCATAGATTTTGAAGAAAAAATTTCTCTGGTAGCAAGGATGGAATCTATTCATATTTTTCTTATATATTTTTGCTCACAAGAATTTTAGAGTTTATCAAATGGATGTCAAATCATCATTTTTGAATGGAGATATAGAAGAAGAGGTATACATTGAGAAACAAGATGGATTTAGACTTACAGAAGAACCAGATATGGTGTGCAGACTGAACTAAGAATTGTATGGACTCAAACAAGCACCTAGAGCCTAGTATACAAGATTAGATAGGTATTTGTTTCAACAAAATTTTAAGCAAGATATTGCATGGACAATAATATTTATTTTAAAATTGATGGAGATAAGTTGTTGATTTTTATAGTTTATGTTGATGACATTATATTTGGAGGAAATTAAACCTATGTAAAGACCTTTCTAAAGAGATGCAAAAAGAATTTGAGATGTCAATGATTCGTGAGTTATCCTTATTTCTTGGGTTGTAAGTTATTCAATCTAAAGATGGAATTTTTATCTCACAAAGCAAGTATGTGAATGAGGTGTTGAAGAAGTTTGGTTTTGATGACTGTAAACTAGTTAGAACTCCTTTAATCATTGGATGTAAGCTGAGAAAAGATGATGAGTTTCCAGAGGTTGAACAAAAGAATTATAGGTCAATGAATGGTGGTTTGTTGTGGCTAACTGTGTCCAAACCAGATATCATGTAGGTAGTATGGTGGTTTGGTGACACATGAGAAAGTTGTGAAAAGAATGTTTAGATATTTGAAAGATACATTGGATTTTGGACTCTGGTACGAAAAAGGTGAAATTTTCATCTTGAAATCTTATACTGATACATATTGGGTTAGAAGTGCTCATCACTGGAAGATTACTAGTGGTGGTGCTTTCTTTTTTAGGAGACAAATTGGTCTCCTAGTTCAATAAGAGGTGGGATTGAGTTTCCCTATCTATTGTTGAAGCAAAGTGTATTATAATAGCATCTTGTTGTACTTAGGTGATGTGGATGAGATGAACTCTTAAAAATATCAAGGTAAAATATGATGAAGAAATTCTTATTATGTGTGACAATACAAGTGCAATAAACATTTTAAAGAATTTGATTATGCATTCAAGAACAAAACACATTTCAATCAGATATCACTAGTTAAAGGATAAGGTTGTTGAGAAGGAAGTTCAATTAGAATATATTTCTACAAAGGAACAGGTAGAAAATATTTTCACTAAGGAATTGGCAAAGGATACATTTGATTATTTTGAGAGAAGCTTGGGTTTATTACCCCTCCTTCTTCTAGCTAGGTGCATTATGGAGCTACACCTTTCTAGGGGGAGCTTTCATGCATATTTATTTTCCTGTATTGATGATGTGACTACTCTCATGGGGAGCAGTGAAGTGTGAAATAGTGCTATGGCCTTTGTCTTTGATAGAAAGTGGAAGAGATTGAGTAGTTCTGGGGAGAGATTGTTTGAGCAATTATGCGAGAGATTGAGTAGTTTTGAAAGATAGCTATTTGGGAGTGATAGAGTAGTTTTTGCAGTGTTTCAAATAGAGCAATATTGTGTTTCAAATATAACAGTATTGTTTTGCAGGTTAGTCGAGTGTTGAGTTTAGTCAAGTGTTGCCATAAATGAAAAAGGGGGAGATTGTTGGAAGTTTGTATAGTTGTGTTTGTCATTAATGTCAAACTTGTGGTTCGAAAAGTTCTTGTTCTGTAAAGTTTGTGGTGCAGAGATATATTGTTGTGTTGGTGTTGCAATTTTTTTGTTGGTAATTTTAGAAGTGTCTAGGTCTGGAAAGTGTTGTTGATGTTTAATGTTGTTATCTTCTTTGGTTATGTTTTTGGTATCATGGATGAGTTGGTTTTGTGGTCTGGAAATCTCTTTTTTTCTCTGGATGTTGTGGCATTGTTTATAGTTGGTTGTGATATTTTATGCTAGACTTATCTTTGGGTTCGGATATGAATTGTGGAAGGTAATTTGATGTGTTATGGGTCTCACCATAGCATGTGGAAATCCAAATTAGAGTTATTTTGATTGGAGGATATGTTTTGACCAATAATATCTTATATGGATGCATTGCATGTTGATATGATGTTAGTTTTTTTCAATGATTGCAGATCTGTAAATTAATCTTTGGAAGATATGTTTTTAGTCCCCTCTTCCTCCTGGAGTGGATCAACATGTATGTTTTTTGTTTAGAAGGTATATTTTGGTTTAGGTTGACTTGGTTCAAGCTTTGATGATCTATCTTTTATATAGATAATGTTGTGTGGATAAGTGAGAAAAGTGGATGAGTGGAAGAGTGTATGAGGAAGTGTATGGTGTGAAGATAGTCAAAGAGATTCAGTGAAGAGCATAGAATAAGAATTATGATTGAATTATATGCGAGTTATTTGGGACTTTGATAGAGGTATGAGATAGATTGTTGATAGTTTAGATCAAAATTGTGTGAGTTGATGTTTCTTGCTTGATGCAGAGTTCAAGGATAACTTCATAATTAGGAGATCCTTTTCAAATTATTTTTATATCTTGTCCTATTGCAGTTAGCTTTAAGTTTGCAAGTCTTATTTTATATCTTTCCCCAAGAGTAGTTAGCCTTGGTTTTCAAGTCTACAGAAGTGAGCTCATTCTTTTTAATCTGATATTGATAGTGGATTTATTTTATGGGCAAATTCTCACTATGGTTTTTCCTTGTTTGAGTTTTCCATGTAGAAAATCTTGGTGTTCATGTGTAAAATATGTATTATTCATTAATGGTTTATGTGTTGCATTAAATTTTTTTTAGACCAATTCACCCCCCTCTCAGTCTTTCCATGCGTTCAACAAACCATTCAAACTGAAATTCCACGACCAACACCAAAAAATACCAAACTCAATTTGCAACACAAACAATAACTCCAACAACCAAGAGCATATCTAAATTAGAATCCATCTAGATAACCAAGTTTGGCATCAATGACAACCATACAAGCTCATACTTCCAATAATCTCCATCTTTGTTATTGATGGAAACACTTGAAACATGTAAGTAATACTTGCTTCAATCTCACAATAACTCTCTCTCCCCCTTTGACATTAATGGAAAAGGGCACTACATAACATAGTGACCAACACACACCACTACTCACCTTTAGAGTAGTAACAACATCAATCCATGAGATGGAGAATAATCATTTAATATCCCCCTAAAAAGATGCACCACTATAATGCATCTAATTAGAAAAAGGAGGGGCAATAACCCCTAGTTTCTATTTGATATACTCAAAAGTATCCTTCACCAATGCCTTAGTAAAAATGTCTACTTCCTATTCTTTTGTAGAGATAAATTCTAATCTCACTTCCTTCTATACAACCTTCTCCCTTAAGAAATGATAATGGATTGAAATATGCATCTTATTCTTCAATGCACTATTGAATTCTTTGAAATGTTTATAGCACTAATATTATCACACATAATAGGAATAGCTTAATCATACACCACTCGCATATCCTTAACAATATGTTTCATCCACATAAACTGAGTACAATAAGACATTGTCATAACATATTTTTATTCTACTATAAATAATGAGACTAAGTTACTTAACCATGAAACCAATTTGTATCCCAAAAAGAATGCACCACCACTAGTACTTTTCCTTTCATCAATACTTTCGGCCCAATCAGAATCTATGTATGCTTTCAACATGAAATATCTATGCTTGTTGTACCAAAGACCAAAACCCCACATCCCTTTAAAGTATGTAAAAATCCTCTTTACTACTTGTTCATGTGATTGCTTCAAATTAGCTAGAAATATTGCAACTAAATATATAGCTTGCATAATATCTGATTTATAGGTAGTTAGATATAACAATCCTCCAATCATAGATTTGTACTTCTTTAGATCAACATTTGTAGATGTATCATCTTTGCCTATTTTCAACCAATAGTTATAGGGGTAGTAAGTGGTTTACAATTCTCCATATCAAACTTCTTTAACATATCTTTGACATATTTAGCTTGAGAAATAAAGATTCCATCTTGCAACTAAGTAATTTGTAGACCAAGAAAAAATGACATCTCAAATTCCTTTTACATCTCTTCTGCATATTGTTTGCATAAATTATTTCTTCCTCCAAATATAATTTCATCAACATAGACAACCACAATCAACAAGTTGATACCTTCAAATATCTATCCAATCTAGCATACCAAGTTCTAGGTTCTTGTTTGAGTCCATAAAATCCCTTCTTTAACCTACAAACCATATTTGAATCCTCTGACAATTTGAATTCATTTGATTGCTCAATGTAAACCTCTTCTTCCAATTATCCATTCAAAATTTTTAACTTAACATTCATTTGATATACCTTGAAATTCTTATAGCTTCCATCCTAGCTACTGGAGCAATTTTTGTCCTCAAAATCAATACCTTCAACTTGTGAATATCCTTTCATACCAAGATTTATTTGCTCCTTGTAACTTGTCCTTGTTCATTTAGCTTGTTCTAGAACACACATTTAGTTACTATCACATTCTTGTCCATTCGTCTGGGTACCAACTCCCAAGTTTAATTCTACTATATTTTATTTAGTTCTTCTACCATTGCTTTTACCCAAATTTCTTCCTTTCTTTCCTCTTTATATGATTTAGGTTCTATTAGCAAAAGAAAATAGTGATTTTCTTGCTCACTTACCTCTAGAACACTTCTTCTTATCTAAACTCCTTTGTTTTTGTCTCCAATTATCTAATCTTCTAAATGATCCTTTTGCACATATTTTATTGGGGTTTTAAACACTTGTTCATGTTATTCTTCTTCATCTTCAGTTTAATTTCTTTCTTTCTCATTGTTGTCTTTTGGATCTATCTTTTCTTCTATAGTAATAGGAATGATTTCAAATTTAGAATCATGAATGGGTTCAAGGGTAGTTCGATCCCATGTTTCACATACTTTAACATTTTTTCTCTCCACTATCTTATCCAATCTCTTGTTGTGACATTGGTAAGCTTTACTATTTGTAGCATATCCCAAAAATATTCCTTCATCTACTCTGGTATAAAACTTTATAAGATCATTTTCATCTCTTTTGATATAGCACTTACTCCCACCGATTCTAAAAAACTTTATAGTAGGGGATCTTCCATTCCACAACTCGTAGGGTGTCTTGGTATGATTTATTCTTATTTGTATCATGTTAATAATGTAGATAGAAATATGCATAGCTTCCTTCCAATACAAATTAACCAAGTTAGCATCCTTCATCATAGTTCTAGTCATCTCAAGAATAGTCATATTCTACCTTTCTACCACACCATTTTGTTGAGGAGTTCTTGGAGCATAAAAATGTCTTCTAATACCATATTTCTCACAAAAATTCTCAAATTAATTTGAAGTTAATTATCCATCTCTATCAGATCTTAGGCACTTGATTCTAGGATCAAATTGATTTTCTACCATTGATTTGAACACTTTAAATATTTCAAAAGCTTCAAATTTTTCTTTCAAAAATGTAACCCATTTCATATTAGGACAATCATCAATAACATTAAATACCTTTCTCCATTAATTCATTTTGTCCTTGTAGGCCTACAAAGGTTTGTATGCACCATCTCCAATAATCTTGAATTGGAATACTCCTTTTTTCTTGTGTCTTCTCTTTGTCTTGTTCCCTAGTTGGCATTCCCTACACATAGTGTTAGTAGGCATGATAATCCTTGGCAAATATCTCACTAATTTAGTATTGTTGATCTTTATCATGTTGTCAAAGTTAACAAGTCCCATCCTTTTATGCAATAACCAACATTCATTGCTCTATGTCAGAAAAAATCTACTCTCATTCCTGTCCTTTATTAAATAAATATTTTGATTTGTTATAATACCTTTTTCTACCATTCTTCCAAATTTTCCCTTCCTAATCACACATCTAAACCTACTGAATAACATTTCATAACCTTTCTTTCATGTCTAACTAACATGCAACAAACTATGTCTTAGACCTTCAATATAATAAATGTCATAAGTAAAATTCATCTTAATAAAAAATAATCAATTAGAATCAAAGGGAAATCATGAATCCCTATCTAATCAAAGAATTCTAGCAAACTAACAATCAAATAACACAATCAAGGAAAATAGGAACTATAAATGAAATCAATTAAAGACTCCCTATTCCGTGACTGCGTATAACTTCCATTTCTCTTCTCTTCTCTGTGGTATGATGACTCTTAGATATTGCGCTGGTAACCCACAAGTGCCACAAAGATTCGAAGTTCATGATTCAGAGGAATTGTGAGATTGAATGCTCAATTTATAGATTTTTGGATGAGATTGATTGAAAGGTGGAACAGATTGATCAAGAGGTGGAACTCAGGTGAGCTCAAATGAAAATTGATAGTTGAACTGCTGATTGGAGGAGTGAAACAGAATAGATTGAATAGATTAATTGAGTCAACTGATTGAGAAAAAGCTGACTGGGAGAAGAAAAAGAATGATTGGAGGAAATAAAGAGAATGACAAAGCAAGCTTAATTTAGAAAAAGCTAATTGAAAGATGGAAATGAAAGTTGAAGAGACAAATGATTTAATTAATTAATTTAGCATGTGCTTGCATTTTAACTTAGATTTTCAATTTAATCTTTGCATGATATTTATTCAAATAATTGAATCTATTTAATTCAATTTAGCATTTGAATATATTTAGAACTTGACTTTGATTTCCAATTTGGTTTTTTAAATCATGCACATGTAATTGAATTTGGAAGAAATTAGAAGAAATAAGAAATTAAATGAAATTAGAATTTGGGGATTTGGAAATGGAAGAATTAATTAGTTAATTAAATAATTTAAAGAAACTATTTAATTATGAAGAAATGGAATTTAATTAAATAATAAATATTATTAAAATTAAAGGAATTAAATCACAATTAATTAAATAATAAATATTTAATTAATATTTAGAAAAGGGTTAAATAAATAGTTGATTAGAGAGATAGAAATTCAATAATTAGTAATGTATTTAAATAATAAAGATTATTTAAATTGGGGAATTAAGCATAATTGATTAAATAATAAATATTTAATTAATATTTAGAAAATGGTTTAAATGATTAAATGAAGAAAGAATAAGAAATAGAATAATTAGTAAGATGATGAGGAAATATGAAATTAGGAGAAATTAAATAAAATGAATTTAGAAGAATAATTAATTAACTTAATTAAATAATTAAAGAATTATTTAATCAATTAGAGGAATAATTAGTACATGATCAATGAGATATTTTTAGGTGTCTACATTTTCCCCTCTTTGCGACAAAGTCGAAACAACATTGTTTCAAAGAAAATGAAAAAAATTCTGCCCCAGTATGCCTTGGTACTATTGTATAGTGTAAATATGCCCCCTCGGAAAAGGTGGTCAGAAAATTCCAAAATTGAGACCATGTTTTCGATAATAGTGTAACGAGCAAGCGTGTGAAATTTTGTGCGATTTCGAGATCATTTGAGTAGGCTACTAGGTGTTTTAAGCTGGCAGGGACCATGGGCGTCGAGGTGTCAAAAGACCCTAATTTTGAGCTATAAATAGAGATTTTTAGGTTTTCATTTGCTCATTTGCATCTTGGTAATTTCTTGGTTTTCTCTACAATTTGTGTGCTTTTATCTGAGTATTTGATCATCATGGCTGGTTATAGAGCTCGATTGCATTTATTTGACCAAGTACATTCATATCAGAGACCTCCTGAGACTAGTGGCATGGTGTTTTTCCAAATTTTTCCTGATTTTTTACTTGTTTTTTTGCTATTTTCCAAAAAACTTTCCATGACCAATTTTTACATTGTATTACGCATTCGCTTGTCATTTTTTACACATACGTTTTAATTATACCGCAAACGCTCTGAATGCTATGCATGCATTGTAAGTGTTATGCATTAGTGTTAAACATGCCACATTCGCTCATTTCTTTATGCATTAGCTTTAAACATCACGCAAGAGTCATAATTGTATTGCATGTAATAACTATCACACATTCATTGTATGTGTAATTTTGTCATGCATTTTGAAAATATTTTTGATTTTCGTGATCTGATATCTGATATTTTCAACATTTTCTCATTGCAAGAGAACATTGGAGTGTTATACTATCGACAGAGTAGACCCAGTGGACTTGATCTTCGAGTGGATTTACTTGATGAGGAGATTGAGCATATCCAACGACTTGGTCTATATCATGTTTTACACTTGCCAGAGGTTATGCCCAACAGGGCCATGATTACAGCTTTGATAGAGTGGTGGCACTCTGAGACTTGTTCATTTCATCTATCGACTGGTGAGGCATCCATCACATTAGAGGATGTATGGCATATACTACATATTCTAGTTCATGGTGAGAGAGTTGTGTACGACCATGATGATGGCATTGCTAGATTATGCGCACTTTTCGAGTGTGAGATTCAGGACTTACAGATGAGTGGTTGTTATGACATTCCTTGGGCCCGATTAGACTATGATGACATGACTATTGTGTTATGTGGTGTTGTTGGTGGTTTGTTGTTACCTGACAGACGAGGTCACGAGTTTCCCATTGGATGGGGCAGAGTGCTCCATGATATGATTGTTCATCGTCGATTGAATGCTTGGGGTCCTTGTCTACTTGCCATGTTATACTATCAGATGCATGGTATTGTGTACCTTGGATACCATTCTATTAGTTGTGGTGTGACTTTTCTTCAGACATGGGCATGGGAGAACATTTCTATTTCTATTAGTTGTGGTGTGACTTTGCTTCAGACACAGGGGTTCAGGGAACACCTTGTACTGGAGACACCAGTTGGACATTCTGCAGTATTTTATTTGGAGACCATACTTGGATTGCCCCAGTTGGCCTGATGATGCAGTGCACTTGCCTTTCTACTGACAATAGAGATATCTTACTGGTAGGACCTTTGAGACCCAGCGGATCATTGAGATGTATCTTCCAGGGTAGGTTCTCAGACAGTTTGGAGAGGTACAAGTGACACCTGTGGTTACTACATACTTTGCTCGAGTATCTCATGAGGTTTTTGATTGGGGTATGTGTATACAGCCTCATGTTGCTTCTGCTCAGTTCTATGCTCTAAATCCATTACTCTGGGGTTGGGGTAGAGGTGCAGCTGATCTAGGTACGACAACGGAGTACGACGCATGGTTTTCTTGGCATAGGCCAGTGCCACTTACCGATCCTGATGTTCCTATTATAGCACAACAAATTTGGCATCCTAGATAGTGGTTGAGGATACTCGCAGGGGAGGGATCTAGAGGAGGAGGAGAGGGTGGAGTTGAGGGAGGAGGTGGTGGAGATGAGGGAGGAGGTGAGGGAGGAGAGGGAGATGAGGATGTAGACATTGGTGGAGACACCGAGTCTATTAGTAGTGAGGATAGCGATGATTCTTCTAAATCATCGAGCAGCAAGGGTGGAGATGATGATGAGGATATGCTTGAGCTAGAGGATGCGACTACTGTAGAGGGTGGGAGGGGACAGGGTGGTGAGGAGGATGAGCTATAGATTCTTAGAGCGTGGGTACAGAGTTTGGAGGATGAGGTCACTAGGCAAGATGTCGAGCAGGAGACCTATCGTGCAGATTATGGTGCCCTTGAGGTTGAGAGAGATCGTCTCCAGGGGGAGAGAGATGAGGAAGTGTGGAGATGTCAGACCACTATGGATGCCTTTGATCAGCCTTTTAGAGGAGGTACTGATGTGCGTGACTAGGCACATAGATATTTCACTGCTGCCCAGGAGGCTATTTATTATAGACAGACATATGAGAGAGCCATTCCTGAGGGTCAGAGAGAGCCTAGCTTCAGTGCGTTTATGGGGAGGAGATCAAGTAGATCTACTTCACAACGGACTAGCAGTGGTGGCATTATGGGACCATTTCGACATCCTGGGGCAGGGTCTAGTGGATAGGATCCACTTGCTGACAGAGGCAGTGTTGGTTGATCATGTTATCTAAGCCTTCGGGCCTATTTATTGTATTCCCACACATTATCTTTTTTGAGTTATGTATATATGATAAGTGGGTTTTGACAGTTATCTATTTATGTTTTTTCTTTTCCATGTATGCTTATATGATGCTATGAGTTTTATGATGCATATCTATTTGATTCTTATATGATTTTAAAATGCACTGGTAGTACCTGTATGTATTAATGATGCTAGTGAATGCAATGAACTCTATTATGAATGTTTAATGAAATCTATAATGAATGCAATGAAATCTATATGAATGTTTAATGAAATCTATAACTAATGCTTAATGGAATCTATATGAATGTTTTAAAATCTGTAATGAATGCAATGGAATCTATAATAAATGTAAATGGAATCTATAATGAATGTTTTTTGTATGATAATCATTGAACAAATTTTAACTCAGATACACCATGAAGAAATGTTAGTTAGATAATAGAGAGAGAAATTGATGATAGAAAGAATGTTAGAAAGAATGTGATTTAGAAAGAAGATGAGAAATCAACAAACTATCAATAAGCAAATGAGATGAGAATGAAATTGAAAGAATCACGAACCTGTGTCACATATTTTATTCCGTCAATATATATTCATCACTGAGCCTTATTATTGAACAATGAATCTTAGCACATCAGGGTATAAGGAACCAAGATGCAAAGATATCTCATTGTAGAAACAAACACGTAGCAGACAAGGAGTGAACCCTCCATTCTGGGAATTACGCTAGGGGTTGAGGTATGTGTGGCATCCAATAGCTAGAAGCTCCTATCATAGACAACCACTAGAGCAATTTTCCTAGAATTTCATTGGTTCACACCACAAACAACAAAGAAAGAAAAAGATAATGCCCATCATAGATCCTCTAGTCACTTGTGGACATCCTTGAGTAGCAAAGGAACAATTTCCGTTTCCAAATGATAAAAGATAGACTGACCCGGACAAAATTCAGCAGCTATACTGACCTTGTGCCTTCGTTCTTGGTTGCTTGATATGATGGTTGATAATGTCTAATCTCAAAAAGTTATTGACCCCATTTAAGACTGACCTGTCTGATTTTGTGTGTATCCTCTTCGGTTTAAGACAAGATAATGATTACTTTGATATGGATATGATACGATTGATAAGACAATTTGATTTGTTGATTGCAGATGTTTGACTAGATAGTTGTATCCTTTGTTAACTTCATGCGAAGTGTTTGTTGGATATCTGCTAGGGTATTTGTTTCTCACAAGACATTTATTGCAAGTTTTTTGATTGATTTATTTTTCTATTTTTAGTTCTTTTCCAAGAGATTTTTTGATGTTTTTGGATTATGTAGATCAATATTTGGATGTTTTCTTTTTTTTTTCAGGGCATTTTTTAGATGTTTTTGATATTTTGGTTGATTGTTTTGTAGATTTTTTTGGTATTTCCATAACCGTATTTGAATTTTTTTGATTGATTTTTTTAGGACATTATATGAATGGTTTTGGTATTTCAAGATTTTCACTATTTTTGGATTTTTTCAGGACTTTATCCGATTTTTAGGATTTTTTCAATTATGCCCCCAATGTGCAGACCTGTATGACATGATGATCTACAGAATGGATGTGGAGACAATGAATTTTTGACATGACCTATATTAATGCAATATTCATGATGAAGATGCTTTTCCTATTCGAACAAGGTTGACTGCATTTGTTTTAGCATTCGTAATACACCAATTGAAATGGAGCTGCAAAACATTTCATAGATAAGTGGTCAATCAATCCCTAAGGTCCCTTGGAACATTCAAATCAACCTACTTAGTGACTTGGATTTAAAAATGGAGATGCGGAAAACTTCCCCATTGGTTCTTGAAACTTTGATCTTCTTTTGCCCATATGTGTGCAGATGAGCTAATTCCTGCTCTTGTGTTCACTATAGATCCTTAGCATCCTATATGACTAGCTACATGGATTATCCTAACTTCAAAAGCATCCCAAATAGAGCGTTGCTACCAGCAAGCCTTGAGAGCTCTGATGAGGCTATAGACTGTAATTTCTCAAATATTGCTCCATTGTCAGTAGGCGTTCATAGCCCTGATGGAGTTACTTGCATGTTCCCATAGTCAAGCTTTTCATCACACTTTGTATACATGATATTTCAGTTATAAACCATTGCTCTTTTAACTTGAGATGGATATTTGGCATAGCTCTTTTCCTTTCCTTTTTATTTTCTTGCCTTAACTTGTAAGTAATGAAACCTACTTGGGTGTGACAATTACAGTAGCGCTGAAGTGGAATTTTAGATTTTTCACTAGTCATATGATCAACTAGGTGTCTCGAGTGAATTAGAGATTTTGTTAATGTGTTTGAGATATAGCAATTGAGAGATTTTAGGTTAACAAGTCTCAAATAGTGAAATCACTACCACACCATAAGTAAAGCGTCGTCATAGGGTAATGTTGCAAATGAATGACCTTAGGACCTCAAAGACTTCATGTCCAAATATCTAAGAAAGGAGACAACCCTTGCTTCTCTTGAATGCAAACAGATGATAAAATTGGTCAGTTGCCTTGTTTTATTGATGTTGCTATATATAAATGTGGAAACTTTGAGAATTGGATGCATTTGAAAAAGAAACTATATGTAATGTAGTGTTTTTGAGTGATATGATTGTTACTACTTATCAGATTGCCATTAGTTTTATGTCAAAGTTATACTATATACTCTAGTTGGTTATCTATTACCGAAATATTTAGTCGGTATGTACAGTCTAGTCGGTTACAAAAGAAAGAAGTCATAGAACGCAGTATACACCGAGCTATCTACCGAGTATCTTTACATGTCTACCGAGCAGCAAAGATGGCACACCGAGTTGATTTACACTGAGTGAAACGTGTTACTAGATTCATTGAACCTGGACATGCATATGAAAACATGTTACAAGATCGAGGCACATCTAACTGTTATCACATTGGAAATTGCACTTAAAGATTGTGTATGATTTTGAGGTTATCTAACCAATGAAATATTTTGCATGGTTATTCATTCAATAAATTGTGTTTGTAAGATTGAAGCAATGAATTGGATCACCGTCATAAGAGATCTATTTATACAACATGAGTTTAAAGAGTTAAAGGTGTGTGCATGTGTGTAAGAAGACTATTACAGAGACAATGCAAGTCACGGAAAAGGTTTTCAGAGAATAGTCGAAGAATAGAGTAAATAGAAGGGTTTACCGAGTTACTATATTGGTTACCAAGGTATGCTATAAGCAAGGTAATCTATTCTGAGCACATAGAATCTGCTATAACATTCTAGATGTAAAGTTGCAGATATTTGTAATAATTTTATTGTAATATTTTGAAGTTGTAAGAGAAACCTTTAACAGGGTAAAAGACTCTAATCAAGTCTATAAATTGTAAAGCCTCTAACTTGGTGCAACATTTAGATGAAGTGTTGTAAAATCCTTTAGCAAGGTAGATCTAATAGATCTTGTTACTCCTAACAGGGTAAGCTATCAGAAATAGCTAAACATGTACCTCTAACCGAGCACTCTTTATTATTGCAGTAGTGAAGTTGTGGGTGCCATCCCCACCGCAGTTTTTCTCTCTAACCAAGAGTTTCTGCATAATCAAAATATATGTGCTATGGTGTGAATCATGTATGATTGTTATCTATTTGTTTTAGTTTTATATTATGTTACTTCACTATTTGGTTTATGCATAACAGTAAAGATATTGTTGAAGAAATGTTTTGAAGTACTGATTCACCCCTCCCCTCTTAGTACATTAGCTTTCCATATTGGGCCTAACAATGATATGTAATGCCGATAGTAAAACCTAAACTACACAACCCTTATGTATAATATTGTTTAAGGTGCATTCTCTTCATAGGGTCAGACAGTGGATCTCCCTCCATGGTAGCCAGATTATATGCTTCATTGCCTATAACCCTTGTTATGATGAAAGGACCTAGCCAGTTAGGTTTGAACATTCCTGGCTTTTCTCATTTTCCTAGGTTCCTTTGATTCTCTTTAAGGACTAGATCTCCCACTTCAAAAGATTGTGGGCAGACTTTTTTATTATAACTCCATCTCAGTCTATTTTGACATCCTTGTATATGGTTGAATGTTGTTTGTCTTTTTTCATCAAGGGTTTTGAGTTCTTGTAACCGTACTACCCTGTAGTCTTCCTCTGATATGATGTTCTATAAGGAAACTCTTAGAGACGGTATTTATGTTTCAATGGGGAGTATTGCTTTTGTACCATAGACCAAGGAATATGGTGTTGCTCCTGTAGGTGTGCGCACTCTTGTTCTGTAAGCCCAAAGAGTGGGATTTAACTAGAGAGATACCAATCCCATCCTCTATCAGTGACAACTTTCTTAAGAATTTTTAATATTGTTTTATGTGTAGCCTTTGCTTATCCATTGCTTTGTGGATAATATGGTGTGGCAAATCTCTGTTGTATGTGAAACTTATCACACAATTCCTTCGCTTCCTGGTTCTTAAATGGACGTCCATTATCTATCATGAAGCATATTGGAACTCTGTATCTGCATATAATGTACTTGAGCATGAATTTTGATATCTTCTTTCCATTGGTGTATGTAAGACGAATTGCCTCAACCCATTTGGTAAAGTACTCAACGGCTATTAATATGAACTTGTGTCCATTGGAAGAAGTAGGGTTAATTTTACTTGCTAGATCTAATCCCCATTGTGAAAATGGCCATGGTGATGTAATGGGTTGAAGATCTTGTGTTGGTGCATGAATGAGATCTCCATGCATTTGGCATTGTTTACACTTTTGTACATATTTTTAAGCATCCTTTTCCATGGTTGGCCAATAATAACCTGTTCTCGATAATTTCTTTGACAATGGTGGACCACTTTGGTGAGCCCCACAAATTCCATCATGGGCTTCCTTTAAAGCCAAGTGTGCTTCATTCTCATCAAGACATCGGAGAAGAGTTCCATTGAAGCCCTTTCTGTACAAAGTATTAGCTATAATGGTATATCTAGATGCCTAACGAATAAACATCTTCTTTTGATTTCTAGACAGATCTGGTGACATGTATTGAGTGTGTAAATATGTATATATCTCATTGTACCAAGGTAATTATGGACCTACAATTGTACATACATGTTCTATTGAGGGAGTCTCATAAGTTGGTAGCATCAACTATTCTATGATAAACTCAGACTGAGTTTCATTAGTAGGCATATTAATTAGAGATCCTATGGTAGCCATTGCATCTGCTGCCTTGTTTTGTATCCTTAGGATCTATTCAAAGGTGATTTTGCTGAAGTGCTCTTTGTAATCTTCCACTAGCTTCTTATAAGGCATGAGTTTGTCATCCTTCATGTTGTAATCATCGTTGACCTGGTTTACAATCAACTGTGAGTCACCATAAACCTGTAATTCTTGTATTCTCCACTGTATAGTTGTACAAAGTCCTATGAGGAGAGCTTCATATTCAGCTATATTTTTTGTGCATGGAAAATTTATCCTAAATGATTTAGGTATATAATCCCCTTGAGGAGTAATAAAGAGAATCCCTACTCTAGATCCATGACTTGTATATGGCCCATCAAAATATAATTTCCACATTAGAGATGTTGTCAATGTAAAAACTGATTCATCTGGAAAGTCTATGAGTAAAGGATGAGTGTCTTGTAAAGGAGCTTCTGCTAACTGATCTGCTATAATTTGTCCTTTAATGGCCTTTTTGTCAATGTACTCTATGTCAAACTCACTCAAGATCATGACCCACTTGGCCAATCACCCAGTCAATGTTGCTCTGCTCAATAAGTACTTGAGTGGATCAAAGCGTGCAATGAGTTGCACCTTATGAGATAGCATGTAATGTTTGAGCTTTTGGGAAGCAAAGATTACTGCTAATCATGCTTTCTCTATAGGGGTATAATTAAGCTCATAGCCAAACAGAGTCCTACTTATATAATAAATGGCTCTTTCTTTTCCTTTGTCATCATGTTGTGCCAGTAGAGCTCCTAAAGCTAAGTTTGTTGCTAATATGTATAACAATAGAGGTTTTCCTAGAGTAGCTGATACTAACACTGGTGTTTTTACAAGATAATCTTTCAAAGCTTGGAAAGCTTTCTGACATTGTTATGTCCATTTAAAACTAACTCCTTTCCTGAGTAAATGTTGGAATGGGTGGCACTTATCTGTCAACTATGCCTAATGGATTGCAGTCTTCCTTGTAGCCCTCTGAGTTGTTTAAGTGTTGATGGAGGTGGCATATCAATGATTTCTTTGACCTTGGTAGGGTCTACTTCAATTCCTTTGTTTGATACTATGAACCCTAACAGTTTACTTGTTGTTACACCGAACACACACTTCTTCAGGTTTAATCTGACATTATACTACTCCAACCAATCAAATATATGTGCAAGGACCATGAGGTGACCTTCTCTTATTTTTGATTTAGCCAATATGTCATCCACATAATCTTCCATTATGTTGTGGATCATGTCATGAAACAATGTTGTCATGGCTCTTTGGTATGTTGCTTCGGCATTTTTGAGACCAAATGGCATCACATTCCAGTAGTATGTTCCCCATGGGAATGTAAAGGTTGTTTTATGTTGATCTTTTGGTTCAATTTTGATATGGTTATATCCTGAGAAACCATCCATTAAGGATAGCATTTCTTTTCCAATTGTCAGGTCAACTATCATATTGATATTGGGTAGCGGGAAGTCATCCTTAGGCAAGCTTTATTTAGGTCCCAAAAATCTGTACATATTCTTATTCCTCCTGTGGGCTTAGTCATAGGTACCAAGTTGGATATCCATTCTGCGTAATCAATAGGTCTTATGAAACCTACATCTAGCAGCTTTTGTAGTTCTATTTTAACCAGTAATGTAATACTTGGATGCATTTTCCTCAATTTTTGCTTGTAAGGTTTAACTCTTGGTATTAGAGGTAAATGATGTAACACTAACTCAGGGTCTAAACTTGGCATATCTGAATAAGACCAAGTAAATTTGATAGGTCTTTACTTGAAAAAATGAATTAATTTGTCTTTTTCTTCTTTTCTTAGTGATTTTGCCAAATGGATGTTATGTACAACCTCCCCTTCTCCTATGTTTACTTCTTCTGTTTCCTCTATAAGCAATTTTGAACTTTCTCTTTCCATAGGGAGATTACCCAAGTCACTCTTTCCATTATGGGTAGTTTGATCCTTACCTTCTGTTGTAAAAGCACTTTCTTCTCCAAAGTATGATATTCTATCCAGGTCTACAACAAACCCTACTTTGTGATCTCCTTGTGGAAATCCCTCTCTAACTCTGAGAAATTCTGAAATTGCTTCGTCATTTTCAAACCAGTCTAGTGTTGATTTTCCTTCTTGCCCCCAATCAATCAAGTGTAAATGTACTTGGGGTAAATCATTACTCCCTTCTTTAGTAGAATCTGATAACATGAGGACTTGATTGTTTTAATGACTTTGTGTATTTTCATCCTATATAAGTTGTATTTGATACCTTGATATTACACTTTCTGGTGGGCTAGAATCATGTAGTGATAAGAATTCATAGTCATGAGAGTTTGTCTCACTTTCAATATGTGTTTCATCTTGTGAAATATCATCACTTATTTCTTCTCGTTGTTTCCTCTAATTCTGGTGTAGATTGACTGGTCTTTTGTGTACATTAGTTACCCTTCTTAAGCCTGGTATAAGTCTTTGCAGTCTTTCTTCATCTGATTCATTTGGTTGAGCCTGAGTAGTTTCTCATGGTAGAAGTAGTGACAACAACCATGGATGAGATTCAGGTGGTGGTGGTAAACATGCATCTGTTGCTACATTATCCTATACTGTTGTGTCAATAAATGCATCATTTTGTAACTCAATGGTAGGTTCTTGCAATAGTTGTCTCATGTCTTCTCCATCTAATTCTGCACTAGGTGATGTGGGTACCTAATTACTTGTTTGTGATGAAGATGGAAACACCTATGTGGAAAAATCCCTTTGTGATATGTAGTCTGATAGTGTGCTTGGTTGATTTAGTATATCAAGGGTATGCTTTCTTGCTTCTGTGATATGTTGTACATGCTTATATCCCAATACTTTATTCCCTGGATTATCATTAGGAACAATAGGTTCTATCCTTCCTTGTTTCTATAATGCCAGGCTTGTGGTACCATCATATCCATGTCTTTGGAGCATTTTGAATCCATTTCCATACTGATCTGTGTGTATTCTGGGTATTTTCATATGATCTTCTTCTCTATATATCCAATGATTAATATCTTCATTCAAAGATTCTTCTTGTAAGTTACCCCATCTAATGAAAGAGCATGAATATGTGTATCTGACAATTTCTTTTCCTTTGTCTTGTTTTTGTACTGTATTGTGAGGTTTCCCAAAATACTTAGGAGAAAGAGACAATTGTTTCCCACTTAAAGTATTTGCAATAGAATACTCTCCACAACCCATATCTTTTATCTGTAAGGAGGATGTTGTAGGCATATCCTTTTTTGTTTTTGTGATTTTTAATGCCTCAAGTTGTGTAGTGAGAGGTTCTCCCTGATTGATAGGTACCTAATTATCCACACTTTCTTTCAAGTAATTGTAATGTTGGAAGGGATTTGGATCACCCCTTATGGTGATTTCAATACCATTGTATGGGAATTTGACACACTGATAAAATGTGGATGGTACGGCTTGCATGGTGTGGATCCATGGGCAACCCAATAACATGTTATATCCTAGTTCTTTGTCCAAGACTTGAAAAGTGTCCTCTATTGTTATGGGTCCCACTTGTACGGGTAACGTTACAATGTCTTTTAATGGACGTTCATCATCATTGTATGCCTTGATATTTATCCTCTTGGAAAAATCAATGTGAAGTTTAGAATATCCTACTATTTTAACCATCTTTAAGGTAAAAAGTTGAGACCAGCTCCTCCATCTATGAGTACTCTTCTGATTCTTCTCTTATGAACATTAGCTTCCAGATATAGTGGGTCATTATGAAGTAGTCTATCACTGGGAATATCTTGTTCTGTGAATGCAATACATGTGCCTTGTGTTAAATTCCCTACCATAGACTAGAAGGAATTTTCATCTATATCTTTGTCCACTACTGAATCTTGAAGTGCTTTATCTAGGATAGCTCTGTGAGTGGGTGAAATATGCAAAAGTTTGAATAATGATATCCATGCCAGATTTTTCTTAAGTTGTTCAACAACATTGTAAGTCCCTATTGCTGGTGGATGATTTGGTGGTATCCCTTGTAAAGTTACCTTTGATCTGTGAGTAACCACTGTACAATCTTTGTCTCTTGGAGTTATGGTGACTCCAGCGATTGTATCATTTGACTTACAAGATTTGTCGATATCATAAGCTATCTTATCAAGATTTATGTTAAATCCTTCTTCATAGCCTTTATGTGTATGTTTGACATCCATGATGTGTTCTATGAGTTCATCTTCAAACCAACCTAAGTGAGATGGTTGATCATGCCCCCAGTCTCTGAGACAAAGATTTCTATCATCATCATACTTTGGTGCCTCTAATATCATGAAAATTTGGTTATCATTTGTGTAAGTGTCTTGATATTGCTCATCTTGATCAAGTGTTTCTTGTGAATCATTATTTTCTATATCTCCTGAGCTAATGGCATGAATAGTGTAGTCGTATGAGACTTTTGTGTAGTTATCTATATTGTCTTGGGTACCTAATGTGGTAGCTTTCCCTTTGTCATGATTAACAAAAGGATCTTTAAAAATTGTATGATTTTTGTTTGTTGAGGTTTTATTAGTATCAATTGTGATGTCTCCTTGGTCAATCATATCTTGGACCAAGTTTTTCAATTTGTAACAACTTGATGTTTTGTGACCTTTAGTCTGATGATAATCACAGAAATCAGTATCATTCCACCATGTGGGTTTAAAAGGACCTGGTTCATACACTCTTACTTCAGATAAAATGATCATGTTTGTCTATATTAACTTTTTGAGCATTGATTCAATAGGTTCTCCTAGAAGTGTATAATTTCTCCTTGGAGCATTTACCTTGGGGTATCTTGTATTCATGTTTTGTGTAGCATTTACATTGGTGGAGGGCATGTTGTTCCCTATATGTGGATTAGATGACTGACTCATTCCCAAAGATAAAATGGGTTGAGTTATGTTTATCATTTTGGCATTTACAATACCATCATTGCTCACATTTTTGTTTTTCGACCAAAATTTAGATTTGTCATTGTTGTTGGTGTTGCCATACTTAATAAGACCTTGTTCTACTAGTCCCTTCTCACATTTGAGAGCTTTTTCCATGATTTGTTTGAATGTGGTTAAACATTGCATTTGTATCAGATATTTAATCTTGGGGATCAAATTTTCTGTGAACATATCCACTTGCTTTGTTTCTGGGATAACTATTTTGCACCTCCTATAGAGAGCCCTCCATCATTGTATGAAGGATGCAAATGTTTCATTCTCATATTGTTTAGCGACACACAAGTCCATCAAAGTAACCAGGGTGTCAATGTTGTGCGAGAAGTTTGCAATAAATTGTTCAGCTAATTCTCCCCATGATGTGACGGTTGGTGGTAAATGTGAAAACCACTCTAAAGACGGACCTCCTAGACTTTTAGGAAATAGTATCGTTAGATAAGTATCTTCTGAGGCTACCTCTATACATGTAAAAAATTCTCTGATATGATCTCTAAGATCACCCTTCCCTTGATATCTCTCAAATTTAGGCATTTCAAAATGTTGTGGGAAAGGTGGCATGTATATTGTGTGATAAAATTGATAAGGATGTAAATCCTACATTGTGTAGCTTTTCTTATCATTACCGGTCTGCATGGTTGTCATTTGTTGTTGCAAATTCTATATTTGTTGTGTCAAAATATCTATTTGTGTCAAAGGTAGACCTTGTGTTTGTGTATGTCCCACAAAAGGATTCGTGGTTGCATAACTAGGAGATTGTTGGAAGGTACCAAGATTATAACTTTGTGTGTTGTACATTCCACTAGGTACTGTGAAATAGGTGATATGCAAACCCATGTTTGGTTGAGTTGTACTTGTTGTGTTGGCAAGACCTAGATTTGCATTTTGATGACTCTATATTGATCCCATAGAATATGAAACTAGAGGTTGGGTAGCACTTGTTGTTTGTGTTTGAATAGGTGCTGAGACACTTGATATTATTGGTATGCTCTGTGTTGGTATACTTGCATTGATCGCCAAAGATGATGCACTTGTTTGGAAATTTGCATTTATGTTGATATTTGTTTGGATAGGTATGTTTTGAGGGTAATTGTAGGTCATTGCTTGTATTTGTGTCATCGGTGGTGTTTGACTATTATCTTGACCTAAAGTTTTTCTCGATGGTAAAATCTTTGTGACATCAAAATCCTCAAAAAAATTTGCCCCATTTTGTATTAAAAATGAGAGATACTTGTCCCTATCACTATGTATAAGTGCATCTAGGATCATGAGGACATGTGGATCTTGTTGAGTGGACTCAATTTCTTCCTTTGTCAAATGTTGTTGTAACTCGTTTAGGGTTGACATTGTTTGAGTACCTGAGTGTTGACCTATTGACATGTCCATATTCCAAGTAGGGTTTATAGATTGTGTTGTTCAGGTCCATTATTCCTTTCACCTTTTGTGACCTTGTGATGGGCATCTAAGACTACTATATGAGGTGGTTCTATGCAAGATGATGACTAACACTAGACTGTAGACGTAAATATGAGGTATGCAAGACTAGACTCTCTATTGAGGATTTTGACGTGAGATGTTTTGAGATTTTATAGATTTCTCTAATTCAAGTTTGTCCATATGTTGCCTAAGTTGTTTTGTTGCAATCTCTCTATCAATTCTATGAGGAATCTTAGACTCAATATTAATCTCATGTATGACTCCTATGTATTGAGGTGCACTTCTTCTTACGTCCCAAGCTAAGTTAGCTAGACCATCAATGATTCCTCATTGACTACCATTTGGAACTAGATTTGGTTGCTCGATGGGGAGAAAACCATCACCTAGGAGACCCATGATGACACATGCTATGACTCTACAAGTGACAATGGACTTAAATGTATATGAGGTCTAGATGAAGACATATATGATAATATTCTTAGGTCCCGGAGACAACTGAGAGGGGGGGGGGTGAATCAGTTGTCTAATAAATTCATACCGAAAACCACTTAACCAACTTAATGCTTAATACCAGTAAACCAGTTAAGTATGTCGATAGATAGTGTTAACAGTAAATTGCTATACCGGTAAAGATTAATGCATGAAACATAAATACAAAGTCATCCACAACACATAACACCAGTATTTGTATGTGGAAACCCTGTAAGGGGAATAACCATGGTGGGAAACCTTACCCACAATCAGATGATACTACTGTAGATAGTAAGTGTACATAAATGGGGTCTACACATGTAGAAAGGCCAATAGCCTAGAGCTCACTACTCAATCACAAAATGGGAGTCACACTGACTACAGTTGGATGGTTAAATCCAATAAGAATGTACTACACAAAATAGCATCTTCATATGCTGGATTCAGTACCGGTGTAATGCTGATATGCTTTCACAAAAACCTAGCTTCACCTTCAAATGATGTCTTTGTGTATACCTCTTCTTAATCTCGCATATACCTTCACACAATTCTTTTTCGCATTCCACATTTGATCTTACAAATAAGATCTTACATTTATACCATAGCATAGGACCAATTTTAGTTGGTCGGCTCTACAAGATATTACAATAAAAATATTTTACAATCAATATAATATCTGATGCAATAACCGATTAAACATGTCGGCTTAATGCATTTACAACAATAATAAATCATCTTCATTGCATGCCATGCTGATTTGGAAAAGATAAACCTGCCGGTGAAACCCTAGATAACCTTGGACCTATTTGCCGGTAAAAGAAAATATGCAAGCATGAATATACCAATGATTAATTCTTCAAATTAAAGTATCCACATGATGTCTTTGACATTACCAGGTGTCTTCCATATCATTCCAAGTGCCGATGATCATTATATCCTGCTAGTGAACCATATACCAGTAACTGTGCAATAGTTACTTGCTTGCCAGTGAATGTTGTTGGATCTCCAGAGTACTAGTGTTTTAGTAGGTGTTGACATCAATGACAAAACTATACCAAAATACCAACAATCTCCCCCTTTTGCATAGATGGCAACACAAGATGGAAAAACCATCAAAGTGCCAAAACAGAAATGCCAAAAACCAAAAACCAACAATCTCCTTTAAACAACAATCTCTCCCCCTGGGAACAACATGTGTTTATCTAAAGATTTTCATACCAATTTCTCCAAAAGATAATGTGTTTTTCCAAAGATATCTCTCCCCCTTTGAAATCAAATGCCAAAGCTATAATAAGACCAAGTTCGTATACAAAATACCAATCAATTCAATATACCAACTACTCCCCCTGAGAAGTAGCTTCTTCATCAAAGACCAGAGTAAAAGATTTGTCTTTCAATTCTGTCGGTTGATGACAATCATCAACTGTCTAAGTTTCTACCGGTGGTGGTATTACTCCAAGCTGATCTCTGAGATATTCAAAAGTCTCCTTAGGAAAAGGTTTTGTGAAAATATCTGCAAGTTGTTCTTTAGTATTCACATAAACCAGTTTTATCTCCTTTATCTCCTTTTCTTCAACTTTTTCCCTTAGAAAATTCAGTTTGATAGAAACATGTTTTGTTTTAGAATGTAATACTAGATTCTTAGATATATCAATTGCTGCAATGTTATCACAATATATAGTGATAGGTTCCTTGCATTTTATCTTTATGTCTTTCAACATTTGTTTAAGCCATAGTACCTGTGTATAGTTAGTTGCTACTACAACAAATTCTGATTCTGCTGTTGATAAAGATGTACAACTCTGTTTCTTACTCAACCAAGAAACGAATCTCTTTCCAAGAAAGAACGCTCTGCCGGTGGTGCTTTTTCTATCATCCACATCTCCTGCCCAATTTGCATCTGTGTATGCATATAGATCAAAATTTTCATCTCTAGGATACCATAATCCAAGATTTGCAGTGCCTTGTAAGCATTGGAAAATCCTTTTTACTGTTGATTCATGATTTTCCTGAGGATTACTTTGAAATCTAGAAACAATACATACTGCATTCATAATATCAGGTCTAGTTTGTGTCAAATACAATAAACCTCCTATCATAGATTTGTATCTAGTTGGATTAACAGGTGTAGATTCATCCCTTTGAGATAATTTGTCATTTGTAGTCATAGGTGTGCTTACCGGTTTAGAGTTCTCCATTCCAAATTTATTTAGTAACTCTTTTAGGTACTTGGATTGAGTCAAAAATATACCTTTATCAGTCTGTGAAATTTGCAATCCTAAAAAGAATTTTATTTCTCCAATCATAGACATTTCAAATTATTGCTACATTTTAATAGAAAATTCCTTACATAATCCATCTTCTCCTCCAAAAATTATATCATCAATGAATAATTCTATAATCAAGATGTCATCATTAGTTATCTTGTAATATAAATTTCTATCTGCATTTCCTTTAGTAAAACCAATCTTTAAAAGATACTTATCCAACCTTGCATACCAAGCTCTTGGGGCTTGTTTCAATCCATACAGAGCTTTTCTTAACTTGCAAACCATATCATTGTCATCTATCAAAGAAAATCCATCAGGTTGTTCAATATAGACTTCCTATTCAAGATCTCCATTCAAGAATGCATATTTAATATCCATTTGATAAACTTTGTAGTTCTTGTGAGCTGCAAAAGCCAAGAATAATCTAACTGCCTCAATTCTAGCTACCAGTGCAAAGGTTTCATTGTAATCAACTCCTTCTTTCTAAGAATATCCCTTACACACTAGTCTTGCTTTATTTCTGACAACCTTACCATCTTCATTAAGTTTGTTTCTAAATACCCATTTAGTTCCAATTACATTTTTATCTTTAGGCCGGGGAACTAATGTCCAAGTATTATTTTTCTCAATTTGTCCTAATTCTTCTTCCATAGCTTTAATCCAAAATTTATCTTCACATGCCTCATTAATAGATGATGGTTCAATTTAAGAAATAAGACATACCTCTTCATTTGTCATAACTCCTTTAAATTTGTTTCCAATTATCTGATCTTCAGAATGATTCAATCTTACATACCAAGGTGTCTTAGTTTGTTGTTGTTCTTCAATTACTGTGGAATCCTCTGATGGTATCGGGGTAATTGGATCTTTATTCTGTACTGGTGAATTTAGTGTAGGTTCATTTGTTACAATTTCTATTTCTGATTCAAAGTCTATATACCTTGAAGTTCCTCTAAATTGTTCATCAATCTTTACATTTGTACTCTCAACAATTTTCTACAATCTCTTGTTAAAACATCTATATGCCTTGCTCTTAGATGAATAACCAAGAAATATTCCTTCATCACTTCTAGGATCAAATTTTCCAATATACTCATCTCTTCTAATAAACATTTACTTCCAAAAATTCTGAAATACTTAAGAGTAGGAGTATTACCAAACCATAGTTCATGAGGGGTCTTACCGGTTTCACCTTTGATGTGAACTTTGTTGAATGTATAGATGGTTGTGCTAGCTGCTTCTCTCCAATACACATGTGGTAGATTTGCTTCTGATAACATGCTTCTTGCAGCATCCAAGATAGTTCTGTTTTTCCTTTCAACAACTCCATTCTGCTGTGGTGTCCAAGGTGCTGATAATTGTCTTCTGATTCCATTCACTTCACAGAATGTATTAAAGTCCTTAGATGTGAATTCTCCTCCTTGATCTGATCTTAAACATGTCATTTTCTTACTGGTTTCATTTTCAACCATTGCTTTGAATAGTTTAAACTTTCCAAGTGCTTCTAATTTTTCTCTGAGAAAAGTAACCCAACACATTCTAGAATAATCATCAATAATTAGCATGAAATATCTATCACCTTGTAAGATTTTAGTTCTAGCTGGACCACATAAATTAGTGTGAATCAAATCAGGAGCATTATTGGATTTTTCTAGAATACTTTTGAAACTAGCTCTAACTTGTTTTCCAAATTGACATTCCTTACAAATTGTACTTTGAGATTTCATAATTTTAGGTAGATCTCTAACTGCCTTAGAAGTACTGATCTTCACAATGCAATCAAAGTTTACATGATAGAGTCTCTTATGCCATAACCAACTTTCATCAATATGTGCAATCAAGCATGCCTTTTCACTGTTATTCAAATGAAAGATATTACCTCTAGTCTGATTACCGGTTGCAATTTCCAAACCTGTTCTATTCATGATTTTGCATTTTCCATTCTTAAATTGTAACTGAAATCCTATCTCAACCAATTGACCAACACTTGAAAGATTATGTTTTAATCCTTCAACATAGTAGACATTGTTAGTGTTATGCTTACCATCAAGAGATATTGTACCCTTACCTTTGATTGAGCAGGCTTTGTCATCTCCAAATCTTACTAAACCTCCATTGTATTCTTGAAAGTTCAAGAATTTAAACCTTTGTCTCATGTCATATGATGTGAGCATCCTGAGTCAATGATCCATTCATCCTTTACTTCAACTTTAGCTGTTAGGGCTTGTTCTACTGGTTGAGAAGTAGGTATCGGTTGATCTTCTGTTATAGCAATAAAAACCCATCCATTGTCTACTGGATCCTCATCAGAATCATCAGTCACACCTTCATCAACAATGTAACAAGATTTGTCTTTGTTCTTCTTAAATCTATATCTCTGATATTCAAGATTAGGCTTGTATTTTCTTCTAGCTTCTTCTCTTAGTATAGCATGTCTATCAGGGCATCTTGAAGCCATATGAACAATCTTATTGCAGTTAAAACATTTAAAAGGTGCTTTACCTTCATACTTACTTCTAACTAGACCTTTTGGCATTTTCCTTGCAAATAGTGCTTCAAGTTCTTCAAGCTCTACATTCTCCTTCCTAGTTTCTTCAAGTTCTCTTGCATAAAAGGCCTTCCAATCTGATTTTTCAAATGATCAAGCAGATGATGTTGATGCTTTGAAGGCCAAATCTGTCTTTATAGTAGCAACAGGGCCAAATTCCTCAATTTCAAAAGCTGAAAGTTTTCCAATCAATGTATCCCTAGTTACTGATGTATTAGGCATTGTTCTCAACTCATTTATAGAAGTAACCTTCATTTTATATGCCAGTGGAAATCCTCTTAAGATTTTTGAAACAATTTCATCCTCACTCAAGGTTCCTCCATAATATTTAATACCCAAACAATTTCATTTACTCTTTCCATAAAGGCAGAAATCCTTTCATCTTCTTCCATTTTCAGATGTTCATACCTAACTCAGAAGCTTTCAAGTTTTGCAATCTTGACTGTAGAATCTCCTTCATTCAATGTTTCCAAATGATCCCAAATAGCTTTAGTAGTAGACCTATCTGATAATCCCATGATTTGTTGATCTGATAATGCACTTAAAAGTTTTTCTCTTGCTTTGTAATCATTCTCCTCATCTTTAGCTAAGGTAGTTGGAGCAATCTAACCAGCTACAACAATAGTATAACCATTCTTTGTAACTTCCCAGATGTCTTTACCAATGCAATTCAGATGTGTCTCCATTCTAATCTTCCATATTCCATAATTGGTTCCATCAAGTTTAGGACTGTCCTTCCTGAAATAATTGGTAGACATTGGATCTCCTCAAGCTGTTAAACTTTTGCAAAAAGAGGACTAAGCTCTGATACCAATTGTTAGGTCCCAAAGACAACTGAGAGGGGGGGGGGGTGAATCAGTTGTCTAATAAATTCAAACCAAAAACCACTTAACCAACTTAATGCTTAATATTGGTAAACCAGTTAAGTATGTTGGTAGACAGTGTTAAGAGTAAATTGCTATACCGGTAAAGATTAATGCATGAAACATAAATACAAAGTCATCCACAACACATAACACTAGTATTTGTACGTGGAAACCCTATAAGGGGAAAAACCATGGTGGGAAACCTTACCCACAATCAAATGATACTACTATAGATAGTAAGTGTACATAAATGGGGTCTGCACATGCAGAAAGGCCAATAGCCTAGACCTCACTGCTCAATCACAAAATGGGAGTCACACTAACTACAGTTGCATTGTTAAATCCAATAAGAATGTACTGCACAAAATAACATCTTCATATGCTAGATTCAGTACTGATGTAATGATGATATGCTTTCACAAAAACCTAGCTTCACCTTCAAATGATGTCTTTGTGTATACCTCTTCTTAATCTCGCATATACCTTCACACAATTCTTTTTCGCATTCCACATTTGATCTTACAAATAAGATCTTACATTTATACCATAACCTAGGACCAATTTTAGTAGGTCGGCTCTACAAGATATTACAATAAAAACATTTTACAATCAATATAATATCCGATGCAATAATCGATTAAACATGTCGGTTTAATGCATTTGCAACAAAAATAAATCATCGTCATAGCATGCCATGCTAATCTGGAAAAGATAAACCTGCCGGTGAAACCCTAGATAACCCTAGACCTATTTGCCGGTGAAAGAAAATATGCAAGTATGAATATACCAATGATTAATTCTTCAAAACAAAGTGTCCACATGATGTCTTCGACATTACCAGGTGTCTTCCATATCATTCCAAGTGCCAGTGAACCATATACCAGTAACTATGCAATAGTTACTTGCTTGTCGGTGAATGTTGCTAGATCTCTAGAGTACTAGTGTTTTAGTAGGTGTTGACATCAATGACAAAACCATACCAAAATACCAACAAATATGGACTCAAAATTAGGACTATGTAACTACTATGGATGATAATGAAGATGTGAATAGCAATGATCTTTTCAACAGTCTCTAATGCAAAAGATTTTTCAGTAACTTTGTTACTGTCTTCTTGAAGAACTTCAAATTCTGATTTTTCTTTCTCAACATCTTAATCTCATTAAAGGCACTAATAAGTTCTTGTTAAAGATCAACCTCAACTTCTTCTTCATCAAATAAATCATCTTCTTCTTGGTTTTTAGTTAAAGTTTCTTCTAAAGCCATAAACAAAACTTCATCATTTAGAGACTCTTCTCCACTCACAACTGATGAGATGTTTTCCTCCTTAGAATAAAAGATTCTCTTGAAATTGAGTGACTTCTTTCCTTTCTTTACAAAATTCTTGTTCATGTATTTAAATTCCTCATTGCTACTATCTTTTTCTTTCTCATATGGACATTTTGATGCAAAGTGTCCTATTTTTCCATAGTTGAAGCATTTTAAGCTTAGTTTACCCTTATATTTACCAGAGCCTCTTTTTAACTTTCTCACAAAGTGAGTTGCTTCACAGCCCGATTCCTCTTCTATACTATCACTAGATACATGTCCCTTGTCTTTGTTCCTTTTTGAAGCTTTGAGCGTAGTTTCTTTCTTTGATGAAGAATCAACATTTGTCCGCATTTAGCATAGCAAACCATTGACATCAATGACATAAACAATCAACAAAGAGCAATATCAGCAAAGGAGAAAAGTCATGCTTGGCAAGGTAAACTTTAATGGACATCTAAAGAGGATTTCCAATGCCCAACACAAGAATTCATGTTTGCCTCTTTCTCCTATAAACCACAACTTTGGCATCCCAACTTCTTCAATCCTACAAATAAATAAGATAATCTGACTATCTTGCAAGACCTCTCAAATTATCAATCCATCATCATCTAGCTCCTACGTCAAACCTGTGTGATTCCACCTGCAAAATTGTCTAGATTAGATGTCTCACCACCAAGAGCAATCCAATCCAATTGATGCACTTGTAAATATTGTATGAATCCACCATGGTTGATCAAAATGGGTTATTGTCCAATCAACCAAGAAAGAACCCAAAAAATTTTGTCCTAGGGCTTGCTCTCACAAAAAAGCTTCAAGCCTTCACTATAGAGAATAAGAACCAACATGCGAAAATGAGCTTTCAAATCCCCTTTTATAATCTCCCACAAGAAATTTCCTCAAGGTTTTTTTAATTTCCCACTCAAAATATATTGTTTTTGTAGCATGACTTTATTATATTTGTCTTCTAAATCACTTAGGTCACTTTAATAAAGTAATTAAAATAAAGTCATCTAAATTTTCATATTATTGGACAAATTTATTTAATTAATTAATTTATTCCCTATCAAAGTCCAAAATTAGCCTATTGGAAATAAATAGGCTAAAAGGTACACTTTCGGCTACTTTACAAAAGGGGGCATTACAAAGATGGACAAAACTATGAGCATGTCTGCATAATGAAATGGTGGAGTACGTCAAGAATTACAAATCAGCATACAAACAATATAAATAAATCCACTAGAACTATTATTAGTTCTACTACTAGCCATTTCAACCTACATTTATCAAAAGGGAAGAAAAAATCTGTAAGCTAGAACTAGAAGCAATGATGGTTTATGAGATCAACACACTATTGAATATTGATCCTCCTCTAGAGATTCAAAATGAATTGTCCATTAATCATTTCATGAACCAAAAGAGATCCAAAAGTGGGACTAAACAAAAACATAGGCCTCAAACTGAACACAGGGACTACATGTTGATGTGTCTGAAATCGCATCGCTACGGTTCCATCTAGCCAACGCAAAATAGAATACTAAGCATCCTATCCTCTCTTGAAATAAGGAAATCCCTAATGTTGTTTTTTGTTTGATCAAAAGGGATTACCTCAATGTTTTTTTTGTCAGGTCTTGACTGTAGGATAACTTAGTGGTTTGATGTGTTTTGTTGGAAACACAAAGGGGACTTACGGTTAGATGAACAACTTTCAGGTGAGTTCCCTAAAATTTAATAGTCTTGTTATCGGTTGATTTCAGTTGGATTGATACTAATTCAGATGGACTATGGGGTTTCTTCTTGGTTAAAAAAGGGGAAAAAAAAGGGAAAGGGAAAAGAGATAGAGAAAATCTGATTAATTAACTAAGATAACATGTTCAGGAAAATAGACAGACACCTCCAAATAACCAGATTTAACATTATCAGCTATTTAAGCACAATGTTTATAAGAATCTAGTGCGATCTTCATGGAAAACTAGATTTTCATGCTATTAAACATAAATTCAGAATTTTAACATTCATTCACTAACAGTTTAATAACCGAACTAAGCATATGAGAGGGTTCAGATTAACCATGCAAAGGGAATGACAATCAGTCAGTCCTTAATGGTATGAACAACGAGGATTCTATCAAATGTTTAACCTAAAAATGTTATTGAAAAATAAAAGACAACAAAATAATTTAAATGGTGAAGAAGGGGACCATGCACTCACAAAGAAATGAAATAGCCTTAATTTTCTATTAATCCTATGTAAATTTCGCCAGAGCTTCAGCAACAATCTTGAACTTCTTACAAAAATAAGGGAAAACCAGTCCCTTTAAATAGATTTCCAGAAATAGATGAATGGCCAAGATTTAAACTAAACAAGTGGCCTAGATTCATCTGTACAAAATAGTATCTATACCCATAAATGGAAGGTAAATATCAACAACCACCTAAAGGGGAGCAATAACTACCCAAAAAGGTAATTAAAAACTATCCATAACAACTCAAAAAGTGTATATGCACAGAGTTTAAACTTTATAGCTGACTTGGCAGTCAAATATGAACTTTATGGCCAAAAAAGTGCTTTTTCAGATTTTAAAAGAAAAATGCATTTTAAGAAAGCACTTTTTCCTTTCCAGCTGCATATCCCTTTACTAAAAATTCATCTTTGCCATGCAAATACTCTTTAGGAAGGTTCCGACCTGCTGCACATTCTCCATGAACATACTCTTGAAACCTGATGCATAGCTGCAATGACACCATGAACTGAGGCATAGGAGGATGACATATTTTATATTGCATGCCCTCAAGATGGCGATCTATGTGCTTTAAACCATCCTGCCAGTTGGACCGATTAGCCTCAAAACACAAAATGTCTGAATGTAATTTACCGGCAAAATCTAGGTCCTCAGTGGAGTAGGTGATCTTATCCATTCTCAATCTTTCCCCCCAGTTTGGTTGCTCTACGTCATCGGATAGATCATTTTTCCAACCCAAAACCATTGATCGGAGGATCGTCTTGCCAAGTTCCTCCATGTTCTTCAAAATTTGATCGCATTTTGCCTACTCTTTGTCAATGGTCTCTCTTGTCTCACTCTTCATGGTGATGGTCCAGTACCATTCTTTAAAAATGTTGATGTCATGGGGATCTAGGATGGTGAAGAATGTAGGAATATGTGCTTGGGTCCAGAAAAGAGCCCTTATGAGAGGAAAAGTTGTAGCAACTACCTCATGAACTTTGAGGCATTCTTGCTTTACCTCGAGTAGCTTGACCAAAATGGTCTCCTGGTGGTGGGCCATTTCCATTACCTCTCCAATGATTAGTTCTCCCCTTTCCTTAATGCTTCGCATCCATTCCTTGATGGCCTTGGTAGTATCTCGTACTCCTTCAAATTTTGTGGTGGTCCTTTGCATCAATGTTGTAGGGGGAACATGGGATTCGGGGGCATTATGCAATGGTCTCAGTAGTTGATCAATGTACCCCTTGGCCTTCTTAGCACGAACTCAATACATGTCTTTTTTAGCCATTATCTCTTCGAGTTTCTTGAGCATGTTTTGCATGGAGTCCTTGAACTCCTCCCTTTCCTGTTTCTTGGTGGCTCATCCGATTGGGATAGTTGTTGTGCTATAATCAACCAGTGTAACTTGATCTATTGGCTTATCGATAGGCGAGGTGGTGATATGGAGGGTACGATTTCTTTGTTCATCCTTGGTTATCTGGGAATATGCTTTAGGCTTTTTCTTCCCCTTGGACTTTGCTTCGCCTATGCATGAGAAAACGTCCTCCAAGTCGATAGGTGGCTTGGTGGCTGCCTTTCACTGAGCTCAAGCAACTAAACAATCTTGAGGTATAGGTCTGTTCAGATGCTATGGTTAAATTCCCACTCTGCTCTTTAATGTTTTCAGCTAGCTCATTGCATATTTGTATATGATCTATTATAGGGGGAGTGGAGGAAGTGTCAAGTCCTTTGCTTGCAGCTGAATTCTCTCCTCCTTCGCTGAACAATTGTCTTGTATCTTCATGTGATGGTTGTTCTTCAGTTCTTTTAGGCTCGCGGGTCTCATCTGTCCTTTGCTTTCCCTCAACAATGGTGTCATCCTTGTTGGAATAGTGCATTTGCAATTCATGGCAGCTCCCCTAGGTGGGTTCTTACAATTCAACCCCTTGAGTGGAAGGAATTTCTCCTTCCTTGACTTGATTCTCAGGTTCAACAGACTCAATGACCCTCACCTCTATATTTAGCCTATCCTGTGCAAGAGGATCATCAACTCTGAATTCATCAACATTGCTCTGGGAAGGTAGAGCAAGTATATAATCAAGTTCAATTACATCATCAGATGAATTGGGGTCTTTTGATGATGAAGTGACCTTCGGTCTCCTAATAGGGATCTTCTCCCTTCTTGTTCTTTTAGATGTCCGAGTCCCTCTGTTGGCTTTGGCCTTCTTCCTTTTTTTGGGCTTTTCAACCTCTTCCTTTGGTGCACTCGAGGTTCCCTCATCTTCAGAGGACTGAGAATCAAGGCTACCCATCATATGGTAGGTGAATTGGACTCCCTCATGAATAACTGCTCAATTTTCTGGTGCAACCACTAATTAGTGTACCTTCCTGGGGCTGCCATAACTGCCTCAAAATTAGTGATTGGATCTTGTGACCAATCGATGATTGTGGGGTGATGAAATCCCCAGTCAAAGATACCCCTCACTACATAGAATAAAATTAAAGTTGGATGTCATTGTCACCTCCTTCCTTTCTCCCAGGACCTCAAAGGTGGGTGGAAAGTCAGTTAATGCAATAGTAGCTCCACCCCAAACACAATTAAAATTATTTACCTTAAGAAAAAGAAAAAATGATTTAGACTAATGCAACCTGATTCACATTCATTTTATGGCCCAAATTTAGGTATTAGATATGCATGTGCATGTCCCTTTTAAACACCAAATCGAAATATGAAGGCATACATGTCAATTTTAACCATTTATTGATTTTAAGCACCAAAATACCAAGTGTGAGATGCATGCATGTCAATTTTAGCCCATGTTTATTTTAAGCACCAAACAATGAAGTGTGAGATTATGCATGCATGTCCATTTTAACTGTTGTTGATTTTAAGCACCAAAAGATGAAGTGTGAGGTGATGCATGCAAAAAATACTAATCTAATCCTTTCTGAAAATTTGCCACAACCTATAAATAGAAGATTAGTAGTAAAATCAAACTAACCAAAAAAAGAAACTCAAAATTTGACAAAAGCGAATGCGTAACCATACCTGTGCAATTGTGTGATACTTACAGATCGAATGTGTAATTCTGATAGAGTGATTGCGTAGTTCTGATAGAGCGAATGCATGATGATGACTGATCGATTGCATGGCACTAACAGGTCAATTGCATGACAGATAGGTAGACAGCAAAAAAATTAAAAAATTAAAAATAAAAGAAAACTAAACCCAATCAAAAACCTGCAAAACCAATTGTGAAACCCTAGCCAAATCTCTCATCATCCATTCAATATTGATTAGATCATATTTAACTTGATAAGAAAGAACTAAGTTGTTATATCTATCAAAGGTTAGTTGATCTTCCGAATCTTGGATCTATTTTTCTGCCTGGAGAACCTTTTGATAGCATTTGGCTTCTCTTCTTTGTTGTTTCATCCTTCTTGCATTTGAAATCCTGAACTGTACTTTTCTTACCATAAACTGTTATAATCAAATTATGAAATAGAAGCAATTTGATCCTAGATTAACCCAATTTTAGATAGAATTAGACAGATGAAATAACAAACGGAAGAAAAAATTAGACAACAATTCTTCCTACAAATGCATGATCCAAAAATGACAATTGCGTGATCTGGACAGGGCGATTGTGTGACCCTATCAGAGTGAATGCGTGACCTCGAGGGGTCGAATGCGTAGCCCTGTCTATGCAATTGCGTGATGGAAAATATTTTCTCAAAATTCCTGCAACCTACAAAAAATGAAAAATTTGTACAATTTGCAAAAATCACATAGAAATAAAGAATGTTAATTAGCTATTGATTCATGTCGGGTTCACCAAAATGTCATAAGTAAAATTCATCTTTATAAAAACAATCAATTAGAATCAAAGCAAAATTACAAATCCCTATCTAATCAAATAATTCTAACAAACTAACAATGAAATAACACAATCAAGTAAAATAGGAACTACAAATGAAATCAATTAAAGACTCCCTATTCCGTGACTACACATAACTTCCATTGCTCTTCTCTTCTCTGTGGTATGATGGCTCTCAGATATTACACTGGTAACCTGCAAGTGACACAAAGGTTCAAAGTTTGTTATTCAGAAGAATTGTGAGATTGAATGCTCAATTTATAGATTTTAGGATGGGATTGATTGAAAGTGATGAATAATGATGACCAGTTAGTACCAAACCAGTACTAAGAGGGGGGGTGAATCAGTACAGACAAAACTAACTCTCCCTAAACCAGTTTGACTGCAAAGAATACACTCAACTGGTAAATAGTAACACTGATCTAAAATAGAGCACTACCAGTAAAATGTGAGGCCTCACCTCGACTCAGTCTGACATTCAGTGGATTTTATTTTTAGACTATTAGGTATACTTTATTTTGATGCTTTTTGAGACTTAGAACTTATATGATTTCAGGATTTGGATACCATTGCTATGATTTGATGATTTAACTTATATGCCTTATGAGATAGAACACTACTTGATTGTTAGATAAGATGATATTGCAATAATAGATGTCGTTATTTAATTTGCAGGACTTTTCTATGATAATAGAACTATGATGTATGGTTAAGTGTATGTGAATTGGGATGAAATTGTTTATGAGACCTTTGCTTGATAAAAGATGTATTTAATCTGTGTTGATGAAAATTGTATGCAACTGATGATGTGTATTGTTATTCCTTTGAATTATATTATATGTGGATATTTGAAAGTACTAATGTGTTAAATGAGATGCGCAGGAAATTTACCATGCGACCATGGAAATTACGGAGAACCAAACCTAGACTTATGTATGTTCATAAGCCAGGGGTTGTCTATTTGGAGAGACAACACCCCGTTTGTGTTGTATTTTATTCATAACAGTATATGCTGCATGAGTGTTAAGTGTTATTTAAATTTAATGTGTAAAACCACAAGAGACAATTTCATGTTTTATTTTGTAAAAGTGTTTTATTTGTGTCACTTGACACATGTGTGGATTTAAATTTAAATGTTTTATTTTGTCTCTTGGTGGGAAAGTGTTTAATTATAGTCCTTCTTAAATAAAATAATGTGTTGTCATAAATACTTTGGGAATATAATATTTGGGGTGGTCAACATATGTTTGACCCGAAAATAAACTTCAGAGGGGTTTAAAATGGGTTAAATGAACACCTAGGGGTAGTTTAATAGGGTTTCCTAAAGCCCATAAGGTATACCTAGGGGTTAGGGGTAATTTTAGGCAAGTTTCTACTTTTAAATGATCTTTTTGACGCTTTAAAAATTGGCTTTTTTGGGTTGAGCGAAAATTGAAAATTAGAAGTTTAAATCTAATTAAGATTTTTCCTTTTGGAATGAGAGTCTTTTTGCATTCTGCTTTTCTTTCCTTTTTGGTTTTTTAGAAACTTGTGAGAACTCAGAGAATGAGCTTCTTAAGCAAGATTTTTGGGAATTGAAGGGTAATCACCCACTCTCCATTTTTGGAGACAAGAGAATTTTTGAAAAGAAAAGAATAGTTTGGAATAGAAAATTTGACTAAGGGTAGAAGAAGAAGATCCGTGGATTGGGTAGCTCTTCCTCAAATATTATACTACCATTGGGCAGATTAAGGTTGGTTTGATTATTCTTTAAAATGTCTATTTTCTTGTATGTGTTTGAGAGTATGATTGGTGTAAGAAATCTGTGTTTCGAATGTCTTGTTTTAGAATTTCATTTGGAATTTTTGCATTATGCTTTGTTGTGTTTTGGGAGTTTTCTCAAGACCTCTTACTCTTGGGAGAGAGGAGGATCTTGTGGGTGGTAGCAGTGACAACCCTCGAGTGAGAGACTCTCTTTTGAGAGCGATCACAAAGGATCTTTGTGTGACCCTTGCTGCATGGCCCGTTTGTGCAATGGTGGTCATAAGGAGGGAAATAAGGCTAGAATGCCTTTGGGGGGCATAGGGAATAAGGGGTTGAGATTCTTGATATAATTATTGTGCCATGAGGTGGCTTCTTGTTTATTTCATACTTGCAGTTCTCCTCAGGGTATTGGTCCACTACCACCCTTTGAAAAGATCATCACCAAAGTGTGGTGCTGTGAAGCCAAGTTGGGAGTGTGTCTGAAAGTCTGTATGAATTTGCCTTCTATGTGTTTTCCTGTTTGTTACCCATCTAGGAATTGGTTCTCCGAGCCCGGGGGTGGCTACCAGTTAGCCTAGGCTGGGAGGTGACCACTCCGTGGTCATATTTGTGTTTCTATTATGCAGGAAAGTCAGGAGAAGAGAATAGGAACCATGAAAAGATACAGAAGATTATTGTTGAAGATACTTAAATCCATTTGCAAATATTTGTTTTTATTTTTGATTCAGAAGTATGCCCTCAATCATAGAAATGAGAGGTAAGTTGTAATTCTTGAAAATAGTCTTGAGTTTTATTGTTGTAGCTAAACAAAGAAACATCCTGTAAAATTTGCAGTATATCTTGGAGTTGTAAAAAAAAAGCTTGTTTTATTTCTACTTCTTTTTTTTTGTTTCAGAAAAAGAAAAGCCTCCTTGAGTTGCATGCAAAAGCTTCTTTGTATTATGGAAAAATTAGTTTTCAAATAAATTTTATCTATATTTTACTTGCTGAAAAGTATGAGTTATTTTGCTGAAAGCTCCTAAGTATTTAAAAGAATAAGGGTGTTTTAAGTAATTGTTTTATTAGTGGAAAAATCAATGAATGTGTTTTATTCAGAATAGTATGATGTATTTTAAGAAAAAAAATGTGTTAGAATAAAAGTTTAGCAAAAGATCTACTTCAATTTCTTTTATCAGTAATTAAACTAAATAAATAATAGAGCCTAAGTTATATATCAATTATATATATATATATATATATATATATATATATATATATATATATATATATATATATATATATATATATATATATATATATATATATATATATATATATATATATATATATATATATATATAAACATTTATTTGTGCACATGAAATTTTGATTTACATAATGCTTTCCCTTTGTTATCTTGTTTAAAATTTTGTATGTAAATCTTATAAAAAAATATATATATTTTTATATATATTCACCCGTAAAACTTTTATATATATAAATTTATATAAATATAAATATATATATATATATATTTATATAAATATAAATATATATATATATATATTTATATATAATATAATTTTTTTTTAAAAAAAATCTAAATAAAAAAAAAAAGAATTTTGGGATCCATGCGGACCCCACTGTGTGTACACACAGTGCGGGCCGCGCGGCGCCCACTGTGTGCACACACAGTGCGAGCCGCTTCAGCGCCCACTATGTGGACACATAGTGGTTGGCCGCGGCCGCCACTGTGTGGACACATAGTGGTGCGAGCCGCAAGCGGCGCCCACTGTGTGGACACACAGTGGTGCCGTGCCGCCACTGTGCGTTCACACAGTGGCGTCCACGGCCTTCGCCTTCTTCAAACCCTGCATAAAAAAGAATGGGCGCCGCCATTGTTCAGCCCTGTGGAATTTTTGTGGCAATGAAAAAATAAAGAGATTAAACCCTAGCCCGGATAGGGCTAGGGTAAATGAAATAAAATTTTCATGATAGTTTAGAGTTGTTAATATATTTATAAAAAAATAGAACCCTAATTAGGGTTGGAAAAATATTGATTATTATTTTGGAAAGCTATGTTTGTTTTAAAAGAATTAAAATATGTAAATATATGTAAAATATATATCTATATATATATATATATATATATTCTGGTTATAATTTGGAGTAAGTAATTAATAGAGATTTAATTATTTAAATACCTCTATATTGGTTTCTAATAGGTAGTAAAAGAAAAAAAAAAAGAAATATACAAATTTATGAATAAAGCCTGGTCTTATAAATTTCAAATGTTTTTAGGGTGTTAAATGCTTAATATTGCCCTAGTTAATTTAATTAGAGCATTAAAATTTTAAAATGGTTATTTAGACTATATAGTCATATTGGAGATTGAATTAATTTTCCTCTCCTATTTCTTTAGCGTGATTGATTTAATAAACTTAATGACTAGGTATCTCATGGAGATAAAATTAAACCAGTTAGTTTTCCACAATTAGAATTAAACAAATTATCGATGCTTGGTTCGTTTCAGAATTAGCTCGAATATAATTATGGAAATTTCATTAACGCTTGTCGTGTGAGTGAACTTGATAATTAATTAGTATTTAAAAAAAAAAAAATCGTTCCGTTTTTGCCCTAAATTTTGGGCATGACATTTTGGTATCTATATATGTAAATATATATATCTATATATATATATATATATAATTCTGGTTATATTTTGGAGTAAGTATTTAATTATATATATATATATATATATATATATATATATATATATATATATATATATATATATATATATATTCTGGTTATAATTTGGAGTAAGTAATTAATAGTGATTTAATTATTTAAATACCTCTATATTGGTTTCTAATAGGTAGTAAAAGAAAAAAAAAAGAAATATACAAATTTATGAATAAAGCCTGGTCTTATAAATTTCAAATGTTTTTAGGGTGTTAAATGCTTAATATTGCCCTAGTTAATTTAATTAGAGCATTAAAATTTTAAAATGGTTGTTTAGACTATATAGTCATATTGGAGATTGAATTAATTTTCCTCTCCTATTTCTTTAGCGTGATTGATTTAATAAACTTAATGACTAGGTATCTCATGGAGATAAAATTAAACCAGTTAGTTTTCCACAATTAGAATTAAACAAATTATCGATGCTTGGTTCGTTTCAGAATTAGCTCGAATATAATTATGGAAATTTCATTAACGCTTGTCGTGTGAGCAAACTTGATAATTAATTAGTATTTAGAAGAAAAAAAAATCGTTCCGTTTTTGCCCTAAATTTTGGGCATGACATTTTGGTATCAGAGCAAGGTTTCCACACTAGGAACCTTACTCACTTACGTTTCACCTTAGAATATTTAAAATTATTATGTTAAATTGAGTTTTGAATTTAACTGAATTCATTCTAAAAGAAATAAATTAATTGTTTTGCCTTATTTTCCTCTTAGGATGCCACCGACGACGCGACAAGCTTGCAAGCGCGGACGGGGTCCTAGACATGTGTGCATAGCACGCGAGGAGGTAGAGAGGAAGGCATCAGTTCCAAAGGAGAACCCAGGAGCACCTCCCAAACAACCAAATGAACCTAACCAAGACCTCTTAGCAGCCATTCAGAATCTTATTGGCATAGTTCAGGAAAGGATCCTAGCAGAGAACCCTCAGGTTAGGAGTCATGACTCTGGGAGTCATAGATCTATTTATAGAGAATGAAGCAGGAGCCCAACTCCGATTCTTGTAGAGAGTCAAGGTGGTAATGAGCCAGAGTCTGTGCATATGCCAGGACCACCTCTAGCGGTGGAACCAGTTTATTTTGAGAGAGCTCGTTGAGATCCAGGGGATCTCATCAGGGAGGTCATGCACCTCCAACCACCATCCTTCGGAGGTTCTACAGATGGAGTAGAGGCCGAGGCATGGCTTTTGAGTCTTGAGAGGTGCTTTGCATTGCGTTCTTATGAGAGCAACTTGAAAGCACGTGTTGCAGTTCATCTTCTGAGAGGGACAACCTCCACTTGGTGGAGACAGGAAGAGTACAAATACGGATTAGTTCCTGATACACTCACTTGGGAGATATTGATAGAGAGGTTCTGTGAGAGGTACCTATCGGAACACTTCAGGTAGTGTCGTATAGACGAATTTCATGATCTCCAACAAAAAGGCTTGTCAGTAACCCAGTATGAGAGTAAATTCTTTGAGTTGTTGCCTTATGTAGATTATCTAAAGGATGCGAAACTTCTTGTAAACCGCTTCATCAAGGGATTAAATGCCGGTATAGCCGGGCCTGTTAGGATGTCCGCTCCAGAGAGCCTTCAGGTTGCCGTAGAGAAGGCACTGATTGCTGAGGAAATTCAGGTTAGACCACAGGACAATAGGGATCGGTTTTAGAACCGAAATCCCGCATCTCAGACTTATGGATTCCAGAAACCACATTGGAAAGGGAACAACCAAAATTCTCAGGGGTTCTCCAAATCCCCTCCTCCACAACAGACACCATAGAACTAGAGGCAAAAGCCTCCACAGTATCAGCAGGGCTCCAAGCCCAAGCAGTGGCAGACTTAGGGATAGAAACGTGATCAGAGAGCACAGGGGCAGTACACACAACTGACGGGGACTCAGCAGTCCTCCAGGGGTGGGTACAGCGGATCCAGTAGGACAGGAGGTCAGGCATTCTCTAGGCCTCAGGGTGCCCAGTCCTAGGCATGGGGTGCTTGCTTTACATGTGGAGCCATGGGGCATATGGTGAGGGATTGCCCTCAGGGACAGGTAGCAGGGAGTCAGTGGATGGCCGCTTCAGAGCTGACAGTTGGTGATATGGGCAGGTCCCATAGAGTATTCGCAGCGGTTGACAATCGCCAGGCTAAGCATCAAGCCACGGTTATCGAATCTACAGGTATAATCAAAGGTAACAATGTATCTATTTTGTTTGATTCAGGAGCTACTGACTCCTTTATATCTCCATCGGTTGTGGAGTGTTGCGGGCTAGTGGCAACTAGACAGGGTGTCAGCTGGGAAGTGGAATTAGCTTCAGGAGCTAGAGTGTCAGTGGAATCAGAGGTTAGGGTATGTCAGCTGCAGATTGGCAAGACCACCACTTTAGTAGACCTTAGAGTGACTCCACTTGGATCTTACGGAATCGTACTTGGCATGGATTGGCTTTACGCCCACAAAGCCAAGATGGATTGCCGCCTGAAAAAGATCGAGTGTGAGGATGATCATGGTTCGCCCATAGTTATCACCGGGATTCAAAGGCTCGTGTCTCTTTGCATGATTTCCGCAATGCAGCTTAAGCAGAGCATGCGGAAGGGATGTCAGCTTTTTGCTATCACTATCAGTGACAGAGGAGAAGAGGAAGAAAAAGAAACATCGCTCGATGACCATCCTATCATTAAGGGATATTCAGATGTATTTCCTTCAGAATTATCGGGAATGCCTCCCCGTAGAGAGATTGACTTTCATATAGACCTAGTACCAGGAGCCGAACCAGTTTCCAGAGCACCTTATAGGATGACCACAAATGAGCTAAATGAACTTAAAATTCAGCTTGAGGAACTTCTTGAGAAGGGTCATATTCATCCTAGCATATCCCCTTGGGGTGCACCAGTCATCTTCGTTAAGAAGAAGGATGGATCTCTCTGATTATATATGGATTATCGACAGCTGAATAAAGTAACCATCAAGAACCGATATCCTTTTCCCAGAATTGATGATTTACTCGACCAGCTTCAGGGTGCCAAGGTCTTTTCCAAAATAGATCTGAAGTCAGGATACCATCAGTTGAGAATAGTGGAAAGTGATATCCACAAGACTGCATTTCACACTAGATATGGTCACTATGAGTTTACCGTAGTCCCCTTCGGACTTCCGAATGCCCCAGTAGTTTTTATGAGCCTCATGAATGGGGTGTTCCGTACCTTTCTGGACCATTTTGTTATTGTGTTCCTCGATGATATACTGATATATTCTCGGAATGAGAAGGAGCATGAGGAGCACCTGAAATAGGTATTGCAGTGTTTGCGGGATAACCAGTTGTTTGGCAGCCTATCGAAGTGTGCTTTCTTTCAGTTTGAGGTCAAGTACCTTGGGCACGTTATTTCCGGTGATTGGATCTTAGTTGACCCATCAAAGATTAGGGCTATTATGGATTGGCCAGCGCCTACCAGTGTGACAGAGGTCAGGAGTTTCATGGGTTTAGCAGGGTATTACCGACATTTCGTCGAGGGATTTTCCAGAGTCGCACACCCTATTACTTCTCTTCAGCGTAAAGGGAAGAAATTTGAGTGGACAGAGAAGTGCGAGAAGGCCTTTCAGGAACTCAAGAAGGCACTTACTAGCACTCCTATCCTTGTTGTACCAGATCCTTCAGCTGACTTCATGGTTTGTACAGATGCTTCTCTAGAGGGTTTAGGGGCAGTTCTTATGCAGGATGGTAGGGCCATAGCTTTTGAATCTAGGAAACTTAAGACTCATGAACTTAATTATCCCACTCACGACCTTGAGCTCGCAGCAGTAGTGCATGCACTTGTGAGGTGGAGACACTTCCTTTTAGGACATCACTTCGAGTTGCATTCAGATCATCAGAGTCTTCAGTACATCTTCACTCAGCCGAACCTTAATGCCCGTCAGAGGAGATGGATGGAGTACTTGTGCGAATATGATTTTGACGTTCACTACATCAAAGGTAAGGAAAATGTAGTTGCAGATGCCTTGAGTAGGAGATGTCACGAGGTTTACACCATATCCATGGGCACAAACTTGAGAGATCGTATACTTCGGCACTTGTCAGAGGATGGATGGTATGTAGAGGTTTGTCAGGTATTACGTTCTCAAGTTACTCTAGAAGGGAAATATGTGGATTATTCTTTGGAGTCCGATGGACTGTTACGCCACAAAGGGCGCATTTATGTACCTTCCTCCGGAGGGATACGAGAGTTCATTGTCACGGAAGCTCATAGAGCTCCTTATGCAGCGCATCCCGGGGTTAAGAAGTTGCATGCTGACTTGAGGTAGTTGTATCATTGGCTAGGAATGCGGCAGCTCATTGCTGAGATAGTAGCTTGATGTCTCAAGTGTCAGAGGGTAAAGGCGGAGCACCACCATCCAGGTGGGTTGCTTCAGTCTCATGCTATACGAGAGTGGAAGTGGGATACTATATCCATGGATTTCATCATTGGTCTTCCTATGTCTTCTCGTCGCCATGATGCTATCTTGGTGATAGTTGACAAGTCGACCAAAGTAGCTCACTTTTCACCAGTCCGTACTACATTCACAGCTCCAGCAGTAGCACAGGTGTTCTTGTGAGACATTGTTAGACTTCATGGCGTACCTCGCAAGATTATTTCTGACAGGGATTCTCTTTTCACTTATTCCTTTTGGAAGTCATTACAGGCAGCTATGGGCACTAAGCTCAATTTCAGTACAGCCTATCACCCGGAGACAGATGATTAGACATAGAGGGTCAATCAGGTGTTAGAGGATATGCTTCGCATGTACGTCATGGATCATCAGACCCGGTGGGAGGAGTATCTTCCCTTAGTGGAGTTTGCCTATAACAATGGGCATCACACATCTTTGGGGATGCCACCCTATCAGGCATTATACGACAGGCCTTGCAGGACGCCCTTGAGTTGGGATCGCATAGAGGATAGAGTTGCTATTGGTCCTAAGATAGTTCGAGATATGGAACAGCAGGTGGATTTGATTAGGCAGCGTCTCAGAGAGGCTCAGGATAGACAGAAGAAATATGCCGATGCAAAGAGGATAGATCGTAGCTACTTGGTTGGAGACAGAGTTTTCTTGAGAGTGCGACCGCATAAGAGTCCAATCCGTTACGGAAAGGGTTCTAAGCTCGCACCTCGCTTTGTAGGACCTTTTGAGATTCTGGAGAGGATAGGCCCAGTTGCCTACCGTTTAGCTTTGCCACCTAGCCTGTCACGCATCCACGATGTGTTTCATGTTTTAGTTTTGAGAAAGTATATCTATGATGAGTCTCACATTTTAGATTGGGATGCCTTGCAGGTGGAGTCGGACGGGCAGCTAGCTTTGGAGCCCATTCGCATTTTGGCATGTCGGACATTGGCCCTTCGAGGTCGAGAGCTGGACTAGGTTAGGGTCTAGTGGGATTGTTATGATGAGGTTACGGCTTCATGGGAGGACGCAGCACGTATGAGATCAGAGTACCCCCACCTCTTTGATGAACTCCAAGAGGAAGTTCATGCCTAGAGGGGGAGGATGTGAGGCCTCACCTCGACTCAGTCTGACATTCAGTGGATTTTATTTTTAGACTATTATGAATACTTTATTTTGATGCTTTTTGAGACTTAGAACTTATATGATTTCAGGATTTGGATAACATTGCTATGATTTGATGATTTTACTTATATGCCTTATGAGGTAGAACACTACTTGATTGTTAGATAAGATGATATTGCAATGATAGATGTCGTTATTTAATTTGCAGGACTTTTCTATGATAATAGAACTATGATGTATGGTTAAGTGTATGTGAATTGGGATGAAATTGTTTATGAGAACTTTGCTTGATAAAAGATGTATTTAATCTGTGCTAATGAAAATTGTATGCAACTGATGATGTGTAGTGTTATTCCTTTGAATTATATTATATGTGGATATTTGAAAGTACTAATGTGTTAAATTGAGATGCGCAGGAAATTTACCATGTGACCATGGAAATTACGGAGAACCAAAACTAGACTTATGTATGTTCGTAAGCCAGGGGTTGTCTATTTGGAGAGACAACACCCTGTTTGTGTTGTATTTTATTCGTAATAGTATATGTTGCATGAGTGTTAAGTGTTATTTAAATTTAATGTGTAAAACCACAAGAGACAATTTCATGTTTTATTTTGTAAAAGTGTTTTATTTGTGTCACTTGACACATGTGTGGATTTAAATTTAAATGTTTTATTTTGTCTCTTGGTGGGAAAGTGTTTAATTATAGTCCTTAAATAAAATAATGTGTTGTCATAAATACTTTGGGAATATAATATTTGGGGTGGTCAACATATGTTTGACCCGAAAATAAACTTCAGAGGGGTTTAAAATGGGTTAAATGAACACCTAGGGGTAGTTTAATAGGGTTTCCTAAAGCCCATAAGGTATACCTAGGGGTTAGGGGTAATTTTAGGCAAGTTTCTACTTTTAAATGATCTTTTTGCCGCTTTAAAAATTGGATTTTTTGGGTTGAGCGAAAATTGAAAATTAGAAGTTTAAATCTAATTAAGATTTTTCCTTTTGGAATGAGAGTCTTTTTGCATTCTGCTTTTCTTTCCTTTTTGGTTTTTTAGAAACTTGTGAGAACTCAGAGAATGAGCTTCTTAAGCAAGATTTTTGGGAATTGAAGGGTAATCACCCACTCTCCATTTTTGGAGACAAGAGAATTTTTGAAAAGAAAAGAATAGTTTGGAATAGAAAATTTGACTAAGGGTAGAAGAAGAAGATCCGTGGATTGGGCAGCTCTTCCTCAAATATTATACTACCATTGGGCAGATTAAGGTTGGTTTGATTATTCTTTAAAATGCCTATTTTCTTGTATGTGTTTGAGAGTATGATTGGTGTAAGAAATCTGTGTTTCGAATGTCTTGTTTTAGAATTTCATTTGGAATTTTTGCATTATGCTTTGTTGTGTTTTGGGAGTTTTCTCAAGACCTCTTACTCTTGGGAGAGAGGAGGATCTTGTGGGTGGTAGCAATGACAACCCTCGAGTGAGAGACTCTCTTTTGAGAGCGATCACAAGGGATCTTTGTGTGACCCTTGCTGCATGGCCTGTTTGTGCAATGGGGGTCATAAGGAGGGAAATAAGGCTAGAATGCCTTTGGGGGGCATAAGGAATAAGGGGTTGAGATTCTTGATATAATTATTGTGCCATGAGGTGGCTTCTTGTTTATTTCATACTTGCAGTTCTCCTCAGGGTATTGGTCCACTACCACCCTTTGAAAAGATCATCACCAAAGTGTGGTGCTGTGAAGCCAAGTTGGGAGTGTGTCTGAAAATCTGTATGAATTTGCCTTCTATGTGTTTGCCTGTTTGTCACCCGTCTAGGAATTGGTTCTTCGAGCTCGGGGGTGGCTACCAGTTAGCCTAGGCTGGGAGGTGAGCACTCCGTGGTCATATTTGTGTTTCTATTATGCAGGAAAGTTAGGAGAAGAGAATAGGAACCATGAAAAGATACAGAAGATTATTGTTAAAGATACTTAAATCCATTTGCAAATATTTGTTTTTATTTTTGATTCAGAAGTATGCCCTCAATCATAGAAATGAGAGGCAAGTTATAATTCTTGAAAATAGTCTTGATTTTTATTGTTGTAGCTAAACAAAGAAACATCTTGTAAAATTTGCAGTATATCTTGGAGTTGTAAAAAAAAAGCTTGTTTTATTTCTACTTCTTTTTTTTTGTTTCAGAAAAAGAAAAGCCTCCTTGAGTTGCATGCAAAAGCTTCTTTGTATTATGGAAAAATTAGTTTTCAAATAAATTTTATCTATATTCTACTTGTTGAAAAGTATGAGTTATTTTGCTGAAAGCTCCTAAGTATTTAAAAGAATAAGGGTGTTTTAAGTAATTGTTTTATTAGTGGAAAAATCAATGAATGTGTTTTATTCAGAATAGTATGATGTATTTTAAGAAAAAAAATGTGTTAGAATAAAAGTTTAGCAAAAGATCTACTTCAATTTCTTTTATCAGTAATTAAAATAAATAAATAATAGAGCCTAAGTTATATATCAATTATTTATATGAATATATATATATATATATATATAAAAACATTTATTTGTGCACATGAAATTTTGATTTACATAATGCTTTCCCTTTGTTATCTTGTTTAAAATTTTGTATGTAAATCTTATTAAAAAAAATATATATTTTTATATTATTCACCCTTAAAACTTTTATATATATAAATTTATATAAATATATATATATATATATATATATATATATATATTTATATATAATATAATTTTTTTTAAAAAAAATCTAAATAAAAAAAAAAAGAATTTTGGGATCCACGCGGACCCCACTGTGTGTACACACAGTGCGGGCCGCGCGGCGCCCACTGTGTGCACACACAGTGCGAGCTGCTTCGGCTCCCACTGTGTGGACACACAGTGGTCGGCCGCGGCCGCCATTGTGTGGACACACAGTGGTGCGAGCCGCAAGCGGCGCCCACTGTGTGGACACACAGTGGTGCCGCGCCGCCACTGTGCGTTCACACAGTGGCACCCACGGCCTTCGCCTTCTTCAAACCCTGCATAAAAAAAGAATGGCCGCCACCGTTGTTCGGCCCTATGGAATTTTTGTGGCAATGAAAAAATAAAGAGATTAAACCCTAGCTCAGGTAGGGCTAGGGTAAATGAAATAAAATTTTCATGATAGTTTAGAGTTGTTAATATATTTATAAAAAAATAGAACCCTAATTAGGGTTGGAAAAATATTGATTATTATTTTGGAAAGCTATGTTTGTTTTAAAAGAATTAAAATATGTAAATATATGTAAATATATATATCTATATATATATATATATATATATATAATTCTGGTTATATTTTGGAGTAAGTATTTAATTATAAATATATATATATATATATATATATATATATATATTCTGGTTATAATTTGGAATAAGTAATTAATAGAGATTTAATTATTTAAATACCTCTGTATTGGTTTCTAATAGGTAGTAAAAGAAAAAAAAAAGAAATATACAAATTTATGAATAAAGCCTGGTCTTATAAATTTCAAATGTTTTTAGCGTGTTAAATGCTTAATATTGCCCTAGTTAATTTAATTAGAGCATTAAAATTTTAAAATGGTTGTTTAGACTATATAGTCATATTGGAGATTGAATTAATTTTCCTCCCCTATTTCTTTAGCGTGATTGATTTAATAAACTTAATGACTAGGTATCTCGTGGAGATAAAATTAAACCAGTTAGTTTTCCACAATTAGAATTAAACAAATTATCGATGCTTGGTTCATTTCAGAATTAGCTCGAATATAATTATGGAAATTTCATTAACGCTTGTCGTGTGAGCGAACTTGATAATTAATTAGTATTTTTAAAAAAAAAAATCGTTCCGTTTTTGCCCTAAATTTTGGGCATGACATAAAACACAGTGAGAATGTGAAAGACATAAACCGGTAACTCTTAGCTCACTACACAGTCTAATATCTCATTTCCACTTCACCCTTAAGCTCAGGCAAGCAATACATCATAAATACTTAAAATCATTGAATCAACTTGCATTACCACTTTTACATAAAACACTAAATCATCACATGAAAGGCATCACACATGACACACTGATTTTTCACGTGGAAACCCAACTAGGAAAAACCACGATGGGGATAAATACCCACAAGCTATTTTTTGAACTCTTCTAAAGTCTGCTTTGTTAGGACCCTAGTCCGGTTAAAGACTTTTACAATAGCTTCTTCTAGGAACCGATCTTGCTAGGGATCACCCGGTTAGGGGATGGCTAAATACCCAGTTAAAGGTTAAAACCCTATTAGAGGTTACCTCGCAAGAGGATTTTAAGAACCCATTGAATTGAGTCACCCTGTTAAAGGATTTACACAAAAGCCTATTAAAGCTACCCAGTTAAGGGATTTTCCACTTGCTGAAATGGATAGAGGTCAATAGGTAATACACTGATCTGATAATAGCACACAATGCCAAGGCAGATCCACTTTAGCTCCTTTTCTTCTGTAATCACACTCTGCAGGTATCAACACACTTCTTCAGTCTGGAAAGAATCAAGTATCTCTTCACTTGGATACACACATAACATTTGCCAACAATTTCAAAAATGAAAAGCATTATCGACCTTATAGGAAATAGATAGGTCGGTAGCATAAACCCTAAACCTTTAGGTTTAACAATTCAATTAGTTCAATCCTGACCATTAATCATACTGCATTGAATACAATAGTCTTGAATAGATCTCAAGATATTCTCCAATGTTCATTCTTTGCCGCTTCAAGAAGTTGATAACCCATCACGTGCTCTCCACCATTTATAGAGACTTTGCAGATTCCTGAGGTAGATAGGATCTATCTTCTTCATGTAAGATCCTCAAAGAAATCCTTCACGCACACAAGGCTGATGTGGCAACATGATCTGGTCTGCATTACAGTGCTAACTCATCACAAGATGCCATTGATTGAATCACACAGGCAATTTATCAACCAGAAACCCTGAAGCTGAGACTACCAACCAATAGTCATGCCAAATGAAACCCCGATACAAAACTTCCATATACCGGTTGTCATTCCAACATATCAGTTCACCTTGAGCAAACATACCACTTCACTTTTTCACATATACTAGTTTACATCATCATACCAGTTCTCTTGGTAGTTAGCTTACTACAATATATCGGTTCATACTTCAGCATATTGACATCAATGACAACATATAATATCACCATGTCATCATGCTCTGCACATATGCCAACAATCTCCCCCTTTGGCATTGATGGCAATATATAAAGATATCTATCTGCTTCGCATCTTCTTCTCCCCAATACTACAGATATCTTCTCTACTTCAAATCTTCTCCCCTTTGACAACATTGCCAAAGTGGAGGCACAAACATCTATGTTCCATTATGTTGCTCCCCCTAAGGAGTAGCATCCTTCAACACACCAATCCTAAAAAAGATTTATCAATGCAGAACTTGACTGATGTGGAGCATACACCTTTAGTTTACCTCTTGAGGGGGCAGTACCCCAAATTCACCTCTCAAATAGGTAAAGGTAGCCTTTGGTAGAGGCTTGGTGAATATGTCTGCTTACTGCTCCTTACTCGAAACATGTTCCAATACAACCTCTTTGTTCTAAACCTTTTCCCTCAATAAATGATACTTGAGCTCGAAGTGCTTGGTTCTAGAATGCAAAACCGGATTCTTGGAAATATTAATTGCACTTGTGTTGTCACAGATTATACTCACCGATTCAGATACAGGAACTTTGAAACCACTTAATACATGCTTCATCCAAATTGTCTAGGTCTAGTTCATAAATACTGCAACATATTCAACTTCTGCTATAGACTGAGAGATACAACTCTGCTTCTTACTCATCCATGAGACTAGTCTACCACCAAGAAAGAATACACCACCGGTTGTGCTCTTCTGGTCATCCACATTACCAGCACAATTAGCATCTATAAACACTCTGAGGTTGAAATCATTACTATATGGATACCACAATCCATAGTCAATAGTTCCCTTCAGATATCTAAGAATCCGCTTGACTGCTACCAAGTGGGATTCTCTTGGACTTTTCTAGAACCATGTAGTAATGCCTACTATATGTGCAATGTCCGGTCTACTATGTACTACATTGTGCAACTTACCAATCATTGATCGGTATTCCTTCTCATTCACCAACGCTGAGTCATCCTCTTTTGATAATTTGCAACCGATCACCATTGGTGTACCAACCGGTTTGTTGTCCTCCATGCAAAAGGTCTTCAACACCTCTTTGACATACTTGGATTGAGTGATAAAGATTCCATCTTTTATTTGTTGAATCTGTAGTCCAATGAAGAACTTAATCTCCCCTATAAGTGACATCTCAAATTCGTTCTTCATCTCATCTGCAAAATCATGACTCATCTTGTCATCTCCACCAAAAATTATGTCATCAACAAATACTTCATAGATCAGAATCTAATCTCCTTCTGACTTCAAATAGATATTGCTATCTTCACTTGTTCTTTCAAATCCAATCTTCACAAGATGGGAGTGTAAGTATTCATATCATGCTCTAGGTGCCTGCTTCAATCCATACAAGGTTCTATGTAGCCTACACACCATGTCACTATCTTCTGATAGGGAAAATCCATCTGGTTGCTCTATATACACCTCCTCTTCAATTATTCCATTTAGGAATGCAGATTTTACATCCATTTGATATACTTTGAATCCCTTGAAGGTTGCATATGCAAGAAGCATACAAACTCCTTCCAATCTAGCTACTGGAGGAAAGGTTTCTTCGTAGTCTTCTCCTTCTTCTTGAGCATATCCTTTATACACCGGTCTGGCTTTGTTTCTTACCACTGTGCCATCTTCATTCAGCTTATTTCTGAAAACCCTTTTGGTGCCTATGACATTTTTATGCTTAGGTCTAGGTACCAAAGACCATGTACCATTCTTTTCTATCTGGTCAAGTTCCTCTTCCATTTCCTTGATCCAGTCTTCATCTTTATGTGCCTCTTTAAATGTTTTAGGCTCAAATTCAAAGATCATGCAAGAATTTTCTCTGACCTTTCTTCTTGTAAGAATTCCTGCATCCTTGTCTCTTATGATCTACTTTGGATCATGATTCAGCTTTACATACCTAGGAATGATCTTAGTTGTTTCCTCTTGCTTTTCTTATTCATCCTCATCTTCATCAGCATCAGCATCTACTGGTGTAGGAGCATTGTCACTGGTACTAGGCTATTTTGCAACCGGTTCCCAGAAGGTTAGTACTGGTTCATCTCCTACTTGCTCACTGCTAGTTTCCTCAGGTTTCTCAGAGGTTTCATCAACTCTAACATTGATACTTTCAACAATTCTCCAAGTCCTATTATTGAAACATTTGAGAGCTTTGCTCTTTGTGGAATACCCTAGAAATATTCCCTCATCATATTTTGCATCAAACTTGCTTTGATGTTCACTCCTCTTGATACAACATTTGCTACCAAACACTCTAAAGTAGCTTACCATAGGTGTCTTACCGGTCCAATACTCATAAGGAGTTTTATCTTTACCTTTCTTGATGAGTACCCGGTTCATTGTGTAGACTGTAGTGCTCACCGCTTCTCTCTGGAAAGTATTAGCAACCATCCCTTAGATCAACATAGTTTTGGTTACTTCAACTAAAGTCTGGTTGTTCCTCTCTGCTAGGCCATTCTGTTGTGGAGTCTAGGGGGAAAATAGTTGCCTCTTCATGTTGTTCTCTTCACAGTACTTGTTGAATTCACCAAAAGTGAATTATCCTCCTTGATTAGTTCTTAGGCACTTAATCCTCCTACCACTTTCTTTTTCAACCAGTTCTCTGAAGGCTTTGAATTTTCTAAAAGCTTCAGACTTGTCTTTCAAGAATGTGACCCACATCATTCTTTAGCAATCATCAGTAAGACATTTTTCCCAGTTGACACTCTCTGCACAAAGGATTCTCTAGTTTGCTCGGCACAAGCAATCCTCTTACTGGCTTTCACAATATTGTCAAAGTTTACATGGAAGAGTCTCCTATGCCATATCCAACTATCATCAGACTTAGCCATTAGACATATACTGATATTTGCATTCAGCTGAAATAAGTGGCCTCTGGCTTGCATACCGGTGGCCATCAGTTCACCACTCTTTCCTTTTATTTTGCACACTCCATCTCTGAATTCCAGACTGAGTCCATTATCATTTAGCTAGGCAACACTCAAAAGGTTGTGTCTGAGACCTTCTACCCAATACACATTATCAACACTACTTTCTCCATTTAGAGAGATGGACCCTCTACCTTTTACCATACATGGTGCATCATTACCAAATCGGACCACACCACCATCATACTCTTCTAGAGATAGAAACTTACTCCGGTCACTAGTCATGTGGTGAGAACAACCACTATCAATAATCCACTCATTGGAATTATCAAAGCAGGAGACAAGAGCCTTCTTGTCTGACACATCTTCCTTAATTGCTACAAACACAATGTCTTTACTTTCTTCATCTTCTGATTCCTCATCAGTGACACCTTCATCAACTGCTACAAAATAGTTTCTCCTGCTTCCTCCTTTGAACTTCTTGAACTTCTCCAGTTTGTCCTTGTTATCACCATTAGGATAGTTTACAACAATGTGTCCTATCCTATTGCAAGAGAAGCATTTCAAAGGAAGCTTACCTTTGTATTTACCAGTTCCCTTAGGAAGTCTCTTGGCAAGAAGAGCTTCAAATTCCATCAGGATCTCCTCATCATCCATTTCTCTTATTTGTCTTGGTTCACAACTGGTACTTGCTTATTTTCCCTTTCTAGATGGTGCAGTAGATGTTCTAAAGGCTGATTCAGTCTTCTGAATACTGCCATCATAATTATTTATCTCATATGCAGTCAAATTTGCAATGATGGAGTCTATGGATACCTTTGTCTTGTCTATAGACCTCAACTCCTGAATAGTAGCAACCCTTATTGCATAGACTGGTAACAAGGATCTCAAGACTTTTCTAACAATAGTGGAATCATCGATTTTACCTCTCGCACTCTTGATGTCTCCAACAACAGTTTTGATTCTTATTCCATATTGTTGAATGGTCTCTCCTTCAACCATTCGCATGTCTTCAAAATTTTCCCTAAGGCTCTCTTCCTTAGCTTGTTTCACATGCTCATCACTGCCATAGATATTCTCTAGAGCATCCCATACTTCTTTGGGATTATCTTTATCTTGAACATCAATAAACTCAATGTCAGATAAACTACTGATTAGGGCTTCCATGACTTGCCCATTCTTCTAAATCTCTCTTCTTTGATCATCCATGAGAGTACCGATAGGAATAACATAAGCATTCTCAACATAGCTCCAGTGTTGAGCTCCCATGCTTCTAATGTAGATCTTCATTCCGTCCTTCCATATCTTAGAGTTATCTCTGATCAACTTTGGACCTTCTCTCTTCATCATTAGAATAGGATATTTTCCTCAAGCGGTTAAGCTTACAACACAGAGGACTTGGAGGACACACTGATACCAATTGATGAATAATGATGACCAGTTAGTACCAAACCGGTACTAAGAGGGGGGGTGATTCAGTACAGACAAAAAAAACTTTCCCTGAACCAATTTGACTGCAAAGACTGCACTCAACTGGTAAATAGTAACACCGGTCTAAAACAAAGCACTACTAGTAAAAAACAGTGAGAATGTGAAAGACATAAACTGGTAACTCTTAGCTCACTACATAGTCTAATAGCTCATTTCCACTTCACCCTTAAGCTCAAGAAAGCATTACATTAGAAATAATTAAAATCATTGAATAAACTTGCATTACCACTTTGACATAAAACACTAAATCATCACATGAAATGCATCACAAATGACACACTGATTTTTCATGTGGAAACCCAACTGGGAAAAACCACGATGGGGATGAATACCCACAAGCTATTTTCTAAACTCTTATGAAGTCTGCTCTATTAGAAGCCTAGTCCGGTTAAAGACTTACAATAGGTTTTGCTAGGAATCGATCCTGCTATGGATCACCCAGTTAGGGGATGGCTAAATACCCGATTAAAGGTTAAAACCTTGTTAGAGGTTACCTCACAAGAGGATTTTAAGAACTCATTGAATTGAGTCACCCTGTTAAAGGATTTACACAAAAGCCTATTTAAGCTACCTAGTTAAGGGATTTTCCAACTGCTGAAATGGTTAGAAGTCAACAGGTAATACATTGGTCTGATAACAACACACAATGCCAAGGCAAATCCACTTTAGCTCCTTTGCTTCTGCAATCACACTCTGCAAGTATCAACACACTTCTCCGGTCTGGAAAGAATCAAGTATCTCTTCACTTGGATACACACATAACATTTGCCAACAACTTCAAAAATGAAAAACATCATCAACCTTATAGGAAACAGATAGGTTGGTAGCATAAACCCTAAACCCTAAACCTTTAGTTTTAACAATTCAGTTAGTTCAATCCTGACCGTTAATCATACCACATTGAATACATCAATCTTGAACAGATCTCAAGATGTTCTCCAACATTCGTTATTTACCAGCTGATAACCCATCACGTGCTCTCCACTATTTACAGAGACTTTTCACATTCCCGAGGTAGATAGGATTTATCTTCTTCATGCAAGATCCTCAAGGAAATCCTTCACATGCACAAGGCTAACTTGGCAACACAATCTGGTCTTCATTACAATGCTAATTCATCACAAGATATCATCAGTTGAATCACACAGGCAATGCATCAACCAGAAACCTTGAAGCTGAGACTACCAACCAGTAGTCATGCCAAATGAAACCCCGATACAAAACTTCCATATACCAGTTCTCATTCCAACATATCGGCTCACCTTGAGCAAACATACTGCTTCACTTTTTCACATATACCGGTTTACATCATCATACTGGTTCTCTTGCCAGTTAGCTTACTACAATATACTGGTTCATACTTCAGCATATTGACATCAATGACAACATACAATATCATCATGTCATCATGCTCTGCACATATGCCAATAGAAAAGTGGAACAGATTGATCATGAGGTGGAACTCAGGTGAGCTCAAATGAAAATTGATAGTTGAATTGCTTATTGGAGGAGTGAAATAGAATAGATTGAATAGATTAATTGAGTCAACTGATTGAGAAAAAGATGACTGAAGGAAGGAAAAGAATGATTGGAGGAAATAAAGAGAATGACAAAGCAAGATTAATTTAGAGAAAGCTAACTGAAAGATGGAAATAGAAGTTGAAGAGATAAATGATTTAATTCATTAATTAATTTAGCATGTGCTTGCATTTTAAATTAGATTTTCAATTTAATCTTTGCATGATATTTATTCAAATAATTGAATTTATTTAATTCAATTTAGCATTTGAATATATTTAGAACTTAACTTTGATTTCCAATTTGGTTTTTGAAATTATGCACATGTAATTGAATTTGGAAGAAATTAGAAGAAATAAGAAATTAAATAAAATTAGAATTTGGGGATTTGGAAATGGAAGGATTAATTAGTTAATTAAATAATTAAAAGTAACTATTTAATTATGGAGAAGTGGAATTTAACTAAATAATAAAGATTTTTTAAATTAAAGGAATTAAGTCACAATTAATTAAATAATAAATATTTAATCAATATTTAGAAAAGGGTTAAATAAATAGTTGATTAGAGAGATAGAAATTGAATAATTAGTAATTTATTTAAATAATAAAGATTATTTAAATTGGGGAATTAACCATAATTAATTAAATAATTAATATTTAGAAAATGGTTAAAATGATTAAATGATGAAAGAATAAGAAATAGAATAATGAGTAAGATGTCGAGGAAATATGAAATTAGGAGAAATTAAATAAAATTAATTTAGAAGAATAATTAATTAACTTAATTACATAATTAAAGAATTATTTAATCAACTAGAGGAATAATTAGTACATGATCAATGAGACATTTTTAGGTGTCTACAATAAACATCATCAATTTTATGTTTACCATCAATCAAGATACTCCCTATTCTACAAATAGGTGCATCTTCCTCTCCTACAAATTTTACTACTCCACCATTATATTTTTTGATATTAATGAAATTGTCTTTATCTCTAGTCATACGATTTGGAATACCTCATATGGATCTCCACACACCATGGTGAGACCCATAACAACTTAAAACATCCTCCAATGCATATCTAGACCATATAATATGACCCAACCAAGATAACTCAAACAGAAACACTGAAACATAACACAACTGAATGTCCCAAACATGAAACAAAAAGTTTCTCTTGTGGAACAAAGAAACCACTAGAGAAGCACACTAGGAATATTATACGAGTCATAAAAGCATGTCCATGAAACCACTATACAATTTGCAACATATTTGAAGGTCACTAAAGACTTTCAAAACCAATCTAACAAACACACTTACTAGCAGAGAATAGAGATAACCATCTGAACCAAAATGAGATAACCAACACCAAAAAATACCAAACTCAATCTACAACACAAACCATAACTACAATGACCAAGAGCATATCTAGATCAAATTCTATTCAGATAACTAGATTTGACATCAATGACAATCATACAAGATCATACTTCCAATATTGTGTTGAGAGGAGTTGCCATGTCAGAGCTAAATTTAATTGTTTTGTCATTATTTCATCATACTTATCCACCAAATAATTTAAATAAAAGAATCATTTAAAGGAATAAAAGGATATGTCATTGGATTTGAATTCAAAATTGTGGTTTATTGCTTATTATTTCTTTTTGTATTTTGTATAACTCACTAAGCAATAATCCTATGGTTTTTTATTAGGTCCATCTACCCATTCTGTTCTAAAATTTTCCAGCCTTAGAGCTTCTTTCAATTTTGTTCAAAGTGTCCTCCAAGGCAATGATTATTCTAGTTGCCTATTTTGGTGAAATGATTAACTTTGGGCTTTCATTCAAAATCTGCTCATCAAATTTTCTACTAGGTCTAAATTTATTATCAACTAACTTATCCTTGTAAGAGAGCATTATCTCTTTTCCGTATAACCATCCTAAGTCTTCCCTATGTAGGTGGGCTCCAAGGTTACTTTCTATAAAACCTTCATAAATTTCATATTATTAGAGCATAGGAGGATGTTCCTTTTGTTGCAAGAATGTTGCAAATATGTGCTGGAGAAATATTTGAGAGATGTGTTGTCATTGATGTAAACATATTTCTTTATCTAAGACAATGATGCAATGAAGTTTAGTGATTTAGTTTGTTCAATGTAGGAAGTATGATGAAGATCAAAGTTTTTGGATTAAAGGGTTTGTAGAGAGTTATCTATAGTTGATTCAATTCAAGTTTCAGTGGTCCAAATGGAGATTTGGCTAAGTTTTGGGTATCTGTCTTATGGCTTGTAAGGAAGTTAAGTAGCGGAAACAACTTCCTACACTAACCTTGAGAGGAGGGTAATGCAAAACTTTTTCAGATCATTACAATAGTTACAGAAAATAGAAATAGATATAATAGCATTCATACCACAACACAATGATTTATGTGGGGAAAACCCTTTCGGGAGAAAAACCCCACCCTCCAAAAGCAGCTCAATATTTTATTCAGCAATCAAAAACAGATTACAAAATACTCGCAGAGCAAGCTCTTTGTAGGAGTATCACTAATCAGAGATTCAGAGGCAACTCAATAGCCATAGGACTCTTAAACACAACCTCTATCTCACACACCTCATAAATAGGAGATACAATACAAGAAACCGTCAAACGGTATTACAAAACTATGGGCTAAAACCACCCAATAAAGTGTAGCCGACCTTATCTCCCTTCTAGATTCCCTATGACATGTTAAAGCACACATCAACACATGTCGCTCCCTTTTACCGCTCATTTATGTATCCGATACAAATTATTTTTCCTATTTCAAGAGTACAAACTTCCAGAGGCCATAACTTGAGAACCGGGTGTCCGATTGACGAACCGTTTGAAGCGCCAGAAAGCTCACGAAGTGCTCTATCACCTCGTAACCCGCTTTGCCGGTTACGGCCACTTTTCAGGGTGTTTTGGAGCCTCTAAAGTCCCCAAAATTAAGTTTAAATATTTTATTGCACCCCTCCAAGATGAAAACTTTAATATCTTCAAAACTAGTTGTGACCTTGTGATGCAACTTTACCGGAATACTTATCTAACCAACCAGAAGCTTCAAGGAGAGTTTCGCACCATTTCATGCTCAAATGAAAACTTACTATAAATAGCAACCTCGCATAAATGCAAGGTTGAGACACCATTTTTTCTCAACAAATCTCCCACTTGTCGAATACCTTGCAGGAGCGGAAGGGAATGTCAACACAATGAATCAATTGCTAGGGGCCATAAGGCCCATAGACTCTGAACACCATCTAAACTTCTCTGTGCTCACAGCCTTAGTTAAAGCATCTGCAACATTCATCAAAGTTTCCACCTTAACCAGCTTCACCCTACCATCTTCGACCATATCTCTAACAAAATGATACTGAACATCAATATGTTTGGTCCAGGCATGAAATGTCGGGTTCTTAGCTAGGCTAATTGCACTCTGACTATCACAGTAAATTGTCACTGTACCTTGTTTTATTCCAATATTCGAACACAGTCTCTTAATCCAAATGGTCTCTTTACAAGCATGAGTAGCTGCCATATACTCTGCTTCAGTAGTGGATAAAGCAACCATAGCCTGTCGCTTACTTATCCAACTAATTGCACCACCAAACAAAGTAAACACATAAGCACTGGTGGATCTTCTGCTATCAATATCACCTGCCCAATCTGAATCCACATAACCATGGATATCAAGGGAAGTCATGTCTCCAACTGAATTACCATGATAACACAAAGAATACTCTGAAGTACCCTTCAAATATCTGAAGACTCTTTTGATTGCATCCCAATGAACTCTACCAGGATTAGACATATATCTAGAAAGTACTCCCACTGCTTGGGCAATGTCTGGTCTAGTACAGACCATAGCATACATCAAGCTTCCAACCGCACTCTGGTAAGGCACTCTGCTCATGTCTTCCATCTCCAATGGGGATGTAGGACAATCTGAAATAGATAGTTTCATTCCAACTGTAAAAGGAACACTCAATGGTCTACAATTCTGCATGTTGAACCTCTGTAACACTGAATTCACATACTTACTCTGGCCTAGCCATAGCTTTCTGTTCACCCTATCTCTTCTAATTTCCATCCCAAGAATGTGCTTTGCTGCACCAAGATCTTTCATTTCAAATTTAGCAGCGAGCTGAGACTTCAGTTCTAAAATCATACCTTTCCCTTTACCAATGAATAACATATCATCAACATACAATGCAATGAATAAGAAATGATCACCATAAGATTTATAATAAACATAGTGATCTGATTTAGAACGTTCAAATCCCAAACTCAACACATATGTATCAAATTTCTGGTAGCACATCCTAGGACTTTGTTTGAGGCCATACAAAGATTTCTTCAATTTACAGACCAAATTACTTTTGCCTTTCACCACATAGTGCTCCGGCTGTGTCATATAAATATCTTCCTCCAAATCACCATGAAGGAAAGCAGTTTTCACATCCATTTGCTCAACCTCTAAATCATAAGCAGTAGCAATAGAAAGCAAAAATCTAATGGACGTCATTTTTGCAACAGGAGAAAATATCTCACCGTAATCAACACCCTCAACCTGAGAGTAGCCTTTTGCAACCAACCTTGCTTTATACTTCTCAATGCTTCCATCTGAACCAATCTTTTTCTTGAACACCCATTTACAACCAATAGGTTTTCGTCCTTCAGGCAATGGTACAAGATCCCATGTATCATTCTTTTTCAAAGCTGCCATTTCTTCCTCCATAGAAATCTTCTAGGATTCTGCATCATTCATACCTAATGCCTCTTCTACAGATTTAGGTTCATCCACACTAATATTCAGAGCAAAAATACATCTCCAATCATCAGGTGAATACCTTTCAGGTGGTTGTCTATGTCTTGTAGACCTTCGAACAAGCTGAGTTGGAGGTTCTTCCTCCTCTTCTGAAGATTCAGAGCTAGATGAGCTCTCCTCAAATTCTTGCCTATCTAGGGGTCTCGATTCAACTCTTTCAGGTGTAGAAGGAAGTTGAATCACATCTTCTTTTTTAGTCTGTTCTGGCTGCAATGTAACAGAAGGAGACTTAATTTCTCTAAAAATAACACTTCTACTGTGAATTACCTTTTGTGCAATAGGGTCCCAAAGCTTGTATCCTTTCACACCATAACTATACCCGATGAAGATACATTTCACAGCCTTGTTCTCCAACTTTGTTCGCTTCTCCTTTGGCACATGTGCATATGCCTCGCAACCAAAAACTCTAAGATGTCTCAATGAAGGCTTGTGACCTGACCATGCTTCCATAGGCGTTTTATCAACAAGAGCTGATGTAGGAGACCTGTTAATCAGGTAGCAAGCAGTGGCAACAGCTTCAGCCCAAAACTTTTGTTCGAGACCAGCACCACTCAACATACTCCTAGCCTTCTCCATCAGTATCCTGTTCATTCTTTCTGCAACTCCATTCTGCTGTGGAGAATACGGAGTTGTCTTCTGCCTGTTAATTCCACAGTCTTTACAGAATCTATCAAAATCATTAGAGCAAAACTCACCGCCATTATCAGTTCTCAGACATTTTATTTTCTTTCCAGTCTACAACTCAACCATTGCTTTAAATTCTTTAAAACGACTAAAAACTTCAGATTTACTCTTTAGAAAATAAACCCATGTCCTTCTACTAAAATCATCAATAAATGAAACATAATATGTGGATTTTCCAATCGAAGAGACATCTACTGGACCAAACACATCAGAATGGATAAGATCCAAAACACCACAAGTTTTATGAGAACTCGAGTAAAACTGAACGCGGTTTTGTTTTCCATAAATGCAATGCTCACAGAAATCAAATTCAAGATTACAATCATTCAAACCTTCAACAAGATTTTTATTTTTCAAGGTCCTTAGACCTTTTTCTCCAATGTGGCCAAGTCTCTGGTGCCATAACATAGTCTTCTCTGCAGGTAACTTTGCTTCAGATGAAAGAGCACCCTTAGGTACCCAAAAACCATTTCCATCTGCTGAAGGTGAAACCTTCAAATCTTCCAGTGAAGTATCCACAGATTTACTTTTTACAGAAGTGCTATTACACTCAACAGTGTATGCTTCAAGCTTATACAAAGTGCCAAACCTGACACCTCTAGCAACTACCATAGCACCCTTAATCATCTTACATCCTGTTTCAGAAAAGACTACCTGCACACCTGCATCTATTAGTTTGCTCACAGATAACAGGTTTCATTTTAATCCAGGGATATGCAGCACACCATTAATCCTTTTTATTCTACCATCAGAAAACCTGATTCTAACTTTACCTCGACCAACAATGTCTAGAGGTGAATCATCACCCAAGTACACCTTACCTCCATTAAATCCTTCATATTCAAAAAACCAATTTCTATTGGAAGTCATATGAAAAGATGCACCTGAGTTAATTAGCCAGGCATCATTACCTGCATGAGTCGCCAAAGCCGTAATAAATGCATCGCCATCTTCCTTGTCGGACTCAGAATCAGAATCAAACCTTTTCTTTTTCTTCTTCTTCTTTTCTTCTTTGCAGTCCTTACGGATGTGACCCGGTTTACCGCAATTCCAGCAAATGACTTTGGACTTTCCAGGAGATTTCGATCTCCCTTTGGATTTGGACTTGTCACGCTTCTCATTCTTCTTGCCTTTCTCCTTAGGTCTTCCACGAATGGTTAGGGCTTCCTTTGAACTGATGGATACCTTCCTTCGCATCTCTTCACCGAGTAGGGCACCCACCACGTCTTCAGATTTCAAAACAATAGAAGTACTACCGATAGCCATAACAAGAGAATCCCACGAATTAGGCAAAGAACAAAGCAAGATCTGACATTTCTCCTCCTCGTCCATCTTAACACCGACGGATACTAATTGAGCCACCAACATATTGAATGCTTCCAGGTGGTCTACAATTCGTCCACCCTCTTCCATCTTCAAGGAGTACAATTTCTTTCTTAAGAAAATTTGATTTAATAAAGATTTCACTTGATACATCTCACCAAGCTTAGTCCATAGCTTCTTTGCAGAGTTCTCTTCATGGACATTGATTAGAACAGAGTCTGCCAGGCACAGTCTGATTAGACCCTTGGCTTTTCAGTCCATAACATCATACTGAGCTGCCGCAGTAGGATCTGAGGGCCTTTGGACATTCGCATCAACAGCATCCCAAAGATCTCGATCTATTAGCAAATCTTCCATCTTCAGCTTCCACATCTCAAAATTACTTCCATTAAATTTCTCCACCTCTATTCTCCCTTACGAACTTGCCATCTGAATATTCCTACAACAAGATCAAAAAGTGTCTTCTACACAAGCTCCCACTCAAATCTGGATTAGTTCAAAAAACCCAACTGCCCACAATTGAAACCAAAGGTGATCAGGCTCTGATACCACTTGTAAGGAAGTTAAGTAGCGGAAACAACTTCCTACACTAACCTTGAGAGGAGGGTAATGCAAAAATTTTTCAGATCATTACAACAGTTACAGAAAATAGAAATAGATATAATAGCATTCATACTACAACACAATGATTTACGTGGGGAAAACCCTTTCGGGAGAAAAACCCCACCCTCCAAAAGCAGCTCAATATTTTATTCAGCAATCAAAAACAGATTACAAAATACTCACAGAGCAATCTCTTCGCAGAAGTATCACTAATCAGAGATTCAGAGGCAACTCAATAGCCATAGGACTCTTACACACAACCTCTATCTCACACACCTCATAAATAGGAGATACAATACAAGAAACCGTCAAACGGTATTACAAAACCATGGGCTAAAACCACCCAATAAAGTGTAGCCGACCTTATCTCCCTTCTAGATTCCCTATGACATGTTAAAGCACACATCAACACATGTCGCTCCCTTTTACCGCTCATTTATGTATCCGATACAAATTATTTTTCCTATTTCAGGAGTACAAACTTCCGGAGGCCATAACTTGAGAACCGGGTGTCCGATTGACGAACCGTTTGAAGCGTCAGAAAGCTTGCGAAGTGCTCTATCACTTTGTAACCCACTTCACTAGTTACAGCCACTTTTTAGGGCATTTCGGAGCCTCTAAAGTCCCCAAAATTAAGTTTAAATATTTTATTGCACCCCTCCAAGACGAAAACTTTAATATCTTCAAAACTAGCTGTGACCTTGTGATGCAACTTTACCGGAATACTTATCTAACCAACCAGAAGCTTCAGGGAGAGTTTCGCACCATTTCGTGCTCAAATGAAAACTTACTATAAATAGTAACCTCGCATAAATGCAAGGTTGAGACACCATTTTTTCTCAACATGGCTGATTTTTCATTTGTTTAGTGGTGTCAGAGTAACAGTTTTTTGATCAGCATTGCTCTACATCATAATACATTGATCTATAGATTTGGAGGTATATTGGGGACATTGGTTTTTTGTCCTCAATTCAAGTGGTTTGTGGTTTGGAGGTCCACAAGTGATTTTTTCAAGGTTGACAGTCATTGCAGTTAGTGCTCCTCAAGTTCAGTATGAAGATGCTAGTGATTCTAGTAATTTGTGTTGGTGTGGATGTTTCTATGGTAATTCATAATGCTTATGGATGTCTCTAGATCATGTGACTTTTGTGTTGGTGGTCCACATTGATCGTTGAGCTTGTAATTGATATTTTTCAAACCTATAAGATTTCCACAATCCATTTGAATCTTGTATGTAGTTTCTGGATTTGATTGTGAGTAATAATGACCTTATAATCTCCAAATCTGACAAAGGCAATGCTACAAACATTATGAACAAGCAGGACTACATCGCTGAAATTTTTTCCCTCCTTTTAGATTTTAGGAGCTACAGGTTGGTTTCCCACAACTTGTGCTCTAAAATCTTGAATATAGTCAAGTCAGCCATTTAGTGCTCCTCCTTTGACAAGGCCACCAAGAAGTGCCTATTACTTTCCAAAGAACTGAGCCCTTTTATTTATGGGGTTCCTAAAATCCACAAAGCCGACATTCCGTTGAGACCCATTGTTGATACCATTGGGTCTCCGACTTACAAGTTAGATTCTTTCATCACCAAATTGCTTTCCCCTCTAGTGGGAAATTCTAACTCCTTCATCAAAGATTCTAACCATTTTGTCAAATTAATCAAGGATGCTAAATTAGATAGTATTGACATCTTGGTTAGCTTTGATATGGTCTTCCTCTTCACCAAGGTCCATGTCCCTGACTCTATCGAGATCATCAAAAGTAATTAAATGTGGAGATTGCCTTGTTGGTGGAGTTATTCTTGCAATCCACCTTCTTCTCCTTCCAAGGCATTATCTATGAATAGGTGGATGGTGTGGCCATGGGCTCCCCCTTTTCTCCTATTATAGATAACTTGTATATGGAATATTTTTAGGAAATTGCCTTGTGTTCTTTTCCTCCTAAATGAAAATGGTAGAAGAGGTACATGGAAGACACCAATGTTTGTTGGCCTCATGGTTTTGATAGCTTGAAGATTTTCATGCCCACCTCAACAATATAGCTCCTTGCATCTCCTTTACCAAAGAGTTGCAGTCAAACAACCAATTACCGTTCCTGGATTTTTTAATCCTTAAGAAACTTGATGTCTCTCTAGGTTGTCGAGTGTTTCACAAAGCCACCCATATTGACCTTTATCTTCATGCCTCTTCCCACCACCACCCTAGCCAAAAAGTTGGGATCCTCAAAACCTTGGCCTTAAGAGCTCATTATATTTGTGATGATAATAACTTAAGCCAGGAGATTTCCCATCTTCGGCAGGTCTTCAAATGGAATGGATATTTAGACAAGCAAATCTCTAGAGATTTTTGCCAAGCTAAATATTTATTTCATTTCATTTCCAATCCCACCCCTTCTCAATTGGTCCTGCCCTCTACTATTTCCCTTTCATATTTCGAGGGCATCTCCCATAAGATCTCAAATTTTTTTCTCAAAAAAGATCTTCGGTGTGCCTTCAAACCCATGTCCACCTTAAAAAATAGGATCCCCTCTCTTAAAGACCCCAGGGATGTCTTTTTAGAGTTTGGAGTCTACAAGGTTGTATGTTCCTGTGGGACCCCCTATATTGGGGAAACAAGTCACTCCTTCATCACTAGAATCAAAGAGCATGGTGCAGACATCAAGCATGAGCGCACTATTAAATTGACTTTAGCTGAGCATTTATCATCCACTAGGCACCACATTTATTTGGAGGACATTCAAATTGTGTTCAAGGAGGACAAATTCTTTAAAAGGAAGCTCAAAGAGGCTATTTAAATTATTAATAACCCCACCAACCTCAATCATGATGAAGGATGGACTTTAAGTCTTTATTGGCACCCCTTATTAACCATCCTCAAGAACCCCCATCAACCCCCTTCCCGACACCCCCCTCTCTCCTTAGTCCCTTTATTTTTCTTCCCCCCTTTCCCTCCCTTTGTCCCCTCTCCTCCTTCTTGCACCCCCCTTGCCTCTTCCACCCCCTCTCCCCTTGGTGACCCATCCCCCATTATTGTGTGGCCTCCTCCTCATCTTCATTTTTCTTGCCCCTTCTTTGCTTCATTTCCTCTAGTTGGTGGAGTTGTCTTTCTCTTTCTCTCTTATGTGTTTCCTTTATTCCCTTATATGTTCTTTCATACATATTGTAGATGTATAAATCTGACCACTTTCTTAAATAAATATTTAATATTTATTTTAACCATATCCCCCTATTAATTAAATATTATTTAATTAATTTATTCATTTTCATCTATTTGATTAAAGAAATTACTCAATTTATTTAATTAAATTCACCTAAACCTTTTCTAGCCTTTAATTAAATAAATCACCTTATTTTAATTAATTCCCCTTTATTCCTTTTAATTAAATTTACATTTAATTAAATCTCCCCACTTGCATTTATGCATGTTGCATCTATTTTAGTTGAAATAAAACATTTTATTTTAATTAAAATCCCAAATCACCCCAAGTACATTTTCCTACATCTCCCACTTGCCTCCTAAACCTCTTCTAGAGCCTTCTAGATTCTTCTAAACTATCTTAATTAGCTTTAATCCCTCTAAACATGTCCTTTCCCTAAGTTTGAGGAGGTCACTTCTCAAATTTGGAAGGACTCTTACAAATTTATCCCCAAAGTGTTCCAAACCATTAATGGTTTAATCAACCCTCCCCTCATGGTTACAGAATTTCGCTCTATCTTAACCCTCATCTAACCCAAGGGTCTCATCATGCACTTATGGCTTTTTGACCCTAGTTATCCTATTAACCTTTGCACAATAGTTTACCCCTTGGGTAAAAGCTTTATCCAATGGATAGCTCTAACCTAACCTTAACATTACCTCCTAAGGTAACCTTCATGTCTTCTTGGGCATTTAATGCCTCTTGCATATCCTCTCAAGCCACCTCTTATTGAAAATTGTCACCATTCCATTGGTGAAAATTGTAAACATGGATTGAGTAGCTTTCAATCCTAGCCCTTTGTTAATATTATTCAATCTTAACCCTCCATTGCCCTATTTTTCCTATAAATAGATCTCTCATTCTTCATTATCCAAGATCCAAGTTTCATGCATCTACATTATAGTCTATTTTACTAAGCATTTTAGCCTCTCTTTGTTAAAATATCATCATAGATATTTATAAGCATTTTATTCCATATCATAGAATATTCATGCTAGTATATCATGTTAGGATAATTTGTTAATCTCATTATCATGTCACTATCTTCATCTTAACTTAATCATCATAGCTTTTAACATATCATATAGATCTTAGAATGCATTCATGAATATAGATCACAATATCACTCATTCTTGGAGTTGTCATTCCTAAGTCATTTTCTCGATGATCTGAGAGAAAAACATTGGCTTTAGGGATCCTGTGAGATAGAGAACAATGGGACACCCCTTGGGAAGTTAAATTAGTTTAAATTAGTTATACATGCACTAAGAGTCTCATTGGTATGTATGTTATTTTATCTCAATTTATTTGTTTTGATCACCACATTTTCCTATGTACATCTTTGACGCCCATCATGGGGCACGTCCCCAAAAATAACATCATTTTTTGTGCAAGTAGAAGACAACAATCATGTTAGAATTTTAACTAGCGCATACGGGACTTTATTTAGCACATCTGTGGTGAACTTTAGCACATGTATGGTACTTTTTAGTGCATGGAGACCATAACTTAGCACATTATGTTATCTTTCTGGCGCATACCCCTTTCTGCTTGTTCGATGCATAGGAGCACTATTTTAGTGCATCTAGGCAACATAATAGTGCATAGATGCTCTCTTTTAGTAATTTTGCACCATAATTTAGTGCATCTGTGCAAAAGTTTAGTGTGTAGCTCTAATAGAGAGAAAATTTGTAACAGAGTCAGAAAATTTAGGCTTGTGAAGCCCACCATCAGGATTTAATTTTTGACTAACTGTGTGCAGGTTCAAACATTTTTTTAGTGCAGGAAAAGGAGGAGTTAATTGGTTTTATTTACTTTCTTTTATAAGTTTGTAAAAAGAACTCACTTTTCCTTTTATTACAAAAGTAAAATGAATGTCACTTTTCATTTTGGATACTTAAAAATAACTTCATGATTTCTTTTGGTGCCTAAAACAAACTTGATCTTTCTTTCTGGCATGGTTAAAAAGAACAACAAAATCAAATCTTTTCTTTTATGCAAGATAGGGTCATCTGTTTTTATGCTTTAAAAAGAACAAAACAAAATGTTCCCATTTCTGCAAAGGGCTAAAATTAAACATCATTTTCCTTTGGTGTTGATTAAAAAGAACTTCATTTTCCATTTGGGAGTTTAAAAAGAACCTTCACTTCATTAAGCTTTCAAGATTACAAAACTGTTGTTATTCATTTGGCGAATTTACTTTGGTTGACTAGGATCTCTTTTTAAAATTTTTGGCTATCTTTACACATTGCTATATCAGGATAAAAAGAACCACATATCTTCTGAATAGCTTTTTGAAAACAAATCCAATATGGGATAAAGTGTGTACTCTGTGACTCAAAAGTGGTAGGCATATTCTCTCCCCTTTACTAGGTGATCAAAAAGTCAAACCCTTTCTTTGATATTTTATTGACTTCAAGTATCTTACATCCTTTAGAGGGAATGCCTTCCCGAAGCCTTGAAAGGGCTAGTGTGAAGGGTACGAACCAAGTGGGAAATGACTTTATCGATAAGTATTCCAACCCACTGTAATGAATTGTGGAGGCTGATGAAAATCCCCTCCAATGGTTTTGCTCAGTGATTAGTCTTCTCCCAATATCTTTAAGATACGTAAAGCCTTTGTTCTAAAGGTTAGGAAGCCTCCTGAGGGAGTTTATCACTGAAGACCAAATGTAAGCCTGATTAAAAACCCATAGAAGTAGAAGCTTTGAGCTAAGTTAGTTACCAAACATTGGCAATATCATAGTGCAAGGGTGGGGAAGAATCTACCCCCAAGATGACTCACCGTGTATCTCCCAAGATAACTACCCAATTGTGAAGCAATTCACTTTGGGTTAATTTTTGGACAAAGGCAAAAAATGGGTACCCCTAGGGGGTGACAAGGTGTTTGAGTTGACAGAGTATAGAGACTAGTGGGCTATGATATTGTTAATGACCTTTGAATAAAGAGTCTTCTTGATATGTTTTCTTTGTAATCCAAGCCAGTGAAAATATTGGAGATTTTAAAACATCCTCAAAATAACATACACTATTTTTTAGCATAGAAAAATTGTTACTTCTTTGTCTACTGTGTTTTCAAGTCATTTTTCAGAAAATCATTTGTCAAAACAAAAAAAACATTTCTCACCATCTCAGCAAAATCATCAAAATAAAGTTATCAGAATAGTTAGCGCGTAGGAGAAACATCCTAGCACATATCAACCATCAGAAAGCACATTCCAACAAAAACTAGCGCTTCAATCACTCACATTAGCGCATGATCAGTATAATATTGGTGAAAACTCATATAGCACTTGCCAACATCTTTGTAGTGCATAGGAGCATCAACCTAGCACATCTAAAATATATTATAGCACATTTGCACCAAACATTAGCACCTCAAAGGGACATATTAGCGCATAATCAATTCAAAAATTGTGTTATCAAATAGTGGAAAATAGCACATTTGAGAAGAAACAAAACGCATCTAGATCATTTTGTAGTGCTTTGGGGTCATCCTTTAGCGCATCAAGGCTTTGTTCTAGCACACGATCAAAATTGGCAAAAAACAAAGAGCAAACCAGTCACCTTGTGAAAATTTCATCAACATTTTTGGATACCCTTTTAGGTCCTTTAAAAAATCCAACACAAAAAGGAAAAATTGCAAAGAAGGATTATAAATGAGAAATTTCCAAATCCAACTAAGAACCCTTAGAAAGGGATATCAAATCTTCAACTATCTTGAGATCATATTTTATCCAACAAGATAAAGGAGTATCAAGACAATGATCAAAGGTTCCACCATCCAACAGATACCTATAAAAGATCTCAAGTTATCAAATTAAGTTTCCACATCGTGAAACTTGACTTATATCATTTGGCACACTTTGTCATAAGGACGAATTAAACTAAACCTTTACTTGACAAGTAGACTTGAGTATCCAAAACAAAGTATCCATCCAACATCAACAAATAACATTGATCATTTGTGTATGACCACTCCCAATATTTTGAGAATAAGAAGTCTTCATCAAAAGACTAAGTTGAAGAAGAGACAACCTAGTTCTAAGGCACTTATCAAGATGAGTAAATTTCTCTATATCAACCATCAACTCTTTAAATCACATCGCACATTCTTTCATCATATGCGGTTGTATATCCAAGGGAAACCAACAAATTTGACAAAGAACCTTTGAGAAGTAGGGCTTATGTTCAAAAAGAAGCATTTAACCAACACCTTAATAGGAGAGGAAGGATTAATAGCACCTTGTTTCCAAAGTTTCTTATCACTTAAAACAAAGCTTGACCTAAGCCACCAACTCCACCAAGTACCCTAACAGAAGAAGAAGAAATGACTACTATAGAGATATATTGATGCTCGTTGTCACTTGATCTCATAAAAACAAAAAGGATTCACAACCAGAATCAAGCATGAGTCATAGGGAGACCAATTGTTCTGATGAATATGCAAATATGGGAGAAACAACGATCACTAAAGAGCTTCTCCAAGAATGTCAAGAGATTATTGCTTTTCAAAAACTCATAGAAAGACTTATAGAAATGGATAAAAAAAAAATCTCCTCATGCTAACTAGTATAGGAGTCAATAATCCTAAGGATTTTGACATAGAAAACTTAAGGAATGCGGATGAGAGAACTTCACGAACAAGGGCAAAAAACTTAGTTATAATCAAGAACAAGTGAGAGGAGAGGAAATGCATGATCAAGAAAATATACACAACTGAGATCACATCCATGAACAAGATAACACTCACGAACAAGACAATACTCGCAATCAGGATAATCTTAATGAATGAGGGGAAACTCCCCATCAAAGGACCAATGCACCCCTAGTTGTTCTTACACAACAAATCCAAACACTTCAAAGACAAATTCAAGACATGTAATAAAGAACCATGATATGATATGCATTAGAAGACATTTGTCCTTATCCTATTGATAGGAGATTAAACATGGTAACTTTTCCCCCAAATTTAGATATACCAAAGTATGACAAATACAATGGTAAGAGTGATCCCTGTGATCACGTTTGAGAATTTTGTACTATGAGCTTGGAGTTCACTCACAACGAAACATAATTAATGAGAATATTCCCAAGAAGTTTGGGAGGGAAAACAATGGAGTGGTTGTCAAAACTCACACCTCCCATCAGATCATTTGATGAGTTGGTGAATAAATTCACAAAACAATACTCATATAATATCCAACACATGATCACCATGATTGACATATGCAATAAAAATCAAAAGAACAATGAAGCATTCATGGTGTTTCTACAATGATGGAGGCACATGGTCACAAGGTACCCACGAGATGTGCTTGAAAAGGAAAAGATGAAAATCTTCATAGACAATCTAAATAGTGAAATGAGTTATCATCTCAAACTACAATGTATACCATCTTTTGCAAAATTAATAGAGAATGGTATCAAAGTAGAGGAATCTTCCATCAAGAAAGGAACCTTCGATTTATTTAAGGAAGGTACTAGTTCATCAAACAATAACACCTTTAACAATCAAAACAATAACAACAACTCAGACAAGTCCAGATTTTGGACAAGAAACAAAAACGTTGTTAATGATGGGGTAGTGGATGCCAACAATGTAAAGTCTAAACAACCAGTGTTGACTTTATGAGGCAACCCATAATCCAATAATGATCAAGGAAGTTCCAATCAAGGCACTAACACTTATCAATTAAATACCAACCAAGGAGCTTCAATGTCAAACAACAACAAAAAACAAAGAGGCAATGCTAATACTTCCCCATATCGACAAATATACACACCATTAGAACAAACCTTGGAATCAACATTTCAGGAGCTTTTGGAAAATAAGATCATCACATTGCCAGCCACAAGCAACTTTGAACCCCAATTCAAACCACCATGGTGGAATGACTCACATTATTGTGATTATCATTGAAATAAGGGGCATAGAACAAATGATTGCATGAGGTTGAACAAACTAGTTCAAGATATGATAGACAAGGAGATATAATGGTCGATGGTCATAAAACCAATGGTGACCATGAATCTTTAAAAAATCCTCTTCCTAATTACAACAAGGGAGGAGCATCAATGTCAAACAACACTAAAGGAGCTCGTATCAATCACATATATGAAAACACCATCAATCACATATCGGCATATGACAATCAAGTGAATGTCATAAAAATCAAAGACAAACAAGAACATGCGATGATAAATGTGACAACAAGAACTCAGATATATGTCTTGAAGGGGAATGCATCAATAGTAACAACTCTCCCCAAGACTCAATATAACTTGGTCAACCAACTATGGAGAATACCCGCTCAGATATCTATACTTGAGTTGCTCAAACTTTCACCGAAATGCAAGGATATCTTGGAGCAAGATCTTGTCAAAACAACTGTTCCAAATGATCTAGATATTGATTGATTCCAAGCCATGGTGGCCCATATGATGGTGCCACATAACATTTTTTTTTTTTTAACATGATGAGGTCTCCTTGATTAATTTGCATAAAACCCCACTACATATCGAGGTATTAGTCTATAAACATCAGGGAAAAAGAGTATTAATAGATGGATGAGCCAAACTTAATATATGTACTCTAAAGCTTATCTGTGCATTGGGCTTCTCTGAGCAAGCTATTGATCCCAAAAATAAAATCACTATCAAATCCTATGATTATGAAGAAAGATCATCCAAAGGAATTGTGATACTACTCATTCGGGTAGGTCATGTACAAAGAGACACAATGTGCCAAGTCTGGACATAGACTTGACATACAATATACTATTGGGTCATCCATGGATCCATGAAATGAAAGCAGTACCTTCCACATACCATCAATGTCTCAAGTTCCCCTATAATGGACAAGAAATTTGAATATATTTAGATACTAACCCTTTTCATTACTGCAATGTTATTGGGGCAGCTCAAGATAGCTTGGTTCCACACAACAAGGAGGCCCAAACTTCCTCACTATCCAACCATCAAGAAGAACTCAAGTCTCTATCAATGAAATTCAAGAAAAAGATGAAAATAAAGGACGAAGGCATGGGGGAGTACTCTTTTAAACCCTTGTGTCTATCTAAATTGTTAGCTTCACCAAGGTCTTATGGACAACCTTCCACATCAAGACATCGGCAGCACAATGCATCACAAATTTTGATGGTAAATTTATCCAAATGAGCACACTGGCTGAAGAATCAGAAGATAAAGACATCCTTAGATGACTATACAAGGATTAGGAAGAAATTAGAGCTTCTATCCTAGAAGTAGCCGTACCAACAAATAGTATGGAAATAGGTTACAAATCATGCAACGAATGGGATACAAAGGAAAAGGGCCTATTGGCAAGTGTCAAGAAGGCATCATAGAACCCATACAACCCCATTCATAATTTGCAAAAGACAAAACATGACTTGGGTATGGCCAACACATTCCACCTATGTAAAAGCAATATCACCAGCAAAAACCTCAATGGAAAGAAAAGAAAAAACATAACAAAGACTCATGGAAATAAGTACTACACCAAGTAGCAGAAAAGACAAGGAAGGAGAAAAAACATGAAGAAAATGAGAGGCGACAAGAACTCTCTATCCAAAGGGAGGAAGCTTCTTATAAGAAAGTGCATCATGTACAAGAACCTAATCAAACCAAGACTGAGTCATGATCTAAGGAGATTGGTACTCAAAGAAAGGAAACACTATATGAACAAATTCAAAGAGTACAAGCAAGCACCGATCCCAAATCAGAACAAGCTACCAAACTTGTGACAATTATCAGTGATCTTTTCTCACCATACAACATACCTGTCAGATTCAGTGACGCCACTTGGGATTGGGATAACGATTCTGAAATAGATTCCAATGAGTATGAGTGGGATACTTGTTTTGATGTTATTAAAGATATTGAGGTGGATACAATCCATGCATACACACCTATTTCTCATGAGGGACAAGGCTCAAGATCTCGAACATTTGAATTCGGACCACAACATATCTATGAGGCTAGTGAGAATGAGAAATGACAATACAAACAAGGCAATATCGAGAAGAGTACCATCGAAGAACTTGAGAATATCATAACCTCACCAATATGCCAAACAACTATGATGATGTCTCCATCATGACACTTATAGTAGTTGATCTTAACCCGCTAAATGACTCCTTACTGTTCATATATTCTGACCTCATAGAGTGGGAAGAACCCGAACATCATGATATACCAATATTCCCAAATGATGAGTCAATTCTCCAATACCTATGCTTAGTCAACCCAGAAACATGCTCCACTAGTGAACAACATAACAATATCTGCAATCAAAGGAGTGCCAAGTCTCTTAGTCACAAAAACAAAATAAAAAATGGATCTAATGGTGAAAACCATTTAATGGCAGTATTAGATCACAAAAACAAAAATAGAAAAAATAAAGGACGTACCTGAAGGTGAAAATTTTTTTAAGGCACTTGAAGATGGGAGACATGAAACTCTTCCTGAACATGACCAGGAGAGATCACCAATCTTGATTAAGCCAACTCAATCAATAAATATTGGCACTGAAGTAGCAACCAAAAGCATACATCTGGCAGAATCACTCACAGAAAAAGAAAAACTAGATTTTGTTAAATTCTTCATGGAGAAGCAAATCAATTTTGCTTGGTCTTATGCTGACATGCTAGGGGTAGATCTGAATCTAATCATGCATCACTTACCCATCACTCCTAGAGCTAAGCCTATCAAACATAAATTAAGGAAGATGAATCCACATGTAGCATTATTAGTCAAAGCATAACTGAAGAAGTTATTAGATGTTGGATTCATTGGACCTATAGACTATGTCTAATGGATCCCAAACATTGTACCGGTTTCTAAACCAGATAAAAGCATAAGGATTTGTACATAATTCAGAGACCTAAACAAGGCATGTCCAAAGGATGACTTTCCTTTGCCAAGCATCAAAACCATTATTTATCTAACATTAGGGCATGCAATGCTACCTCTCATGGATGGCTTCTCTAGCTATAACCAAATCAAGATAGCTCCAGAGGATGAAGATAAGACCACATTCACATGTCCATGGGGAACAAATTGTGGAACATCATGCCTTTTGGCTTGAAAAATGCTGGTGTAACTTATCAAAGAGCCATGACAACAATTTTCCATGATATGATGCATACTTTCATGGAGGATTATGTGGATGGTTTTCTAGCTAAATCATTCATGAGAGCTGAATACCTGGATATCCTAGATATAATCTTTCAATGATTGGAGCAATTCAATGTTAGATTAAACTGTAAGTGTGTCTTCGGGGTCACATCCGACAAACTTTTAGGCTACATTGTATCAGAAAAGGGCATCGAAGTAGATCCAGCAAAGGTTTGGGCTATCATGGAGATGCCACCTCCTAAAAATATTAGCTAGCTACAATCTTTGTAGGGTAGGCTACAATCCATCAGACAATTTTTTGCTCAATTAGCAGATAAACGTCTTCCATTCAATCATCTTCTTCATAAGAATATACCTTTCAGATGGGAAGACAAATATGTAGAATCATTCCACCAGCTCAAATAATATCTGATGAATCCACTAGTTTTGGTACCACCGATAGCAGGCAAGCCACTCATCCTCTATATATCAACAACAAAAGTATCATTGCGGGCACTACTAGCACAGAAAGATCCAATAGGCAAAGAAAGGGCTATCTATTACATCAGCAGGACTTTGAACAGATATGAACTCAATTATACATTCATCAAAAATCCTCAAGAAAATAGTGAATGATGCTGGCAAGGATTGGCATGTACAACTCAATCTAGAACTTTGGGCCTACAGAACAAGTATTTGTACATGCACAGGGGCTACACCATATTCATTGGTATATGGTTCAAAAGCAATTATGCCTCTTGAGATAGAAATCCCATCTCTTCGAGTATCTTTGAAGGGCCTCATACTAGATGAGGAATATTGAGTGAATAGGTTGTAGGAATTAGAGCTTCTTGATAAAAGTGACTATGTGCCTATGATCATGATCATCTCAAGGCATATCAACAACGAATGTAGTTATAATAACAAAGTCATCCCAAGGGCTTTCAAAATTGGCAATCTAGTCCTAAAATAAAATCCAAGAAATCAGCAAGACCGAGAGAAGAAGGGAAAATTTGAACCTAATTGGTTAGGACCCTTTGTCATCATATCAGCCTATGGATCGGGAGCATATCAGTTGTCAAATTCATAATGGGATGTGCTCGACGAACCAACGAACAACACTCATCCAAAGAAATTCTACACTTGAGTCATCCAATGCACGGGTCAAGCAAAAAAGAAAAAAAAGAAATAAAAAGTATCAAAAAAATGTCACTCTGGTGAAAACCTAGCAAACAAGCACCTTCTGACATAAAAAAAACAAAAAATCAGAAAAAAACAAAAAAAATTAAAAACAAATTAAAAAAGTGCAATAAAATTAAGTGGTGAAAACCTGGCAACAAGCGCTATTTGTGAGAAAACAAATCCTCTATCTATTAGTACTCACATCATATCTTTGATCCATCTGATACAAATCCCATAGCCATCGCGAAACACTTATACATGCAACATTATCTCGGACATACTTAACGTAGTCAATGCCCTTGATTATCTAAATAGTTATCAATACCATATCCCACCATGGATTGGTGATCAATGTATATTCCACATCGACAAGTGTCCATAACTGGGGGCAACATTCATCTCACTTTAATATTTAGACAACAAACAAGGATCACAACATGCTAAGGAAACCATTGTCAAAATGGTTTATTGGACTAGAAAACAAGATCATTATCCAACTACAACTTCAACACACACAGATGCATGATTTATTCTGAATTATGATTTGTTTACATTTGATATGAATTTTTAACTATTTTTATCTTGATTTTTGAATCATTATATCTCCTGAGCTACTCAAGGATGCACTAAGCTAGAGAAGAAACAAAGGAATATGATTTTTTTCTTTGGTTTTATGTCTGTGAGGCAATCATTCATATGTTGCAAATTTGTCTCAAGATGATTGGAAACATATCATTGAAGATATTTTAAATTTTGCACATACAAATGGTTAACTCTTGTCTGTTTTACGCAAGAAACACTCAGGTCATCTTGGTTCAATTCTACCTTGACGCTTGTAACATCTTGCAATATCAAAAATCCATTAAGTTATACTCGAGTCATTATGGTTCAATTATAACATGATGCTTGTATTAACTTTCAACATATCAAAAGCTCAATGGTGACTAAAGGAGCACAAACAAGTGACTAATAGGAATGAAAACAACATATTTAAATTGCTCATTTAGTTGCATACAATTGCAGTAGGTTGCATATCATCTTAAACTTGTATTAAGTTGCATATCATTTTTAATCATACATCTCCTATCATTATCATTATCATTATCTTTATCATTATCATTATCATTATCATTTACATCTCATTTTCAAGATACATCCCATTTCATTATCATTATCACTCACATCTCATTTTCAAGATACATCTCACATCATAACAATCAGATAGCATCATATCTCATATCAAAGTAAACACAATACATATCACAAACACCTATCTATCATGAACCATACATTCACATCATCATGTAATAATCAACATTAAGAGATCAAGAACATCATTATTTTCTAAGCATATAATCATCCTCGTAGTATCATCATATCAAATACTATGCATCACAAACCAATCATCATCAATAAAACATCATGTATCGATCAAAGAAAATCAATGCCATATATCATATATATCTCACAAAACCATCAAAATGTACAATGAGTATCATGTCTATCAATACAACAAAGGTGATCAATACAACAAGGCAGGTCTCTTAGGTGTGACTATCTCCTTAGCAGCAGATGTCCTAGCTCCCGAATCTCCACCAGATGGATCACATTGTGTTGGCCCCATAACGCCTTTGCTCTCCATCCTCACATGACTACTTCCAGATCTAGTGGATGCCACTGCAGCATAGCTAGGAGCTCTATGTTGGAATTTTGATACTATTTTGTATGACCAATAAGTGATATGGTTGTCATTGTTGGCAACATCATCTCCTTAGTCTTCACAGTCCATTGGTAATAAGTAGACCGGGTAGCAGTGAGTAGATCGGCTAAGCAATAAGTAAACTAGCAAGGAGTGAGTAGACAAACAAGTAGTGAGATAACTGACAAGCAGTGAGTAGACCTGCAAGCAATGAGTAGACTGGAAAGAAGTAAGAAGACCGGGTAGCAGTGAGTAGATTGGCACAAGAGAGGTCCATCGACTAAACAAATAATAGATTGGTATTCAGGAGGAAACCAGCTAGGCAAATTTTGATCAGCTCACAGAGAGTCTGTAACCAAAAGACTGGTAACATTCGGTTAAATTCAGCTAAATTGAGACTCTTTTCTAGTCAACCGATGGACTTATTAGCATGTTCAACTGTATTGACAATGATTCCTGAAATGTTTTTAGAGATGTGATTTAAGGTATGATAATGGAATTTTTGAAAGAAATGTTTTTCGAGGGAAAGTTGGCGACAGACTCAAGGGTCAATAAATACACATATCTTATTCTTGAGATGGTTTTTGTCAAGGTGAATGAAGAGAATGTAAAAGTGGACATAGGGGGAGTTTAAGAGACTATAGAGTCGAGTGACATAGGACCAGTAGAGTGGGGTTTTCATAGAGTGGTGACTCAAGTGACAAAGGACCGGTTGTGTGAAATCACAGGATCAAAAAATCGACAAAAGGTAGAGTTGAAAGTGCATTCAGGAATTTAGAGTCATGTAAATCAGACACAATCGATGCAGACCTAGTATGATACTTCAATATAATCTGATCAGGCTAATGAGTAGAAATTTTAGCAGATCATCCATTTTTTTCTTTCTAACAATTGAAACTTAAATCTCTTAACCAGTGGACTTTAACAGGTCCCATTGTAAAAATCCCTTAATCGGGTGACATATTAACTGATGTTCTAGGTCCTCTAACTAGACTACCTTCAATAGGGTAAAGGCACTAGTAGACCTTTAACAAAATCCCTTAACAAGGTGGCACCTAACGGTGTATTTTTAATCTCCTAACAAGGATGGCTCTTAACTGGGCATGTTCTAGAAGAGTACAAATTCTATGAGTTCCTACTCACACCGTGGTTTTCTCCCTATCAGGTTTCCACGAGATAAATCTGTGTCATTGGGTATCTTTTCATGTATGCATAATCTTCTATAGTAAATGTTTACATTGATGAATGGTAAACTAGTTCAAACTTAAAGTAAAAGTTTTAATTGATTAAATCTTGTAAAGTTTTGATTCACCCCTCCCCTCTCAACACTAGTTGGGACTAACAATTGGTATCAGAGCTCAGTTCTTCTGATGTGAATCTTGATAGCTTGAGAACAAAGATCATGGAAGAGTACCAGTATCAGAAGCAGATTGATGAAGCCAATGAAATCATTTCTTAGTTGAAAGAGAGATTGAGAAAATCTCTTGTAAAAAGGAAAGAATTATCTCAACAACTAAATAAGAGTCGGGATATCATAGATCAACTCTCTGAACAGAGTGGATCTAAAGAAGCTGAAGAAGTAGTCTCAGAACTCATGGAAAAGAACAAGAAGCTGACCAAAGAAATTACACATCTCAAAAGAGAACATGAAGGTCATGCCCTAATAATGACTAAGATAGTGGAAGCCAACAAAAGTGTTGATGAAAGAAAAAGGGAGGCAGAAGAAGAACTGTCAAAATCTGAAAGAGCCAGGAGGCTTATTGAAGATGCCCTGAGAGAAAATGATGCAATCATGATTGAGAAAGATGAATAAATCCAATTTCTCACTCAGGAGAATGAATACATACATAAACATCTGAATGACAATGTAGAAGAAAAGGAGAAGATGATGAAAGAGATTGAACAACTCAAGAGTGAGTTGAAAATTGAAATGAGGGAAATGAGAAGCTAAGAAAATTCAATGAAAGCTCTGAGAAGGTAGATAAATAGTTGAAACCTCAGAGAAGAGAAAAGGATACAACCGACCTTGGTTACCCCGATTCAGGTCCTATGGAAACTGGTGAATCATATAAATCCAAAAGGATGAGGGATGATAAAAGAAACCATTCAGAAGAAAAAGGTATGAAGTCTTCCAAATTCTCTTGTAATCATTGTGGTAAAATGGGTCACAAGACCAATGACTATAAAAATAAACCAGTTAGTCAAAAGAAGACTTTCATGTTTGATGGTTATTGCTATATTTGTCATAAGTATGGCCACACTTCTTATGAGTGTAGATCTGAATCTAGTAGTATGACAAATGGAAGAAGATTTAATGGATATTGCTTCACATGCAATAAGTTTGGATACAGATCCAAAGAATGAAAGTTTAATTTTTTTTACATGAACTATCAAGTTAGCATTATGAGAAGATTGAAAGGAAAGAAGGCTAGAGCAATCTACAACTAGGGCACAAGTTTCAAAGGTGCCACTGGTTGCAGGATGCCACCATGTGTGAGGGCTCCCTGGCTTCACTGGGCAGCCCTCGAACATTAATTGCTAGCATACCGCCATTAATGGAGGCCGATAAAGATGCTCAAAGCAAGGATAAACTGCTCATTCTTCATGCCTCTGAGAATGCCCACGCAAAATGGAAGACCTTCAGCCAGGTAGTGGAGGGCAACTGGATTCTATTCTCGGTTGATGGAAGATTTGAGACTACGCCGGAGCATGAAGATGATGCCCATCTTGTGAGAAAACAAGGTGAGGTCTCCCCCTCCAAGTGCATCATCATTAAACCTAATGGTTCAATACTTTCTGCTATTTCTTTTAAGATTTTGAGGCTTAAGGATTCGACTATTTTTTTGCCTCTTTTGATGTAAATAATGTACCATCTCGTCAATACATGAACAAATGGCTGCAAGATGTGTGGGTCAATAAGCTAGGGTTTCATTTTACATTTTGTAGAATGATTCAAAAGGGTTTGTTCTTGATTTTGTTTTATAATAAAGCCAAAGCAAGATTGTCAACAAACAGTTTTGGCTAGTGGGGAATTCATATTCCAGGACTGTATGTTGGGACCCTGAGGCTTGTAATGATGAAATTCTTGCCCTATCTTATCCAAAATGGATAACCATTAAAAATATTCCCCCTTTTCTCTGGTCTTGTATAGATAGAATTGTCGAACCCTTGGGAAAATTTGTAAAAATTGACTCCTCCCCCTCATTTCTTCCTCATCGTGATGCTAGGTTACTCATAGCCCTCAAATCAGGTATTATATACCCCGTCGAAATTGCTATCTGCCTTGACAATAAAACCTTTTGCTATCCAATTGAGTACATGGGTGGCATAGATGCCTGCAATTATTGTAAAGTAAGTGGTCACTTTAGAAGAAAATGCCATTTATTGAACAAAAAATCTAACAGGGTCAAGACCCACTCTTCCAGCCCTCCCCTCTCCGAGCCTCGGGCTTCTCCCTTTAAACCTCCTTTGACTGTCCCTACTCAAGATCCTTCCCCCACTCTCCCCTAGTTTGATTCTTTTCCCCCACCACCGGCTACCCCTCACCCACCTGGCCCCCTCGATGCCTAACTCCATCATGAACTACAGTAATGCTATTAAAGAAGCCCTCTCCGCAACCCATCCCCCACCTTTCAACCCCTCTAAATTTGTTGATAACCCTAAATTCCACTCAGGTCTAAGATCCCAGAACGTACAACAACTTGTGTTGGAAAATTTGGGAAGAGCTGTTGAAGCTAGGAAGGTTCTTGAGCATGACCTTCATAAGAAAAAGTTGGAAATGAAGCCTCCTCATAGAAGATACCTGGCCTAGAGGACATGGATAGGGGTGCTCCACTTATAATAGATACCATTATCAGGGCCTCTAACTAGGACCTTGAACTGTCTGCATGTAGGGGTCCTACTGGAATTAAAACTGATGAGATTTCTACCCTGGAAGTGGAAGCTGGTGGACCTACTGTGGATGAGATCTCAGTAGATCCTCTAGATGCATCCATTGGCTCAATGGCCACTAGGAGAGACCTTGCTAGTAGTATCTATTGTACTTCTAGCACCCCTATTGATGCCCTAACAGTAGAGCAAACTGTCACACAAGAAACAAGGATCATCATGGACCCCTTCACCCCTGGAAACACTAATTTTGAACAAGGCTCGATAGATGCACAGGAAGGGTTTACTATGGTTAAAAATAAGAAGGCTATAAGGAAGAGATCCCCCAAGAATAGTAAAGATAGCACCTCCAGGAAGGAATCCCTTGGCCTTGAACAAATATCTGAGGCAAGAAAAAAGAGAGGTAGACCCTGCTCCTCTACTGCATTTGATGCTAGCAATATCACAAATAAAGAGGAGTGGCCTAAATGTTTTGAGGGATTTAAATCCCAAACGGACCCTACCCAACAAAGTGAGTCATGATGAAAACAATATCTTGGAAAATCAGGGGCCTTGAGGCTCCTGATAGGAAATATATCATCAAAAGATTCCTTAATGGACATAAAGACATGGATTTCCTCCTTCTTCAAGAGCTAAAAGTTGTTGGCTTCACCCTACAAATCAACCTTAAATGTATTTGGAGGGAGGCTACATCCTTTCATACCAACCATACGAAGGGTAAAGGTGGTACAATTATACTACTTAGTCCTAGATGGGCTAACAAAGTGATCAACTGGGGGCAATCCCCTTGTGCCAGGGCTATCTAGGTTTTTGTTCAGCTAGAAGACCAAAAGTTTGGAATCTACTCTGTGTATGCCCCTAATGACTATAGAGAGGAGGGAACTGTGGAACTGGCTAGCAGGGCTGGAAGACATCCCTTGGATTATAGGGGGGGATTTTAATATGATTGAATCTACCAATGACAAAAAAGGAGGCAACAAATTTGAATGGAAGGGTATGGAAAGGTTGCAATGGGACACAATGATCAATAAATTGCATCTTGTTGACCCTATTGCTAGAAGAAAAGGCCAATTGAACACTATATGGTTCACCTATTGTAACTACTAGCAGTTGAATAAGAGAATCTATTGCAGGCAGGATAGACTTTACTTCAATAAAATCCACTTTGGTATTGGCAAAGGAGCTAATGGAGATCACTACTCTATCTCCCCATACACACTGTCAGACCACCACCCCATACTAATGGGAATAGACCTCTCCCCATCTGATCATCTCCCCTCTTTAATTCCTCATTCCTTCACCTTAAACACTAGGCTCTTGGAGGATGAAGATCTTTGATCTTCCCTAGCCTTTATCAAACTTTTTAATATGATAGAGCAAAAACAACTCTCTAAGATTGATAAATGGAACCTGGACATTAAAATTTGGACCACCCTCTACCAAACAGTAGGGAAAAAGAAAGAAAATGATGCCAGGTGGGTTGAAAGGATGCTCCAGGAAGATCTTTGTAATGTAGAGATGAATCTTGAGAACTCTCCTAATGATGAAAACCTTACTAACACCCTAGTGTCAATTAAAAACCACCTTAGGAAGATCCAAAATGAGAAAATTAGAGGGTTGAAAAACAAGACCAAATTAAATTGGTTGGACTCAGGAGACAAGGGCTCAAATTTTTTCTTCCAATTACTTGAGGTCAAAGAGGAAAAAGAGAACATCAATTCTATCTGGGATAACAATACCCATATTATAGGCTCAGAGGAGATCCTAAAGTGCTTCACTCAGTTCTACCAAAATATATTCACTATAGAAGAGTTAAATGATGAATATAGGGCTACTAGGATGATCATTAAGGAATTGATCCCAGCTAAGCTTAATGTAGAGGATTATGAGTTTGTAGGGAAACCCATCCCAAATGAAGAAATTGTAAAGGCCATCTCCTCAATGGGCAATGACAAGTCCCCTGGACCAGACGACTTTCTGGTGGAATTTTACAAGAAGAACATTAGGTGGATTGTAGGTGACCTCCATGACCTATATTTGGAAGCTATTAACAAAGGTACCCTAGGCAAAGAAATCAACCAAGGGGTCATCAGGCTCATCCCTAAGGAGGGGGAAAATAAATTGCTAAAGAATTGGAGGCCTATCACGCTACTAAATGTATCCTATAAGATATTGGCCAAAGTGGTGGCTAACAGGTTGATTAAAATTCTGCCAAAAATAATCAGCCCCACCCAAACAGGATTTGTTAAAGGTAGATATATCGTAGAAAACTTGGTATCCTACTGGGAGTCTCTCGAGTGGGCTAAGGACTCGAGATAGAATGGGGCCATGTTGTTGATTGATTTTGAAAATGCATATGATATAATAGAGTGGAGCTTCATAATCTAGATGTTAGTAAGTTTGGGGTTTCCAGAGACATTTAGTAGGGTAGTTCAAACATTACTCTTTGATGCCAATGCTGTTGTCGATGTAAATGGGAACATATTTGGTAATATTGTTCTTTCTAGGTCAATTAGATAGGGTTTCCCACTTGCCCCAACCCTATTTGTATTAGCTATTGATGCTATGCACTATGTTCTTAAGGATTGAAATATAACCCCCAGGGTCAAAGGCATCTCTCCCTAATAAAGAAGAAATCATCAATGTCCAGTTTGTTGATGATATAGCTATTCTATTAACCTTGGAAGAGGAAAAATTATCCTCGCTGCTATATAATATTGAAATCTTTTGTAAAGCCTCAGACAGCAAAATTGCTCTCCATAAATCTACCTTGCTAGGATGGACTGATTCCCCTCCTAATTAGATGATAAAATTTGACTTGAAATGGGGAAGACTGAACACGATCACTAGATATTTGGGTATTCCCTTCTTTGTCTCCCCGAATCTGAAAGAAATGTGGGAGTGGTTAAAAAATAAGGTGGATAAAAAACTTACCAAATGGAACAGGAACTTCCTCTCCCTAGCAGGTCGATTTCAAGTCTGTCAAAAATACTATCGTCATATAACATCTATTGCTCCTCAACCTAGCTATTCAGTAATTACAAGTTCAGTTATCTTCAAAAGTAAATCAGGAAATTTCTATGGTCGAATGAGAAGGGAAACAAGAAACGACATGTTGTTAAATGGGATTGGTGTGTTAGATCTAAGATGCAGGGGGGTATGGGCCTCAAAGACCTCAAAACTTAGGGCATTTCCCTAGCTGCCAAGTGGATATTCAAAGCCCTTGATGGCAATGAACCTTAGAAAGTTCCGATCAGACATAATATACAATGCTCCACCCCTAAAAAGGAAAAGAATTGGAAGAATATGCCCATGTGGGACCTGAATGCTGGTAATTTTGAGATCTCTTTTGTGGGATCAGAAGTCTTCAAGTCTATCTGGAAGGCTTGGAACCATGTTAGACAATTCATCAGTAACAGGGACGTTGTTGATAATAAGGGATCTCTCAACTTGGGCAAATCTATATGGTGGAATACTCTAAATAATGGAAAGCAATTGGCCTATCTTCAAGGATGCTCTACCTTGAAGTGGCACAACTTAGGAATGGTTACTTTTAAACACATCTTGAAAGATGGTTCTTTGATCTCTTGGGATGACCTTAGCTCCAAATTCAACCTCCCCATCTCCCAGTTCAGAACCTACAATGTCCTCAAGATTGTACTCGATCCCATCCTCTCCTCACCTTCCCCTTCTTCACTCTCTCCAATCTCCTCCCTCTGTTGGGGAGATGGATCTCCCCTCCCTTTAATAAAAGCCAAACTGATCTACTCTACCCTTACTGACTCCTAAGATATTCTAACCCATCTCAACAACATCTAGAACCTCACCTAGGATTCTAATAAGTGGCACACTATTCTCTTGAGATTCTGGTCTAATCTGACTGAACCAAAAAATAAGTTCTTTGCGTGGAAACTTTTTCTTCACAAGCTCCTGCTTAAGGATAATAATGGAAACCCCCTATTGTGTAAACTGTGTCATCTCCCTAAATCTGTGCTTCATATTTTCTTTGAATGTCATTTTGCCAAAGAGGTATGGAAATAGTTTTTGGTTTTTCAGTTGATAATAAATGTCTTTGTATTGATGAGGTGGTACTTGGTTATATTAAAGGTGGAAAGAAATGTGCTAATATTTTTTGGTCTGTTCACTCCTTGGAAATTCTTTGGATCATTTGGAAATCTAGGAATGATGATGTGTTTATTGGAAAGGGTAGATACCTCACTGGGTCTCTTAGGAGACTCATTCATTACCTTGCTGCTATGTAGGCCACTATGGTTCTACGACTAGATGAGGACAAATTTTATAGATGGCTGAATGATGGAACAACACATGTCTTCATCTGAAAACTATCCCATGGGTTCACTTGGGACCGAATGGGAAGAAAAAAGTCACACTTTGAGCAGGCGCTAATGAGATTTATGTAGGAGATGGAGGCAAGACAACAAAGAGAGGATTTTATTGAGCTGGAACTAGAAGGACTTCCTTCCCACCCCTTTAGTGACCAGTTCGCCAAAGGAAATGTGCTGGTGTGGTGCGAGGGTGAGCTAGGATGGACTGTGTGGTTTCCCCCCTTGGGAGATAATATTGATCCTGACTCCTCCTTCCTATTTAGTTAGTAGATAATCCTCTATGATATTTTTTGTATATGAGACATCCAACTTTGTAATTTTGTGTTTCAGCCACATCCTATGTATAAGGCCACATAATATGGCCCGCTGACCTTCTAGGCATGGTTTTATTGACATTGTGAGATCTAAATGCTAGCTGGTTGTGTGTTCTCTAGCCTAGTCTTCTGAATTTTGTAATGATATTTTATGATACTTAATACAAAAAGAATGCAAGTTCAAGACAAATGTATCAAGATCATCATTCAAACCAGTTAGTCGTAACAAAAGGAGTAAATAATTGAATGCCACTTGTTCCATGTGTGGTAATTTTGGTCATGTTGTAGAAAATTGCAGAATGAGAATGGGTCAGAGAAATAATTCAGGAGCATGGAGGACAATTGGTATGGCATGCTTTAATTGCCATAAGATCAGCCACTTAGCCAGAGAATGCAGGAGCCAATCCTACAACTGGTCTGTATACAAGAACTCGTTTAGCAAGAAGAAAGAGAAAAATGACCAAAAAGGAAAGAAGACAACTAAAGAAGTAAGAAATGAAATGAAAAAAACATGGATCAAGAAGGATGAAGGAAAAGAAGGAGAAGTACATTCTAAAACCAAGTCATCATCCATCGGTGATGATAGTTCCTCTTCTAACTAGGCATACCAATGCCCAAGGGGGAGCACATATGGTAAGATTATTTTTTAATCCCCTTAACAAATATAAGGATATGTTTATCTTCATAGTTGTGATGCATAAAAGCTAGTCTAAAATTTCTTGATTGAAGTTTGTCCTATGTGTTATTTATTTGTGTGTTGGTATTGGCAATAAATAACCGCTAAAGCCAAATTGGTGTACTTTAAGTTATAAGTTTCATAACTGACTGTTGGATCTTAGCACCGATAAATATTAATGAATAGATAAGGAAATTTTAGCACATTTTCATTTACATTGACTTCTTGTGAACTTACTTGAGCTCCTGTGCAATCAAAGGTGATTTAAAACTTGCTAAGTTTTGCTTGTGTGGAAAACTCAAGTTGAGCCATAGTGGTGTTTGATATTACCTAAGAAAAGGTTTTCATCCTTGTCTGAGAAATTTTTTTTTGAAGGTCATCATGGAAATGCTGATATTGACTCCTGTGTTGGTTGAATCTATCAAAGAACCTCAACCCAAGTTCAAGCTACACCTGATGAAAGCCGGTGAAATTGACAAGACTAGTGCTTTATCATTTGTGCCCTGTAGTGTATTGTTGGTAGAAGCTATTCGCTGCTACATTCATTGAAAGCTTGAAGAACTTGGAGACAAGCTCATTCAAAATAAGCTCAAAGGGTTCTGTGACAATAGTGAATTGAAGCCAGAATTTCTACCTCTGAAGTCAAAGGGTTTGGCTAATATGATTGATTTTCCTAATCAGTTTCATGACGACTGGGTTAGATATGTACTAAGAAGGGTTCATGATCAATTTTTGTGGCTGGAAGCTAATGCATCGATCAAGATTACAAAGGAGGTGATTCGAAGAGTAACGGGGTTTAGTGCAACTGGTGAAGTATAACCCTAAGAAATGAAGTCATCTAGTTAACCAAATCCCAATGTGACAGTAGAGAAATGACAATCACCCATATTGAGGATGTTGAAGTAATATTTGCCTCTGCAATGTTGGGTTACAAGGTTTATTAATCAAGTCAGATGAATAGTGTGTCAAGTGGTGCCATTCATGCTGGATATTGAATTATCAAAGAAGATGCAACCTATGATATATGTGAGATGATTCGAATTCAGTTCATGGCGAACATGGAAAGAATAAAGAAGGACAAGAACCAATATTTCAAATATGGCTCGCTACTAGTATGTGTATTTTTCTATGTGCAAAAATTTTTCCCCGGTAAGGGTGACGTAGTATGGTCACAGGAGAAACCTATCATGGTTTAGATACGTGAAATGATTAGGGATTTGGGAAATAATTTTGGTAAAAAAATATGGGGATACTTTAAGGAATTTCAAATTAGGATGCACAAGAGGGAAATAATTCCAACCATAATAGTATAGAAATACAAAGACAACATTTGTTTCCTTGTAGACACAGATTGTTGTATCATCCAAGAAGTTCAACCTATAACTTTTTGGGTTCCACCTATGGGATATGAGGTTACATCATATCTTGTTAAAATTCATGTTAATATGCTCTTGTCTAAACTGACAGAATCAAAGGCAAAGAGATTTGGAACATGTAAGGAGGAAAGTTCCAAAATAAAACAACTTCAGGTGCCAATCATAAAAAGAAAAGTAAGAAAAATGACTGATACCCTTGACAATAAATATGGAAGTGTAGCATCTGGTGCAACTACCTCTAGTGGTGTTAGTGAGAAAATAGGGGTCACACCTGGGAAAGATGAAGAATCAACAAGTGGAAAGAAGAAAGTGTCAAAGACAAAACCTAAGGGGACTCCAACAACTAAGCCTACAACATACTCAAAGGAAAAGGATCTAGGTACTCCTGTGTCTTCACTGAGTAAAGACAAACCAGTAGGAATGGATTACAACAAAAAGAAAAAGAGTGATTCTAAGCTTAAAAAGGATGAGAAATAAGGTGATGTCACTGACACCCCATCAGATGTGGAAATAAAGGAGGTTAGAAGAAGTGGAAGGAACAAATCCCCAACAGTTGATGAGTTTGTGCATGGGATAAAAGAATATGGAGGTATGACCGGTGTTGGAAGGAGATATTCCCTCTGTAATGAAGAAGACAAAAGGAAAATTGAGGAAGCCCTGATCTAGAACTTGCACAATTTTTATAGGACTTCTAGTGAATTATATGGCATAATCCCATCAGATTTGCAAGATCAAATTGAAGGGAGACGAAAGACAACTCTAGCTATTGAAAAGGAGCTTAGAATAAAAGCAGTCATGGAAGTGCAACATGACTTAGACCTTGATCAAGCTTCACTAGTGGCTGAAGTATGCATTAAACATTTAAAAATAAGAAATAGAACTGGGAGAGTAGCAGTAGGTGAAGTTGAAGCAGTGCATGTTGAAGGTGTTGCCTTGTGGAAGGAAATTATGGTCCAGCAAAAGGAAGCTGAAGAAGAAATTGTAAAGGAAACAAAGTAGGACATAGGTGCAGCTATCCTTGACAAAGGAAAAGCTAAGGAAAAAGCCTCCACTGAAGACTTTTATACTTTCATAGTTGAGAACATCATAAGAAATGTTGTGTCAGACATCCCCAATCTAACAAAGGGTATCAAACAACCGGTACACACTTCTTTGGTGAAGGAAGCTGATCAAACTAAGCCTCCCATTAAAGATGAAGTGTTATTTGAAGACATTCCTTATGAGGATACACCTCACAAAACCTTATTGTTGCCAAATCCTATTCTCTCTAAAGAAGAAAAAGAGGAAGAGAAGGAAACTGAGGAAGGAAAAGAGGAAGAGAAGAAAACAGAGGAAGCAAAAAAGGAAGAGAAGAAAGCAAAGGAATGAAAAGAGGAAGAGAAGAAAGCAGAGGAAGGAAAAGAGGAAGAGAAGAAAGTAGAGGAAAGAAAATAGGAAGACAAGAAAGTAAAGGATAACATAGCAGTTATGAATACCCCTCCAGTAAAGAGGAAGTTAGATTTAGACAATGAAAGTGAAAAGAAAAGGTTAGAATCATCACAACAACTAGCTCAAAAGTTGAGATTGTATAAAAGGAAGAAGGAATAGAGGAGGAAGAAGAAGGTGACTCAGTTATTGATATAAAGAAAATGACCCCCAAGCAGTTGATCAAAGTCTCAGAAAAACTAAGAATCCAAGATGAAAAGGTAAAACTGAGAGAAAAGAAAAAAAGAAGGCAAGAATCCTCACTTTTGCCAAGACAATTATCTCTGACCTCATCCCGGACATTGCAATTGATGATATTGAACCCATTATTGACCAATTGGATACTCTTGTTAAAGCAATCAATTTAGAGGCAACCAGTCTGGAGAAGGTTGCAGTAAGGCAATATGAAACAAAACGAGGAGATAACTTAATGGAGCAAATAATAGTTACAAAAGTTTCTCTTTCCACTAGAACTAAAGAAGTTAAAAATATACTGCAGCAAGTTGGTTAACTACTAGTGAAATCTTCAATCTTTTCTGCTTTAATTAAAGACTTAGAAGACAAAAGGAATCAGATTCAAAAGGAAATTCAAGATTTGGTAAGCTCTTTTTATCCTCTATCAGTTCAACATCAACCTTTATTGGAAAAGTCAAAATGCTAAATCATGAAATCATAAGGCTAAAAGATGAAGAAGACAAAAGAAGTCTTAGTTTGTTAGAGCTCCAGTGCTATTTAGCACCAATTTTTGATTTCATGCAACTAAACATTAAAGAAGTAGACCACCTAATAAATGAACCTAACAATAAGACAGTGGATGATATTGAGGTCTTCATTGTAGTCTTACATGGCCACTTCACCACCATGAAATAGGTTCAATCTTCATGGGAATCTTCCTTGAAAGTGGCTCAAGAAAACTTCAAAGAGATTTTTGCTTTATTTTGATAAATATTTTTTGGATAGTCTTTGCCATTGATGGAAAAAGGGGGAATTTTTGGGAAATTTTGGAATCTTGTCTGAAACAGTGGCTAGAACCGGCACAGCTTTGTAGCGGTTTGTAGTATTTTCCACCAATGCCAAAGGAGGAGTTTGTTGGCATTCTGATATTGTTTTATATGATGAGTAATTGATATGGTTGTAATTGTTGAAAAAATCATCTCCTTAGTGTTCACAGTCCATCGGTAGTAAGTAGACCAGGTAGGAGTGATTAAATTGGCTAAGCAATAAGTAAAACGACAAGCAGTGAGTAGATCGGAAAGCAATGAGTTAACCAACAAGCAGTGAGTAGACCGGTAAGCAATAAGTAGACTGACAAGAAGTAAGAAGATCGGGTAGTGGTGAGTAGATCAAAACAAGAGAGGTCCATCAGCTAAATAAAGAACAGACCAATATTCAGGAGGAAACCGGCTAGATAGATTTTGATCGGTTCACTGAAAGAGTTTGTAACTGGCAGACTAGCAACGATCAATTACATTTAGCTAAATTAGGAGTCTTCTCTAGTCAACTGGTAGACTTATTGGCATGTTCAACTATATTGATAGATATTCATGCAATGTTTTTAGAGACGTGATTTAAGGCATGATAATGGAATTTTTGAAATAAACGTTTTTGGAGGAAAAGTTGGCAATAGACTCAAGGGTCAATAGATACACATATCTTATTCTTGAGATGCTTGTTGTCAAGGTTAATGAAGAGAATGTAAAAGTGGAAAAAGGGGGAATTTAAGAGACTATAGAGCCGAGTGACAGAGGACCAGTAGAGTGGATTTTTCACAGAGTGGTGACTCAAGTGACAAAGGACCGATAGTGTGAAATCAAAGGATCAACAAATCGGTAGAAGGTAGAGTTGAAAGTTCATTCAGGAATTTAGAGTCGTGTAGATCAGACAAAAATAATGTAGAACTAGTATGATACTTTAGTATGATCAAATCATGCTAATGAGTAGCTATTTTAGCAGATCATCCATTTGTTTCTTTCTAACAACTACAACTTAAATCCCTTAACCGGGTGGACTTTAACAAATCCCATTATAAAAATCCCTTAACTGAGTGACATCTTAACTAATGTTCTAAGTCCTCTAACCAGGCTACCTTTAATAGGGTAAAGGCACTAACCAGCCTTGAACAAAATCCCTTAATAGGGTGGCACCTAATAGTGTCTTTGTAATCTCCTAACAAGGATGGCTCTTAATTGGGCGTACTCCAGAAGAGTACAAATTTTGTGAGTTCCTACTCACACCGTGGTTTTCTCCCTATTGGGTTTCCATGAGATAAATCTATGTCATTATGTATATTTTCATGTATGCATAATCTTCTATAGTAAATGTTTACATTGATGAATGGTAAATTAGTTCAAACTCAAAGTAAATGTTTTAATTGGTTAAATATGGTAAAGTGTTGATTCACCCCTCCCCTCTCAGCACCAGTTGGGACTAACACTCTATGCTCTCAAGGGACCATATCCTCATACAAATGGCTATAATAATCGACCTCCTTGGCCAATTATTATATCTCCCTTAGTGTGTCCCAGATCGGAGTGCTTGCGATGGCTCTATCTAACCTATCAGCAAGGGCCTCTGCTCGACCCTTATGCTCAACTGATGTATCACTCTCTAACTATAGTTGCACAATCTATCATTGTTGCACTAGCACCGATTCCTACAACTACTAAACCGAGACCTGTAGCACCCTAATATGAGAATCCTACTAGTAGGTTAACACCCTAATCTGAACAAGTACTTGTGTCATGGTCCTAGCTACACCTGGCCCTGTCTGACGCACTAGTGGAGGTAGAACATCAGATCTCCTCCTCTGGGAAGGTCATCGACCACCCTTCATATCACCCTCCATCCCTCTCACAATATCTAACACCACCCCTATCCCCACACCCCCATCGGCACCAAGCATGAGACCACCTCCACCTCCACCACACCCTCCACCTCCACCACCCCATCCATCCCCACCTCCATCTTTGACCTCCTCTCCCTCATCCTCCTCTCTCCTCCTAGGACCCCCTCACCTCTGTGGCTTCTCCTCCTCATCATCATCAAAAGCTAGCAACAACTCTGCCAGAATAGATATATGAGCCAATGCATGTGCTACAAAGTAAGCTAAGAACTCCTCTGCCATCCCAACATCCACTACCCCAGCCCTATAATTCTAGATCTATCCTGTCAGGGTCATATACTCATCCATGGCTGCTGCACTATCTAGGGTAGTCCCCCACTCTGACACATCTTGTCATTAATGAGCATACAAATAGGCTCCATGTGGTATCCCCTGCTATCTACCGTATTGCCAATGAACGTGGTTGTGCAAGAATATCTCGATAATAAAGGGTGTACATCTAATCACGTACCTAGACATATATACATAGGTCATCTCTACCCATCCTTGACCCACACCTTGCAATCCATATAGGGTCTCCAGATGATTGTTTTGATGTCATCTAAAGCCCTACGCCAGTGCTCTAGTTTTACGAGCTTGCGCTGGACAACTACACCTGTATAACCATATGCATATGCGTGACCAATTGGCCTATCTCTATCTGCAAGCATTCTTGACACTAGGATATGCTCCCAGGTCCACACTTGTAATAAAGTCACCTCGACTGATAGATTAGTGTATCCCAAATATACTACTTGGTGGATCTCTCTATATGGGTGGGCTAACATATAAGACCCCCATGCAAACCCACATCCCTGCATCTCTGCATCACCATCTCCTCTAGAACCAATCCCCATCCAATGACCAGTCCCTTTGACCTACGGTCAGGACAAAGGAAACCACCAATAAAACCTGCTAGTACTGACAATAGTGGAGCATAGCCCAAATCCAAAAAACTCATGCCATGAGATCTCATAGCCACTAATGTAATCATCCTGGAAAACATAGTGGAGAGCCTCTATGCCACCCTCCTTGGTCTTCTCATGGGGTAGAAAATTCCCAACCACGGGAATCCACAAAATCTGATAACATTCCTCTGGTGTAACTATCATCTCATGAGTCACCAAATGAAAGGTGTTTGTGTCACTGTTCCACCTCTCTGCCAATGTTGTCAATAAGCCCCGATTAATGGTATATTGGGGCATGTCTAGTAAATATGATAAGCCACATCTCTCTATCACATCTTTGTCATCCTGTGACAAGTGTGAGATAAGTATCCACAACTTCGAGAATCGCTCTCGAGAATATAGCACACTAAGATCTTCCTGCAAATCAACACATATTCATCATCAGTTTTCAATTTGATCAAATCTATCAAAAACAAATCAACTTAAAACGTGAATCATATCAGAAACACATTAGAAACATATCAACATCACTCAGTGAATCATATAAGTGCATCATATCAAGCCTCAACATCAATCAGTGAACCATATTAGTGCATCATATCAAGACTCATTCAATCAATCAAGAACTATATCAAACCAAGGCATCATATCGATGAAATCAATCAGAGTACCATATCGAAGAAATCCATATCGATATAATTTCAATATAACAAACTCAAGACTCATAATGAAATCGAGACCCATAACAAAATCAAGACCCATATCGAATCAATACCCATAACGAAATCAAGACCCATATCAACTTAGGACTAATAACAAAAATCAAAACCCATATCAACTCATGACTCATAATGAAAATCAAGACCCATATCAACTCAAGACTCATAATGAAAATCAGATCCATATCAGGAAAATGATCCATATTGACAACTTGACTCATATCAATAAAATGATCCATATCGACAATTTGACTCATATCGAAAAGTGACTCATATCGAAACAAGACCCATATCGACCACAAACTCATATTGCAATCTAGCAGCATATGAGAATCAGGACCCATATTGACTCAAGACTCATAACAAAAATCAAATCCATATCAGACAATTGATGAACCCATTTTGACATCTACATCTGCTATCTAATCCATTTGACTCATGACATATTTTTCAAACACATTTTTTTCCAACTTTTTTTCCCTACGCACTAAATTAGGGCTCCAATGCGCTAAACTTCCCCTTATGCGCTAATCTTTTGCACAAATGTGCTAACAAACACTCCCTATGCACTATTCTACTATCATGTGCTAACAAATATCCCCATTGCGCTATAGTGTTTACCCTATGCGCTAATCAACATTATGCGCTTAACTACCTATTGGTTGCACTAAGCAATGTTCCCTACGCACTAACCTATCCCCCGATTGTGCTAACATTTGGCACCAAGATGCTAAACCTACCTAGGGTTTTGGACACGCTAAAGACTATTTTGTATGCATTAAAAGACCTACCCTACATGCCAAAATAGAAAATTTCGACCCAAAAAATGAGAAACGTGACAAAAATTAATCACAAAAGATAGGGACTTTGGCCATTTACTAGTGGGCCATATATGGTGGGTCTCTGGTATCGCCTGACGCACTGAAATCGGTGAGAGTATGGAATCGACATTGTGGTTAGAGCTCCAAATGTCACAATCACAAGAAGACAAGTGTGCAAATGATTTTTCAAAACCACTTTTTACCTTTTAATAGGGTAAATCAAAGGGTTAATAAGTGGGTCATGTATTTTACTCCCACTTTTTCATTATTAACCTTATCCACATCATTTTTTTCTTGAGATGAATCAATAATGTGTATCCAATGCACTCAATATTCTCATATCACAATCAATTAAAAAATGATCATAAAATTGACAAATTTTCACCAGACCCTTGATCATCTCCTGAGGGGGCATCATCAATATCGTTAATCAAATCTACATCTAGGTAATCATATCGAACATTTTGGCACACAACATCATATTGATCAAATTTTGACAAGCATATCCAGCGATTTTCTTTAAATCAACATGTGCAGACACATCACTTCAAAGAGGGGCAAAATGTAGACGTATAAATCTGACCACTTTCTTAAATAAATATTTAATATTTATTTTAACCCTATCCCCCCATTAATTAAATCTTATTTAATTAATTTCTTCATTTTTATCTATTTGATTAATTATATTACTCAATTTATTTAATTAAATTCACCTAAACCTTATCTAGCCTTTAATGAAATAAATCACTTTATTTTAATTAATTCCCCTTTCTTCCTTTTAATTAAATTTACTAATAATTAAATTTACCCTATAATTAGGTGGCGAGTGTTGAGCCGACCTTGATGATTTCTCCAAGGTTGATATCATGTATAAATAATTGTAATAATTTTGTGTTTAGTGGTGGTGTGTGGATGAGTGTGAGTGTGTATGTGTGCTTAATGTATACATCTTTTGAAGACAGAGAAGAAGTGTGAAGATGAAAGTTGTTTTGTGCTTCAATGGAACTGAACCAAGCATTAAGGAGATGTTATTCCCCAATTCATAATTTTTGGAAGTGATTCGTGATTTTTATTATAGGTTGTGAGCCTTCCCTGGGTAGTGAGCCTTTTTATTTTGAGTTGTGAGCCTAAATGCACGTGCATTCCCCATTGTAATACTTTTAACAGAGTATATCTATATGGTGGGTGTATCCCCACAATGGTTTTTCCCCTAATAGGGTTTTCCATGTACAAAAATCTTAGTGTTATGTGTGTTTATGATGTGTTGTTGATTTTTGCTTTCATGCTTAATTATCAGATCTGAGAATAAGTTTAAGTAGTGTGAGTTTTTGTGACAACTGATTCACCCCCCATCCCACCCCTCTTAGTTGTCTTCCCTATTACCATCACCTTTATCATTTAAATCCTATACTACTTCATGATTGGAAATTTAAATTATATCTTATCTAAGCTATTTAAAATAAAGTCAAAATTTTCATCCCTTAAGATGTCTACTTTGTTGATCTCCTCTTCATTCAATCCTCTAATTTCTTTGAATAAATCAATTTATTTTGGTACTTTTGGGAATTCCTTTCTTATTGGCTGGCCAATATGGCCACCTCTACCTCTACCTTACATTCATTGACATCAAAAGTGTCAACCAAAAATAACCTTATCTTACCCAACTATTGGACTGCCCAAGCATCCATTACACTTGATTTGTTCTTAAGTGCATATAAAGAGTCCATTTTTATCTAAAGGGTCAAGATAGGTCTTTTTGTTCCTATGTCTTGAGATGTCAAAGGAATGATTAAATCTTTTATAAAATATCTATATTGGGCTACTTTTCCCTTCAACTCATGTTATGATTGATGCTCCTTTTGTATCCTTGATTTGATAATTTCACTAGCAACATCAAGAGTAGATAATTCTCCCCACTTAGTTTGTCACCCCAAGTTAACTTGATAATTTAAGGGAGATAGTTCCTTGTCATCTTTGTCCATAATTGGGGTAGCTATATTTTCCATTGTCTCCACATTATTATCTTTAAAAATGACATATATTGGTTCTTTCTCTTTTGGATTTCCTTAGGATGTCTACTTTCATAATCATTTCCTACAAGCTTACCCTTTTTAGCATTGTCTTCTTCCTTTTTTCAAAATTAAAATTTAACTAGGTTGAGGCATCAAAAGTAGTTTGTACATCAATAGAGAGCCCCATAGAAGAGATTATTTGCCCTTTATTTATCCCAATATCTTTCTCTCTAGTTATTTCTACTTCGGCTCTTAGAGGGGCATCCTTAAGAGGTAGAAGTGTTTGTCATTGTGAGGAGGAATCTTTTTGCATATTTTCTAACTATTCATTCTTCTTCTTTGCCTCCTCCTCTAGAGACCTTATCAACTCCTTTGGATCCTTCCCCGTGAGTACCATCCTCTATAAATACTAATCTACATTTATCCCTTCTCCTCCCTACTCTTCAAGAAATATGTTTTTCTCCTTTTCATGAGTATCAACTTTTGGATCAATGATTGGTGGTTCTTCATTGGATGGTATCTCTAAATTATGTTATGCTAACCCCCTTGTGTTTTTTCCTTTTCAACTACATCAAGATTCTCCTCTAACTCTTTGGTAGGTGTTGTCCCAGTTATTATTTATGGAGAAGGATTCTTTTTCTTGTAGACTCTAGGGGCTTAGATCCCTCTATTTCTTTAATCTAATTGTGTCTCTTCAGAATCATCATCATCAATGTCTTAAATTTCTACATAATCATTAGTTTGAGGGGGTGTTTGTTGTGAATAAGTTATTGCAATAACATTGGGATGTACTTCTCATTGTTTTCTTTCTCTTGGGCTCATCCCAATTGTCATTCTCACAGGTACCAGTGGTGCAATGCCTCCCAAATTTCCATTCCATCATTTGATTATTTTTATCTAAGATAGACTCTATATATTCTTTATCCCTAGACTGGAAATATATTATTCTTTTGTATTGGAATCCATGTGATTCTTAGTCATTGTTACAATCTTTTGATCGTATGATTATATCAATGTTGACGATGATGTAGTTACAATGATGATCATATATGTGTGATGACTCTATGATGTTGTCACATGATGTTATATTATGATGTTTCGATTATTATATGAGGATATTCTAGTTATATTGGTGTTATGTGATTACTTGATGATGCAATATTTTGATGAGATATGATGCTACTAACCATGGTTTCTATGCAATTTCGATTGGAGAATGATTAATGATGTTTTAGCTATATTATATTATATGTATATGTATAGATAGGTGTATTCATATCCTGGTTGATGTAGGTATTGGGAATCAACTCCACCTAGCTTCACAGATTTGAGCATGCCTGCATTCCCTAGCAATGATTATAAGAGATAGCACAAGGCTAAAAAATTTCTTTAGGCTAAGCCATCATTTCTAATTAGGGAAATTCATTTCCTAATTTATGTGATTACACCTTTAGGTTACCATTAAGGTAATGGCCTGATACCCTACTGCACAATGTGATAATTCAGTAAAGATTGTATGTGCATTAGTTGTTAGTTGCATGATGTCATGACTTAAATATTCATACTAGTGGTATTGAGCATTATAGTTGTAATATAATATCATATCGAGTAATGTGTCTTATGCATCTAAATTGATGTTATTAAGTGATTTAATATTTTGGAGCTTTGAAGGGAATTAGGGGTGTATGAGTTTAATTTGTAATTTAAAATTTGATTTCTTACCCCATCTCATAAAGTGAGCATTGAACTTGGAATTGGGCTCATTATTTGCACACAGTGTAATTTTGATACTCTTCTCACAAAAGATTCTTCATGGCACAAAGGATTTGTTGATCTTGAGAGATTAGGAAAGTGGAATTTTGTGGGAAAGGTCTTCAAATAATTGTATTGGGGAGGCCCTTTCCTATCTCAATCTTAAGGTAATTAGTGGAGTGTGTCAAGAGCAGTTTGTATTTGAAGGTTCCTCTCCAAGTTGAGGTAGAAATATTCAGTTGCACCTCTTTATCCTTTCAATTTGATTTCCTTAAATGTTTTCAAAGTGTTTGGGTGCTACTTGCAATCATGTTGGACAATTTGTATTCAATATTTTTAGTTCTTGTTGAAGTGTTTGATTGTTTTGAATGATGTCTTGGGAAAACTATGTGAAATTAGGGTTTTCAAGGGAAACCCTATACAAATATCTCTAGTATTTTTGTATGGATTTTGTATCTATATTTTTAGGTTGTCATTAGGTAGTATTAAAATGGGTTTGTCTCTAGTTTGAATTTATGTGCTTTGTAGACACCAAATTGGATGCCCTAGTTAGCTCCTGGATTCAACTCTCACCCAAAAAAGAAAAATTTCACATTTGAAACCATGAATTTCCTAGTTGAGAATTAAATTTTGCAATCGCTAATAGAATTTTCCAATTTTTTATATAATTTTACAATGTCCCATATAATTTTGTAATTGCTTCTAGTTTTATGCAACTATACCCAGATTTTCACATTTGGCTATACTAAAGTTGATTTTGTGGTTTTGACCTTCTTTGTTGTTCTAATGAGTTGTCCCTCCTTCTTTAATTAGTTTTTGGGCTTTTTTGGATTGAGGAATAATTATTTGTGATGTTGAGGCATGGTTTCATGAGGTACCATAGATAATTTGCATTCATACTTGTAAATTTTGATCAATCCAAGATTAGGTACATGAGTAGGAGACCATGAGGTTGCTCCTAGAGTAATGAAATTTTAATGCAATATGAATATGACCTATTGAGATGATATTTTTATGATTATTAATATATGTGTATCTATACATTGATCTCATGTATGTGTAATCCTTGGATTAGATTCTAGAGTCTATTTAGCAAGTGGCTTCCAACATGTACCCAACCCATAAGTGGCATGTAGGAAATCATGTTGGGAATTTGTGTTAGAATCATGGATCACTAAGAGGGGGGGTGAATTAGTGATCTACTAGAAATTAAATCTACAAACTTATTCTTTATCCACCAGTTAGCAATGCATATTAGAAACGAAGATAAACATGCAACAAAGAGTACACAAATCTACAACACCAGAATTTTTACGTGGAAACCCAGAAAGGAAAAAACCACGATGGGGTTGGAACTCATTTTATTGGTTTTAATATGTTGTCATTGATGGAAACATGTTCCATCTTTCATATTTTGGTTTGGTTTTTTACCAGAAGACACTTCACCGACACCAACATTGACATCGATAGGTATCTTCACCGGTAGGAGGAACTCTATGGGTACCGACATTGCAGGCCGACATGACTTCATCATGATAATGGTATTGGAGGCCGACATCATTTGGGAGATCCGGAAATTGGCAATTTATTTTGATATTTATGCATGTATGGAATTAAGCCGACATGTATATTCATTTTGTAATTATCTATTTAAGCTAACATAAGGCATAAAGGATTGTAAGGGTATATAGGTCATTTTATTAGATCATTTTTAATATAGAAGAATATGATATGTAATGGAAGCATATGTGAGATATGTGAGAGAGATCATGTATGTGAGGAAATTTATGTAAGAGCTTATTCTGGTAAGGGTCTAGGGTTTCAGACTAGAACAGACAAAGCTTAATTGGAATTGTATTTAGGCATAAGAGATCCTATCATTGCAGTTCACTCATTTCTTTGGATTATAGTCTGGATTTGTATGTAGTCAATGAGACTCTTTTTGTGATGAGCAGTGTGCTCTAGGTTGTAAGCCTTCCTGCAAATGCAGGCCCCTTTATTTTGTAATATATTTTCATATGGCCAGTGGATTGATATTGTGGGTCACAAATCCCACTATGGTTGTTCCTCTTTCAGGTTTTCACGTATAATTATTTGTGTTATGGTATTCATTTATGTGATTGGCTTATTGATTTCTTTACTTTTTTCAATATTATATGTACCGGTATACTAGTTGGTGAATGCATGTTTTAATAAGGTTAAAATTGATCATTCTGGTAGAACATTGAGTCACCCCCCCCCCCCTCTCAGTGTTCTTGGATTCCAACATCATATACTATGGCCATGAGTACATAAATATTATAGAGATGGGGAATTCACTTACATTCAGGCTCACTGCTCAATTAGAATTGCTCGGAAGGCTACAACCTTCAAGGAAGTCTCACTGACTTGCAATTTGATTACAATGAGGAAATACAAAGAAATGAACTCTTAGCTAGCATCTCATAATGTAATAATGAGTTTCGGTTAAGCACTGAATCTCTGACTGTCTTCACTCTACTAAATACTCTATTTCTATCTCAATCAACTACCGAATTGCTTGCCAACCAAATGCGCATGTGAAACTTCTCTCAATCACACCAAAACTGATCACCACATCACTAACATATGAAAAATCAATCTCCAATTCAATCCTATATATCCGGTCTTAACACAAAAGAAATCTCCTTCAAGTTGGCTTCAAGAAGTATAACGTGTAGCTCCAAGTTGGCTTCAACCTTGAACAAAACATAGCACCAAACCAAAAGATTATAACCATGTGCTTCCTAAGGATCTTATCATTCATCAAGAACATGAAATCAACCACCACAATTACCACAATCATTGGAAATCATTTCAGATCAAAACATTACAAAAATACATTGTTTTACAGGTTAACTACCTACCAGTTACCTCCAGCTTCCGAATAAGATAAAAAATGACTGCTGGATCGAATCACCAAGAAGAATTTCTATCAATGAAAACCCTAGACAAATATGCAACTACCAGAAGTCATCTGAAATTACTGGATGAGTGTCAATTGCCAACAAGTTGTAATCAAGTGAAAAAATAATAATAAAAATTAGGGTAAACATTAAAGAGATAATCTAAATTCATTAATAATTTCATAGTATTATCACAAGGCTATGGATGTCTTGAGAAGGCATGCCCACACATGGAGTGATAGGAATTATCTAGAGAGACATGCTCATTCATAGCATTGGGACTTGTGTGATCATCATTCTCATCCATATGAGAGAATGCTTAGTTTTATATGGTGTGTCCTCATGAGCACATATGATGACACTCCCTCCACATCACTCTAAAATCTAATGCCTCAAGTAGCTTGAGTAGAGAACCCCTTCATGGATTCATGGTTTGGTGTCATCCACTCATGATGTTGCATTTCATATTGTATGTTAGTGTATGTTGTGTATGCTTCATGTAGGATGTGAGTGTAAACCCATTGCTTCCTTGTTATCTTGTTTGAGTGTCTAGGCCTTGTGACTATCTTAACAAGCACAATGGGGTGGACCTAAGGGTACCACATGGATGGGTGGCATTACACACCACCTTTGGGTGTCGGTGGACCTTGTTCATGAGAACCTTGGAGACCTTTATCACTATCTTCCTCTCTTGATCTTTCTCTTCCCTATCCTTGCTAGTTGTAAAGTATCTATTATTTGAATCAAGCATTGTAATTATTGAGCATTATATATTATAAACACTCCAAATGGAGAATTATTAACAAACACAAAATGAGATGAGTAGAGTAGATGTTAGTGTACTAGTGTTGGAATCGGCCATTGCTCATGAGTAGGTATGTTTTTCATTTAATTATTAAATATAATATTATCATAGGAATACTTCAAATGGTGCTTTAAAATGAACTTAGTCAAGTAATGTGTTCAATAGAGGATTAATTTGTTGGAAATATGGATGAATTATGTGTTGCATTGATGTTTTGTCATTGATGTCAACACTACCCATTATGGTTGGTTACCGACAGACAGGTTTTGGTTACCGGTAGAAGATCTAGTGTTACTGGTAGAAAGGACTATCTATTGGACACTTTTGACATGTTTGGATTAATGGATTATGTTTGATTTTATGTGTTACATGTTTTTGGAGCATGTTTTGGTTAGTTTGTATTAACTTGGTAATTGGATGCTATCATATACTCTTGTAAACCCATATTGGCATTGGTTTAACGTTTAACCGACAGAGCTTTCACTAAGAATCTTTGATAGGATGCATAAGTGGTGTTGTTGCGGCTTCTAGATGGATTTTAGGATGCTGAAGATGTTCTTTGATTGTGCCTCAATTGATTGAAGACATTGCTTTGGCATAGTGGACCCATATTAGGTCTGGTACCTATCTAGGTTATGGACTAGTATCATGTTAATGTGTTCTCTACATGTTGCCGGGATGATTTTTGGATTGGTTATTGTTGTTTTGATCTTAAGTCAACATGGAATATCATTTTAATATGGATGTATGTAATGATCTTATTGTAATATCTTTTAAGTGGCCGACCTAATTGGTTTAGGCCTTAGGGTTGGTATAAATTGATGTAAGATCTCATTGTTGATCATGTGTATGGGAATGAAATATATGTTCGTGGTGTGGAATGTAATATCATATGTGAAGGAGATTTGGTCGATCATAGGTGATCGAATTAGGATTAAGGAAGAGGTTAAAGGTCTCTAGTATTGAGCTTAATTGGGATTGTAATTAGGCATGGCAGATGCTATCTCTGGTAGTTTAATATTTTGGATTGTTGTCCATTTATCTTGATATGGTTATTATCTCTCTGTAGTTAGTGAGACTCTTTTGTAATGAGCAGTACGCTCTAGGTAGTGTACCTTCTTGCATGTATAGGCCCCTTATGGTATCACATACTTTCTACAGAAGTATCATCAGATTGTGGGTAGGCTTCGCACCGTGGTTTTTCCCTTTCCAGGTTTTCCACATAGAAATCATGGTGTTATGTGGTATGGTTGCATTGTGTTTATTATCTATTTTATTGTTAAGTTGCATTACTTATCGGTATTTATATCTGCTATTCCAATACTTAATGTTTATATGCTCTAGTTAAAGGTTATTAAGTGGTTTAATTGATATAATCTGTTAACAACTGATTCACTCCCCCCCCCCTCAATTTTTCACCGGTTATCCTAACAACTGGTATCAGTCTATGATTGGTGGCTTGTTATATCTAACTCTAACTAGATCAGATATTATGAATGTAATAAGTATTGTTTCAAGATATCAAAGTAATCCTAAACAAAATCATGAATGTGCAGTAAAGAGGATATTCTATTATTTGCAAGGAACAACAGAATATGGCTTATGGTATTATAGAGATGATGATTTCACTTTATGTGCATATACAGATTCAAATTGGGTAGGAGATACTAATGACAAGAAGAGCACTTCTGGTGGAGATTTCTTTCTTGGAAAGAAATTGGTTTCATGGATCAGCAAAAAATAGTCATGCATTTCTTTATCTACTACAAAAGCTGAATATGTTGCAACAACAACTAATTGCACTCAAGTCTTGTGGATGAAGAAAATGTTGAAGGATATCAAGGTAAATTGTAATGAACTGGTAGTTATCTACTGTGGTAACTCTACATCTATTGACATATCTAAGAATCCAGTATTTCACTCTAAGACTAAGCATATATCAATAAAGTATAACTTTTTGAAGAACAAGGTAAGAAGGAAAGGAAGTCAAATTGGTTTATGTGAACACTAAATAGAAGATTGTAAATATATTCACTAAACCACTATCTAAGGAATCATTTGAGTATTTGAGAGACTAGTTAGGGGTTTCTGCCCTTTCGGTTGAGAGATGATTGATGCAGTTTGTCATCAGTCTGACATGCATTATCAGAGATACTATTCATTCTAACACTAATGAGTGGTGCTACTACTCAGGGGGAGTAGTCAGCTTTGAGATTCAAAGGTTTACATTCTTGCTTTGATATTTTTGTCAGATTTCTGGCATTGATGTCAAAGGGGGGGAGATAGTGATGTGAAAAATAAATTCAGAACTTTATAGAGATATCATTCACAAGGGGAGAGTTATTTATATTCAGGAGATTGTTGGTTTTCTTCCACAGGGGGAGACTTGTTTGGCATTTTTGGTACTTAGATTTTTTTCACATCTAGTGTTGCCATCAATGCCAAAGGGGGAGATTGTTGGCAATATTGATGAATTATGTGTTTCATTTATGTTTTGTCATTGATGTCAACACTAGCTATTATGGTTGGTTATCGACAGATAGGTTTTGGTTATCAATAGAAGATCTAGTGTTACTAGCAGAAAGGACTATCTGTTGGACACTTTCTGCATATTTGGATCAATGGAGTATGTTTGATTTTATGTGTTACATGTTTCTAGAGCATGTTTTGGTCAGTTGGTATTGACTTGATAATCAGATGCTATCATACACTCTTGTAAACCCATACCGACATTGGTTTAAGGTTTAACTGGCAGAGCTTTCACTGAGAATCTTTGATAGGATGCATAAGTGGTGTTGGTGCAGCTTCTAGATGGATTTCAGGATGCTAAAGATGTTCTTTGGTCATGCATCAATTGATTGAAGACATTGCTTTGGCATCATGGACCCAGATTAGGTCCAGTACCTATCTAGATTATGGACCGGCATCATGTCAACGTGTTCTCTACATGTTACTAGGATAATTTATGGATTGGTTATTGTTGTTTTGATCTTAATCCAACATGGCATATCATTGTAATATGGATTTATGTAATGATCTTTCTGTAATATATTCTAGGTGGGCGACCTAATTGGTTTAGGCCTTAGGGTTGGTATAAATTGATGTAAGATCTAATTGTAGATCATGTGTATGGGAATGAAATATATGTTCATGGTGTGGAATGTAATATCATATGCGAAGGAGATTTGGTTGATCATAGGTGATCGAATTGGGATTAAGGAAGAGGTTAAAGGCCTTTGGTATTGAGCTTAACCAAGACTATAATCAAGCATGGTAGATTCTATCTCTAGCAGTTCATTATTCTAGATTATTGTCCATTTATCTTGAGATGGTTATTACCTGTCTATAGTCAATGATACTATTTTGTAATGAGCAATACGCTCTAGGTAGTGTGCCTTCCTGCATGTGCAGGCCCCTTATTGTATCACATACTTTCTGCAGAAGTATCATCTGACTGTGGGTAGGCTTCCCATCATGGTTTTTCCCTTTTCAGGTTTTCCACATACAAATCATGGTGTTATGTGGTATGGTTTCATTGTGTTGATTATCTGTTTTATTTTTAAGTTGCATTACTTACTGGTGTTTGTTTCTGCTATTCTGATACTTCATGTTTATATGCTCCAGTTAAAGTTTATTAAGTGGTTTAATTGATATAATCTATTAACAATCGATTCAACCCCCCCCCCTCTCAGTTGTTCATTGGTTATCCTAACATAATTGATTTATCTCTTATTTATCTATTGATTTTATGAACCTTGTCTATATGCATTACAAAGGTAGCAACATTAGGGAACCCTTAGAGGAGTTTGTTAGACTTGAATGTTGAATCTTCCACAATGTCTAGTTACAAACAAATAGATAACCTATCTTGAAGTGTGAGCTTAGTTCTCATTGAATATTTAAAAAAAAAAACATTTTTATGTATTTTCATGTGCTTTATGCTCATATCCTCTAGGGTTCCTTGGCAAGGCATTACAATTGGTACTTGTGCTACTATTGATAATCCAAATGTAACCCCTATATGTGCTACTTTCTTAACTACTTGTGACTTCTTCATTTTCTCAGATCCATTGTTTTAATTAAAATTTTACCTTCCATTAGACTTATTTTCTTGTCCTCTTCATCCTCTTGTCACCTTGGTCTCTTGTCATGTTTCTTATTCCTATGATACTCTTTGGTAGCCTTTGATTATTGAGGATTTATAATTCTTTTCTCCTTGTGTCTCCTTACATCTTGTGCTTTTGTCAATCTTAAGTTGATCCATTTTATGCTCATCGTAATAAATTTGGTTGAGAGTTCCTCAATACTTGTGTTTTATTTCTTAGGCCATCTTATTGGGGTGAGAGGCCTTTAAGAAACCTTTTTATTCATCATAAATTGGGTCAAGTACTTCTCCATCATCAGAGAACTTATTAGCAATGTCCTTCTTGACACCAAAACCCTTCATTTGAAAGGTGGTCACTCTACAATAACTCTTCTTCCTCACATTAAAATTATCTTGAAATTTAGCCCCAAAATATTCTAATGTAGGCTAATGATTTGGGAATGTATTTGACATTAAGGATCTTAAATTTTTCCATAATATCATAATTAATAGATTTTAGTTCAGGCTACTAACACATTGAAGCATTCATAAAAACCTAAATTAAAGGGGAATTTTGCCCCTATCTTATGCTTTGAGGTTAGGAGGATTTGACCTCCACAATTTTCCTTGTAAGAACCACTCTATCATTGCAAGATTGGGGAAGAAGGAATGGCTCTTGGTGGAAGTCATTGATCCTTATATAGGTTGATCTTGGGTTTTGAATTAACCAACTTCCTCATGATGTCAAAAGATTCATTTAATCTCTTATCATATGGAACCTTACATCCCCCATCAATCTATTGATAGCTGCATAAATGAAATCATCATTTACCCTTTTGAAATATTTTTCAAATTGTTTTTAGCACATTTGTGTGAAATGACCCCATACTCTAGCAGTCCTTAGACCTTCTCCTATCTTGCCTTTAGTATATAAACCAAAGAAGGCATATGACCTTGCTACAATCTATATTACATAAGAGGTCATAAAGAACCTCTTTGCAGTTGTTATCATGCAAAGTTGTTCATGTATGTTGTCTAAAATTAGTTGACCCAAACAAAGAAGTATTCACCTTTGAAAATAGTAGCAATGTAATATTATATCAAGGGATAGTAATTCCTAGAGTCCTCTTTACCAAATGCTTTGCATATAATTGTTACTAGATCTAGGAATGACTATTCTCAAATATTATCAGATATTTGGCCTCTAGGAAACACTAGATCTAGGAAAGACTTCTCTATCTTCTTATACTTACTGGTGGCCTCATGGTGAAAATGTATTATTTTCATAGCTTCCATATCAATATGACCTCTCTTGGTATCTATAATCCATTGAGCTTCACTTCCAAACTTTGGCAAAGTTACCACCCCTTGATATAGATACTTCATCATGATAGGTACTTTCTCTAGTTTGATCTTAGCCTTGGTCTACATCTTGCTAGTCCCCACAAGTTCACCTTCCTCTTAAGACATTTAGCATTTTATTATTGCCAAATTACTCTTTGAAATATCTCCTTTGATCAAATTTTATCATTCATGGGAATTCTTGATATTTCAAGATGTTAGGTTTCAAGGAACCGACAACTCTAAGGTTTGGGGTTATGGGAGGATAGCGACTTTCAAGATTTTGTTTGTTTATTCACCCATAGCCTTGTTAGATCCCGGAGACAACTGAGAGGGGGGGGGTGAATTAGTTGTCTAATAAATTCAAATCAAAAACTTATTAACCAGCTTAATACTTAATACCGGTAAACCAATTTAGTATGCCGGTAGACAATGTTAAGAGTAAATTGCTATATCGATAGGAATTAATGCATGAAATATAAACACAAGATCATCCACAACACATGACACCAATATTTGTACGTAGAAACCCTATAAGGGGAAAAACCATGGTGGGAAACCTTAACCACAATCAGATGATACTACTACAGATAGTAAGTGTACAAAAGGGGTCTGCACATGCAGAAAGGCTAATAGCCTAGAGCTCACTGCTTAATCACAAATGGGAGTCACATTGACTATAGTTGGATGGTTAAATCCAATAAGAATGTACTGCACAAAATCGCATCTTCATATGCTGAATTCAGTACCGATGTAATGTTGATATGCTTCTACAAAAACCTAACTTCTCCTTCAAATGATGTCTTCGTGTATGCCTCTATTTTATCTCACATATACCTTCACTCAAATCTTTTTCGCATTCCACACTTGATCTTACAAATAAGATCTTACATTTATACCATACCCTAAGACCAATTTTAGTAAGTCAGCTATACAAGATATTACAATAAAAACATTTTACAAATAATATAATATCCGATGCAATAATCGATTAATCATGTTGGCTTAATGCATTTACAACAATAATAAATCATCTCCATAGTGTGCCATGCTAATTTGGAAAAGATAAACCTGTTGGTGTAACCCTAGATAACCTGGACTGGTAAAAGCAAATATGCAAATATGAATATACCAATGATTATTACTTCAAAATAAAGTGTCCACATGATGTCTTCGACATTACCAAGTGTCTTCCATGTCACTCCAGGTACCGGTGAACATTATATCCTGGCGGTTAATCATATACTAGTAACTGTTGCAAAGATTACTGCTTGCCAGTGAATGTTGTTCGATCTCCAAAGTAGGTGTATTTAGTAGGTGTTGACATCAATGACAAAACCATACCAAAATACCAACAATCTCCCCCTTTGGCATTGATGGCAACACAAGATGGAAAAACCATCACAGTGCCAAAACAAAAATGCCAAAAACTAACAATCTCCATATCTCCCCCTGGGAGTAACAATCTTCCATACCAATTTCTTCTTAAATGTGTTTTTCAAAATCTCTCCCCTAAAATCTCTTTTACCAAAAAGATAATGTGTTTTTCCATAGATATCTCCCCCTCTTTTACATCAAATTCCAAAGTCAGAAAGGTTAAGTTCATACAAAATACCAACCAATTCAATATACCAATTACTCCCCCTTTGGAGTAGCTTCCTCATCAAATACCGGAATAAAGATTTGTCCATCTAATTCTACCGATTGATGACAATCATCAATTGTTTAAGTCTCTACCGGTGGTGGTATGACTCTAAGATGATCTCTGAGATACTCAAAAGTTTCCTTAGGCAAAGGTTTTGTGAAAATATCTACAAGTTGTTCTTTAGTATTCACATAAACCAGTTTTATCTCTTTTTCTTCAACTTTTTCCCTTAGAAAACTCAGTTTGATAGAAACATGTTTTGTTTTAGAATGTAATACCGGATTTTTAGATATATCAATTGCTGCAGTGTTATCACAATATATAGTAATAGGTTCCTTGCATTTTACCTTTATGTCTTTCAACATTTGTTTTTATTCCAAAGTACTTGTGTACAATTTGTTGTTGCTGCAACATATTCTGATTCTGCTGTTGATAAAGATCTACAACTCTGTTTCTTACTTAGCCAAGAGACTAATCTTTTTCCATGAAAGAATGCTCCTCCAGTGGTGCTTTTCCTATCATCCACATCTCCTACCCAATTTGCATCTGTATATGCACATAGATCAAAATTTTCATCTTTAGGATACCATTATCCAAGATTTGTTGTGCTTTGTAAGTACTAGAAAATCCTTTTCACTATTGATTCATGATTTTCCCTAGGATTACTCTGAAATCTAGAAACTATACATACTACATTCATAATATCAAGTCTGGTTTGTGTCAAATATAGTAAACCTCCTATCATAGATTTGTATCTAGTTGGATTAATACGTATAGATTCATCCCTTTGAGATAATTTGTCATTTGTAGTCATAGGTGTGCTTACCGATTTAGAGTTCTCCATCCCAAATTTCTTTAGTAGTTCTTTCAAGTACTTAGATTGACTCAAGAATATACCTTTACCAGTCTGTAAGATCTGCAATCCTAAAAAGAATTTTATTTCTCCAATCATAGACATTTCAAATTCTTGCTGCATTTCAAGAGAAAATTCTTTGCATAATTCATCTTCTCCTCCAAAGATTATATCATCAACAAATACTTCAATAATCACGATGTCATCACTAGTTACTTTGTAATATAAATTTCTATCTGCATTTCCTTTAGTAAAATCAATTTTTAAAAGATACTTATCCAATCTTGCATACCAAGCTCTTGGGGCTTGTTTTAATCCATACAGAGCTTTTCTTAATCTGCAAACCATATCATTGTCATCTGTCAAAGAAAATCCATCAGGTTGTTCAATATAGACTTCCTCTTCAAGATCTCCATTCAAAAATGCACATTTAATATCCATTTGATAAACTTTGTAATCGTTGTGAGCTACAAAAGCCAAGAATAATCTAAGTGCCTCAATTCTGGCTACCAGTGCAAAGGTTTCATTGTAATCAACTCCTTCTTTCTGAGAGTATCCCTTACACACTAGTCTTTCTTTATTTCTGACAACCTTACCATCTTCATTAAGTTTGTTTCTAAATACCCATTTGGTTCCAATTACATTTTTATTTTTAGGCCGGGGAACTAATGTCCAAGTATTATTTTTCTCAATTTTTCCTAATTCTTCTTCCATAGCTTTAATCCAAAATTTATCTTCACATGCCTCATTGATAGATAATGGTTCAATTTGAGAAATAAGACATACCTCTTCATTTGCCAATCTACCTTTTGTCATAACTCCTTTAAATTTCCTTCCAATTATCTGATCTTTAGAATGATTCAGTCTTACATACCGGGGTGTCTTAGTTTGTTGTTGTTCTTCAATTACTGTGGAATCGTCTGATGATACCGGAGTAACTGGATCATCATTATGTACCGGTGGATTTATTGTAGGTTCATTTGTCATAATTTCTATTTCCAGTTCAGAGTCTATATATCTTGAAGTTCCTCTGAATTGTTCATCGATCTTTACATTTGTACTCTCAACAATTTTCTATAATCTTTTATTAAAACATCTATATGCCTTGCTCTTAGATGAATAACCAAGAAATATTCCTTCATCACTTCTAGGATCAAATTTGCCAATATACTCATCTCTTCTAATATAACATTTACTTCCAAAAATTCTGAAATACTTAAGAGTAGGAATATTACCAAACCATAGTTCATGAGGAGTCTTCCCGGTTTCACCTTTGATGTGAACATTGTTGAATGTATAGACAGCAGTGCTTACTGCCTCTCTCTAGTACACATGTAGTTTTTTTTTTCCTTTCAACAACTCCATTCTATTGTGGTGTCTGAGGTGCTGATAACTGTCTTTTGATTCCATTCACTTTACAGAATGTATTAAAATCTTTAGATGTGAATTCTCCTCCTTGATCTGATTTTAAACATTTGATTTTCTTACCAGTTTCATTTTCAACCATTGCTTTGAATAGTTTGAACTTCTCAAGTGCTTTTGATTTTTCTCTAAGAAAAGTAACCCAACACATTCTAGAGTAATCATCAATAATTAGCATGAAATATCTATCACCTTGTAAGCTTTTAGTTCTAGCTGGACCACATAAATCACTATGAATTAAATCAAGAGCATAATTGGATTTTTCTGGAATACTTTTAAAACTAGCTCTAACTTGTTTTCCAAATTGACATTCCTTGCAAATTGTATTCCGAGGTTTCACAATTTTAGGTAGATCTCTAACTGCCTTAGAAGTACTGATTTTTACCATGCAATCATAATTTATATGACATAGTCTTTTATGCCATAACCAACTTTCATCTATATGTGCAATTAAGCATGTCTTTTCATTGTTATTCAAATGAAAGATGTTACCTCTAGTTTGATTACCGGTTGCAATTTCCAAACCAGTTCTATTCATGATTTTGCATTTTCCATTTTTAAATTGTAACTGAAAACCTTTCTCAACTAATTGACCAACACTTAAAAGATTATGCTTTAATCCTTCAACATAGTAGACATTGTCAGTGTTATGTTTACCATCAAGAGATATTGAACCCTTACCTTTGATTGAACAGGCTTTGTCATCTCCAAATATTACTAAACCTCCATTGTATTCTTGAAAGTTCAAGAATTTACCTTTGTCTCCAGTCATGTGATGTGAGCATCCTGAGTCAATAATCCATTCATCCTTTGATTCAACTTTAGCTGCTAGGGCTTGTTCTACTAGTTGAGCAGTAGGTGTCGGTTGATCTTCTGTTATAGAAATGAAAACCCATCCATTGTCTACTGGATCCTCATCAGAATCATCAATCACACCTTCATCAGCAATGTAACAAGATTTATCTTTGTTCTTCTTAAATCTATATCTCTGATATTTAGGATTAGGCTTGCATGTTCTTCTAGCTTCTTCTCTTAGTCTAGCATGTCTATCAGGGCATCTTGAAGCCATATGACCAATCTTATTCTAGTTAAAACATTTAAAGGGTGCTTTACCTTCATACTTGCTTCCAATTGGACCTTTTGGCATTTTTTTTGCAAATAGTGCTTCAAGTTCTTCAAGCTCTTCATTCTCCTTACTGGTTTCTTCAAGTTCTCTTGCATAAAAGGCTCTCCAGTCTGATTTGTCAAAAGATGGAGTAGATGATGTTGATGCTTTGAAGGCCAAATCAGTCTTTATAGTAGCAACAAGACCAAATTCCTCAATTTCAAAAGCTGAAAGTTTTCCAATCAATGTATCCCTAGTTACTGATGTATTAGGCATTGTTCTCAACTCATTTATAGCAGTAACCTTCATTTTATATGTCGGTGGCAAACCTCTTAAGATTTTTGAAACAATCTCATCCTCGCTCAAGGTTCCTCCACAACATTTGATACCCAAAACAATTTCATTTACTCTTTCCATAAAAGCAGAAACCCTTTCATCTTCTTCCATTTTCAGATGTTCATACCTGACTCGGAAGCTTTCAAGTTTTGCAATTTTGACTATGGAATCTCCTTCATTTAGTGTTTTCAAATGATCCCAAATAGCTTTAGCAGTAGACCTTTCTGATAATCCCATGATTTGTTGATTTGTTAATGCGCTCAAGAGTGCCTCTCTTGCTTTGCAATCATTTTCTTCATCTTTGGCTAAAGTAGTTGGAGCAGTCTGACCAGCTACAGTAGTAGTATAACCATTCTTAGTAACATCCTAGATGTCTTTACCGATGCAATTCAGATGTGTCTCCATTCCAATCTTCCATATCCCATAGTTGGTTCCATCAAGTTTAGGACTATCCTTCCTGAAATAATTAGTAGACATTGGATCTCCTCAAGTTGTTAAACTTCTACAAAAAGAGGACTAGGCTCTGATACCAATTGTTAGATCCCAAAGACAACTGAGAGGGGGGGGTGAATCAGTTGTCTAATAAATTCAAATCAAAAACTTATTAACCAACTTAATACTTAATACTGGTAAACCAGTTTAGTATGTTGGTAGACAGTGTTAACAGTAAATTGCTATACCATTAAGAATTAATACATGAAATATAAACACAAGGTCATCCATAACACATGACACCAATATTTGTATGTGGTAACCCTATAAGGGGAAAAACCATGGTGGGAAACCTTACCCACAATTAGATGATACTACTGCAGATAGTAAGTGTACAAAAGGGGTCTGCACATGCAGAAAGGCCAATAGCCTAGAGCTCACTGCTCAATCACAAATGGGAGTCACACTGAGTACAGTTGGATGGTTAAATCCAATAAGAATGTACTGCACAAAATCGCATCTTCATATGTTGAATTCGGTATCGGTGTAATGCTGATATGCTTCTACAAAAACCTAACTTCTCCTTCAAATGATGTCTTCGTGTATGCCTCTATTTTATCTCGCATATACCTTTTTCGCATTCCACACTTGATCTTACAAATAAGATCTTACATTTATACCATACCCTAAGACCAATTTTAGTAGGTTGGCTCTACAAGATATTACAATAAAAACATTTTACAAATAATATAATATCCGATGCAATAACTGATTAATCATGTCGGCTTAATGCATTTACAACAATAATAAATCATTTCCATAGCATGCCATGCTGATCTGGAAAAGATAAACCTGTCGGTGTAACCCTAGATAACCTGGACCGGTAAAAGCAAATATGCAAATATGAATATACCAATGATTATTACTTCAAAATTTAGTGTCCACATGATGTCTTCGACATTACCAAGTGTCTTCCATGTCACTCCAAGTACCGATGAACATTATATCCTGGCAGTTAATCATATACCAGTAACTATTGCATAGATTACTGCTTGCTGGTGAATGTTGTTGGATCTTCAAAGTAGGTGTATTTAGTAGGTGTTGACATCAATGACAAAACCATACCAAAATACCAACAAGCCTAAGATATGGGGTCCAAAGATCAAATCTCTTTGAGTTATAAGCTCTTAAAAATTTTAAATATTTTGATCTCCTCAGGGTCCGGAGTCCTAAAGGAGATCACTCTTTACTACACATGAATACCCTAGCAAGTGTATTTTTGGGCAAGTTTGGAGATTTATTGAGATATTCCAAAGAAGATATTCTATCTAAACTGAGTGCAATTTTTTGCCTTTCAGAAGTCCATAAGAAGATAGGATTAATTTCTTCCAAATTTTTCATATCCAAAGTCCCAATGAAGATCTTTTCTCTTTAGTGGTTGTGGACTTTGGGGCTTTGAGAACTCTAAGTACTAATTTTTCTTAGCTTTTGAGTTTCATTGGGAACCAAAATCCTCAACTCAAATTTCTTATATGAGGCCTTTGGGTTTCATGTCTTTGGGCACTTAGTAGCTAAAATGCTTTAAGTTATTTGGTCACTTGGGGGTCCAAATTTGTGAAGTGAGTGTTTTACATAATGCAATCTTTGAACTTTGAGGCTTTGAGAGCTCAAAACCTAAAAGTTGTTCTCTTTATTGTTTATTGATTTCTCCAAGTTTTGAAGTCTTGAAGGGTATACTTCTCTAAAGAAACTTAAATGTGGATTCTTGTTGAGGCTTTTAGTTGTCTAGTAACTCAAAATTTGAAGGTATTGACTATATGATGTGATCAATTCTTTGGGATCTAGAGTCCCAAAGTGTAAGTCTCTTTGCAACCTCTTGCAATAAGTCTAAGCATGATCTTGGGGATCTAGGATCCCAAAGCCTTCTAGTAGTAATTTGTGAGGTTCAATAAACCTTGAGGACCTAGTATTCCAAAGTCGAGCTTTTGTAACACTTAGTCCAAATTAGACTAGAGTTTTAGGGTTTTGGGAAGTCTCACAAGGGTTTTACTAATATGGCACTTGATTTAGAAAAAAATGCAAACCCTAAATGTGGATTTTGTGACATGATCTAAAGTAGTGTACATGATAAAGTGAATAATTTTTTGAATGGTAAATTGAGGGTTTGTGATTTTAAGGATTTCAATCATGTGGGTCCAGTTGAATTAAGATCGTAGGGAACAAGTGACATGTCAAGGTTAAAATTTTGAATCCCTGAAGAGGAATTAAATTTATTTCTAAACTCTAAAAGTGAGAAAACCCTTATCTAAGCAAAGCAAACCTAACTAACCAACACCCAGACAAAAAAAAAGCAAAAGAAGAAGGAATGTAGATAAAACTAGGCAAAATGAATGAAAAGCATGAAAGGAAAAGTGTAAGGGAAGAAACCAACCTCTATAAATGCAAGACAAATAGGAAAGGAAGAAACCAGAAATGTGGAAACTAGGAGGATCAAACTCACAATAAAGTTGAGATCGTACAACTAACTGGTTGCCAAGGATACTTGTTATTTAGGGTTCACAATGAGCTCTCTAAATACAAGGTGACTTCAAATGATCCAACTTTGAGTTTGAATACTTACATTTTGGGGTGCCTTTAATGTGGTAACATTCACATGATGCATACCATTCCCTGGGGTTTGAAGTTTCAAAAGAAAAGGCCCAAAAAGGTTAGGATCTAGGATCAAGGGCAAAAAAGAACTCAAGGAGAACTAGAGTTCCCGCAAGTCCTAGGAACCCAAAAATCAACATACAAATAATAACGAGAATCAAATTTTGGGGAAGAGAGATACCTTAAAACTAATTTATAAGGTTCCCTTAGGGCTTGAAGTCCTACAAATTACCAAAAAACAACAAAGGAAATGGAGAAATTCAGGGACATGGGATCTTAATGCACCTTAGGATAGAATTTTTAGGTTCCTTCAAGGTTCGAAACCCTGAAGCCAAAGAAAAACAAGGTAATGAAAGAAAGCTAAACTAAACTAAAATAGAAAGAAAAGATAAGGGAGAAAGATAAAACAAGGTACAAAAGGAAAGAAAAAAGGGGGACCCTATTTTGTCAAACAAAATGTAGGGGTAAGCATGCAAGGCATAACAGGAAGTAAATCACCTTCTTCTCAAAGCACAATCAATTCTAACGATTCTTCCAAAATCTACCATTTTAATTAGTAGACGTAAATTTATTTTGAAAGTATAGAGATTGAGGCCACAAAAAAAAACTTCCAAACTACAAATATTAGATAAAAGATATAGGTGTAGGGATCATATCTAGATATAAGATTAAACCTAGAAAAATTACGATCTGTCTCCCAATTTATTAATACTTTCATAACATAAAATAATAAATAATAACCAAAAATTAAATCACTAAAAATATATATATAAAAAATTCTTATCACATTTAAAACCAAACACTCTATCTTTCATATTAATTTTCCTAAAATATATCTATAATTTTTTAAAATATTTTACTAATATATTAATTCATTCGAATACTTATTTATATTTAGTTAAAGTCTTTTAAATGATAGTCTCATTTCATTTTTCTAACTAAGTAAAAACATTTTATTTTTAATTCTTTTACACACTTTATGAATGGCATTAGTTCTCGGGATCAAATCCGAGATGAAATAATTTAGAATTTTCTTTGACCATTGGAGAACTCCTACTTTCCATAAAGTTATAAGGGTGTTGAGACTACCTTAAATAAATCCTTTTGCTTTCTCATGTTTTTTATTAAAATAGTAGTGAGAACAAGGGCACTAAACCTTTACATAGAATAACTATTAACAAGACCACAGTGCAAAAACAACACTATAACAACATTAACAACAACTAACAACAAAAAGAGACCAAGTCTTAGAAATAAAAAGCAGCAACAAAAAACATAGAAACAAACTAAAGGGGTGCCTTTCACACCCCAGTGGCATCAATGGCACTGTTCCATTCATTCGACGGGAACTTGTACAGGTCCCTAGCCACCTACTTATCCTCCTCTGTGTCTACAATATGTTCCCTCAGTAGAGAGAGGGTGAGTGCCGAGCTATGTAAAACCTGAAAATGAAATTTGTTAAGGCCTACAATTTGGGTATCCCAGGCCTCCATCTTGCTCTTGAGCTAATTGACATCATCCACGATAGCCTACAATTCAAGCACAAGGCCTCTCAATCCTCTGTGTTATGTCCAACACGTTCATGCACAACTTTTCCATTTACTCCAGAGTAGGGACACCCTAGGGGTTCACAACAACCATGTCATCCATAGTCTTATCTATCTCCTTGGCCACATCTTCGGCAGGGGGACAATGAATATCATTACCCAGGCCCCTCAGGGGGAGAGAGTTCATCACCTATTCTGCTATCTTAAAATTAGGGTCCAAGTTACCAGAGTCCAGGGCTTTGTTATCAAAATTTTCCTCACCCTTGACACCCTCAGTGCTCATGTTCATAGAGGTTGTATCCTTAACATCAATAGAGTCATGGGTTTGTATCTCAGAATTGCCCGTATTAGTGACACCAATAGTGGTTGAAACCATGGGGTCCCTAGTCATATCCACATCCACAACATCCCCATTAGGGCCCCCCATAGTGATATTAGGGTCCTCTCCCTCTTTGTCCCCACTAGGGTCCTCCTCTGGGTCAATATTTTTTATCACGGGGGTCTTCTTTTTTTGGCTTTTGGAAGCCAATATGGAGGACCTCCTTTTAACCTCAGAATCAGGGGAAGGAATGTCATTCTCAGCATCCTCAGAGGATGAATTGTCATAAAAGACAATACGTTTGCATTTAATAGGGGTTTTTTCTTTGCCCTTGGATAGGGAGCGGGAAGAGCTGGGAGAGGTAGACAGAGTCAAACTAGGGGAGACTACAGATAAGGAAACAACACAAGCATAATCAAGAAGAGACATGGTGGCCGTAGCAAAGCCTTCATGAGGATACTGGAAAAATATGGGGAAGGTCATAGAAAGGGTGACAAGCTGCTAAAAGGTGGGCATGGGGGGCTAAGAGAGCGAGAGGTTCCAGGGGGCAAAGGGCCTCATGGAATTTATACAACCTATAAATGAGGCCCTGGTGAAGGAGGTAGGGTATCTTATCCTCATGCTTGGGATCCATGGTGTTTTTTATAGAGATTTCAATAGAGTGCAGTAAATAAAAGGGCAAACAGAGAAAATCATTATTGTAGAAATGATACAAAAGGGGCAAATGATAGTAGTAGATTACCTTGTGCCTACCCTCGAGAGTGAAGTACTTCATGTTCATAAGGTAGATCATGTTTCATGGGTGGTTGAGATCCTCCTGAGAAAACCCACCCTGGAGTTTGACAGGTTCCTTGTGATTGCGGAAGAAGCATTTCAAACCTTCATTATTTTGCAACATGGCAAGTATGCTTTCAGCGACGGCCATTGAGGGCCAGCTTTGTAGCCTAGGAAATAGTCTCCTCAGAGACATCAAAGGAAATTTCACCAACCAAAAGCTTCCCAGACTAGGAGGAAGAAAAAGCATCCAAGAGCTGCTCATCATGGCCCTGTAGACATTCCAAAAATCGGTAGCCCCTCCTTCAACACAGAAATTCCAGACCACGGGGTCATTTTTGAAATCATCTGGATTATTTGGTTCGTATCTAACTCTATCACCCCCCATATCCTCTACCAATAGAGCTTCTTTAGTCATGAAAAAAATTTCACAAAGAAAGTTGCAAAGACCCTTCGAGAAGCAAGCCGAGAAAAGATAATGGGAAGTGTGCGAGCCCGACGTCAATAAATGAGACATGAAGTTGGGCACATGGGAAAAATTAAAATCACTTTTATAAATGATTTCCTAGTTATGAGGCATGAAGAGCCAGCAAATACCGATGGCAACCAACATGTTACCAATCCAATCATACCTCATCATGACGTTGTAGGCCCAAAGAAAATGCCAACAAAGAAGCACGTCCATCACTGCCAGCCTGGCCGAATGAGTCACCACCACATCAACAAAGATCAAAGGGATATTCTCATGATTTGAATTATGAAACCAACACCTCCAAACAACCCAAAGGGAAGAGAGAAGAGCAAAGAAAAACACTTGGTAGCAACTCAATCATTAGTAAGAATTTTGGATTTCTCTTCTTGAAGAAGGAAGTTAACATGGCCCGGGAGGGAATTATGGCTCCTCCAACATCTCAAGCCTAAGAGATTTAGGCCAATGGTCACCAAGGCATCCACCACTCTATTGCCTTCCCTAAAGACATTCTTAATTTTAAATGAGTCAAGCCCAAAAATGAGCCTTAGGGTGTCCCTGATGGTTCCCTCAATGGTCCAATTAATCCTATTCCACCCTTTGACAAAATCAATGATGAGCTTGGAGTCGCGCTCAATGTCCATAATTCTGATTCCTATGGTGAGGGCAAGATGAATTCCCTGGGATAAGGCCATATCTTCAACCTGATTATAGGAATGCCAATTTAGGTTACCTACATAAGCAGCAATAAGGGGCCCTAAATGGGATTTGATAACCCCTCTCCTAGTAGCAAGACCCCCCTAACAACCCCATCAAAATTGAGTTTGAAATGTGTAGTTGGAGGAGACTAGACCATGCTTTGCCTTAGGAGTTTCTTAGAGTAGTCAACAAGAGAGAACGAGGGGGGGATGTTCCAACATCTAGCAATTTCCTAGTCCCAAGTAGAGGGGATCTTGGATGCCATTGAGATTTTAGAAATAGAGATATTCTCAAGAATCAACTTAAGGAATCAAGTAAACACAGTTTCCATAGAGGCCTCTTTGTCTCTGAATATCTTGTCATTCCTTTCCTTCCAGATACTCCAGCTCACATGAGGAGGGATCTACTTCCACATTTGTAGGATAAGGGGGTTGGAAGAGGGGCCCCGAAACTCTTGGGATAAACTTAACCAATTGTCATTCATAATCCAACATATATTGAGCTTGATATAGACCATCCCCCAGAGCTCTCGAGAAAAGGCACAATGGAGGAAGAGATGAGCATGACTTCCCTCATCATTTTTGTAGATGATGCATCTATTAGGGAATTGGAATCCTCGCTTGACCAAATTGTTGAGGAGAGCAGTCCACCAAAAGAAATTAACCTTGGGCATAAGTTGAGGATTTCAAACCTCTTTCCAGATAGAGGTGTAAAAAGGTTCTCTTAGCAAGCTGGCATATGCAACTCTGACAAAGAAGTATCCAAAAGGGTCCCACTTCCAAATTAATCTATCTTCCCTAGGAAAAAGGGGGAGGAACATACTAGCCAAAAGCTTTTGGAGCTCTCTAGCAACAGGGAGGAGGAAGGGATGATCAATGCAGCAGTCCTCCAAGGCCCTCCAAATGCAGTTGCAGAAATAATCACTGACCCTTTCTCCAAAGAAGCTTTTGGTAGCATCTTGGAGGCTTCTAAGGGATGGGGAAGAAGCACAGGGTTTCTCTCCCAACTAGCAATCCTCCTAGAAGAGAACATTCCTTCCATTTCCAATAAGCCACCTCATACCATGGGATAAAGGGTCCCTACAGCTCAAGATGTTGTTCCAAATTTTGAAACCCCGAGGTGTTATTATTTACTAAGCTGTCATTAGTTTTATGTCCAAAGTCATCCTATATACTCTAGTCAGTTAATACTACCAAAATATTTAGTTGGTAAGCACTAAAGAAGTCAGTTACAGAAGAAAGGAGTCACATAGTTAAGTATACACCGAGCTGTCTACCGAGTAACGTTATATGTCTACCGAGCAACAAAGAAGGTATACAGAGTAATTTGAACCGAGTAGAAATGTGTTACTAGATTCAATGAACCTGGACACATATGTGGAAACGTGTTACAAGAATCGATGAACAGGGAACCGTTATCACATAGAAAATTGCACTTCAAGATTTTGTATGATTTTGAGGAAGTTTATCCAATGAAATAATTTCTATGTTTATTCATTTGAAGAATCTTGTTTGTAAGATCAAAGCATGAACAGATCACCGCCCTAGAGATCTATTTATACAGAGTGATTTGAGAATCAAAATGTGAGACATGTGTGATAGAAGAGTTAAAAGGAAAATCATAAGAGGACACATTAAGTTGTGACTACTATGACTGATAGAGATATTCAGAGGTCACCAAGAAAGTCTTCAAAGAACAGTTCAAGGGACAGAGTAAATAGAAGGGTTTACCGAGTTGATTTATCAATTATCGAGGTATGCTATGAGCAAGGTAATTTCATATTGAGCACATAGAATCTGCTATAACATTTCAGATTTAAAGTTGCAGATATTTGTAAAGATTTTATTGAATCATTTGAGTTGTGATAAAAACCTTTAATAGGGTAAAAGACTCTAACAAAGTCTATAAATTGTAAAGCCTTTAACTAGGTGCAACATTTTGTATAAGTGTTGTAAAATCCTTTGGCAAGGTAGATCTAAAGATCTTGATACTCCTAATAGGGTAGGCTATCAGAAATAGCTAAACATATAGCTCTAACCGAGCAACCTTTATTATTGCAGTAGTGAAGTTGTGGGTGCCATCCCCACCGTAGTTTTTCTCTCTAACAAAGAGTTTCTATGTAACCAAAATATTTGTGTTTTGGAGTGAAACGTGTATGAATGTCATTTCTATAATTATGTGTTGGCTTTATATTATGAGATCATCAGCTTACAATTTATGTTTATCAGTAAGATTGTTTTTGAAGAAAAGTTTTGAAGCATTGATTCACCCCTCCCCTCTCAGTACATTAGCTTTCCTAGTTGGACCTAACAATTGGTATCAGAGATTCAATCTTGGAAAAGGGTTTAACAACCTAAAGAGAAAGATCTTATCAATGGAAGTCTACAAACAATCTCAGAGAATTGTGAATCTTCAAGAAGAATTGGATCATGCTAATCAAGTGATTGCAAATATGCAGAGACAAATGCAAAGATCACTAAAAGTCAGAAGAAGGTTGTCTAATGATTTACAGGACTCATAAGAGTTGGTGGAACAAATTGAGACATCATCTGAGAATAGTATATCAGAAGAGACTGAAGAAATGATTGGAGGACTGAAAGAAAAGAACAAAGAACTGACTGAACAACTGAAAGCAATGAAAAGAGAACATGAGCATTTCAGCACACAGATGACTAAAAATCTTGATGCATTAAGAATAGCTGAGGATAACATAAGAGACATGGAAAGGGAAAAACAACAACTAGAAGCATTGGTGTCTGAAAAAGAATGATGAAATCACAAGAATGATTGGAATTCAACATAATCTTTCTGATCAATTGGGTTATGCACATCATGAAGCAAATCTAAAAGAAAATAAGAAACAAGCATTGAAACTTGAATTATCAAGATTGACCAATGAACTTGAAGCAGAGAATAAATCAAAAGAAACACTAAAGAAAAGTTATGAAGCATCAAGGATGCTGGATGAGAAACTAAATATAAGAATACCCAACAAAGATGCAGGACTCGGTTACAAAGAAAAAAACTCTACCGAGAAAGGGATCAACACCACCGAGAGAGGGGAATCATCAAAGCAAGCTAGAAACAAGGAGAACATCAAAGGAAAGAAGCCTATTTGCAACTACTATGGAAAACAAGGACATACTGCCAACATGTGCCAAATTAGAAAAGGTAAGCAACTGAATGTCACTAGGTCTGATAGTTATTGTTACAATTGCAATAAGTATGGTCACACGCCTAAATAATGTAGGAGAAAGTCTGCTAGCAATTTTCAGAAGGCAAAATTCAAGGGTTTTTGTAAAAATTGCAATAGATATGGACACGGTATCGAGAAGTGTTGGTTTAAGAAAAAAAACTATATGAGGTCTTCACACCGAGCAAATACTAGAAGCTACCAAACTCACACAGATCTTAACCGATAGTATACTATAGTACCATGGGATTACAATACAAGAATATGGTGTGGATGTTGTGGAAGATATGGACATATAAGTGCAAACTGTATGATAAGGTTTGGAATGAACAATCAAAGATCATGGAGAAATCCTGGAATGGCATGCTTTCATTGTCATAAAGTTGGACACTTGGCTAAAGATTGCAGAGATCAACCCAGAGGAGATACTGAAGAGATAAAAATCAAATTACAAAAAATCTAGAAAAAGAAGGAAATTGAGTCAAAAAATGAAGAAACCACCTTACCTACCGAGTTAGGTGCATCTACTTTGAATTAATCAGTAAAGGTATGAAGGGACTGCATTCTCTCAAGGTTAGATCTTAACAGTTCCTATTTTATCATGTACTTAATTTCAAAATCTACATAGCGAAGATGCATAAGCAAGTTTGAAATTCTATCTAGTCTTTTGGAGTACCAGAGAAGTCGGTAAGTGCAGGAAGCCTGTCTAGTTGGTAAAAGCGTAAAAGGAAGTTAATCAATTTAGTGGAACCAAGTGCATTTAATGTTTTCTTACCTAACTGCACAAAGCCCGATAAGGTAAAATGTGTACTTAAAGTTCTTCGTGCGGTCATTTTACACTTACCAGTTGTCAAAGAGCAGAGCTAAGTGATTCAAAGGCAATCAAAAATCTCCCGAGTGAATTTCAAGGTATTTATATAGCAATCTCAAATGCATTTTCAAGCTAGTTAACCGGTCAATATCAGTTGTGAACATCTGCATTATATTTACTAAGTCGAAAGTGTTTTTCTGGTTAGTTAAAACCCTAAGCTCTTTCATTAGTAGAAATCCAAGTTTGAAATGGCTCCTAAGTTGCAGAAACCTATTGTAGTTGAGACTATTGAGAAGCCCTCACTGAAGTATTCCTTACCTCCCAAAGTTGCATCTAAACCTGATAAGAAAACTGCATTTTCTCTTATTTCGGATAGGGTTCTATTGGTTGAAGATGTTAGATTCTACACTAAATTCCGTGTTGAAGAGCTAGGTCATACCGAGATCAAGGACATGTATGATGAGTTATGCACCAATGGAATCCTAGATAGCAAGTATGAGCATATCAAAGTCAAGGGATTGACCAAAGCCCTAACCTACCCTCGAGTTTTAAAACCCCAATGGGTTAAATTTGTTTTGAACAGAGTTCATGAAGACTTTATGTGGTTAGAGGAGCAACCGTTCAAAATCACCAAGGAGATCATTCACATAATAACCGGATACCCTATATACGACCATGCCCAAGCATAGAAAATGATTTCACAGAAGGAATTGATAACTTTAACCGGAGTTGAGTCTGATTGTAGATGTCTTAAATTGAATAATGTTACAGATGCAGAGCTAAAGTTTGCAATTAGAGTCATCGGTTATTGTTTCTTTCAATCAGGAAGAGAAAATAGTGTACCATGTGCAGCTGTAGATTTGGCCTACAAGATTGTGAAAAAGGGTATGAAGATTGATCTATGTGAAGTGTTGTTGAAAAACCTATTTGAAAATCTCAACACTATAAGGAAACCTAAGAAGAATAACTCGGCAAACACACTAAAGTTTGAGTCACTCTTAGTGTGCATGTTTTTCTATTTTTAGAAATTCTTCCCATCAATCGGTAACATAGTTTGGGAGTTACACCGACCAATCACCCATCAAATAAATGACTTTATCAATCAGTTAGGTGATAATTTCAATGAGATAATGGATGATTACTTCAACAAATTTTAAGAAAAGATGCATAACAGGTATAGAATCCCACCTCAGTTAGTGGAAAAATATAAGGATACTATATGTTTTGAAGTGGACACTGACTAATGTTATGTCAATGCAGTAGATCCTAGAACTCAATCTCTATTGTCCATGGGTTATGAGATGGATCTTGATATTTCTCAACAACAGATAGATGCCTTTTTGACACTTCCAAGGAATGCTACCAAGATCAGGTATGGTACCTATGAAGAGGTCAAAGAAAAAGTAAAAATGAGCATAGTAGTACCGAAGGCTACAAGAAAAGCCACTAAAATGATCAAAGTGCTAACTAAGAAATTTGGAGAAGGTTCTACCTCCACTCCTATCAGGAGTGATCAACTTACAATTGAGGAAGAATCTGAGGCTCAAGAAGCAACCATCACTCTGAGCACCGAGTTGCCAAAGGGCAAAATATTGAAAAGGAAGAAACAAGATACACCAAAGGTATCACTAACTCCACAAATTAAGTGACCTAACACTAGATCATCTGCAGTGTCACTCGGTAAGAGGCGGAAAATTTTTGAATTGCCTAAAGTTAGAAAGACCTATAGAAAGTCAACCAGGAGACTCATTTTGAATAAGGAGTCAAGTGACACAGAACTTGAAGACAAAAATAAATTTTAGATTATTAAAAGCACAAAGGAAGATGTACACAGTGTTGACAACTTTTGTGCCAAATTGAAACAATATGGAGGATTCGGGTCATTCAGGTATGTTAAATATGACTCCTGGACAGAAGAAGAAAAGAGACAAATAGAAGAGTCAGTTGTATGTACACTTCTCAAATTCTGAGTAGTTCCATTGGAAGTAAGTAACTTTCTTCCAGATGCATTATACTCTCACATTGACAACATATGGAAATATGTTATGGACTCGGAGAAGCAGATAAGAGAAAGAGTTTTAGTACATCTCTTTCTAGACATGTCGGTAGATGATATTAGAAATCATTTAAAAAACTACCAGACAAATTTTCAAGTGAAGCATAGAGCCTTGAAAATGATGAATGGACTTTATCTTGAAGTCGAAAAGGAAACCAAAGAAAAATGGCAAGAAATCTTCAGAATTCAGATTGAAGAAACTCAAGGTGAAGTAGAAATTGTTGACATTACCAAGCAAGATCTTGCTTCAACTATTCAACAAGATGAGGATGGCATGGACACTGAGGCATAGGAACAAGAGATGATAGAAGGAAATGCCTATGCCAAACTGGTATCAAGTGAATCAGTTTTGGAACAAGTTGAGTCCTATCCTCTGGTAACTCAACAAGTTTCAACCGAGAAACCTCAGGACACTGATCAAGGCAAAGAGGGTCAACAATCCACAAAAGGAGAATCTACTTCTTAGGCCACCGGGGAACAGACTTCTTAAGCACCTACATGCACTGAGACTATTTCCACTGAGACCCCAAGCAAGGAATCACCGAAGGACACATCAGAGGCTAAGGGAACCGAAAAAAGTGTTGCCTCTACCAAGCAACCTACCGAGGGAGAATAAGACTCCAAAGCCGTTGTACTCGTTCAACCGGTGAAAGCTTCCTCATCCAAAGAAAAGAAAGTGAAGAAGCATAATTTCAAGGTAGATCTTTCAAAGCCTATTGTGTTGCCAAATGTTGATAATTCAAAACCAAAAGGGAAAGCACTTATTGAATTCAGAGAACTATATAAAGCCAAAGCAGAACAAGAAAGACAAATGACTATTCAGAAGAAGAACCAAGTACTTCAGAAGGTTAAAGTATTATTGACAAACATGCTACCTGAAGCTACCATGAATAAAGATGCTACCATCCATATGCAATTGGATGAACTACTCACTAAATTATAAGCATCAGGAATAGACGCATCAGAATACCTTAGCAAGTTGAAGGACAAAGAGCTAACTGCCAAAATGATTGAAGAAGTGCAGAAAGTAATTGCTATAGGTAAATTCAAGCTTGTTGGACTCATTGTTGAGTTGTCCCCTCAACTCAAACATATTCTTTATTTATTTTAGAAGCTCTGTATATTTTCATTATATTTTAAGGATATCAAGCATAAGACCGAAGTCATTGAACAAGAGATTACCGATCTCTCCAATAAATTGACCACCGAGCCAAATTCTGTTCAGAATTTCTATACCAAGCTGCAAAATCTTATGGCTCAATAGTTAGAACTTTGGAATGAAAAGCACAAAATAAGGATGGATATCATGACTCTTCAGACCTTATTTATTCCCCACTTATCATCAGTCCAAGAGAAGATCAACCGAGCTACCCACTTATCTACTCAACCAGAGGGAAGCACTTTAGATGGTTTGATTTCACTGTTAGCTGATATTATAGCTCAGAATTCCCTAATGGACAGTGTCAAGGATGCACTCTCCACTGCTCTCATCGATGCTAGTACAAAGTATAAATCTATTTTTGACCAGCTGCCTCCACCTAATGGTAACTAGTTTTAATGTTTGTCAAAAAGGGGGAGTGTACCGAGTATAAGAGGGAGTGTACCGAGCAGAACATAATAGAGTATCTGAATGTATAGTTGAATTCGATAGGGGGAGCATAGAACACAGTGTAGTGAACACTGAACATTGATCAGAGGAGCATGCAAATTAAGTTATGTATAGTATATTCGTAAGGGAAGTATATATTTGAGTATGTTACTATTTATTGACAATTGTATATACTATCATTTTATTCAAAGTTTGTAAGTATATTGATTTTGAGTTATGACTTTGAAAGGAGTTTTGTCAAACATACCAAACTAATGTCAAAAGGGGAGATTGTTATTATTTACTAAGTTGTCATTAGTTTTATGTCCAAAATCATCCTATATACTCTAGTCAGTTAATACTACTGAAATATTCAGTCGGTAATCACTAAAGTAGTCGATTACAGAAGAAAGGAGTCACAGAGTTAAGTATACACCGAGTTGTCTACCGACCAGCAAAGAAGGTATACCAAGTAATCTGAACCTAGTAGAAACGTGTTACCAGATTCAATGAACCTAGACACATATGTGGAAACGTGTTACAAGAATCGAGGAACAGGGAACCATTATCACATAGGAAATTGCACTTCAAGATTTTGTATGATTTTGAGGAAGTTTATGCAATGAAATAATTTCTATGTTATTCATTCGATGAATCTTGTTTGTAAGATCGAAGCATGAACAGATCACCATCTCAGAGATCTATTTATACAGAGGGATTTGAGAATCAAAATGTGAGACATGTGTGATAGAAGAGGTAAAAGGAAAATCATAAGAGGACACATTAAGTTGTGACTGCTATGACTGTCAGAGATATTCAGAGGTCATCGGGAAAGTCTTCAGAGAATAGTTTATGGGATAGAGTAAATAGAAGGGTTTACCGAGTTGATTTATCAATTACCGAGGTATGCTATGAGCAAGGTAATTTCATATTGAGCACATAGAATCTGCTATAACATTTCAGATGTAAAGTTGCAGATATTTGTAAAGATTTTATTGAATCATTTGAGTTGTGATAGAAACCTTTAACAGGGTAAAAGACTCTAACAAAGTCTATAAATTGTAAAGCATTTAACCAGGTGTAACATTTTGTATAAGTGTTGCAAAATCCTTTTGGCAAGGTAGATCTAAAGATCTTGATACTCCTAACAGGGTAAGCTATCAGAAATAGCTAAACATGTAGCTCTAACCAAGCAACCTTTATTATTGCAATAGTAAAGTTGTGGGTGCCATCCCCACCGCAGTTTTTCTCTCTAACAAAGAGTTTCTGCGTAACCAAAATATTTGTGTTATGGAGTGAAATGTGTATGAATTTCATTTCTATAATTATGTGTTAGCTTTATATTATGAGATCGACAGTTTACAATTTATGTTTATCAGTAAGATTGTTTTTGAAGAAAAGTTTTGAAGTACTGATTCACCCCTCCCCTCTCAATACATTAGCTTTCCTAGTTGGACCTAACACTGGGAAGGCCCTCCTCTTTCAGAATAGGGGAAAACTCCCCATTACCTAGGTATTTGGCCCTGATGATCCTGCTCCAATCCACATCCTTATTCAGAATCTTCTAGGCAATTTTGGTCATAAGGGCCTTATTGAACTTGGAGATCTTGTGAGTTCCCAACCCGCCCATGGCCTTTGGAAGACAAACTTTGTCCCAGTGCACCAAGGAGAGCCTCTTATTTTCCTCCATTCCCATTCAAAGGAAAGTATTTTGGATATTCTCCAGCTTAGTAGCCATAGTCATAGAAATATTGAAAAGGGAGAGGAAGTACACATGGATCCTCTGAAGGGAGGAGGAGAGCAACTGAAATTTCCTAGTACTACTGAGGAATCTACCTTTCCAATCATCTAGCTTCTTTTGCATTCTTTTGAGGATAGAGATCTAGAAGGAATTAGAGACATCTTTGACAATCAAAGGGAGACCAAGGTAGGTTGTATGGAGGGAGGCCCTTTGACAACCAAGGATTCTACAGACTTTATCTTAGAGTTTGACATGAGTGTGAAAGAAGTAAATGCTTCTCTTCTCATAGTTAATGTGTTGGCCAAAGGCTAGAGCATAGGAGTTGAGAAAGGATTTCCAAGCCTTAGCTTCCCACATAGAGGAGATACCAAAAAGAATAGTGTCATCAACAAACTCCTACAGAACATTAGGAGGCATCGTAGAGGTAGGTTTGATGCCCAGGAGAGATCCTCTATGAACCATGGATTTCAAATTAGAAGCCAACACTTTAGCAAGGATGATGAAAAGGTAAGGGGAGAGAGGATCCCCTTGCCACAGACCTCTAGAGGCCCTGAACTTCTCCAGGGGCTCCCATTGAGAAGCATAGAGTAGGTGACCATAGGCATGCATTCCCTAATAAGTTTGATGAGTTTATCTCCAAAACCCATAGTTTTGAGAACTTTGAAAAGGAAGTACCAACTGACTCTATCATAATCCTTGGATATGTCAAGCTTGAGCACCATCCCCAGCTAATGACACTTGTCCATGGAGGGAATAATCTCATGAGTACAGATGACCACATCAAGAATCTATCTACCCGGTGTTGGTATTTTGGTATGGTTTTGTCATTGATGTCAACACCTACTAATACTTATCAACTCTAGCACTTTGAAGAATCGGCAATGTTCACCGGCAAGCAAGTGACTTATGCACAGTCACAAGTATGTGGTACACCGGCAGGATATAATGTTCACCAGCACTTGGAATGATATGGAAAACACTTGATTATGTTGAAGACATCATTTGGACACTTTGTCTTGGAGATTTGTTCATTGGTATATTTGTGTTTGCATATTTGATGTTATTGGCAAATAGGTCCAAGATAAGCATCGACAAGCTTATCTATTCCAGATTAGCATGACACACTTTGGAGATGATTTTGTTGTTATTGTAAATGCATTAAGCTGACATGTTGAATCAAATATTGCATCGGTCATTGATTTACTTGTAAAATGTTTTATTGTAATATCTTTTAGAGCCAACCTACTAAAATTGGTCTTAGGTTATGGTATATATAAAAGATCTTATTTGTAAGATCAATAGGTGATTGTGAAAAGGAATTGTAAGAAGGTATATGCGAGAATAAGAAGAGCTATACATGCAAACATCATTTAAAGGTGAAGCAAGGTTTTTGTGAAGACAATTAGAACTACGCTGGTATTGAATCCAACATAGAAAGATGCTATTTTGAGCAGTACATTCTTATTGGATTTAACCATCCAATTGTAGTCAGTGTGACTCCTATTTGTGTTTGAGCAGTGAGCTCTAGGCACTTGGCCTTTTTGCATGTGCAGACCCCATTTGTATACACATACTATCTATAGTAGTATCATCTGATTGTGGGTAAGGTTTCCCACCGTGGTTTTTCCCCTTACAGGGTTTCCACATACAAATATTGGTGTTATGTGTTGTGAATGTTATTGTCCTTCTATTTCATGCATTAATCTTTACCGGTACTGCAATTAACTGATAAAATTGTCTACCGACATAAAAGTCTAGTTTACCGGTATTAAGCATTAAAGTTGGTTAAGTCTTTTTGGTTTGAATTTATTTGACAACTGATTCACCCCCCCCCCCCTCTTAGTTGTCTCCAGGACCTAACAATTGATATCAGAGCCTAGTCCTCTTTTTGTAGAAGTTTAATAGCTTGAGGAGATCCAATATCTTCTAACTATTTCAAGAAGGATTGTCCTAAACTTGATGGAACCAACTATGGAATATGGAAGATCAGGATGGAGACACATCTGAATTGCATTGGAAAGGACATCTAGGATGTTACAAAGAATGGCTATACTACTCCTACTCAGAATCAGCCTAATCCACCTAACTTGGCTAAAGATGAGGAAAATGATTGTAAAGCAAGAGAAGCACTTTTGAGCACATTATCAAATCAACAAATCATGGGATTATCAGATAGGTCTACTACTAAAGCTATTTGGGATCATTTGGAAACATTGAATGAAGGAGATTCCATAGTCAAAATTGCAAAACTTGAAAGCTTCCAAGTCAGGTATGAAAATCTGAAAAATGGAAGAAGATGAAAGGATTTCTGCTTTTATGGAAAGAGTTAATAAAATTGTTTTGGGTATTAAATATTGTGGAGGAACCTTAAGTGAAGATGAAATTGTTTCAAAAGTTTTAAGAGGATTGCCACCGACATATAAAATGAAAGTTACTACTATAAATGAGCTGAGAACAATGCCTAATACATCAATAACTAGGGATACATTGATTGGAAAACTTTCAGCCTTTGAAATTGAGGAATTTGGTCTTGTTGCTACTATAAAGACAGATTTATCTTTTAAGGCATCAACATCATGTGCACCATCATTTGACAAATCTGATTGGAAAGCCTTTTATGCAAGAGAACTTGAGGAAAGCAGAACAGAAAATGAAGAACTCGAAGAACATGAAGCACTATTTGAAAGGAAACACTAGTACATTCAGGTCAAAATTTTGACAACAAATCGTCAGGATTCCGACACAATTTCATCGCACTACTGGCAAAAAAAGCCATCAAAAACTTTGTGTCAGAAGTTCTGACTATCCTTGTGGTCGTCGCAATTCCAACATCACCTCCAACCTTTCCAACAGCCGCCATGGATGCTCATACCCCAAAAGAATACCGTCGCAATCTTGGCCTATCATTGGAATTTTGACTCCAAAGGGTAGAATTACGATGGCCTCCAGGAGAGTTCTGACGAGGATGTTGTGCATCTGATGACATTCCTCTATCAGAATTTTACCCTTTGGAGTCAGAATTCCGATGATTGGCCGATTTTTTGAAAAAAAAAAATTTATAGAAAAAGATTGACATTGGTATCTCTCTTCTATCTCTCTTCTATATCCCTTTCTACTATCTCTCTTCTCTCTCCCCTCTCTAGGTCTCTTTCTCCATCCCTCTCTTCTTCTCTCCCTCTCTACTTCTCTTTCTCTACCCTCTCCAGGTCATTATCTCTTCCTCTCACCCTCTCTCTCTCTCTCACCTCTATAGGTCTCACCTTCCATTCCTCCATCATTACCCATGTTGTCAAGTTGCAAGATATTTCCCAAAGTACTTGGTTGCTAGGGTTGATTTGCTTAAGTTTTGGAGTCGGAGTTAGATAAGACTTGCATGATTAAGTTGTATTAAGTGATCAAGTCACCAAGATCTGAACTATAAACATGACTAGGTTCTAGGGTTTTAGGGTAGCATAGGTCAAGATTGAGGTATGGTGGTCAAGAATTACCTTCCAATGACAAAAGACATCCAAATGATGAAGAATGAAGGCGATGAACTCATAGAAGTTTGGAGGAGATAATTTGACCAAGTTAAAATTTTGTTTAAGTCATGGTCATGATACTAGCTTGCTCATCAAGAGCAATTTGTGCGAATGAACCCTAGAAATGTGCCCATGCTAGAGAAGCGAGAATTCTAATAAAACCTAAGGCAATTCTAGTAAGGGGTCAAAATTTAAGAATTAGGGTACAAAAAACAAAATTTGGCTAAGTCAAGATGTTGCTCAAGGATGACCTAAATCATGGACTGTAAATCAATCATGAAACATGAGAATGGATAGGTCTTGACCCAAGCAACGTAAGTCCCCCTTGTGATTCCAGCAGATTACACATCACAATCATTGAGTCTATCTACAATATAAAGTCAAGACCTGACTATTGGAATCTTGGAGTCATAACATTTGATCACGTAGTTTAGCACTTGGGAGGATTTTGTTCAAGAGAGGATAGAATACTTAGTATTTTATTTTGTGTTGCATAGTGCATAAAAAACACATCAACAGAAACCATTGAAAGGTTTGGTTAAAGCCTTGAAATCACAATCTCTATGAGAAGCTATCAAGAGTGCCCAGAATTTGGAAACTTTAGTATCCAAGAACATAATTCATAAGGCACCACTTTTAGAGAAACCAAAGAAGCCTATCAATGTAATATTTTATTTACCTTGGATATGTTTTATCCTAAGTGTGATATTCCACTATTAAAAAGCTTAATTAGGTAATATTTTTACTTAGGTAGAATAAGATAATGAGTTGCACATTCTCCTTCTTTGATTGAGATTCTACTTTTTCCTTGTCACAAATTTGGAAACTTGGATAAGCAATTTCTTTTTTTGGTTTTCTACCTCTTCATGATCCTCATGGATTTGGAATCTTGGAAGCTATATATTGTAGGTTTTTCCTCGATTAACATATCAAATGAAACTATTGTGAGCTTTCATATCTTAACATACCAAGGGCTTAAGTTTGGGGATGACAGGGGGATGACAAAGGGGGTAGGGTGGGATGCAAATATATATACAACTTAAAAAATTAATTATAAAAGGATGTGTATAGAATAAGTATAGCAACTGTAAATAAAACTTTGCCACACTATGTAAATTTTACAATAAACATTAAAAATATGTCAATGATTGCATTGAAATTTGAACATTAACAATGGTGGTAGAGTTTTGGAACTTTGGGAACAAACTAAGAATAAGTATAAGAATTGCAGATGAAACTTTGACATACTAAGTGTTTAAACTAGTCAACATAAAAAAAATGGAAACGATTGCATTAACAATAAGAATGGTGGGTAGAGGTTTGGGTTCAATGGGTAGCTCCCTTTGTGGGGGGTTTGGGGTAGAGCCCCCATCAAGGTTAGGGGGCATTGCCAAACCTTTAATACGGATGACATTTTCACAATAATTTCACCATTTTTGTTTAGAATTGGAGTTTCTAATTGGGGGCCATGGGAGACTCATAGGCATCCTCAAGATGGTCAAGAGACTCCTTGGAGTCCCTAGGATGTCCCTAAGTGGTGCGGCAAGGGGATGTTTCCCCTAAGTATTACATCCTGAAAAAATAGGGATTTTGGAGGGGGGGAAGGGGTCCCCATGTTTCAATGGTTTCAAAAGATTCTAATTTTTTTTTCTATCTTGTCATAACAAAATATACTCCTCTTGCATCCTTGGATGATTTTAAAATTGAAAACAATTTGACAAGAAAAAACTAACTTCTAAAGTTTAGACTTAGTTTTCTTTTTTTATCCAAGTCACTACAACATTTCAATGATCAAAGTAGATTTTTTTGGGTGGTTTCGAAGCATCCAAAAGGCTTGAGAAATTCAATATTATCTTTCATTCCACCAAAATTGGAGATCAAGAAGCATGCTCACAAACAAGGAATTGTTTGTAACTTAAGGCAATCGACTAGTTTTTGAGGCATTTTTAGGTCTAAAGAACCTACCATTGTGTCAAAAAGGCCCATAAGACCCCATTTTCATCCAAAACTTGTCTCTTTTGGTCGTAGAAGCATTTAAGGAAAAAAAAATCACACAACCAATGATATGCCTATACCATACACATTTGAGTTAAAATAAAAATAAAAAATTGACAAGGTTTGGAGACTATTGAACAATTTGGGAGATTGCTAATACATACACTCAATTTATAAAGTCTCAATTTGATGTACTTAATCTTCAAGAGGCCTATACAAAAGCATTTTGTAATTGTGAACTAAGATAAATTTCCTTTTTTGGCAGTTTTCATCATGGATTATGGTATTAAACTCTGACATTCTATTGTCAAGATAAATTCAGAGAACCATTTGTACTCAAAACAAGGGATAGTGAAAAATTACATTATGTAGGATCTCCTACCCTATCTCATTGAATTCATTCCTACACCAAGTGACTATGAACAAAAGCATAGGTATTTAACAACAATGACATGGTCCATGGACTAGTGATCCTCCTCTTGATACTCCATCTACAAATGAGAACATCTCTTATACACGTTGCTACTTCAGAATTAAAATTTGCTTCTTCTAGAACTTTCCATGATTCTTTGCAATAGGATTATATGTCTTCTAGATTTACCCCACTAGGACACATTCCTATCAAGCATCTTTACTTTTTTGAAAAGTAGACCACATTTTAGATCTAGATGACACCATAATGACTTTGATTTCCTCTTGCAAGATATTCCTCCATCATGTATTGCTTCATCGAAGTTCAAATTTGCTTCTTCAAGGGCTCTCAATGATTCTCTATATAGGATTCTTCGTGTCTATGAGATCCACTTCATTGGGAGGCCTACTTAAACATTTCACATCTATTTGTGGACTCTCACCTTTCAAATATTGATGAAACAATTGAGAATATTTGTCTTCTCATTGATGACAATGCCCATCAAGTTACATCATCTCCAATTGTAAATTCACTTGTTCTATCCCCACCATATCATGCAACATGACACATTCTATTTCACATTAATTAAGGTCTCACACTTTAATGATTGTAGTCCCTGAATCTTCTATGGAACAATCACAGCTTAACATCAACATCAAGACACATGAGTCTCTTCAAAAACCATACATCTGAATTCCTTTCTACATTCCACTTGAATGGGAATTCAACAATTTGACAACTCAAGATTTCCATATTGTGAAAGGAAGGTGCATCATTTGTTGCAAATGAACCTACTACAACATTCACCATTCAACATTTTGCATTGCTTTTCTCTCTTCTTTGTGGAGGCACCAACTTTAGGGGATGGGGTGGGTCTATATTATCCTTCACATATGTCACTTGGGGTGGAGTTTTGTCCTATGGATTTTCTAGTCTCTACTTCGGGAGGGTACACTCTCTTTATAATTTGGGGTTGTTTCATATTTTACATGGATACCTAACCTTGTGACCCATTTCTTCTTACCTCAATTGCACTTAAGGGGGTGTGCCAATGTACCATTTTATTCACCAAGTGGATATGTTTTATCATAAGTATGATATTGCATTTGTTTGTTTAGTTTACTTAAGTAATTTCTTTTAACTTGAGATAATGACTTGCACATTCTCCTTAAATGAAATTCCTGATGATCTATACAAAAGACTTGAGGCCAGAAGGCAAGGAATAGTTGAGTTGGATAAGAAAATTAAAATAGAAAAATTACTTGCAGTATACCCGGTTAACTCACCTAAGGAAATTGATGATCTGATAGCTCAGGCCAATCGGATAGTTTTTTCCACTGCACACCAGCAAATTTCACTAATGGTAGGTAGAGTTGCAGAAGTTTCAAAGGAAACATAAAATGGTTGGGATATATTCTTGGTTGAAAAAGAAAAAAAAGAAGAATATAGGAATCCCAAGCCCATTCTGGTATATCAGAAGGACAAAGGGAAAGGTAAAGTTGGTGGACCACAAAGTATCAAGATTAGAGACAACTTACCCCCACCTCCTTTAAATACTCCACCGGTAAAAACAACAACTACAAAAGATCAACCGGCAGTTGAGAGTATGGATATAGAGGATAATAATCCTAATCCTGAAGTCCTATATACTGTGAATGTTGATACTCAGAAGATCAACATAGTGATAGATAAGGATACAACAGATAAATCAGGTATAGCTAAAGAGCCTCCGACAATAGGAAACACAGAGCAACCGGCAGCAGATACAGAGAAAAAGATGGAATCTGGAACACAAATAGAGAAACCAACAGAGCTAAAGGCTCCAGAACATATGCCACTGGTAAGAAATGATGTAGGAAAACAAGTGCTTAAAGAGATGGAGACACAAACAGACCTACCAGAGGTCAATACAAGCTTGGTCACTTCCGCTGGCACTTAGTTTGTTGAGTCACCATCAAATGTGACTGAGGTATTACTTGAATCTATCAAGAAAATAACTAATTATAGCTCACAAGCTTATAAAGTGATAGATGATTCAATTCCATTTTTGAAATCAATAGCTCCTAATTGTAATATAGACAATAAAGATTCTTTAGGCCAGTTGGATACACTTTGTAAATATATTTTTGGAAATTTTGAGCAAACAAAGGTAGAATTTGTAAAGGAAATTGTAGAAAAAGAGAAACAGAAATTCTTTGAGGAAGGAATAAAGAAGTGTAACAGGGAATTTGACACACTTCTATCGAAACTGTGCAATTTATTGAAAGAGTACAAAACTCTATACAAAGACACCTGTAAGATAAACTTTTTGACCATAGATGTAGACAAAAAGATGAGCAAGGTACAGGAAGAGATCAATAAACTTGCAGATAGTTTTGTTAACTCACCTGATACATTGTTAGTTTTTGAGGAAAAGATAACAAATTTTGAGGAAGAATTACTCAAATTAGAAAGAGAGAAAGAGAAAATAATAAACAAGGCAAAATTCTTGAGATCTAAACTAAGTCCAAGATTGGACTATTTAGCATCTCTATGGAAGGAAATCTCAGAGGCACTAACACAGGGAAGCAAAACACCAGCAGAGCACTTGCAGCATCTCATAGGTACAGTATACAGAACTGAGACATCAATAAAAGACAGTAAGAAGTTTATGGATGGTATAAACTTAATTTTGGGAGATATTCTTCAGATAATAACTACCCAACTACAAAGTTGAGGTTATGGATTGGTACAACTACAAAATCTACTAACCTTTGTCATTGATGCCAAAGGGAGAGTAGTAAGATGATAAAATTCAAAACACAGGGATCACATGCTCAGGGGGAGCTCTCACATTTTTGGTCTACACTTTTTTTTTGGATATCTTTTTGAAATTTTTCATGAGTGTTGCCATCAATGCCAAAGGGGGAGATTGTTGGCATATGGACACTCCAATGAGACATTGTATGTGATTGAAGGTTTTGTCATTCATGGCAACCTTGCAATCCTATGGCACCAGCAAGACATTATACTGGCAAAGCATTACACAGTGAACCTTGCAATCCTATGGCACCAGCAAGACATTATACTGGCAAAACATTATTCAAGAAAGATAGTGAGATCACTCTACACTGGCACTAGCACAGAAGATGTACACCAAAACAGAAGAAAATATGTATACCGGCACAGAGGCCGACAGGATTTTTGATATGTAATATTTTGTTTATTATTGTAAGCTGACTTGGCAAATTGTAAAATGACTCTTGTATATAAAAGAGATCATTGTAGTCATTTGTAGGATATGGATAGGAAGCATAAAGAAAATTATAAGGCAGACCTAATGTGCGAATTGTAAGTCAAGGGTATATGTAAAGAACAGAGCAAGAACCGGTACTAAATCTGGCATTGAAGATGCTATTGTAAAGCAGTACAGATCATTGGATTTGCATAATCCTCATTGTAAGTCAGTGTGACTTCTTATTGAGCAGTGTGCTCTAGGTAGCTGGCCTTCCTGCATGTGCAGGCCCCTATTGTAAGTAATATTCTCTTATTGGCCAGTAAGTGAATATTGTGGGTCACAAATCCCATCGAGGTTTTTCCCACACCAGTTTTCCTCATTAAACATCTTGTGTTATGGTGTTCTTTTCATGTGGATGTTTTTAATTCTGTTATTTACATTAATTCTTGCATACCGGTATACTATTACTTTATGTTCTGCATATTTAGTTTTAAGAAAATCTCATTACCGGTCAGATACTGATTCACCCCCCCTCTCAGTATCTATGGGAACCCTAACAATTTTATCATAAGTATGATATTGCATTTGTTTGTTTAGTTTACTTAAGTAATTTCTTTTAACTTGAGATAATGACTTGCACATTCTCCTTCTTTCATAGGATTATGTTTTTTTCCTTATCCTCAAAAATTTGGAAACTTGGATAAACAATTCCTTGTTTTTTGGTTTTCTATCTCATCCTCATCTTCATCCTCATGGATTAAAAATCTTGGATATCAAGTGAAGATATTGTGAACTTTTTCATTTTCTCTCTTATGAAATCAACTATGTTATGCTATTTTGATTTTATTATCATTTATATTTAACAATTTTAAAAATGTTATCACTTACATTAATTTCTAGTTTGATATTTATTTTGTAGATTCTAATAGAATTGAATACCATACCCAAACAATATCTAGTATGAACTAGTTAGTTACAAGCTAGGTTCCAAGCATACTTGGTAACACAATTTTTGAGCTTGTGTTTGTTTATGATTTAATGATTGATCCATCTAGCTTTGCTACACATCTACTTTGAATACAATGAGAGGGTGATTTTGTCTAAGCCAAGAGACCCTACTATCTAATATCACCCAAGAAAGATACTAATATTTTACCTTGTAAATATAAGCCTTTTGTAAGTATAATTCAATGAATTGTGATAATAACTTAAAACGAAGTGAATTAAAATTTGATTGAGTTCCCCATTGTATTTTAACAAATCACCTAGGAAGATGTTCGTTCCTAACAATTTCCAATTCTCTTTCCAAAAGGATGAAAAAGAAGAGAAAGGAACTAATTAATGTTGGGACAGAATTTAGAAGACCTATGTTTTGTGTCTGAAAGCTACTAGCCTAGAGACCATGGAAACAATCTGAAGTTATGGGAGAGAGTTTCAGTTCTATCTCTAGAAATTATGTCCAGTACTCTTGTATTAAATTTTTAAATCCTTCTAAGTTTAAATGTTCAAGAGGAAACTCTAAAATTTTAATAAAATACATAAATGAAAACCAATTTTGTTTTCGTTAGAATACTTTTGAAAATCACATCACCTCAGTAATTGAACTGTAACAATAAGATTGCATACAAAGTGCAGGTTTGCTATGAAACATGTTAAAAGGGTTAAACTGTTTCAATTAATACAAACACTGGAACTATTAAACAACAATAGCTTGTTGGTAATCAAGATTTTGGACTATACCCACATTTTACAACTTACCAGTGGATGATAATCATGTCCCCCTTCAATGTGACCATGCTACCTACAATGTTTCTTAGATGTTTTGATTAGAAGTCTTCTAGTCTTTAAGCCCTTACAAATTTTGCAGGGACAATAACATTTACCATCACCTTTTCTTTTCAAGTTAGACCATAATCTAGCAATTGTCTCCTTGTTTTTTCTTCACTGATATTATCTAACATGGTCTTTCTTCACAGGCAAAAAAATCAGGCTATGGAAACTTCAGTGCAAAAGCTTCACAAAAATTGCAAATCGAACCAAAACCATTTAACTCTTCTTTTTCATCTTAAAACATTGAACTTAATAGAGAATGCATTTAATGTAGCTGATTGTGTGAATTTCTGAGCATTGTGTCTACAAATTCTTACTAAAAGTTTGCCTGTTGCAGACTTTCTGAGAGACATTTTTGAGTATTCTAAGCCTTGGTTCTTGTATTTTCACTGGTGATAAGTTGGAAACTTTATGGCAGACTTGTAGCCAATCGATCTAATTTTGACAAGTTATACACCAAGCAAACAGGCATCTAGAACTAGCATTATTTGCAGGTCACCCCTACCCTATGCCATGGGTATATGACTAACCAGAACTCTAGTTTAAGCATCAATCCTGGAAATGATTGGTATATGACTACCCAGAACTCTAGTTTAAGCATTAAGTTACATCATTAGTGACCTTGCTTTGGGATGCTATGTATGAGATTGGAACCTTTTGTAAGGTGTGATCAATGTGCTATCATAAATGCAAAGCCAAAACCATTTTGATGAGATCATGATCCCACTAATACTATTCTGCCTTGTTAATTTTGCACCCACAAAAATGATAGAACCAGATATAATATGCCATCAATGCCCATATACCAACAATGCTCAAAATGAGCCACTTAGAGGTAGAGTTTAACCACTTTCCATATAGGTAGATTATCTCTAACCTCATTTTCCCTATAGGTAACTGATTAGGTTCATTTTAGAGTCTTATTTCCAAATATGTACCTCTATGTTAGCTTTTTGCTTTATTATTTGCCTGTTTATGCTTAATCTTGTCAATTTTGCATAATTTTACTTAGTTCTTACATCTTCAATGAAATTATATCTAATCATATCCAATCACATCAAAATGGAACAATTAATCATATTGCTGGTCTCTCCTAGAGGAATTAAATTGAACCAAATTGACTATTCCCCAATAAAATGTTTTGAAATGGTGAATGTATAAGTTTGTAGTTTACTTTCCTAGACTAGGACCCCATTTCCTCAACATTTCACTATGAAAGCATAAATATTTTTTCTTGAAGAGAACATCTTACAGATTATGCTTCAATGTATAACACATTTTCATAATCAATCATTTGACTTCACATGGATAAAAGAATTCACATATTCTAAATCATGATCTGATGATGTGAACAACTCATATGCAACTATATGGCATGCAAAGCATTTATTTTAACATACACTTATTCATCCACATTGCAGGGATAACAATACAAGGCTCACATATTGATCTAATAGGATGCCATGGTCTCACAAAGTAACCAAGAACCATATGAAATGATGTTCTTGAATCCACACACAACTAGGGAGGATCCATATGATTATGTATGACTTCCCCCTTGTTTGTTTAATGGGATTAGCCTCCAAGGCATAGCCGTCAATAATCACTAAGAATGTACAAGTGGATCGTAGCTACCCATACAACAAACACTTACCCCTATCCCCAAATTTTCCCAATGTTTGATTCCTTATATACACTCATCCAAGGTTATCTACGTCGATCTTGGTGAGGAATCACATCACAACAAAGAAGGCAACATTTAAAAATAGCAAGAGTTTCACTAAACTACCAAAGATCATAAATATTGAAAGAAAGAAAAAATAGTACCAATAATAAGTCAAATAAATGTGTTCAATTCCAATAGCAAATCAAACATAGCCACAATAACTACACAATAGAGAAAATTCACAATAGTGATTAAACTAATTCAAACAAGATAAAATAAAAATTTTAGCCCATGCAACAAAGATGAGAGATCATCAATAATTGATGGAAACTTCACAATCCTTAAAAGTGCATATTACATAACTATACGACTAGAAATTGTGGCTAAATAGAGTGAAGATTCATCATGACTCCAATAATAGTCCCTCATGTGTGCATTTGTGGCATGAACACAAAAACTCCCACATGGAATGGCCATGTACCTAATGGAGAAGACATGCCTAGGCTACATGCCCAAAAAACATGACTATAATAATAGTCCCTCATGCATGCATTTGTGGCCTACACACTACAAATCCTAACATATCATGGCAATACACTTCATAGAGAAGACACACCTAGGGCCACATTGCACATAGCAACGTGCCTCACAAAGAAGACATGCATAGGGCACATGCCACATAGCAATGTGTCTTATGGAAAAATGTGCATGCATGTCACACACCAAAGCTATATGTATACATCATGAGGCACGTTCATATGTTTTCAAACACAACCTATTGTATCTAACAGGAGTTCCTCTCTACATGTGTGCAAATCTTCCAACACTAATCGCCACTAAGAAGGAATAATATTAAATGCATCTTCAAATATTTGTGTGTGTTTGTGGAATTGTGTCTTTGAACCCAAATTGCTACCATCAACAACATGTAACCATCACCTACACTATATCAAAACATAAGTATGGTGTGACATCATATCTATTTGCATAATGTCAAAACACATGCAAACATTAAAATCATCATAGCATGACAAAAATCAATCTCCACATGTTGGAACAAAGATATAAATAAGATAATAGGGTAAGAGGAAACTCGTACCAAGAACCACATACCAACTATCAACAATGCCATCAAGATAAATGTAGGATAGGATACCACTATGAGCCATCCAATGGTCCATTCTATGAGGAGAACTAGGGGATACTATCTTTGAAAGGTGTGGTCAATAGAGATAATCCCTACTAATGCCACAATATGTCACCATAGCTTCTTGAGTTTTCCATTCTTCTACTTAACACCACATTTATTGAGTTCCTCAACAATGAGGTTGGTTCTCAATAGGATGCACAAACATGTAAACAGACAAGCATGGTTTCATCATACTTGTACAACAATACAAATTCATTTTTCTAGTTAATTACTTAATGTAAAAGTAACTCCATTACATAACATAGGGCAATAATCACCATGAGTTTTCAAATAAACTACCCAAACATCAATTGGAGTTACCCTTTCTATGGTACAAACATAATTTATTTATAACTTCAAAATTAAAATAATCACAATACATCCAAATAAGTTCAATAGTGCATGGAAACAGACAACATGATCCATAATTAAACCCATAAATTACCCTAATTGGATATGCTAATAAAATGGTGTCCCAAATAATAGAGATTATGTTGGACCTATAATAGAGATCCGAACTTTGTTTCATCATACACAAGCATGGTTTCATCATACTTGTATCCAAATACACCATCCATGGGTACCCTTTTAGCTGAATTTACCCTATATTTAGGTGAATCTACCCTTGTATCATACCTTGATCTAGTATGTCATACCACCAATCAATAATTTTTCCATATTCTTGGGAGAATACACTATCCCTTAGGTGAATATGCCATATCCTTAAATGAATCCTCCTTGTCATCATCCTAAGCCCTCTTTTTGTTAAGTCTTATCCCTTCATCTTTAGGAAAATCCACCTATCCTTATGTGAATCTACTTTCTCTTAAGTGAATCTATTTCACATAAATCATTTATCTTATCCATCTTTCTTACGCAAATGGTGAATTTTTCCTATCCTTAGATGACTACACTCCCATTTAGGTGAATCTATCTAGTTTTAGTCTCCTTCCATTATTTTTTCCAAATTTGTATCCTCTAGTTTACATGAATCTACTTGTTCTTAGGAAAATCAACCCTACCATTCTAAGGAAAATTCACCTTGTCATCATCCTTAATCATCTACCTTTCAAGTGTATAGTCCATCCATCCTTGGGAGAATCTAACATATTATTGGGAAAATCCACTCCCTCTTAGGTGAATCCACCTTTTCCACCTTCTCATTAATCTATTATTTTTTCTAAGAAGGACACAAAAGTAGATAGAAAACAATAGAGGAGATAGCACTCAAACAAGTACTAAGGAATTGCATTAGTGACATGTCACAAATGTGAGTTATACATGTTCCAAATTGATTGATTCTCATGAAGGAACTAAGTTATCTACAATAAATAGCCACCCAAGAAACCCTTTTGCTTTAGGCAAACTATCTTCTTAGTAGTAGCTTAATTCTTGAGACACTTGATTTAGATATGTGTTGAAATGTGGCAATTGATCAGCAAAGTACTGTACACTCAGCACGTATCCTCACTGGGGTTTGGGGCCAGGTTGGGCCCCAGGCAAGGGTTCGGGAACACCAGCCCCCGAGAAAAGTGGGGGTTCGAGGGCGGCAACCCCCGAGAAAATTTTTTTTGCCGTTTTTCGTTGATGAAAACTGACATTGTAATAAAACCCTAAAAAGGCCGACTTTGTTTGTTTCCCTAAAAATGCATGTTATAAGCGGCTGGGATGCTTAAGGCATTGTAAGGTTGATGTACTATTTTTGCTGGATAATAAGAAAGATTGGACGGCTGTGTATGGTGGACGTAACCCATTCTGGGTGAACCACATTAAATCTCTGTGTTATTTGTGTCCTGTTTTATTTCTTTATCTTTTGTATTTAAATCTGCATATAATTGTTAGTTCATATTTGCTTTGGATCTGCTTGAAACCCTAACAATTGGTATCAGAGCGAGGTTTTCTGTAAATTGGCAGGACTTTCAGATTTGAGTGGGAGCAATGGAGGATTCCAAATTCAAGGTCGAAAAGTTTAACGGCCAGAATTATCAGTTATGGAAAATGCAAATGGAGGATTACTTGTATCGAAAGGATTTGTGGCGGCCATTGGAAGGAAAGGCAAAGAAACCAACCACAATATCAGATGAAGAGTGGGACATTTTAGATAGAAAAGCACTACGATCCATTCGATTGTGCCTTGTGTCATCTGTAGCATTCAATATAATAGAAGCAAAAATGACTGTAGATTTGATGGCAACATTAGCTAAGTTGTATGAGAAACCCTCGACTTCGAATAAGGTATTTCTTATGAAGCATTTGTTTAGTTTGAAAATGAGTGAGGGAGGATCTATAGTGGAGCACTTAAATGAATTTAATACAATTACCAGTCAATTGTCTTCGGTAAAAATTACCTTTGCAAAAGAGGTTGGGGCTCTCTTGATTTTATGTTCTTTGCCAGAAAGCTGGAATAGCTTGGTTATGGCTATAAGTAACTCTGTCTCTGGTAAAAATACTTTGGTATTTGATGATATTGTTGGTGTTATCCTAAGCGAGGAAATGCGAAGGAAAAGAATAGGTGAGACTTCAACATCATTAGGTAGTGTTTTGAATGTGGAGAATAGAGGAAGATCAAAGGAAAGAGGAAAAGGCCCTGGGAATGAGAAGTCACAAGGGAAGTCAAAGAAAGGACGCTCTCAATCTAGAGGAAAGAAAGATTGCTGGTACTGCAAAAATCTTGGCCATCTAAAGAAAGACTGTTGGTCTCGGAAAAACAAAGAAGGAAACAAAAGTGAAAATGATAGTAAGGAAGCTAATATTGCAAGTAATACTTTACAAGATGCTTTAATCTTATGTTCGGATAATGTTAATGATTCTTGGGTAATAGATTCTGGGGCTTCATTTCATGCTACACCCCATAGAAAATATTTTCTAGATTATGTTTAAGGTGATTTTGGACAGGTATATTTGGGTGATGATGAGCCCTGTCAAATTGTTGGAAAAGGAAAGATAAATATCAAGTTGCAGAATGGTAATGACTGGTTTCTGCAGGAGGTAAGACATGTTCCTAATTTAAGAAGAAATTTAATTTCTGCAGGGTAACTAGGTAGTGAAGGTTGCATAGTTACCTTCTCAGAAAGTATGTGGAAGGTCGCTAAAGGATCATTAGTAGTAGCTAAAGGTGCGAAGGTAGGCACATTATATATGTGTACTGGTAACACTTACTCTACCTTAGCTGCTACAGATAAAGTTACTGCAGGGACAACAACAATAAATGTTGCAAGAACAAATTTGATAATGTGGCACCATAGGCTTGGGCACATGAGCGAGAAAGGGATGAAAATCCTTCACTCCAAAAATCTATTGCCAGGACTAAAGAAGATTGATTTAGAGTTCTGTGAAAACTGTGTTTATGGTAAACAAAAAAGAGTCAGATTTCTCAAGGTTGGGAAAGAGAAGAAGAGTGAGAAGTTAGAGCTTGTACATTCAGATGTATGGGGACTGGCTCAGGTATCATCTCTTGGTGGCTCTTGTTATTATGTTATTTTTATTGATAACTCAACTAGAAAAACATGGGTATATTTCCTAAAACAAAAATCAGATGTTTTTGAAACTTTTAAGAAATGGAAAGCTTTGGTTGAGAATGAGATAGGAAAAAAGTTGAAGTGTCTCAGATCGGATAATGGAGGTGAGTATTACAGCAAAGAATTTGAAGATTACTATTCCTTAAATGGGATTCGAAAGCAGAAGATAGTTCCAGGAACTCCACAGGAAAATGGTGTGTCAGAGAGAATGAATAGGACTATTATAGAATGTGCGAGGAGCATGAGATTGCATGCTGGATTGCCCTTACATTTTTGGGCAGATGCTGTACATACTGTTGTCTATTTGATAAATAGAGGACCTTCAACCCTTTTGGATGGTGGTATTCTAGAGGAGGCATGGACTGGTAAAAAGGTAAATTATTCTTTTCTAAAAACTTTTGGTTGCAAAGCTTTTGTCCATGTTGATAAAGAAAAAAGAACCAAGCTTGATGTTAAATCTCAGAAATGTACCTTCATTGGATATGGGATAGATGAATATGGCTATCAGTTATGGGATTTTGAAAATAAGAAAATAATTAGAAGTAGAGATGTTATATTCAATGAGAAGGTTATGTATAAAGAGCAGATGCAGGAAAAGAAGCATGAATAGGACAAACGAGAATATGTGGTGTTGGATGAGATTCTTGAAAATGAAATGCCATAGGTACCTGATGCTCAACAACAGATTGTCCCACAAACTCCTGCAAGTGTTAGATGTTCTAAGAGGATAAGTAGACCCCATGAAAGATTTTCTCCTTCTTTGTATTCTATTTTATTAATGGATTCTGGTGAACCAGAAGAATATGAAGAAGCAATGCAGGTAGATGCCAAACAACACTGGGAACTAGGCATGAAAGAGGAGATGGACTCCTTGATGAAAAATAAGACTTGGGACTTAGTCCCTTTACCTGCAGAAAAAAGAGCCTTGCCTAACAAATGGGTTTATTGGCTGAAGGAGGAGGAAGGAGGTCAGAAAAGATATAAGGCCAGACTTGTGGTAAAAGGTTTTGCACAGAAAAAGGGTATAGATTATGATGAAATATTTTCTCCAGTTGTAAAAATGACTTCAATTAGAACTGTACTTAGTCTTGTGGCTGCAGATGATTTACATCTTGAACAATTAGATGTCAAAACAGCTTTTCTCCATGGAGATTTGGAGGAGGAAATTTACATGTTGCAACCACAAGGATATGAGGTCAAAGGTAAGGAGAACTTGGTGTGCAGGTTGAAGAAAAGTCTGTATGGCCTAAAGCAAGCACCCCAACAATGGTATTTAAAATTTGATAGTTTCATGGCTGAACACGATTATCATAGATGTCATTCTGATCATTGTGTATATTTTAAGAGATTTGATAATGGCAGTTATATTATCCTGTTGCTTTATGTTGATGACATGCTTGTTGCTGGGTCTAACATGCAACATATAAATGATCTTAAACAGAAATTAGCCAGGTCATTTGCTATGAAGGATTTGGGTGGAGCTAAGCAAATTCTTGGTATGAGGATTACACGGGACAGGAAAAATAGAACCTTGAATTTGTCTCAAAGTGAGTATATAAAGAAGGTGTTGAAAAGATTTAACATGCAGGATGCAAAAGCAGTTAGTACACCTTTGGCTAGTCATTTCAAATTGACTAAGGAGATGTGCCCAAAGGCACAGGAAGAGGTTAATAAAATGTCTAACATCTCATATTCATCAGCTGTTGGCAGTCTAATGTATGCAATGGTATGCACAAGGCTAGATATTGCACATGCAGTGGGAGTTGTGAGCAGGTTTATGAGTAATCCGGGTATGGAACATTGGAATGCTGTGAAATGGATTCTTCGGTATTTGAAAGGAACTACTATGAAGACATTATGTTTCAAAGGATCTAATGCTGCTCTGAGTGGATTTGTTGACTCTAATCTGGCGGGTGATATTGATTCACGGAGGAGTACTATAGGGTATGTTTTTACTATAGGGGGAACTGCAGTTAGTTTGATTTCTAGGCTACAAAAGGTTGTTGCACTTTCAACCACTAAAGCTGAGTATGTTGCTACTATAGAAGCCAGCAAGGAGATGATTTGGTTGCAATGTTTTCTAAAGGAATTGGGTCAGACACAAGAGGATAGCCCATTGTATACTGATAGCCAGAGTGCCATTCATCTTGCAAAGAACTCTGCTTTTCATTCAAGGACAAAGCACATTCAGCTCAGGTACCACTTCATCCAGACTGTTTTGGAGGAGGGTCAGTTACGGCTTGAGAAGATTCACACAAGTGAGAATCCTGTTGATATGTTCACAAAGGCAGTTCCATAGGAGAAGCTGATTTCTTCATCAGTTTCTATTGGTCTTCTTGATTGATAATTGTGGAATTTATACCAGTCAAGTCCTAGTGTTTTATCCAGCGAATGTTGCATGTATAGTGGTGTCGTGTAGTATCAGTCTCCAAGTGGGAGATTGTTGAAATGTGGTGACTGATCAACAAAGTACTGTACACTCAGCATGTATCCTCACCAGGGTCCGGGGCTGGGCTGGGCCCCGGGCAGGGGTTCAGGGGTGGTAGCCCTTGAGAAAAGCGGGGGTTCGGGGGCGGCAGCCTTCGAGAAATTTTTTTTTGCCATTTTTCGTTGATGAAAACCAACATTGTAATAAAACCCTAAAAAGGCCGACTTTGTTTGTTGCCCTAAAAACGCATGTTCTAAGCGGCTAGGATGCTTAAGGCATTGTAAGGTTGATGTACTATTTTTGCTGGATAATAAGAAAGATTGGACAGCTGTGTATGGTAGATGTAACCCATTCTGGGTGAACCACGTTAAATCTCTGTGTTATCTGTGTCCTATTTTATTTTTTTATCTTTTGTATTTAAATCTACATATAATTGTTAGTTCATATTTGCTTTGGATCTGCTTGAAACCCTAACAATATGATCTTGTAAATGGTGTTAAAAAGATTAATTAGTCACCAACCAACCACACTCTTCATTTGTATATTTAAGAATTAGTTTGGTCAAACCTTGATTGTAACAAGCATAACCAAATCCTCCATGATAAAGTTAACAACAAATATATTATTGCATAACCAAATCTTTGTGGTGGGTGTGTTCAACAAATATATTATTGTGTGAATTGCTTTTGTCCAAAATGTAGGAACTTGATCTACATATCCATGAAGGCATGATCAGGTCTCTATACAACACTGTTTTGTTGATGCATATATGTTGTGGTTAGTTGTTTTCTTTTAGTTGTGGATAAACCATTTTGAGTGAATTTCTCATTTACTTGAGCATTTTGCATTTAGAGAACAACTTGATGACCATTCAACAAGGGGTTTAAACTCTTTGAACTTCACAAATGCTTGAGCTTTTCTTGTCAAGCAATATACCCACATCTTAAAGACATCAAATTATGAAAGATGATAGTCCCAAATCTGCAAATGACTGTCACAACATAGTGAATAAGGGAAATCCATAGATACATTAATGAGTAGCCCTAGATAAATACAAAGGGAGTACATGCATGCTAAGGGAGCATTGAACAAGCCTTTTTCAGGATAATATAATGGTAGTAAAAGAAATCAATAAAGAGCATAAGTTCATCAAGAACAATTCTTAGCCACAAAGATCTAAGGTAATCATAGAGGAGCTGATAATAAGTGAGTTCAAGAAGACACACTCAAGCCTTCATCACATTCCATAAAAAGAAAATCATTATTCCATATAATTGGAAGGAAATGATATATTGTAAAGATTACTATGAAGGTCTAAAATAGTAAAAGAGATGAGACTAATCTTTTATTTCTACTTACAACAGTGAATTGGTTGAGATATACTCATAGACAAAGTGAATGGCATGCATGAGAACAACCTCAATAAAGGTAAAAAGGACAATAAATAGTAGTGATAGATGACAATGCATTGAATGTGCCAAGAAAAAGACAGTGGAAGCCATGGAGAAATCACTATCAAAACAAAGCCATTAAATAAAACTATGTTGGTGCAGCTTGAGAAGCACAGTAGAACAATGAAAAAAGAAAACTACTTGGTCCTTGAAAAGCATGTAGTTGCAATGATTGAAAACCACAATGACAACATAGAGGGCATGAATGTTTGGAGTATTTCCATTCTTAAGAATCTCATGATAGTCCATTATTAGGACAAGTGAAGTGCACTATGAAAGTGTCTTAAAAAGCTAATATAGCCATAAGTGATAGTGCCAATGCTTTGAGTTCAAATCCTCATGAAATACAGTCATGTTTATCTCAATGCAACATTTGCCAGCATCTGGAACAAGGTATGGACATCCATCAAAGCATAATCGAAGGGGGTTTTTTGTTAGAAATTAGTTGCAAATGGTCCAATAACAAAAATCGCAAAATGGGGTAGCATACACATGGCATGTGAACTATATGATGGAATACCTCAAAGAGATGTCATTTCATGGAATTTTAAGATCACAGGATATGCAAAAAATGGATTGATTCGCAAAAAAAAACCAGTTGCCCTTGATTGCGAAAAAAAATTAGCTGCCCTTCATTGAAAAACAAAGAGTTCCTTTGATTGCAAAAAAAAACCTTACCTTGCTTGTGCAGAGATCGCTCCGGCAGGGGGGGGCAGGGAGGCAAGACAGTCGCCGCTTGCTTCGGTTTGCTTTCAAAATAAAAATGTGTTGTATGTTTTTTTATTTAATAAAATGCTTGAGGTCATCAGAATTCTGATGAACACGGGCATTTTTTAAAAAAAAATCAAATTTTCACACTGCTCCTTGTCCGTCGGAAACCTCCATCGGAATTTGACCCCAAATGTATTAGTGAAAATGCCTGAAGGTCCAATTGGAAGTAAGTATGAAGGTAAAGCACCCTTTAAATGTTTTAACTATAATAAAATTGGTCATATGACTTCAAGATGCCCTAATAGATATGCTAGACTAAGAGAAGAAGCTAGAAGAACATACAAGCCTAACCCTGAATATCAGAGATATAGATTTAAGAAGAATAAAGATAAATCTTGTTATCTTGCTAGTGAAGGAGTCACTGATGATTCGAATGAGGATCTGGTAGACAATGGATGGGCTTTTGTTGCAATAACAAAAGATCAACCGGCACTTACTATTCAACCGGTAGAACAGGCCCTGGCAGCTAAAATTGAAGTTAAGGATGAATGGGTCATTGATTCAGGATGTTCACATCACATGACTGATGATAAAGGTAAATTCTTGAACTTTCAGGAATATAATGGAGGCCTAGTAAGATTTGGAGATGACAAAGCTTGTTTGATCAAAAGAAAAGGTATAATATCTCTTGATGGTAAGCATAATACTAACAATGTTTACTATGTAGAAGGTTTAAAGCATAATCTTTTAAGTGTTGGTCAATTAGTTGAAAAAGGATTTTAGTTACAATTCAAGAATGGTAAATGCAAAATTATGAATAGAACTGGTTTGGAATTTGCAACCGGTAATCAAACTAGAGGCAACATCTTTCATTTGAATAACAATGAAAAGACATGCTTGATTGCACACATTGATGAAAGTTGGCTATGGCATAAGAGACTCTGTCATGTAAATTTTGATTGCATGGTAAAAATCAGTACTACTAAGGTAGTTAGAGATTTGCCTAAGATTGTTAAACCTCACAGTCCAGTATGTAAGGAATGTCAATTTGGAAAACAAGTTAGAGCATCTTTTAAAAGTATTCCAGAAAAATCAAATAATGCTCTTGACTTAATTCATACTGATTTATGTGGTCCAGCTAGAGCTAAAAGTTTACAAGGTGATAGATATTTCATGCTAATCATTGATGACTATTCTAGAATGTGTTGGGTTACTTTTCTAAGAGAAAAATTAGAAGCACTTGGGAAGTTCAAACTATTCAAAGCAATGGTAGAAAATGAAACCAGTAAGAAAATCAAATGTTTGAGATCAGATCAAGGAGGTGAATTTACATCTAAGTAATTTAATGCATTTTGTGAAGTGAATGGAATCAGAAGACAGTTATCAGCACCCCGGACACCACAACAGAATGGAGTTGTAGAAAGGAAAAATAGAACTATCTTGGATGCAGCTAGAAGTATGTTATCTGAAGAAAATATTCCACATGTATATTAGAGAGAGGTAGTAAGCAAAGTGGTCTATACATTCAACAAAGTTCACATCAAAGGTGAAACCGGTAAGACCCCTCATGAACTATGGTTTGGCATCACCCCTACTCTTAAATATTTCAGAATATTTGGAAGTAAATGCTATATTAGAAGAGATGAGTATATTGGAAAATTTGATCCTAGAAGTGATGAAGGAATATTTCTTGGTTATTCATCTAAGAGCAAAGCATATAGATGTTTTAACAAAAGATTGTAGAAAATTATTGAGAGTATAAATGTGAAGATTGATGAACAATTTAGAGGAACTTCAAGGTATATAGACTCTGAACTGGCAACAGAAATACTAGCAAATGAACCTACATTGAATCAACTGGTACAAAATGAAGATCCAGTTACACGAGTATCATCTAAAAATTCCACTATAACTGAGGAACAACAACAAACGAAGACACCCCGGTATGTGAGACTGAATCACTCTAAAGATCAAATAATTGGAAACAAGTATAAAGGAGTTATGACAAGAGTAAGACTGGCAAATGAAGAGGTATTTATTATTTCTCAAATTGAACCATCATCAATTAATGAGGCATGTGAAGATAAACACTGGATTAAAGCTATGGAAGAAGAATTAGAATAAATTGAGAAGAATAACACATGGACATTAGTTCCCCGGCCTAAAGACAAAAATGTGATTGGAACTAAATGGGTATTCAAAAATAAACTTAATGAAGATGGTAAAGTAATCAGAAATAAAGCAAGGCTTTTGTGTAAGGAATATTCTCAGAAACAAGGAATTGATTATAATGAAACCTTTGCACTGGTAGCTAGAATTGAGGTAGTCAGATTATTCTTGGCTTTTGCAACACACAAGAACTACAAAGTATATCAAATGGATATTAAATGTGCATTTCTAAATGGAGATCTTGAAGAAGAAGTTTACATTGAACAATTTGATGGATTTTCTTTGACAGATAACAAAGATATGGTTTGCAGGTTAAGGAAAGCTTTGTATGGGTTGAAGCAAGATCCAAGAGCTTGGTATGCAAGATTGGATAAGTATCTTTTGAAGACTGGATTTTCTAAACGTAATGTTGACATCAACTTATACTATAAAGAGACTGATGATGACATCTTGGTTATAGATGTTTTTGTTGATGACATAATATTTGGAGGAGAAGATGGATTATGTAAAGACTTTTCTATTGAAATGCAGCAAGAATTTGAAATGTCTATGATTGGAGAAATAAAATTCTTTTTAGGATTGCAAATTTCATAGACTGATAAAGGTATATTCTTGAGTCAATCCAAGTACTTGAAGGAGTTACTAAAGAAATTTGGGATGGAAAACTCTAAACCGGTAAGCACACCTATGAATACAAATGACAAATTATCACTAAGGGATGAATCTACACTTGTTAATCCGACTAGGTACAAATCTATGATAGGAGGCCTACTGTATTTGACACAAACAAGACCTAATATTATGAATGCAGTATGTATTGTTTCAAGATTTTAGAGTAATCCTAGAGAAAATCATGAATCAGTAGTAAAAAGGATTTTTCGGTACTTACAAGGCACTACAAATCTTGGTTTATGGTATCCTAGAGATGAAAACTTTGAATTATGTGCATACACAGATGCAAATCAGGTGGGAGATGTGGATGATAGAAAAAGCACCACCTGTGAAGCATTTTTTCTTGGTAGAAGATTAATTTATTGGTTGAGTAAGAAACAAAGTTGTACATCATTATCAACAGTAGAATTAGATTATGTTTTAGCAGCAACTAACTGTACACAGGTATTATGGCTTAAGAAAATGTTGAAGGACATAAAGGTAAAATTCAAGGAACCTATAACTATCTATTGTGATAACACTGCAAAAATTGATATATCTAAGAATCCGGTATTACACTCTAAAACCAAACATGTGTTCTATCAAATTGAATTTTTTGAAAGAGAATGTTGAAGCAAAAGAGGTAAAACTAGTTTATGTGAATACTAAAAAGCAGATTGCAGATATTTTCACTAAACCTCTGCCTAAGGAGACCTTTGAATATCTCAGAGATCAGCTTGGGGTCATACCCCCACCAGTAGAGACTTAGACAGTTGATGTCTATCATCAACCGACAGAATTAACAGAGAAATCTTTCACTCCGGCTTTGATGAGGAAGCTACTTCTTAGGGGAGTAGTTGGTATACTGAATTGATTGGTATTTTGTATTTGAACTTGATTTTATATTAGCTTTGGAATTTTATGTCAAAGGGGGAGAGATATCTATGGAAAAACACATTATCTTTTGGGGAGAGATTATTCATTGGGGGAGAGATTGTTACTTTGAGATGATTGATTACTCTCTGTATCTAAATTTTGATTTTTGGCACATTGATGGTTTTTCCATCTTGTGTTGCCATCAATGCCAAAGGGGGAGATTGTTGGTATTTTGGTATGGTTTTGTCATTGATGTCAACACCTACTAACACTTATCAACTCTGGCACTTTAAAGAATCGGCAATGTTTACCAGCAAGCAAGTGACTTATGCACAGTCACTGGTATCTGGTACACCGATAGGATATAATGTTCACCGTCACTTGGAATGATATGGAAAACACCTGATTATGTCGAAGACATCATTTGGACACTTTGTCTTGCAGATTTGTTCATTGGTATATTCATGTTTCAGTATTTGTTGTTACCGGCAAATAGGTCCAGGATAAGCACCGACAGGCTTATCTATTCTAGATCAGCATGACATACTTTGGAGATGATTTTGTTGTTATTGTAAATGCATTAAGCCGATATGTTGAATTGGATATTGCATCGGTCATTGATTTACTTGTAAAATGTTTTATTGTAATATCTTTTAGAGCCAACCTACTAAAATTGGTCTTAGGTTATGGTATATATATAAGATCTTATTTGTAAGATCAATAGGTGATTGAAAAAAGGAATTGTAAGAAGGTTTATGTGAGAATAAGAAGAGCTATACACGCAGACATCATTTGAAGGTGAAGAAAGGTTTTTGTGAAGACAATCAGAACTACACCAGTACTAAATCTAGCATAGAAAGATGCTATTTTGAGCAGTACATTCTTATTAGATTTAACCATCCAATTGTAGTCAGTGTGACTCCTATTTGTGTTTGAGCAGTGAGCTCTAGGCATTTGGCCTTTCTGCATGTGCAGACCCCATTTGTATACACATACTATTTGTAGTAGTATCATCTGATTGTGGGTAAGGTTTCCCACCATGGTTTTTCCCCTTACAGGGTTTCCATGTACAAATATTGGTGTTATGTGTTGTGGATGTTATTGTCCTTCTATTTCATGCATTAATCTTTACCGGTACTGCAATTAGCTGATAAAACTATCTATCGGCCTAAAAGTCTAGTTTACCGATATTAAGCATTAAAGTTGGTTAAGTCTTTTTGGTTTGAATTTATTTGACAACTAATTCACCCCCCCCCCCCCTCTCAGTTGTCTCTGGGACCTAACAGTCGGGACAAAACCTTTCTAGGAAGGGCTAATAAGAGAATCTAAGAAAGGTTTGAGCCTATTAACAAGAACTTTGTTGAAGATTTTATAAATAGTGTTGCAGAGACTGATAGGGCGGAAGTCCTTGAGACTGGACACCTCCTTAATTTTAGGGACAAGGGAAATGAACTTGTAATTGAGCTTTTTGAGAAGCCTTCTAGATCTGAAAAAATCCTTGGTGGCTAGAACAACATCAGGGCCCACCACATCCCAAAAATCTTGGAAAAAAGCTTGGGGGAAACCATCAGGACCTGGGGCTTTGAAGGAACCCATACAAAAATAGCGGACTTGACTTCCTCCTCAGAAATAGAGACCAAAATGAGGTTGTTATATTCCATCGAGAGGAGTGGTGGGAGGCAGTTGAAAAGATCCTCCCTAGTAGGGGCCCCAGAGTCACCATCTTCCCTAAACAATGTGGAAAAATAGTTAGTAGTTAGTCTTCTCAAACTATCCTCATCATTGACCTCTTGATTGTTATCATCCAAGAGGGAGGAGATGTGGTTTCTACGCCTATGGATGATAGTAGATCTATGAAATAAATTCATATTCTTGTCACCCTATTTGATCCATTGAACCCTAGATTTTTGTTTCTAGTGAAGTTCTTCTTTGTGGGAGTTTTCCTTCCATTTTCTGCGAAGAGCAGCCTCCTCCATATGGGTAGCTTCAAGGGAGTCACCTTGATCAATGCGCTCTTGGATAGAAGCTAGTTTACTACTGAGCTCCTTTTTTTGCCTAAATATATCCTCAAAGCTTTATTTATTCCAACCCCAGACATTCCTTTTGACCAAATCAAGCTTCTGGGCAATCTAGAACATAGGGGTGCTAGGGATGGAGGTGCTCCACCATATTTTAATGTAATCCATGAACTCTAGATGAGAGTTCCACATAATTTCATACCTAAAAGGATGATTTTTCCTTTCAGCATTCATGGTATTCCAAAGGAGCAGGGGGTTGTGGTCAGATACCGTTCTAGGGAGGACAATGAGCTTCAAGGAGGGATCAATTCCCTAATTGCCTAAGATGAGAAATCTATCAAGTCTGACCTGAATAAGATCCTTTCCCTTTCTAAGATTGGACCAAGTGAATTTTTGCCCCATTAGTTCCACACCCATTAACCCATTCCTTCCAATGAAGTTGGCAAGATCAATCATACTGTCAGAGTACTCTTAGAGGCCCCCCAACTTCTCAAAGGGGATCAAAGGAGAGTTGAAATCACCCACAATCAACTAGTGGGCATTGGCATTCTTTTGTATTAGAGAAGTTATGTCATTCCAAAGATTCAGTCTACCCGATATGACATTGGGGGCATAAACATTAATGAGAAGGCAGGAGTCCATTGGGGAAGAGAGTTCAGAGACCAAAAGGTTGACCGAGGAGGAGAGAAGACTGCTAGAAAAATGGGAGGGGTCCCACATGGTAACCAAGCCATCAGAGGCTCCAGTAGCATCACTGATAACAAACTTAACAGCAAGCCAAATTTTCCCAGCAACAAGCGAAAAGGAAGACATAGACATCTTAACTTCTTGGAGAAGAAGGACCATAATTTTATTTTCAAAAATACAATTCTTAAGAGCATATTTCTTTTGGGGGTTGTTGAGGCCCCTCATGTTCCATGACAGGACCTTCATTTATTACCTTTTAAGGATGTCTCCAAGGTCCGTTGCCTACCATTGGAAATATCCCTTGTTGCTTCATTTTGTCTCGATAGTCTCTATGATGGCTGGCCCTCTTTAAGGTCCATCCCCACATCAAGCTTTGCATTCCTAGTTTTGCATCTTTGAGTAATCCAACCCTCCTCAATAGGAGTCAGGCAACTTCTAGATGACACACTAGGAGCACCAGGGGAGGAGATACTCTGGTTTAGAGTGGGATGAGTTAACACCATCAACGAGCGAGCCATCTTCGGGGCAAGATTGAGGTCCCTTGCAATCTTGCCATCTTCTAGTTGATCAATTGGTGAAACTGAGTTGGCCATCGAGGAGATGCACTGTTCCTTCAGGGTCAATTTATAGGCATCACCCATATACTTTGTAGGAGATTTGATAAGGTTGATAACACTCTCAACAAAGGGGTACTCTTCCATAACCGGGTCCTCGACTACAGGGGGAGGTAGGTTCGGGCTAGGAGTAGGAGCCACAACATGCCCCACAATCGGGCCTTGAAGAATAGGAGGAACAATTGACATAGGGCTTTCAACCAGGGTTGGGCCCTAAAGCTTAAGATGCAAGGGAGCCAGAGTTTTACATTGAGAAATAATATGCCCAATTTTGTGGCATTTTTGGCAGAAAAGGGTGGCATTTTCATAAACAAGGGCTTGAGTCCAGCTACCAAGCCTGGATTTGAGGGTTATAAAGTTGGGGAGATTCATGCTCACAGTATCTTGAACACAGAAACGAGCATAGACTAGACGTGATTTGGTTCTAGTAATTCCATCAACACCAACAAAATGACCAAAGGAATTCCCAATCCATTTAAAGATGGAATCATCCCAGTATTCAAGGGGAAGCCCTAGGAGCCAAACCCAAACCGGAGTAGTTTTCTAGTAAGTCAGCTGTTGGGTCAAAACCAGTCTTCCAACAACAAAGGGAAAGATTGTTTCAACCATAGGACCAGCAGCCAGAAAGGACAAGAGTGACATCCTCCTCAATAGTGAATTTGAAGAGGAAGAGGGCTCTAGGCATGGCACTAACAGAAACATTTTTTTTCAGTTTCCATTTTTCCTTGACCCATTTTCTAACCATCTCCACTGTGGGGCATAGGGAGAAGAATTTTCCCACTAGAGTATTGGCCATGTTTTGCAAAATTCAGTCAAGAACAATGTCAGGGAGCTCTAAAGACGTTCCCTCAGATTGCGAGTAGACGAGGAGGATGTTGGGGTCCACAATCTCAGTGTTTCCAACCAGCACATTTTTCTCATGTTCCTCCTCCACAAGCTTGAGATTTAATTATTTTGTGATGTGTAAATCCAAATGGATAACAATTGAGGATGTTTTTTCTCTTTTTTCCATCATTTCATTTCTAAATGATTTCTAAACTTATAAAAACAACAATTCAAAATAAGAAGAAAACAATAATATAAATATTATCATATATAAATCATAATACAAATTTAATGTTTTTATAAAATACATAGTAATTAAATTGAAAAAATAATGATTTGAAATTTGTTAAAAAATTATAGTTTATATTCATTTATTTAAGTTTTAAGATTAAATTTAAAATATTTTTAAAAAAAATTAAGAGGATTTCAGTTAGTATCTTATTAATGTTAGTTTAAAATTTAGAATTTTATAGAATGTGGTTTTTAAAAGATTTTTTGAAATTTCTTTTTTAGTTTCTATTATTTCTAATGGCCTTGATCTGCTTTCTCTAGGGGACAAACTTCAACCCAAAGCAAATGATCATGTGATTCTAAAGAGTCAGTTATGTCCTAGATTGGATAAGTTATTGGATGCTAAGGAACTCTGTTCCTCTTGACCTTTCCCCCCTTCTAAGTCATCCTTGGCTTCTAATCTTGAGTTTTATATCTTGTCATATTCTTACAAGACCTTGGGAAGAAATGTTGTTTGTGTATCAAACTCGTTGAACCAATTTTACTTCTTATTGGTTTCAGTTAGTTTTCCTTTCATATGTTTTGGTTGTTTTCTAGATAAGCTTGTGTCATGTAATGTGATTTTACTTGTTTTCCATCTTATTGGGCCCTTTCAAAACACCACCTTTACTAATAATATTTTTTTAAAATTGAGATTAAAAAAAATGAAATAATGAAAACAAACTAATTACATAAATATTGACATTTTAGCATATTTGTTTGATCATCTTTATAATAAGATGGTCAGACCAACCAACATGAGATTGAATTACATGAAATTTTTGAGAAGTCTCTCCATACTTACTCCATAATCTACTCAAGAGAACCCAAAACCTCACCCAAAAAAATTCATTACATAAACATGCCCTATACATAAATAAATGTCACATACTCCAAACTTATTTCATAATATAGTGGGACAACTCAAAATCTCACCCCATATATATATGATATAATTTTGTTAAAAAAAACTAATTGTATTTTACCAAAAAAAAATGGATAATACGAACATTGATTTAATCCTAGGCTCAGTCATAAAGTGTTCTTAAAAAAATTGCAAAAAGTAACTTACATAAGAGGTCATAAATAACCTCTTGGTACTTGTTACCTTGCAAATTTGTTCATGTATGTTGTCTAAAATCAACTAAGCCAATCAAACAAGTATTCATCTCTTAAAAATGTAGCAATTTTATAATACATCAAGTGATAGTAGTTCATAGATTCCTCTTTACCAAATGCTCTAAAGAACATTGTTACTAGATCTTGGAATGTCCTCTCTATCATCTCATACTTATTGATGGTTTCATGGTGAAAATCTACTATTTTTGTGGTTAACATATCAATATGACTTCTCTTGGTATCAGTATTCCATTGAACTTCACTTCCAAACTCTAAAAAAGTTACCAGTCCTTGATATAGATACTTCATCTTGATTGGTGCTTTCTCTAGTTTGAGCTCAACCTTGGTCTTCATCTTGCTAGTCCCTATAATTTCACCTTTCTCTTGAGACATTTAGTGTATTTATAAGGTCAAGAAATATAATTCTAATGCCAAATTACCCTTTGGAATATCTCCTTTGATCAAATTTAATCATTCCTAGTCCAATTCTTGATATTTCAAGATTTTGGGTTTCAAGGAACTAGGAACTCCAAGGTTTGGGGTTTTGGGAGGATAGTGATTTTCAAATATTGTTCATTATTCACCCACAACTTGAGATTTGGGGATGAAAATTCTATCACTCAAATTGTGGGGTCCAGAGATCAAATCTTTGCAAGTTATAAGCTCTTAAAGGTTTCAAATATTTTGATCTCCTTAGGGTCTAAAGTCCCAAAGGAGATCACTCTTTACTAAACATGAATACCATAAGAAGCAAGGTTTTGGGATTTTGGAGATTTGCTGAGAAATCCCAAAGTAAGTCTTACTTGAGTGTAGGTTTTTATCTTTCATGAGTTCATAAGAAAATAGGATTAAGTTCTTCTAAAGTTTCAATTTTTGAAATCTTGATGAATATCTTTTCTATTTGGTGGTTGCAAACTTTAGGGATTTGAGCACTCGAAGCACTAAATTCTCTTGACTTTTAAGTTTCATTGGGAATTGAAATCCCTGAGTAGAAGCACTTATATGAGGCCTTCGGGTTTCATGTCTTCATGTACTTAGGAACTAAAATGCCTTAATTTATTTGGTCACTTGGGGGTCCAAAGTTGTGAAGTGGGTGTTGTACATAATGCAGTCTTGGAACTTTGGGGCTTTGGGAGCTTGAAACCTAGAAGTTGTTCTTTGTCATTAAATTGACTTCTCTAGGTTCTAAAGTCCTATAGGGTATGCTTCTCTAAAGCAGCTTAAATGTGGATGCTTGTTGAGGTTTTCAGGGGTTTGGAAACTCAAAGTTTGAAGGTATTGACTACACAATGTGATCAATTATTTCGGATCTAGAGTCCCAAAGTGTAAGTCTCTTTGCAACTTATTGCAATAGTTTTAAGCATGATCTTGGGGATTTGGGATCCCAAATCTTTGTAGCAGTGATTTATGAGGTTCAATAAACCTTTGGGACCTATTGATGTAGCCAGTTAAAACATACTCAATATAACAAAGAATAATTAGAAATAAACACAAGTCTAGATAAAATGTTCTTCATTATTCTTCTACAACTCCAACCATTCTTCCATTACAATGAAAAAAGTCCCTATTTTAAACAATCACCAAAAATTTCCTTTTTGGGCAAATTTTTACAAAATCCAAAAATTGCCATTTAAGGAAATTTTTAAATCTATCCCAAAAATCATGAAATCTTCTAGAAATGTAAAAAACATTCCTATGACACAAATTAACAACTTTCTAATCTTAAAAATATTACGAGCTCAAAATTAACTAAAAAACCAACTTTCTAAAAAATAAAAAAAAGAGTAAAAGCCGATTTTGAGGCCTTAGATGAAGGAATCTGGCGCTAAAAATTTGAAGTTTTGGGGGCCCTACCAAACTTGGTTAAGTCGGCAATCCAATCAAATCCTCAAGATCTACATCCATGTAAAATTTCAGCCCAATCGAACAACCGAGTCAAAAGTTATGACCTCACAAAGTCCCTGCATCATTCTCCTCTAGTTGAAAAGATCGCATCTCCTGCAAGTGGGTGTCCTCAAATTGCTGCCCCTGACCTCGATCCAACTGCAATTCCCACTTTGTAATCCATGTGATCTCTTCTGGTTCTAATCCATCCCACTGTACCAAGTATCTATGGTATTCTCCTTACCGAGTGCAAATAGTGTTCTTGTCAAGAATCTGTGCAATCTTCTCCCGTTTCTTACTAGGGAGTGTTTGTTGCCAATCTACTTCCTCCTCACCACCATCATTATGAATGTCACCATGAAATATGTATAGATCAAAAATATTAAATACAAGAGAGATATCAAGATCAGGTGGTAGATCAACTTGATAAGCATTGTCATTGATCTTCTTGAGAACCCTGCAAGGACCAACTTTCTTATATTTTAACTTGTGGTATGTGCCTGTAGGAAACCTCTCCTTTCATAGATAAACCATCACTAAATCACCTTCCTTAAAGACATGATGTCTTTGAGCAACATCGACTATAGATTTGTACTTTGCATTACTTTCCTGCAACTTTTGTCTCACCCCTTCCTGCAATTGGTGAAGGTGTTCTGCAAATGCTACGGCATCATCACTGATTCTTTCACCAAGGGGCAACTACACCAAATCTAAAACACCCTTAGGATTCCTACCATAAACAATTTGAAATGGAGATTTACCTATAGATTTGTTCACTAAGCTGTTGTAAGCAAACTCTGCTTGGGGCAATGGCAAATCCCACTGCTTGGGCTTCTCTCCAACAATGCACCGTAACAGGTTTCCCAAACTACGATTGAATACCTTTGTTTGTCCATCAGTTTGAGGTTGATAGGAACTTCTAAACTATAACTTAGTCCCCATCTTCTTCCATAAAGTTCACCAAAAATGACTTAAGAACTTTGTATCTCTATCAGAGACAATGGTTTTTGGCACACCATGCAACCTAACAACTTCTGAAAAAAATAATTCGGCCACTCTTGTTCCATCACTAGTTTTCTTACAAGCAATAAAATGAACCATTTTATTGAATCTGTCAACAACCACAAAAATAGAATCATTACCTCATTGTGTATTTGGCAATCCCAAAACAAAGTCTATGCTCAAATCTGTCCATGGTTCTAGAGGTACAGGAAGTGGCATGTAAAACCCTATATTCTGTGAGTGTCCTTTAGCAACCTAACAGATCATACACCTTACCACATATCTGGTTACATCTCATTTCATCTTTGGCTAGTAGTATTTATCTTCAAGTAAGGCTATTGTCTTATCCTTGCCAAAATGCCCAACCAAACCACTGCTATGAAATTCTGTGATGATATTCTCCCTCATGGAACCAACTAGAATGCATAATTGTTTCCCTTTGAAGAGATAGCCATCTTGCATAAAGTATTCACCTTGAATATCAGACATATGTCCAGCTATTGGGTTCTTCAATTGTTCCACAATCTCCTAGAAGTCATTGTCAGACATACAAATCTTTGATTGCATCAAAACCACCTACCTTATTCTCCATTGTTGTTAGAAGTACAACGTGTTTGCTTAATGCATCTACAGCTTGGTTTTGCTTTCCTGATTTGTGCTTCAAAACAAATGTATAGCCTTGTAAGAATGAAACCCATTTCACATGTCTACTACTCAACTTCTTTTGTGTGTTCAGATATTTTAATGTTAATGTGATCTATGAACAAGACAAACTCCTTTGGAACTAAATAATGCCTCCAATGTCACAAGGCTTGCACAAGTGCATAAAACTCTAGATCATATGTGGAATAGTTCTTCCTTGCCTCATTCAAATTTTCACTAAAAAAGGCGATTGGTTTACCTGGTTGGCTAAGAACAGCTCCAATACCTACATGTGAGGCATCACAATCAACTTCAAACACTTTTTCGAAGTCTGGTAATGCCAATATGGGAGCTTATGTTACCTTCTTCTTGAGAAACTTAAAACTTTCTTCAGCCTCATTGATCCACGTGAATTCCTTTCCTTTGGTACAATCTGTGATGGGTGCAACAATACTGCTAAAATTCTGAATAAACTTTCAATAAAATGTGGCCAGACCATGAAAACTTCTTACCTCTGTTATGTTCTGAGGACTAGGCCATTCTAGAATTGCTCTAACCTTCTCTGAATCCATCTTGATACCTTCTACAAAAACAATAAATCCTAGAAATACCAAACTCTCTTGCATAAAACTACACTTTTTCAGGTTTGCATAATTTTGCTCTTTCCTCAACACATCCAATATGATCCACAAATGCTGCAAGTGCTCCTCTTTGCTCTTACTAAAAATTAAAATGTCATCAAAATAAACTACAACCAACTTACCAATGTAAGGTCGAAGTATTGTATTCATCAATCACATGAACCCAAATGGCATCACCATCCACTCATATAATCCATCTCTAGTCTTGAAAGCAGTCTTCCATTCATTCCCTTCTCAGATCCGAATTTGGTGATACCCACTTCTCAAATCAATTTTACTAAAATACTGAGCCCCTACAAGAACATCCATCATGTCATCCAACTGAGGTATAGGGAACCGGTATTTGATGGTAATTCTATTGAGTGCGCTGCTATCTATGCACATCCTCCATGTACCATCTTTCTTTGGTGTTAATAATGCTGGTAATGCACATGGACTCATGCTTTCTCACACAACACATTTTTTCATAGGCTCCATCACCTGCTTGTTGAGTTTTGCATGTTGTGTAGGGCTCATCCTATATGCTGCCTGTTTAGGTAAAGATGCTCCTGGAATTAGATCAAGATGATGTTGAATATATCGCTTCGGTGGAAGACCATCAGGTAGCTCATCAGGTATAACATCACTATATTCTTTGAGTACCTTTTCTACTTCAGCAGGCATTGGTATCTCGGCTCATTCCTCCTTTTGTACCATTAATGCATAACAGAATCCTGTCACCTTCATCTCCTTAACAAGCTCTCTTTCAGACAATATATTCTTAGCTTCCCCTGCATCCTTAAGGGGTAATAAGATGACTTTCAATCCCTCCTTCCAAAATGTATAAGTATTCCTTTCCCTATCATGCATGACCTTTCTGTCATATTGTCAAGGCCTCCCCAATAATGCATGACATGCATCCATTGGGATGACATCACACCAGACCTCATCTTTTTAAGTTTTTCCTATTGAAAAATTGATCAAGCACCTCTTATCAATAGTAACTTCATTCCCCTTCTTAAACCATGCAATATAGTAAGGGTGAGGATGGTTCTCACACTGTAAATTCAACTTATCTACCATCTCTCTAGAAACCATATTCTCACAACTACCACTATTAATAATAAATTGACATACCTTTCCTCCTGAGGTGCATCTGGTTCAAAAAATATTGGTTCGAAGCCATAAGTCATCAGAGCTTTGAATCTGTGTTTTCTCCTTCTTTGGGATTATCAAGGTTCTCCTTATCATGATGTTTTCTCCTATGTCTGGGAGAACTTCTAAATCTGCTCCATCATTTTCAAATTTAGCTAAAATCACTCTAGACGATCCTCCTTGATTTCTATCTTGCATGTTAAAATTTGAGCACTCAAATGCTTTGTGGCCTTCTTCCCCACACCTAAAACAAGTGAATGGTCTCCTTTGACTTTCTCATCCTCTACCGCCATCATAGCCTCTTCCTCTTTGAAACCCTCATCCTTATTGTAGATTAGAGGACTCTGGGTGGGTATCATCTTGCTTCTCTACTCCTTGGGATGAATCTCCCCTACCATAACTTGAACTGCCATGTGAAGGAGATGAAGTACCCCTTCTTGCTCCTCTATTCCTTTGAAAATACTATCTATTTTTCTTTTCTTTTGCCTTTAGAGCTAGCTGAGAGGCCTCTTCCATACTGTCGATCTGGTGCATGCTTAATTCATCCTGAATTAAAAACTTCAATCCATTTACATACCTGGTAGCCATTTGTTCATCAAAATCTTGATGCTCAACTTGAATGGACAACTGGTAAAATTCATCTGTGTAATCTTGTACAGTAGATAAGTTTTGCTTTAGATTTTGAAATCTGCGAAATAGAGTTTGTGCATAGTCTAAAGGCAAAAACTTTTCTCTTAATTTCTTCTCCATCTTGCTCCAGTTTTTTATCTTCTCTTTTCTTTTCCTTGTTCTCTCCTTTTGTAGATGATCCCACCAGATCATTGCATGACCCTTTAACTTAGTGCATGCAAACTTAACTTTTTTTTCCTCTGTCATAGACTTCCACTCAAAAAATTTCTCCATCTCATTCAGCCAATCAATCAGCTCCTCTGGTTTAAGACTACCTGCATATTCTGAAACTTCAACTTTAATTCCTTCATTCTTCCCTTCTAATGCCTTAAGCATCATCTCTTTGAAATTTCCATGATTTACTGGTTCTTCTTCAAACTCTTTAGACTGATTTGTATCTCCTTCATCTGAACCTCCATCTGAATTATCTTCCCTTTGCCTCATTCTCTGATTTTCCATTATATTCATGAGCTCTGCAACCTGCCTTTGGAGGTTTTGCATGTCTCTATGCATCTAAGAAAGACCTCTTCCTCTTCCTCTCCCAACCATCTTCCTACTCTGATACCAGATGATGTAGCCAGTTAAAACATAATCAATATAACAAAGAATAATTAGAAATAAACACAAGTCTAGATCAAATGTTCTTCATTATTCTTCTGCAACTCCAACCATTCTTCCATTGCAATGAAAAAAGTCCCTATTTTAAACAATCACCAAAAATTTCCTTTTGGGGCAGATTTTTACAAAATCCAAAAATTGTCATTTAAGGAAATTTTCAAATCTATCCCAAAAATCATGAAATCTTCTAGAAATCTAAAAAACATTCGTACGACATAAATTAACAACTTTCTAATCTTAAAAAGATTACGAGCTCAAAATTAACTAAAAAACCAACTTTCTAAAAAACCGAAAAAAGAGTAAAAGCCAATTTTGAGGCCTTAGATGAAGGAATCTGACCTTGAAAATTTGAAGTTTTGGGGGCCCTACCGAACTTGGTTAAGTCAGAAATCCAATCAACTCAAGATCTACGTCCACGTAAAATTTCAGCCCAATCGGACAACCGAGTCAAAAGTTATGACCCCGCAAAGTCCCTGCATCACCTATCATCCTGAAGTCAAACTAATTCTACACTTAGTCCAAACTAGACTAGGTTTTTAGGCTCTTGTGTAGTTTCACTAGGGTTTTACTAATCTATGGATCTTGATTTAGAACAAATTGCAAACTCTAAATAGATTTTGTGACATGATCTAGCTTGGGCACAATCAAGTGATGCAAGCTTTGAAATCTTAAACTAAGGGTTTGTGATTTTAAGAATTTCAATCATGTGGGTCGAGTTGAATTGAGATCTTAGAGAAAAAGCAGTAGATCAAGGTTCAAACTTTGAATCCCTAAAGGGTAATTCATTTTATTCTTAAACTTTATTTAAGCAATAAAGCCCTAATCTAAGCAAAGAAAACCTAACTAACAACAACTAGAAAAAAAAAGGAGCAAAAGAAGTAAGAACACAAAGAAAACTAGACAAAATGAATGAAAAGAGCGAAAGGAAAAGGTTGAGGGAAGAGACGGACCTCTAAAAATGCAAGACAAATAGGCAAGGATGGAACTGGCAATGCAGACAGATGAAGAATGCAAGCACTGAGAGGACCAAACTCACAATAAAGATGAGATCGCACAACTGACTAGTCACCAAGGATACTAGTCATTTAGGGTTCACAATGAGCTCTTTGAATACTTGAGGTGACTTCAAATGAGCCAACTTTGAGCTTAAATACTTACATTTTGGGGCATCTTTAATACAATAACATCGAGTCAATGCATGCGGTTCCCTAGGGTCTAAAGTTTTGAAAGATAATGTCCAAAGAGGTCAAGAGCTAGGATTAGAGGCAACACAAGAACTCAAGGAAAACTAGAGTTCCTATGAGTCCTGGGAACCCAAAAATAAACACAAACAACAATGAGAATTGAAGTTCAAGGAAGAGAGAGACCTTAGAACTAATTTCTAAGGTTCTTTTGAGGCCTGAAGTCCCAAAGAATGCCAAAAAATGGCAAAAGAAAGGAAGAAATCAAAGGATGTGGGATATGAAGGCACCTTGGGATAGAATCTTTAAGTTCCTTTAAGGCTCGAAACCCCTAAGGCAAAGCAAAACAAGGTAATGAAAGAAAAAAAAAACAATACAAAAACAAAAAGAGGAGAGGGGAAAGAGAGAAAACAAGGGATAAAGGAAAAGAAAAGAAGGGGACCCTATTTTGTCAAATAAAATGTATGGGTGAGCATGAATCACCTTCTTCTCCAAGAACAACCAATTCTAACGATTCTTCCAAAAACTATCATTTTAAATAGTAAAGATAAATTTATTTTGGAAGTATTGAAGTATAGAGATTGAAACCACACAAAAAAAATAAATGCAAAACCAAAAATATTAGATAAACAATATAAGTGTAGGAATTATATCTAGATGTAAAATTAAATCTAGAAAATTACAAATTCTCCCAATGTATTAATACTTTCATAACATAAATTAAATAACAAGAACCAAAAATTATATCACTAAAAATATATTAAAAAAAAATCTTATCACATTTAAAACCAAACACCTAAATCTTCCATGTGAATTTCTTTAATATATATTTATAATATATTAAATTATTCGAATACTTATTTATATTTAATTAAACTCTTTTAAATGATAGTCTCATTAATTTTTTCCGAGTATAATTTTTTTTTCTTTTAAATTCTTTTACACACTTTATGAATGGCGTTAGTTTTGGGGATCTAATATGGGATGAAATAATTTGGAATTTTCTTTTGACAGTTTGACGAATCTTACTTTCAATAAGATTACTTTAGAAAACGCTTTTTGCTTTAGATTTAAATATTTTGTGATTTGTAAATCCAAACGGATAACAATTGAGGATTTTTTTTTATTTTTTCCATCCCTATAATTTAATATTTTTATATAATACATAGTAATTAAATTAAAAATATATATATAATTTGAAATCTGTTAATTATAATTGACATTTATTTATTAAGGTTTTAAGATTAAATTTTAAAAATAAAAAATAAAATTTAAAAATTATTTAAGAGGATTTCAATTGGTATTTTATTAGTGTTAGTTTAGAGTTTAGAATTTTATAGAATGTGGTTTTTAAAAGATTTTTTGAATTTTCTTTGTTAGTTTCTATTATTTCTAATGGTCTTGGTCCTCTTTCTTTAGGGAACAAACTTCAACCCAAAGCAAATGATCATGTGAAGGTTTCCAAAGAGTCAATTATGTACTAGATTGGACAAGTTGTTAGATGCTAAGGAACTCCTTTCCTCTTGACCTGTGCCCCCTTCTAAGTCACCCTTGGCTTCTAATCTTGGGTTTTCTATCTTGTCATATTCTTGAAAGACCTTGGGAAGAAATGTTGTTTGTGTATCAAACTCATTGAACCAATTCGACTTCTTATTGGTTTCAGTTAGTTTTCCTTTCATTTGTTTTGGTGGTTTGCTAGATTGATTTGTGTCATGTAATGTGATGTTACTTGTTTGGTATCTTATTGGACCCTTTCGAAACCCTGCCTCTACCAATAATATAAAAAAAAAATGAAATAATGAAAATAATTTGATTACATAAATATTGACATTTTAACATCTTTATTTGATCATTTCTACAATAAGATGGTCTATAAGGCCAACCAATATGAGATTGATTTACATGAAAGTCTTGAGAATGGAGTCCAAACTTACTCCATAATATACTCAAGTCAACCCAAACCTCACCATTTTTTTTCACAATATTAAAATAACCTATACATAAAGAAATGTCACACACTCCAAACTTATTCCATAATATACTAGGGCAACTCAAAAATCTCACCCCATATATATATGATACGGTTTTTGTTAAAAAAAAAAATGAATTATATTTTACCAAAAAAAAACTGATAATACGGCCATTAAATTTAATCCTAGGCTCACTCATAAGGTCGCGGCTATTTTGGCTCCAAAACGAACCTTTCGTACAGCGTGATAGTGACGTGTTGGTCAATCACAGCCGTTTATTGCAAAATCGGTAGTATAAAACACGCGACTAACACGTGTTAGTCAATTCGTACTATTGTTTTGAAACCAAAATAGACACGTCCCACTCATAAAATGTTCTTCAAAATCTAATCTATCAATCCTCAAAAGTTGAAAATAGAGACTATTAAAAACAAAAGTAGATTTTTATCTCCGTCAGTCTCGGCAGCCATTCATTTATATTCTGTTTTATCTTATCCCAAGCTTGTCGGCAATTGGAATATTCAAAGCATTGTAAGTTCTTTTAACAAAAGCAACATTCCAAACAAATCGGAATCCTTTTATCTAAATAATCCTTATCTGCTCTACTTAATCATTCTCTTTCTTCATATAATACTCAAGTATAAATATAATGGTCTACAGGGTGGGAAAACGTAGGTTGCTTACAATTTACTTGAAAACAACAAGGAAGAAGAAATGCAAAAGTGTGTTAAAGTCACAGTTTTGAGGGGCACCAATTTAGTTGTCAAGGACATTAGAAGCAGTGATCCATATGTTGTACTTAAATTTGCTAATAAGGTTAGTAGTCTTCCTTTATTTTTTTCATTTTTTTAATTTATATATTATATTTATTATGTGGGTTTCTTGAATACAGATAGTAATGTATTATGTTGTTATTTGTGAAAAATATGTTTATATGGTATTTAAAAATATATGAGAAACATGTAATTTGAGTATAATATATGTAGTTTGTTATTATTTTGTAGTAGTCTAGATCAAAACATAGCATTACAATGATATAGGTAGGTCACTACCTTATCTATTTTTTCAACTCTTTTATTTATAACATTTGGAATAATTTTGTCTAAATAAATAAGGTTAAAAATGTGTCGAATTAGTTCTTGTAAATTTTAAACGATTCTAAGCTTGGGGTCCCTGGGGGGGGCTTCATGATCACAGAATTGGGACCCATGAAGAAAAAAATTTGCTACAGGACTAATTAGAATATTTCCCTAAATAATTGATGCCCCTGCTTTTTAGTTTGAAGATTTGATAGAGCACATTTGGGGTGGGGCTAGAAATTGCTACACTACTTTAGTTTTTTTCTTGCCACTTGTCAATCTTCCATAGTTTTTGTATTTCCATAAAAAAAATTTTATATCTATATATTATATAGAATTAAATATTGAACCCAATCAAATTCATGAGATCATTAGCTCCAATAAATTTAAAATATTCATGATATCACCCAATTTATAATATTCCTAAAAATTCTCAACAAAACCTACTAATTTTTTAGGAAGCCATTGTTGTAGAACCCACCTTTAGAATATCTTTGTGGATATGCTTACATTTTTCTTTCTTAATATCCTCCCTAATATGTTATGTTTTCTCTTTTGATGTCAAATTATTTTTTGTTGCTTTGTAATATACTTTTGAAATTTGAATTGGTTTATGTTTTTGTTATATTTTGTAGCTTTCAATGTAAATATTATATATTAATATTTTTGATGTAAATAAATTAAGGGATTTGCATATAATTTCATTCTACATAGAGAAATTCGTTTTATTTATGTATTGTATGTTATATTGTTTATTAATTATTATTAATGCTATTTCATTTTATATATAATCATATATTATATTTTTTATTTTCTTTATTATGACATTTAATATTTATGATTAATGTTTATGACAGGTAGTTTGCACTAAAGTAGTGAAGAAGAATCTAAATCCAACTTGGAATGAGGAGTTCAAATTTCCCATATCAATTTTTACTCATTACATACTCAAACTGGTAACTACTTTAAATTTGAACTTGTTTCCATTCTTTGAATTTCTTAATATGAAATATCTGGACTAATGAGTTATCATATTATGCTCTCTTATTAAAAGAAAATCAAATTATATTTTTTATTTATTGACATTAGATTGGTGCTTTGATATTTTAGGAAGTGTGGGATAAGGATAAAGGTTTTGGAATTGATTGGCTTGATCTAGATGACTTTATGGGAGCAGCTGAAATAGATTTGAAACATCTTATTAATAGAGAAAAATTTCCTTCGCAACATAAATTGGCGATGTCTCCATCAAAAGAAAATTGTCTACATCAAGACAGTTATATTATCCAAACTGCAGATGGTAAGAGAGTTCAAGAAGTGTGCTTGAAGCTTCATAATGTTACTTTTGGCCTTGTGTACCTACAATTAGAATGGTCATCTCAACATAAGAATCACACATACTATTATTAACATTTTTATTTTTACCTTACCCTTGGAAAACCAACATCATTTGTTTATACTCCATTGGTTGATATGTATGCCAGCCAAGAATGATAGAATAAAATTGTTAAACCATTACCCAAAATGTAACTATTCAAGTATTTGTATAAATGATATCTTTTTTGGAAAAAAAAATAAAAAGCATATTATTGTGTGAGTAACTAAATAAATAATAAGGAGATTTATAGATGGCAATAAGTATCAATAAAGATTGGAATCTTGATAATTATGCACAAGATGAATAAGTTGCCACAATCTATCTAGTTGTGGAGACCCCTAATCAATAACATTTCAATTGCAATAAACATCAAATGCCAATTTAGCTAAGTAATCCATACTAACATTACATTCCATTAAAATATAGACAATAAAAATAATAAAAATATAAAGTGAGATCAAGGATCTATTTTACATTAAAATCCAACCTCCATTAAGTCTCATGGAACTTCCCTTTCATCAAAAGAGAAAATAGGATCAAGAAAATCATTTTATAATTACACAAATGGCTCATGCCTCAATTTGATTATTAGTGTTCAAAGTAATGAAGAATAAATTATCCAAATCATCACTATCATGAGCAACAACACCACTATTAGCATCACTTAGGTTGCCCCATGAGGATCCAACAAGATACTTTATAAGTTAGCATACAAGCCTACAGATTAGTTAGTTTTCTTTGAATGAATATGAACATATGACAACATATCATGTTATCATAGTCTACACATAAACCCATCCCTTCATCCTCTATAATAAGCCTTGAATGCATGATAGAATACCATGTAGACTACACTAATTAAAGCCTTCTTTGAATATCTCTGAGCATGTCAATGATCCTAGTACATATGGGAAGATTCCACACCATTGCAATCCTAACAAGGCTAAAAAATTGTACTTTTATAACCAATCAAGACATGCCACGATAGAAGGAATATTATGTCTGGGTCCCCTAAAGACTTGGGCTTGCTCTAATAGATGGATAGGTGGCATGATTATGCAGCTTCTCACACAACTCCACTGACATAGATCAAAGCCATGTGATATCCTAACAGTATACAACGCAATAGAATGAAGACACTTGGCACTTATTCAAATGGCAGACAGGGATCACAACATAGCCTCCACTAAAATAACTTAGGCAAAAAATAATATTCTGGGCAACAAATAGATGGTTACTAGGACAATAGGGATGATAATACAATGACTTAAAATTATCAAGTTATAAATTAGACAATCAAATACAGGCTACAATAGTTCAATGCTAAAAAAAAATTTAAAAAGCAACTAGGACATGGATAGAAAGATATCATATGACTAAACATGACTAGAAAAACCCTAAAAATTTATAAGAATGCTACCAAAATTTAATCTTATTTTTAAAGATACTTTTTTTCACAAAATTATTTAGGCAATACAATATGTTGAAAGCAATCTACATCCATACTTTCCATCTAGCTAAGAAAGTAAACAATATATATATTTTTAGTTTAACTTACTTTAAATCCCTTCCAATGTTGCCATCAATGCCAAAGGGGGATATTGTTGGACATTGGCTGATGTGTTGTTATTGATGTCAACATATGTGGAGATTGTTGATGAGGAGATTGTTGGAAATTTTTGTTAACATAGTCCTCTATGTATTCCAGTGTTGCAGTTTGGTTGGTTTAGCCTGTGTGTTGCATATGAGCTAATGCGATTCAAAGGTTTTTTGGTATGTTGTCTGTAGATGGTTCATTCCCATTTTTAGAGGTATGCATGATGTTTTGATCAAGTTTGGTGATCCAGTATTGAGGATGATACTCAGTTGTTCGTGTTATTTGGTATTTTGGTTTATGCTCCATATTGCTAGATCTTTTGTTGTGGATGTGTGGAATGTGTTCTGGATGTTGATGTTTATCCTTAGTTAGATTGGTTCTTGACTTGGATATCCACAAGCATATCTTTCAGGTTGACAGTCATTTGTGATGGTGTTCTTGAGCTTCGATAGAGAGATGATGATGATTCTTGTAATCTGAGTTGTTGCAGTTGTTGTGGTGCAATTCACATTGCTTGTGAATGTCTCTAGATTGTGTTCTATGCGTATTGGTGGTCCGTGTTGATTATTGTGCATATTATTGAAGATTTTCTTTCTCTGGTGGCATTCTTCGTGTTACGTGACATTCTTGGTGGTTGTAGCGTGTTGCGGATGATCAAGGCATGATATTTGGAGGTGTTTCATATTTGTGGTATTGATTTAAGTCCAGACTATGTCTTAGCCGACATTTTTTTGGTTCACATGTATTTTTGTAGCATGTGAGGATATTATTTTGTAATTTGTATTGAGGGTTTAGCCGACCTCTATTTCATGGGTTCAGGGTTTGTATAAATATATGTAATAATTATGTAATATGTATGTTTGTGAATGTTTGTGTTGGATCTATTAGTGAATGATCAAGTTGGATGTGTGAACAAGTGATTTGATCTTTTAGAAGTGTGAAGGAGAATAAAAGTAGTGTTGGAGAGTAGACTGTGTGCTTAACCAAAATTGTACTCAGGCATATGGAGATGTTATTTTCACAGTTTATGTGATCTAGATTGTTGTCTAATTTTTTTTGTAAATCAGTGAGACTTTCTATAAGGAAATGAACCTTCCCTTAAGGTTGTAGCCTTTCTAGGTTTGTTATTTTGAGCAATGAGCTCTAGGCAGTGTGCTTGAATGCATGTGGATTCCCCATTGTAATATTTTCATTTACTCCTAATAGGGTATTATCTCATTATGGGTGATTCCCATCATGGTTTTTCCCTTAACCGGGCTTTCCACATCAAAATCTTAGTGTTATGTGTGTTGTTGATGTGGATTTGTTTCATGCTTTAACTGTTAATTATCATATCTATTTTATGGTTTAATTTGTAGTGAGTTTTTGTGCAAACTGACTCATCCCCCCTCTCAGTTTGTTGCATTTTTTCCAACAATTGGTATCAAAGGTAGATCCTTCAAAAGAATCTTGATTGCTTCAGTAGATCTAGGATGAAAACCTTTTCTTTCAAGAAGGATAGTCTGAGATTTGATGGAACGAAGTACACTCTTTAGAGGAGTTGGATGCAATGTCATTTGAGATGCATTGGAGAAGAGTACTGTAAGATCACTAAGAATGTATATAATGTTCCTCAGAATGGTCCTACTACTCCGGATGAGATAAAGGAAGAAGAATACAATATCAGAGCTAAGGAAGCATTGTTGAGGGCCTTGTCAAATTCTGAGATGACTAATGTGATGAACTTAGAGACTGCTCATGAGATCTAGATAAAGTTGGAGACCTTGCATGAAGGTGATAGCCATGTGAAGATTTCTAAGTTGCAGAGCTTGAAGGGTAAATATGAGAACCTAAAGATGGGTAAAGATGAGAACATTACTTCTTTTATGCAGAAAGTGAATGAGCTTGTGTGTGGTATCAGATGTGTCAGTGGAGTATTAGAAGAGTTTGATATTGTGTCCTACTTATAAACATAAAGTTGTTGCTATTGATGAGATCCAGACAGTGACAAATGTGATAAGAGACATGTTGATTGGCAAGATTGTTGCTTTTGAGTTGAGTGAGTTTGGAGACTCTCTTCCTAAGACTGAATCTGTATTCAAAGATACTGTTTTTGAGAAGTAGATATATGATTCAGGAGAAAGTTCTACAAGAGTATCTAGATATGAGAAAGAGATGAAAGAGATGGAAGATGAAGAAAGAGAGCTTGAGGAGCTTGAAGGACTTATTGCTAGAAGATTGCCTAAAGCTGTCCGTAAGTATGAAGGGAAGTTACCTCTTAAATTTTTTTCATGCAATAAGATAGGACATTTTGCATCAAGGTGTCCAGAAAGAGAGAGAAATCCTAAGAAGCCATTAAGCCATATAAGCCTAAATATCAGAAGAAGTGTTATTATGCTGTTGATGAAGGTGTAACAGATGATGAGTCAGGTAAGGGAAATTCAGGAGATGAATTTGTGTTCATTACTATCAAGGAAAATGATCTTGTAACTATAGATTCTACAAGCTGGATTTATGAGGAGAAAGCTTTAGCTGCTAACATTGAGGAGAAATATGAATGGGTAATTGATAGTGGTTGCTCTCATCATATGATAGGTGATAAGAGTAAATTTGTAAACTTGGGAAGGTATGATGGTGGTATAGTAAGATTGGGTGATAACAAAGCTTGTGTAATCCATGGTAGAGGCTCTATTTCTCTTGATGGTAAGCACAATACTGATGATGTGTTGTATGTTGAAGATTTAAAGCATAATCTTTTGAGTTTTGGTCAGATGGTTGATAAGGGATATAACTTGCAATTCAATAATGAAAAATGTAAGCTCTTGAGTAGCTCCAAAACTGAGATTACACCAGGAACAAAGACTAGAGGTAATATCTTTCACTTGAATGTTGTTGGTTAAAGTTGTTTGATTGATTAGATTGATGAAAGTTGGTTATGGCATAAAAGGGTGTGTCCTGTAAATTTTGATTGCATGGTTAAGATAAGTTCTACTCAAGTTGTGAGAGATCTATCGAAGTTAATAAATCCTTCTAATCTGATATGTAAGAAATGTCAATTAGGAAAGCAGATAAGAGTTACTTATAAGAGAAAACAGTATAATTCTAATGGATTGTTGGATCTTGTGCATACTAATCTATGTGGTCCTTCTAGAGTAAGAAGATTACAGGGTGATAGGTATTTCATGCTATTGATTGATGATTATTCAAGAATGATGTGGGTTACCTTCTTAAGGGAGAAATATGAAGCATTGGAGAAGTTCAATATTTTCAAGGCTAGAGTTGAAACTGAGACTGGATTGAAGCTGAAGTGTCTAAGATTTGATAGAAGTGGAGAATTCACTTTCAATGAGTTTAATGCATATTGTGAAGAGCATGGAGTTAAGAGACATTTATCTTCTCCTAGGACTCCATAGCACAATGGTGTTGTAGAGAGGAAGAATAGTATAATACCCGCCAAAATACCCTAGAGAATTAAACTAAAATATACAAACAAAAAGGAGATAATTTTTTTTCCTTTTAAGAAAACCACGACTTCCATGTTATCACTCACATTCATTAATGCAACATTACTACTTTCATACATCAATGCATCATTAACTATTTACATGAATACATAATTCAACATGAACATAACCATAGAATCATATTATGCAAGCGAAATAATCATTAACATATCTCTAATAAACTCGTGCAAAACATATCCATTCCCTAAGGTATCTCAATGTCACTACTTGACATAATTCTAACACATAACATATCGAACACCATAGACTATCATCCAACTAATTATTTACTCCCCATACAACTATGTTAAATCATTAACACATATACATAACTATATCACATTCCATACTCTTTAGGTCCTTTTAAAGTACCAACCAAATGTTCCTATTACCCATCTTTATTCATTAAACAACACACCATGAATCTAGATGCATAGGATCTTGAATATCTTAAGTACTCATGTTCTATTCTTTTGCGTATTCTTTCGAGAAAACCTTAATTGTGTGTAATGTGTGTGTTCACACCTTGTTTTCATCTTCTTGATGTTGGTGCTTTTGAGTGATTATATGTAATTTGTTTGCTTATTGATATCTTCGTCTACGATTACTCTTATTCTGAAAGAGAGTCATATGTACCTTCCTTATTGATTGTTGTACTCTTTAGACTAATCCATTTGGGTTGGTTAGTGCTTGTTTTGAATCTGAAAGTACAAAATGTGCTTGTTTTAAGATTATGATCTAGCTTAGTGTTGTCCACATGAAGGACTTGTATGGGAGATGTTAATGCTTTTTTTGTAGCAAATTGAATAATTATTACCCTTCCTCCTCTTTCTCTCTAGAAATTAAATGTTTGTGATATGTGTAATTATCTCTTATGTGAGTTTTGTTTTGCAAGAGAAAGGTTGTGACTTCTTGAACCCTTGTGTGAGCCTTATGACGCTTATGTGTTTTTAGATAATAAAAGGGCTATGGGTTTAAAAGTTCATATTGGTTAGTGGGAGAAAATTGTATGTTTACATTAAAGAATTATCCTTGTGTATTGTAGGAGTAACATAATTAAATTCTATCTTAAGTAATGTGCATTAATGTGCGAATAGTTGTTATGTGAAACTGCCATGTGTGTAAAAGAGGTATAAAAAGGGGACATGTTATAGTGGCTAAGAGAGTGTGTTAATGTGTCCCATGAAAGATTGTTTTATGTGTTTAATTAAACCAATTTGATTGAGGACCTATTTTACAATGCTACATTGAACTTTCTTTTGGATATATATAAATGACTTAACTTGACTTATTATGATTAGAAAGTGCAAAGGAAAATCTTGTTTGATGTGCAGGCATAAATATATATTATTTAGTTGATTGTTACTCGTTTACCTTCTTCTCGTACCTTGAATTTTCAATAAAAGGTTGCAGATTATGATATGTTTTGTAGAGAATTAAGAGTAGTGAGTGTTCACAAGAAGTCTTGTATTATCAAAAAGATTGTCTGTCTTGATTTCTGGTTGAGAAAACTAGAACATTCTGTTGCAACCATAATATTTGGAGATGTCATGTTGACCAATTGGCATTCATCAAAATGGTAGTGAAATGAAACCGTGCAATAAAAATGATAGGCCTATAGTGAGAAATTTTAGCATGTAGTGTGATCTTGTTGATCTGGTGTCTATGTATGAAATAGTTTGGTTATCAAACTCTCTTTCCCTTCTCTTTGCCTAGATTATAAGCTTTTTAGAAATGCTACTAAAGGATGCATTGATTTAAACAGAATGTTTATAAAACATGTGAAATTGTATTGTTGCATTTTGGCTTCATATTGAAAGATGAAAGCCTTTCTCTTTGGAAAAGAAATTTGCATAGTTAGTAATATGGTTATGAATGCTTAGTGGAATTAGAGAAAGATATAGGAATGATGTTATTTCCTTATGTAATTTTGAATTGTTAAGAATAATTTCAGTACTTGTATCTAGAATAAATTTTATTCAGTTATTCATGTGGGAAGCATAATTAAAACCTTCCTTGACTAGATGACAGTGTATTGAAAAGTACTCCCGATAAATGTGACTAAACCAATACTGGTGCTTTCTTTGTGTATTGTATGAAACCCATGCTTGCTATATGTGCCCATGGGATGGTGAAGTAATCAACCATGGAGGATATGTTTACTTATGAGTATGCGAAACCATACTATTTATGTGATGTCGCTTATTTGTTTCCCTACTGAATACCAAACCTTGGGTTGTTGGTAATTTAGTATGTTAAGGGGTAGTATTGGAAGTCACCATTCCTTGAATAGTATGGATCGACGTACGAGTAATGTCGGCGTGAAGTGACTTTATCTTCTTTATTTCGAGGAAAGATATAGTTATACAATGAAACTATATTAAAGGTGTACTTAATACTTTCCCTTTTGATGAATCTATTTATAAGGTTTATGTGTACTAGCCTATTCCTCTCTTTTATTGGAGCATATTGATGGCAATTCTTGAGCATAGTGATGGTGTATTTTGGAGGATCTTTTGCCTTGTCTTCATGAAACGCAGGTTTTGTCCACATGAACTGCCAATTAGTAGGTGATGGTAGACATGTGGGTGGACCTTAGCCATGTAGCTTACGATGAGTATCTTGAGAGATATGTCGCTATGCGGAACGTGACCTGCATGTGCCTTTTTCTGCGAGGTACACTACCATGCGGGATACATCCATTGCATGTGTTCTCCGCTTGGAATATTGCCATGCCATGTGACGACGTGATGCGGGGTGATGTCGAGGTGCAAACTGCCATGTCGTGTGGATGTGTGACTAGGCTGCACCACATGATGAGCTACTACAATAGCTAGACGATTGTTCCTTCCTTCCTCATTGGTGGCTAGATGCTAGTCACATAGTGATGTTATGTGTAGTTGTGATACTCTTATTTATTTCTTTATGGACCAGAAATTTATTCTATTTTGACTTTGAAGGTTTAGCCACAATCTTGCGATCTTTTGCTTACTTGATTTGGTGTTGCAAATTCTAGATTATTTTATTGCCTTACTATTGGAATTGATGATTTATTATCTTTATTCATTTGTACTTTGGTGGCTAAACTGGTTTATCCTTATTTTTTTTGTATGCTGGTCTTGTGTTGAAATGTGGAATTCCTCTCCAAGGACGTATGAGATGGTCTTGGTTGAGTGTGTACGAGGAAGTAGACATAGGGAACCTTGATGATGGGGGTATGTGAGGATGTGATGCAGCTAGGATCCACTACCTACCTTTGTGTGGTGACTATCTCTTGGAGGCTAACCACCTTACTCAACAAGGGATGTTCACGAAGGTCTTGTATGGAAGGTAGTACTGCTATGGTGTGCCCTAGCCCCATCAAGCCCTTGAGTGAGATGTTGGATATTATGATCATATTATTTTTTTGAGATCAGGCACAAAGATGTTGATTGTGCATGTTATCTTTGACCGAGCATTAGACATGCTCACATGTGGCCTTTTGAGTTGTGCATTCCAATTATGTGGATGGTTATTATGTGCAATCAGGGAGTAAATTGTGTTAACTTGTCATTATATTATGGGACATAGTCATTGGAAAGGACTTTATATGCCTAGCAAGTGTAAACAATTTTGTACTATATGTTGCTCTTATTGATTGAAAGTTAACTTGGTTGTAGAATTTGAATTTTGAAGCTAGTTCTATGCGATAAATTTTTATGATGAGGATGGATTGGTAAAACAAATTGATCATGATGGCATGTTTTCTTGTCATATTTGGTAGATGAGTATGGTAATTGTTGTCTACCTCTTTTAATGCTTTAATTTGGTGTAATGAAAGGAAGAAAATTATTGCTTGTCTGCTATGATTGTAGATAGTTTCCTATAATGTCATAAGAAATGTATGGATGTAGATGTATCTTACCGATGTATAATGGCATTCGTAGAGGATTTAGCAATAATTTTTCATTTAATTGTGAAAAGATTCATGTGTGCAATTTGATATTTGTTAAATGAGTTTCAAGACTGATGCGTGCGACATGTTTTTCGTCTAGCCTTACAACTTCTAGGAGTAAGTTGGAACCTAGGGGGGGAGAATGGAGTACCCCTGCCCTAATCAATTTCTAATCTTAGTTTGACCTTGGTTAGTTTATCAAGTTATAATGTTATAGTTAGATGTTTTAATTTTTGTGCGTACCTATTATTGTGGTTTTCACACCAATTCGTATGCAAGTTTATTAGTTCTCCTATTTTGTGTTATTAATCTTGGGCTAACACTTTCATTAAGTATATATATGTATGCATGTATGACTCTTGGTTGCAAGAGATTTTAGGTACATTATCGCATGGGTGCGAGGTTCGTCTCCGCCTAGATTCGTAGGTTTGAGTGTACCTCTTTGCTCCTTAGATTTTGGATTAGGTGGTCGTAAGACCCTCGTTTGACCATAGTCGTGCTCAAGTGAGTGTCATCAGTCATCGTCGGTATTCCCTTTGGGTGGGTATGCAGGTCGTCTGTCTGCTTGGCTTTCTTGGGTTGCGTGTTTTGTGTGTGGTTGAATTGAGTATTTAATTTGATTAAATGTGTGTTTGCGCATTGTAATTAAGGGACTAAATTAAATAAGTTCCCTTTTATGCGATTAATCGTTAATTAGAATTGCTCAATGCAAGTTGATAGCAAGTTCAATTAAATGGTTAATTTTAAATGATAAATATTTTTAGTTATGCTTTTTGAAAGGAAAGATTAAATTTATTTGAAATAGAGTGAATTTAATCTCTTTGGCATTTTGGAATAGAAAGGTTAATTTCAATTATTTGGGAAAATCAATTTTAATTAGAAAAAAAACAAGTTTAATATATTGATTTGTTGAAAAGAATGATTTTTGAATTTTATTTAAAAGAAAGTATTTTAAATTCAAAAAATAAGAATTTTGGGATTTTATTTTAAATGAAAATATTTTAAATGCAAAAATGAGATTTTTGGTCAAAACTTTTCCCATTTAAACTAGGTTTGAAAATATTTTTGGGGGGATTATTTTTGGAAGAGTTATTTTTTTTATGGAAGAATTTGGGGCATTTTGGTGGAAGGAGTTCAGGGTATTTTGCAGGTGGAGCTCATCTTCAACACCTCCAGGATAGCATTCAAGGTTGGCATTTTGGTTAAACCTTTGTTTTTGTTGAAATTTGTCTGAATTTAAGAAGCTTCCTGTGTGTGTGTGGCTGCCCTTTTTCTTTCAAAAACTCTTTCATTTTGGTTATGAAGTGAGAAATTAATTAAGATTTGAACCCTTTATTCATGAATGCAAATCCATTTCTTCATTTTGGGAAGAAATGATGTTTTTAAAATTGGTTGAATCCATTCTCTGTTTTGTCTCAGAAAATTTTTGAGTCTGTTCAATTTGGGGGTTTTGTTTGAGTTTATAAAAAAAAAGGAAATGCATATGTATGTGTAAATCTCCTTTTTAACTCTGAAAAAAAAAAAATCCTAAAATTTTCTGAGTGTTAGCTTCATGTTTAAAATGATTATATTTTGTTTTTGTGTTTGGGTCTATGAATACCCAAAGATTGGGTATTGTTTTCTTTAGTTTTTTATAAATAAAAAATAAATAAATAAAAAAATATAAAATTCTGGGTCTGAGAATGCCCAGAGACTGGGATTCTGAATTTATTAGTTTTAATAAATTTTTAAAAAAATATATATATTATAGCAGCGTTTTAATGTTATTATTTTCAGCTTTGGGGGAGGGTACCACAGCCTCGACCCATGGCTGGGGAGAGCCATGGCTTCCCCAAGCCATGGGGAGAGCCATGGCGTGGAGGCCATGGCATGGTCTCCACACAATCATGTTTGTGGGGAGACCATGTCATGGTCCCCACAGCCCTTCCCTTAGGAAAGGGGAGACCACATGAGCTTCCACGTGGTGGGGCTTATGGGCCCTCTTTTTAAAACAAAAGAAAATAAGTTTTTTTTATTATTAATTTTTTTTAATTAATATATTTTATTAATAATATATTAATTTATAATTACTATTTTAATGTATATTAAACATATATATATATATATATATATATATATATATATTAATTTTAGTGATTTATAATTTTTTTTGTATTATTAAATTATATATTAATTATCATTTTAATTAATGTATATTTTTAAATATATATTAATTGTTGTTAATTATGGATTATTAATTATATATATATATACATATATATATATATATACATATATACATATATACATATATATATATATATACATATATACATATATATATATATATATATATGTATATATATATATATGTATATATATATATATATATATATATATATATATATATATATATATATATATATATATATATATATATATATAGCTTCTATATTTGTTTTAATATATGCTTGGGAACTTTATTTCATTGGGGAATGATTATCTAGTTTAAGTTTCCTTAAATGTAAATTATTAGTTTTTGGAAAGTATATCTTGGTTTTGAAAAGAAACTAAGTTTAGATTAACTGTGTCAAGATAGAATGAGAATGATGTTTTATTTTGAAAATGAATATCATATTTTTAAGTGAATAATGAATAATTGATTTTATATCATGAGGTGTTCTGCATATATTATATTTATATTAATGTGATTTTGGTTGAAAACTCAAGATGAAGTGATTATATTATTTTCTGATGCAAAATGAACTTTAGTGAGTTAGAAAACCATGAGCGTCATGTACCTAGACAAGGTAGACAAACTGCAATCAACTTAGATCCATTAGAAAACTGGCGATTTTAATGTTTAAACAATATGGAAAAAGATTGTCTATTCCGATTTATACCTATGCATGTTTAAATTTCTATATTCGCATTTGCTTAAGAAAAGGCAAGTCTTTGTTTGTGATTGTTGGATATTGTCACATGTTGATTTGGGTACCTGCTTATGTCCTTGATCTCGAGTATTTACTATTTTCATGTGATGGTGTTGTATCCGGTTGTGTCCTTTATGCGGGTGTTGAATTTTGATTTATGGTTGACCATAGCTGGTCAGGTCTCTAATTAGAGTACCGTCAGTCAGTGCACCTCGTATGAAGTCTTCTTGACCTTGTGTATTTCTTGGTTTAGGAGTTCGTTTCAGTGTAGTCTAGTATCATTTAGGAAAGTGGCTTTCGATTGGGGGTTGCGCCCAAAGTGGTTGCTGGGTAACCCATCGAAATTGTGTCTAAATAAGCGATAACCTAATAGAATATTAGAGAGTTAGTTAATGAATCACTAAGTAAGTTAATTGTGCCTCATGTATGGGATGAGTGCTAGTACAAACTCTGCATGCAGTGAGAAGGCCTAAAATAGAAAACCATCAACCTTGTCTTCACAAAAGGAAGTGTTGGGTCCACATGGGGCTTGGATGGGCCAGAGGTTCGGAATAGGTTGCTAGGGTTGTTAGGACCTGGAGGCAACTGAGAGGGGGTGTGAATCAGTTATCCATTAATTTCAACCCAAATATAACTTAACCAAACTTAATGCGTAATACTGGTAAACCAAACTTTATGCTGGTTAATAGTTTAACAGTTAATTGCAATATCGGTAAAGTTTAATGCATCAAATAGAAAGACAAATAACATCCACAACACATGACATGGATATTTGTACGTGGAAACCCTATAAAAGGAAAAACCATGGTGGGAAACCCTACCCACAATCAAATGATACTACTGCATATAGTATGTGTGTACAATATGGGGTCCGCACATGCAGAAAGGCCAACTACCTAGAGCTCACTACTCAATCACAAAATGGGAGTCATATTGACTACAATTGGATGGTTAAATCCAATGATAATGACTGCACAAAATAGCATCTTCATATGCTGGATTCAGTACCGGTTAAGCCCTGATTTGCCTTCTTCAAACCTTCCTTGAATCTTTAAATGATGTCTGCATGTATAGCTTTGCTTATATTCGCATATACCAATATAACTTATTCTCTACCACTTATTACATTCCCATTTCAATCTCACAAATGAGATCTTACATATATACCAAAACCTAAGACCAAATGTGTAGGTCGGCTCACTAAGAATATTACAATAAAACCAATTATAAATGAATCAATATGCGATGCATCATGTCGGCTCAATGCATTTATAATAATAACAAATCATCTCCATAACATGTCATGCTGATCTGGAATAGATAATGCTTGCCGGTCCATAACCTAGACCTATTTGCCGGTAACAACAAATATGCAAACTCGATTAGACCAATAACCAAATCACCAAAACAAAGTGTCCAAACAATGTCTTCAACATAACCAAGTAATCTCCAAGTCATCCTTAGTGCCGATGAACAATATAACCTGCCGGTGAACCAGATACTGGTGACTGTGCATAAACATGTCGGTGAAAATAACCAAAGATCTCCAAGTGCTGATAGGTGTTGACAAGTGTTGACATCAATGAAAAAACCAGTGCAACACATCCAAAATACCAACAAGGGTAACCCAATGGATGGGGTCAGAACTTATGAAAACCTTCCATGGTAACCATACTAGGTTATGTGATGACACTTGTCCCTTATGTTCGCTAGTGTGTTATTGTGTTGTCTTGATAGGAGCACTGTTGTAGAGTCATCCTGATGTCTATGCCCTTGTGAGAACTTGATATCCATGTTAGACCATGGGATGCTTATGATGGGTTGAGAAGACTTAGTTTCATGGATGCTCCAGTTGATCTTTTATAATTGCTTCTTACTATGTTCAGTTGGATCCTTTCCTATTCAAGGATCATTCATGTATTTATTTGACTGATGTGGTCGTATGTATTATTGGTTATGTTCGCCTTCATGGCAGGATTGTAAATGATGTAACCTTATGTATTATTCTCTATTATTTAATTATCAGAGGGGTCTTGCAGTTGAGAAGACCCAGAGATGTAGCCCTCTAGGGGTGAACTCTGATATCAATTTGGTGTTCTGTGATGTTTATGTTCTTATGTTTCCTTTTTAGTTTAGCATGTATGGATGGCGTTATGTTAGAATGTATAATGTTGATTAGATGAAGTTAATCTTAAAAGCATGTATGTAGTCATCTTATTAAATGCAGTAATTTGGATCATGAAAGAATGTAGATTAGAATAATGGAACATATTCAGTTATTGATAATGAGATTAAGTATGCATGAAAATTATTCATTAGTTTATGATGAAATTTAAGTACGTTATGAAATTAGATGCATGACTTAAGTTTTAATGAAAGTTTGAACGTAATGTATGGTTAAAATTTATTGGATGAATCTTAATCATGTTATCTATACTTTTAACCTCAATGGATGAACCTTATCATGTTATCTATATTTTTATCTCACCGAAAGAAATTTACCCTTGTTCAAAGTTTTATCTTGTCATTAAGTTAATCAGCTTAATTGGATTAATTAGCGTGAGTCGAGTTAAGTGTTGAATTAAGTAATCATGTTGGGAAACTCTTTAGGTGTTATTTGAGTCTTCCAATGTGTTTTCTGAACTTATGATATCTCATTGTATCATTGTGTTGTGTTTAAATTTTTAAAAAAAATTATTTGCACTCTATTCTTGTGTTTTAGCTTAATCCCTTTGGGGTTTCCCGGCAGGGCATTACAACAAGTCCTATTACACATGTTCTCAATATACTGAATACTTAGTTTCCTTTACATTTTTATCTTTCATACCACATGATATCAATTCTAATTACATACATTATGGTCCAAATAATCCACATAATGAAGATCCAAGAATCCAATCCACGCATGCTAGCATCCAAGAAGAATATTCCAATGGAAGAAGGAATCAAACCACCTAACCATGTGGAACCAATAAGGAAGCACCCCCCCTCACCCTATGCTAGGAGATGGTGTAAGGTTCCAACTCACACTTAAGACCTAAGCTGACACCTAACAACCATATGATACAACATGACTTCACAAGACACCAACATAAATATACAACATCCAATCACAACACAAGGTTGAATCAAAGCAATAAAACCTCCAGAGGCATAGTAAACAAATCAAGGCAAATGGATAATGGACACATGTGGGGTAGAGTGTCATCACATGCTAACCTCATGTGGCATTTGTCTCCACCTTGGAGTCACTCAAGGGAGATCGGGTTACTGCTCCAACAGTCTTCCCAATCTAAGATCCCAAATCCATCTCGTTGGGTCTGTCCAATTGGGGCATACAATCATCATATTCTTAATCTTGATTAGGTAAATTCCTAATTACCCAACCCCACTAATCAATTATTATTATTGTTATCACTTGAAATTACATCATAAACTCTTCATGTGGTTCCATAGGTCTAGACCCCCTTCCTAGAGATCTAATGCTCATGACCTTGGTCCTACACATGAAAGATCCCACTCTCCCTACCGTGGACCATAACCATAGGGTAAACCATAACCAGATACATCATAACAACAACATAAAGCTCATCATGGAATGCATCCAAAAGTCACTACAAAATTGATACAACTGAATCACAAAGATAGCCTTCAACATACAACCAAGAGCCACTTAACAAGGATCAAACCATAAGCTCATAATGCCAAAATACAACAATAAAAAGGCCTAAAGAATGTCAAATACACATAAATAAGGGTTATACATGAATCCAATAACATAGAATTATCCTCCACAATGAGGCACAACATATCCTCTCGCTAGAGCTGCAATTGACCTTCCTCAACAACAAGGTACTCTCCTTCTTTTTGGAGTTATAACAACATATACTCACAATCCTCAATGGTAAGGCAATATCCCTCTTACCAAGGCCCAAAAACAATGAAACAATTCAAATCTGAGAAATACATAGAACCAAGAACCTCAAGGACATCACAACATGCCTCTAGAAAAAAGCCAAAATCATAAAAATTGATCATAACTGTCAAAATTATCAAAACCCCACCAAAAAGACAAAATCGTGCATTTGACCAATCTTTTAGCGCATATGATAAATCTTTTAGCACATTTGCTAAATCTTTTAGAGCATTCATTAAATCTTTTAGAGAATTTGTTAATTCTTTTAGAGCATCTATTAATTATTTTAGAGCATTTGTTAATTCTTTTAGAGCATCTGTTAATTCTTTTAGAGTATTTGTTAATTTTTGTTGCACATTTATTAAACATAATAGCGCATTTGTTTTCTTAGCATATATGCTCGGAAAGTTTCAAAACAAAAATAAAATTCACGACCAACACAAAAGTCAACCCAGCTTCCCATAAAAATGAAAACTAAATAAAATACTTTTATCCCAAGGTCTCATATGCACATTTATATTTATCAACTATATGATAATTTCTCAAAATTGATCCCTCAGACAATCCTTTCGTAGACATGAAGAAAACAATATTTTAAATTGAAAACAATTGAAGGAAATAGATCTTCGACCTCGTAAAATTGAAGTTAGGGAAAATGAATCTAGAAAGCGCAATCAAACCAAAGTCCACCCAAATCAAATCAAGCTTTTCCAAAGCTTCAACCATACATAATTTTCTCCAAAGAGCCAACAAGCTCCCAAGCGCAATTCAAATCCAAAACCAAAGCAAAATCCTTCAAACAATTTCTCAGAAAACTCCCAGAAAAACCAACCTCGTGAATTCCAAGGAAGTCCAAAATATACAGAAATTAAACTCGAAACTTTATTAAAAGCCGACCAATCAAAAAAATCCCCAAAATAATTTATTATACCCACATAGTTCAAGGGAGATAATAATTAAATATATTATTTACCTACCTCCCACCATTCGACCAATTAGATAAAAGGGTAGGTAAATTTATAATAATTCACATTAACCAAAGAGGGGTAGACAAACAATTAATTAAATAATAGTTTGCACACTCCAAGATAAAACATTATTCACAAATGATAATATTATTTATTCTCCCAATAAATAATAAACCACAACATAAATTAAATAAATAACCATGGATAATAATATTTATCCATTAATAAAATATTAATGCCTTATTTAATTAATTAGTTAAATACTGATAATTAAATAAATATCCATAAATAAATAATAACAATAGAAAATCCAAAATGGCATCATTAAAATAAATATAAAATCCAACAATTAAAAGTTAATAAAACTCAATTAAAATATAAATAAATAAAAGCTAATTGACAATAAATAAATGATAGATCAAATAAATCAATAAGTCAAATAATTATGAAATCTCAACAATAAATTAAATAATCATTTAAACACTAAATCATAAACTAAAGCAAAATAAAATAAACTTCATAACCCAATAAATAAATAAATAATCAAATAATATTAATATCTCAATCTAGCCACTTAATAAACTATGCATTAAAATCAATTATTAATTTAATTAAACAATCATACTCACAAGACCACATAACAAGGGTCCTAACAACCATAGTGCGCCACAAGACAATACTAACATGACTCAACTAACAGGGTGACAACTTAAACATAGGGTGTGTGAGGGAAACACATGCCATCTCCAACAACTTGCCATTGGGATAAAGACATGCTTAGACTAGTGAGACCAGGTGGAGTTGATGTCCGATACCTGTAAACCTGCATCCACCACTCAACACAGCATATACAATACATATACATCATAATAATCAGACAGGTGATAGAGAATCGCAACATCACATCATGCTCACTATGAGTGATATGACATCGTCTCTACTCACAAAGATAGTCACACAATATAACATCAAAGAATCACATAAAATCATGATCATGAAATAGGGTTAGTACCATCATAACATCATAAGTCATATAAATATCCAAACATGATGAGTCTGTTAGGATTCCCACAGATACTGAGAGGGTGCGGGTGAATCAGTATCTGACTGGTGATTAGAATTTCTTAAGTTAAAACATGTAGAGCATATTATGACAGTGTACCGGTAAGTAAGAATTAATGCAATAAATAGAATCAAGAACATCCACATGAAAAGCACACCATAACACAAGGATTTAACGAGGAAACCCGGTGTGGGAAAAACCTTGGTGGGATTTGTGACCCACAATATTCACTTACTGGCCAATAAGAGAATATTACTTACAATAGGGGCCTGCACATGCAAGAAGGCCAACTACTTAGAGCTCACTGCTTAAATGGGAAGTCTCACTGACTTACAAAAATGGATTACATAAATCCAATAACTTGTACTGCTTTACAATAGCATCTTCAATGCCAGATTCAGTACCGGTTTCTGCTCTGTTCTTTACATATACCCTTAACCTATATTTCGCATAATAGGTCTACCTTATTTTTCCTATCTCTTCCTTACAAAATGTTCTACAATGACTTCTTATATATACAAGTCATTTTATAATGATATCAAGTCGGCTTACAAAGTTTTTACAATAATAAACAAAATATAATATAACAAAAATCTTGTCGGCCTTCTGTACCGGTATGCTTCCTTTTTCTGTGCCAGTACCGGTGTTCTGAGTGCCGGTGTAGAGTGTGTTTTGTTGATGCTGGTGTACTTAACTTGTCAGTGTAATGCCTTGCTGGTATAGTGCCTTGCCGATACCATAGGATTGTAAGGTTGCCATCAATGACAAAACCTTCAATCACCTACAATGTCTCATTGGAGTGTGCATATGCCAACAATCTCCCCCTTTGGCATTGATGGCAACACTTATGAGAAAATTTTAAAAGTGTATCCAAAACTTGTGATCCAAAACTGTTTTCAAAAATGTGTTACCAAAAACATATAAGAGCCCCCCTTGAGTAGATCAGTCTTCTGCCAGTTATTTTCTCATACTACTACTCCCCCTTTGGCATCAATGATAAAGGTTGTCAAAATAGAGTTGTAGTTATCTGCTCTACCCTTGTAGTTGGTTAGTTACCAATTGAAAAAGATCTACCAAAATGAGGTTTATATTATCCAAAAACTTCTTATTATCCTTTATTGCTGCCTCTATTCTATGAACTATACCGGTGAGATGCTGTAAATGCTCTGCCGGTGTATTCTGTCCCTGTATTAGTGCCTCAGATACTTCTTTCTACAATGATGCTAGATAGTCCAATCTTGGACTCAGTTTTAATCTTAGATGCTTTGCCTTATTTACTATTATTTCTTTCTCTCTTTCCAATTTAAGTAAATCTTCCTCAAAATTTGTTATCATCTGTTCAAAACCTGATAGTGTGTCAGGTGAGTTGACAAAATTATCTACAAGTTTATTGATTTCATCCTGTATGTTGCTCATTTTCTTGTCTATGTCTACTGTCAAAAATGTTGTCTTGCAAGTATCTTTGTATAGAGTTTTTAACTCTTTTATTGAGTTGCATAGTTTCGGTAGAAGTGTGTCAAAATCTTTGTTACACTTCTTTATTTGTTCATCAAAGAATTTCTGCTTTTCAATTTCTATTTTATCCTTTAGTGTCTCTTCCTTTATTTTCTCAATGTTTTCTGTGATATATTTACACAAGGTATCAAGTTGTCCTAAAGAATCTTTATTGTCTATATTATAGTTAGGAGCAATTACCTTCAAAATTGGTATGGTATCATCTATTGCCTTATAAGCTTGTGAGTTGCAGTCTATTATCTTTTTAATTGAATCTAATAGTACCTCAGTCACATTAGTTGATTTGTAGCTTGATGATGAACCAACATTTTGAGTACCACCAGTGGAAGTAACCAAGCTTATGTTGACCTCTGGTAGGTCTGTTTGTGTTTTCATTTCCCTAAGCAATGGTTTTTCTACTTCTCCAGTTGCCGGTGGCATTGTTTCCTTTTGATCCTGTTCCTATTGTTGTTGTTCCAGAGCCTTTAGGTCTGTTTGTTTCTGTGTTTGTTGCATTGTCTTAGTCTGAGTCTGAGTTTCTACTTTTTTCTCTTTGTCCTCAGCCGGTTTCTCCTGTGTGTTGTCAGTTTGCTCAGTTACTGGAGGCTCACTAGCCATTTTAGTCTTATCAACTGTATCTTTGTCTACCACAATGTTGATCTTCTATGTATCAACATCCATAGTATATAAGACTTCAGGATTAGGATTACCATCCTCTACATCCATACTTTCAACTGCCGATTGATCTTCTGTAGTCATTGTTGTTGTTGTTACTACTGGTGGATTAATCAAAGGAGGTGGGGGTAAGTTGTCTTTAACCTTGATACTAGGTGGTCCACCAACTTTGCCTTTACCCTTGTCTCTTTCTTTCTGATAAAATTTTATTGGTTTGGGGTTTCTGTATTCTTCTTGTTTTTCTTTTTCAACTAGGAATATATCCCATCCATTTTCTGTCTCTTTAGTCACCTCATTTACTCTTCCTACCATTAAAGCAATGTGTCGGTGTGCAGTAGAAAATACTGACCGGTTGGCTTGAGCGATTAGGTCATCAATTTCTTTGGGTGAATTCACCAAATATATAGCAAGTAGCTTTTCAATCTTTATTTTTTTGTCTAGTTCTACTACTGCTTGTCTCCTAGCTTCCAATCTCCTAAATAGTTCATCTGGAATTTCATTTACTACTTCCATCAAAAATTTCTTATACATATCCATATGCAATATAACACAGTTTTCAACTTGTTCTTTTTCATCAGCTGTTAAAGTGTCATATATTTTCTTTATATACTTCAATTTTCCTTCCTCTGTAATTTCATTCAACAATATGTCAAGAGGGGCCAAGTCTTTGCTTGTCCTCTTCTTCCTTTTGGGTGTCAGTTTCCTTTTCTTTGGTGTAGCCTTTCTTACCGAAGATCTCACTGCTTGTTGTTTCTGTCTTGTCCTCCTAGGTGAGGGTGTGGTTGTCGGTGAGGGATCTCTTTTTCTTACAACTCTCTTGAAAGTTGCAGGCATGTCATTCTCCAAAGAAGTATCTACTGGTGATATGTGAGTTTCGGGTTGTAATGCTGCTAACTCTTCCTTTGTGATACTGGTTTTCTGAAGTACATCTTCTTTTATTTCCTTTGCTTGTCTAGAACCTCTTCTTACACTTGCCTCAACCTTTTTCACTCTTTTCTTAGATTTTATTTGGCTTTCAATAGTTTCTGCATTGCCAAATATTTCTTCCTTTGGTCCCTTGGGGGCTTCCAGAAGTGCTTTAGCATATGTTTCAATTATATGATCATTTGTTTCATAGCCCATCTTTGTTACCCAAACTATCCTAGGGATGACTGCTTCCATCCAGATTTCATCTTTCTTGATTACAAAGCATGTTTCATCTTTATATTTGTTAACAATCTTTTGTGATAGCCTGATTCTTTTCTTCATTTTGGCCTTTAGTGCTTGAAAGAAATCATGGATATTGTTTTCCTTATCTTCTCCCATGTTATTGAATAGTTCTGTTAACTATTTACCTACAGGTATATCATATCCAAGTTCTTTGTAGCCTATATTGGGAACTTGTTTGGTTATATGTAGCATTAGACATACTAATAGATTTCCAAATTTGAAAGTTCCTTTCTTATCCTTCTTAATTTTTCCAAGGTTGTCAATTAATTCATCCTTTAACCACTCACATACATCAATCTTTGCATTATCTGTTACCATATCATAAGCACTCTTAATGCATAAAATTGAAACTGAATTAAGTCTATTTGCATGAGTAGCTTTATACCCTAATATCATGCTGATAAATCTCACATTAATGTCTGTTACATCATTTACTCTTAAGGATCTTTTATCAGATGTGGCACCAGTTAGGTTTGTAACTAGGTCATTGGATACCTTCTTAGTTTTGTCTGGTCTTTTACTAGTGGTCGGTAACCTTGTGACAACTTTCACATCTTCCTTAGTGATTTTGTGGATTGTATCTAGCTAGAAAAATTCTCCATGCACCCTGCTTAAGACTATCCTAATCACATCCTTGGGGAATTCAGGAATGCTAAGGATCTCTATAAATCCTAGGGTTTCAACAATTTTATGTTCATCTTTTACTTTTCCAGATTCATCACATATGACAGATTTAAACATTGTCTTAATTTCTTCATCTCGTAATTCCTCAATGTTACAGTGAATGTAAATTCTTGGATCTTCAGCATAAACAACTCCCTTAGGAATTTGAGAAAAAGAACCTATAGCATCATCTTTCTTTTCTACTTCAGGAATTATTTGAAATATGGGCCTAGGTCTTTTTATAACTTCTACAACACTAGGGTTTGCTATGTATTCAAGTGCAGAGGTGGATGCCATGATAAAATACCTTTTACTGCCTTTAGGATGGATGATTGCTTGGAGTGTTCTTGCTTCTTGCTCGAAATCTTCGTGCTCTTCGTATGTTTGAAATCTCGGTGAAGTGAAATGGAGCCAAAACCACAAATTTATAAACTTTACTTGCCATCTACCACATTAAATGTATGCCGATTAAGTAATAACTTAATATGTCTGCCGGTATATGAGTATCTTTCAACTTCTCATCTCTAACTGAGGGAATAATAGCACATGTGTCATTTGATTTGCCAAACCCTCAAAGAAGCTTTCTTTAATTCGATGAAGAACTTCCTGCCGATGGAGTACTACTCTGTCCTGCGGGTGGAGTGTTGATTGAATCTACTGGTGGAGGAGTATTCCCAACATTTAGATCTGCTTTTCTAATCCATTGTTTTGAGAATTCCTGCTTAACCTCTTCAACTTTTTCTTTAACTTTCAAGTTAGAACTTTTGTTGTCTACCGGTGATCCTTTATTTCTACAGAATTTTGCAATATGCCCAATTTTGTTACATGTATAACAAGTCACATTGTTTTTCTGAATAGCTTTGCTATAACCTATGCCAGTTTGTGTTCTGCATTGATTAGATAAGTGTCCAAATCTTCCACATACATAACATCTCACATTCATTCTACAATTTTTTAGAATTGTGACCAACTTTTTCGCATTTTGAACATTGACCGGTGGGTGTGTTGATGTTCTGATAACTTCTAGATCTACATTGATTTTCTCTATGCCCATACTTATTATAGTTAAAGCATTTTCCATTCAATTTATAAGCATTAGGTTGTCTTACTAGTTTGCTATGATCCTGAGTATTTGTAGTACTGGAGCTTTCTCCTACTTCAAAGCCAATTCCACAAGTGTCACCATTAGGTTTTTGAATCTTCAATAAGTCAGCAAGTTTCTCTGAGCTTTTCTTGAATTTATCTTTGTGTTGATTTGCAATATCTAGTTCTCTTTGTAATATCTCTTTCTATCTCATTAGTTCATTTGAGTCATTTTGTGTATGCAACAGATCTATTTTCAATAAGTCATTTTCATAACCAAGTCTTGTATTTGTATTTTCAGCATCATTTAGTCTTCTAGTCAATTCCTCTTCATTCTTTTCCTCTCTTCAATTTCTTTGCAAAATCTCATAGTCATATCCTGCATCTCATTCTTTATTGCCATGTTCTCTTGCTTCATCTTGCTTATTGTAACATTAAGAGTTTCTTTTTCATCATTATCACTCTGCATCTTTTCACAAAGTTCTCTTCTCTTGTTCCTTGCAATGGTAAAATTCTCTTGAAGTGCTTGAATGATATCCTGAGCTGCCTTCAAATCATCTTCAAGTTTGATGTTTTTCAATTTTTCTGTATCATAGTCTGAGAGAGCTGCTTCAAGTTGCTTCATTAGATTTTCCATTTCTACCAGTGTCAAGATCTTCCTCAAGCTGTTAGGCTTCTAAAAATAGAGGACCAGGCTTTGATACCAATTGTTAGGATTCCCATAGATACTGAGAGGGGGGGGTGAATCAATATCTGACCGGTGATTAGAATTTCTTAAGTTAAAACATGTAGAGCATAATATGACAGTGTACCAATAAGCAAGAATTAATGCAATAAATAGAATCAAGAACATCCACATGAAAAGAACACCATAACACAAGGATTTAACGAGGAAACACAGTGTGGAAAAAACCTCGATGGGATTTGTGACCCACAATACTCACTTACTGGCCAATAAGAGAATATTACTTACAATAGGGGCCTGCACATGCAGGAAGGCCAACTGCCTAGAGCTCAGTGCTCAAATGGGAAGTCTCACTGACTTACAAAAATGGATTACATAAATCCAATAACGTGTACTGCTTTACAATAGCATCTTCAATGCCAGATTCAGTACTGGTTTCTGCTTTGTTCTTTACATATACCCTTAACCTATATTTCGCATAATAGGTTTGCCTTATTTTTCCTATCTCTTGCTTACAAAATGTTCTAAAATGACTTCTCATATATACAAGTCATTTTACAATGATATCAAGTCAGCTTACAAAGTTTTTACAATAATAAACAAAATATAATATAACAAAAATCCTGTCGGCCTTTTGTACTAGTATGCTTCCTTTTTCTGTGTCGGTGCTGATGTTCTGAGTGCCAGTGTAGAGTGTGTTCTGCTGATGCTGGTGTACTTAACTTGTCAGTGTAATGCCTTGCCGGTATAGTGCCTTGCCGGTGCCATAGGATTGTAAGGTTTCCATCAATGACAAAACCTTCAATCACTTACAATGTCTCATTGGAGTGTGCATATGCCAACAGAGTCAAAACATAAATCCACATAGTGTAACTAGCATTATTGATACACTCTAAAATAGCAATAGATTCATAAGTAATCATCTAAGAATCAACCATATGTCTAAATAAGTCTATCAATATGTAAATCAAAATGCAAGTTTGGGAGGGGCACTACAAATAGAACAACTCAAGAAGCTGCTAGAACCATGATGATTAAAGGAAATGTTCTACATATATTTTGGAGAGAAGTTGTGAGTACTTCTATATACACTCTTAACCAAGTAAATGTCAAAGGTGATATTGGTTAGACTCCTTATGAGTTATAGTTTGGTGATGCTCCTACTGTTAGATATTTCATAATTTTTGGTAGTAAAAGCTATATCAAAAGAGATGAAGATCTTGGAAATTTGGATGCTAGATGTGATGAAGGAATCTTTCTTGATTATTCTACTAAAAGTAAGGCCTACCGATGTTATAATAAAAGATTGAGAAAGATGGTTGAAAGTGCTAATGTGAAGGTTGATGTGTTGGCAAGAGACACTGTACCAGTAGAGATTTGTGCTTGCAGATTTTCTGGGGTTGTCATTAATGGAAACTCAGATCATAAATTCTATCTGGTGTATACAAATTTGTTCTGTCGAAAGTTTGGGAAGTTTCATATTCATTTATCCTTAAGTCTGGGAGGTGGAATACAAAGTATGGATACATTGTGGAAATCTCCATTTTGGTTACATATTTTTGGTTGTGATGAAAAGATTAGTTGATTAGATGTTTGAGGCATCTTATTTCACAATCCTAGCCTCTGGTATTGATTCTCATGCAAGATTGAAGATTCGATAACCAATAATTCAGGAAGAACAAAACTATTTTGGTGTAATGTGTGGGGCAAAATCTTTGAGTTGATTTTGCTGATTGGTTTTGTGTTTAAGGGGATTGAGCCAACATGTGTGAATCTTGTTATCAATTTGTTTGGGTATGTATATGGGTTGGCAATCAGATTGAGCCGACTTATGATTACACGTTTCATGTTGCATGTTATGCGGTTTTTGGAAGCCGACATGGAAATTGATTTAATTTGTTGATGCGGGTATATAAGACCGATTCATTTGAGAATTTTGTATGAAGGTATGAGTGTGGGAAGATCATATGAGTGATTGTGCAAAGTTTTGTGTGTGTGATGGAAGGTCTTTATGCTCTGGTATATGATAGATTAGTAGAACAGAGTAGAGAGACAAAATAGTGGAAGAAGACTACTTGTGCTTAACCGAAACTTGTTTTTGGCATATGTAGGTGCTACCATTCAATTTAGACAATCTTGTTCTTATTTGTAATCACTTATAAGGTAGTGAGCCTTCCTTTGGGTCATAGCCCTCTTTGTAATTGAGCAGTGAGCTCTAGGCAATGTGCCTGAATACATGTGCATTCCCCTCTTGTAATATTATTATACTCCTGATCATAGTATTATAATATTGTGGGTTCCAATCCCACCATGGTTTTTTCCTTTCTGGGTTTCCACGTAAAAAAATTGGTGTTATGGTTTTGTGGTTATCTGCTTTCAATTTCTACACTTTATTTTCATTAATTTGTATCTAGTGGTTAAAGAGTTAGTTGAAGAAAATTGTTAATTCAAGAAAACTGCTTCATCCTCCCCCCCCCCCCCTCCGCCTCCCTCTCAGTGTTCATTGATTCCAACATGATGAAGGTAATGTAAGATAGATTAAACCTTGTGGATATGATTTGGATGATCACAATCCTAGTTCAAATAGAGGAAAGCAAGTGCACACCCAAAGTCAAGTTTATATTGCTCAGGAAAATCTTGAGAAAGAAGGTACAGATGCTAGTGCAGAAGAAAGAGTCCAAGAACTAGGAATTCAAGAAAATCCTAAGACTCCCAAGTATGAAAGGTTGAATCATTCTAAAAATCAGATTATTGGTGATAAGAATAAGGGTATGATTACTAGAAGAAGACTTGTTGAAGAAATATGTTTAATTTCTAAGATTGAGCCTAAGAATGTTGATGAAGCATGCAAAGATGAAAATTGGATCAAAGCTCTGGAAAAAGAATTGAATCATATTGTGAAAAAAATACATTGATTCTTGTTCCTAGACCTAAGGATAAAAATGTAATTGGAACTAAATGGGTATTCCAAAATAAGTTGAATGAATAGGGTGAAGTTGTTTGGAATAAAGCTAGACTTATGTGTAAGGGATATTCTCAGATGGAAGGAATTGATTATGAGGAGACTTTTTCTCTGGTAGCTAGATTTGAAGTTGTTAGATTATTTCTTTCCTATGTTGCTCACAAAGATTTCAAGGTTAATCAGATGGATGTCAAATCAACTTTTCTTAATGGTGAATTAGAAGAATAAGTCTACATTGAGAAACCAGATGGATTTCAGCTGACAGATGAAAAGAACATGGTTTATCGGTTGAAGAAAGCATTGTATGGATTGAACCAAACCCCTAAAGCTTGGTATGTGAGATTGGATAAGTATTTGATGAAGCTTGGATTTAGTAAAGGTATCACTGATAGTAATCTTTATTTCAAAATTGATCAGAAAAACATTTTGATTGTTGAAATTTTTGTTGGTGACATTATCTTTGGAGGAAATGATTGCCTATGTAAGAAATATGCTGAAGAGATGTAGAATGAATTTGAGATGTCTATGATTGGTGAGATGAAATTCTCTCTAGGATTGCAAATTACTCAATTGGTGAAGGAATTGTTGAAGAAATTTCATTTTGAGGACTCTAAACCTATTGGTAAACCTATGGTGACCGAATGTAAGTTGACAAAGGATGATGATTTACAAAAATCTAATCAAAACAAATATAGATCTATGATTGGTGGTCTGTTGTATTTCACTCAGACTAGACCTAATATAATGAATGTTGTGTGTCATGTTGTTAGATTTCAACCTTATCCTAAGGAATCTCATGTTACTACTATAAAGAGGATATTTAGATATTGAAAGGAACAATTGATTTTGATTTATGGTATTCTAAGAATGATGACTTTACTTTGAGTGCTTTTACAGATGCTGATTGGGCAGGTGATGTTGATGATCAGAAGAGTACTACTAGTGGTGCATTCTTTTTGAATAAGAAGTTAGTCTCTTGGGTGAGCAAGAAGTAGAATGTTATCTCTTTATCTACTATAGAGGCTGAATACATTCATGCTACTAGCAATTGTACTCAATTAATTTGGATGAAGAAGATGTTGAAGGATATAGGATTTATTTATGATGAGCCTATTTCTATATACTATGATAATTCAAGTACTATCAATATTTCAAAGAATCTGGTGTTGCATTCCAAAATAAAACATATATCAATCAAGTTTCATTTCTTGAGAGACAAGGTGAATGAGAAAGAAGTCAGATTTGAACACGAATCTACAAAGGAAGATATTGTAGATATCTTTACGAAGCCTTTTCCTAAAGATACTTTTGAGTATCTCAAAGAGAAGTTAGGGGTGATTTCCCCTCCTAATGAGAACTAAGGTGAATGGATTTGCATCAGTCCGGTGAAATTCATAGGAATATTTTATGCTCTGGATTGATGAGTGAGGCTACTACTCAGGGGGAGTACTCAATGTTGGTGTTTAGTTCATATTTGTGAAACCAATTCATAGGGGAGGGAATCCTGATTTCTGAACCTTTGTCATTGATGTCAAAGGGGGAGAGAAGCATGTGAAAAACCCTGAAGTATTTTGAGTTGATCCTTATGATTTTTAGGGAGATTGTTATGAGTTGTTTGTTTCTTTTCATTAATTATTTTTCACATTCATATGTTGCCATGAATGCCAAAGGGGGAGATTGTTGGACATTGGGTGATGTGTTATCATTGATGTCAACATATGTGGAGATTATTGATTAGGAGATTGTTGAGAATCTTTGTTAACATATTCTTCTATATATTCCAATGTTGTATTTTGTTTGGTTTAGCCTATGTGTTGTAGATGAGATGATGCAGTTCAAAGGTTTTCTAGTATGTTGTCTATAGATGGTTCATTCCCATTTGCAGAGGTCCGCATGATGTTTTGATGGATTTTGGTGATCCAGTATTGAGGATGTTATTCAGTTGTTCGTGTTAATTGATATTATGATTTATGCTCCATATTGCTCTATAATTGCTATATCTTTTGTTGCAAATATGTGGGATGTGTTTTGGATATTGATGTGTGTCCTCAGTTTGATTGGTTCATGATTTGGATATCCACAAGAAAATCTCTCAGGTTGACAGTCAATTGTGATGGTGTTCTTGAGCTCCGATAGAGAGATGATGATGATTCTTGTAATCTGAGTTGTTGTGGTACAATTCATGTTTCTTGTGAATGTCTTTAGATGTTTTTTATGAATATTAGTGGTCCACGTTGATTATTGTGCATGCTATTGAAGATTTTATTTGTCTGGTGGCATTCTTCATGTTATCTTGGTGGTTGTCGCGTGTTACAAATGACCAAGGCATGATTGTTGGAGGTGTTTCATATTTGCGGTATTGATTTGGGTCCACAATATGTCCTAGCCAACATATTCTTTTGGTCCGCATGTATTTTTGTAGCATGTGGTGATATTAATTTGTAATTTGTATTGAGGGTTTAGCCGACCTCTATTTCATGGGTTGAGGGTTTGTATATATATATGTAATAATCATGTAAGATGTATGTTTGTGAATGGTTGTGTTGGTTCTATGAATGAATGATCGAGTTGGATGTGTAAACAAGTGATTTGATATTTAAGAAGTGTGAAGGAGAAGAGTAGTGTTGTAGGGAAGATTGTGTGCTTAACCAGAACCGTTCTCAGGCCTATGGATATGCTATTTTCACAGTTCATGTGATCTGGATTTCTGTCTGAATATTTTTGTAAGTCAGTGAGACTTTGTGTAAGGAAATGAACCTTCCCTTAAGTTTGTAGCCTTTATGGGTTTCTTATTTTGAGCAATGAACTCTAAGCAGTGTGCCTGAATGCATGTGCATTCCCCATTGTAATATTTTCATTTACTCCTAAAAGGGTATTATCTCATTGTGGGTAGGTTGTTGGACATAATGGATCACTGAGAGGGGTTTTAATTAGTGATTTAAACACTTTTCCTTCAACAAGGAGATACCAGTAATATATAAAACAAACTGAGTAATAATTGATAGCTCAAATAGTGCAAATAGGATGTGTGAAAGGACTTGCTAAAATGTTAACATAACACATGCACAAGAATGCATCACACAACACTAGATATATATGAGGAAAACTCAATGTGGGAAAAACCTCGATGAGAATAGCTATTGGGGTCTTCTGCTCCAATCCAGCCTCACAATGAATCTTTGATTACAATATTTAGGGCACCAACCAAAGGAGAACCAACCCCTGATTTATGAGCACCAAGCTCTGCACAATTTATAGGCTACAAACTAAAGTAGGTACAACCCCTGCACTAAGCTCCAACTTAGTGAAAACAATATAAAACTCAATTATACAAATGAAATCACTATTTTAAATGAGTTTTTGCAATCTTACAATATTCTACTCTGTCGACTTCAACCTTACTAATCTGTATTCTCTCCACCCACTCTGCAACTTGGCTTTGTTGATAACTTTTCTAAGTCCCCTCTCACAATGTCTTTTCTCCTCAACTCACACTTGATCACTCTTTGTTAGGTATAGATTTTCTTGGCTTGTCACCTCTGTGTTCTATACTCACCCCACTGATTTGTTCCTTACACTGGTTTATCCTTCTTCTCCTTACTAGTCTAATATTTACTCATAAACACTTCAAGTGTTTATTTCTTCAGCTCTCAGACAATGATTTCACACTTGCCTTCACTCTGCAATAGAAACATGTTAGGATAACCAATGAACAACTGAGAGTGAGGGGTGAATCAGTTGTTAATAGATTATATCAATTAATCCACTTTACAACATTAAACCAGAGCACATAAACATTAAGTACCAGAATAGCAGAAATAGATACCAGTAGAAATAGATACCGGTAAGCAATATAACTTAAGAATGAAATAGATAATCAACACAATGCAACCATACCACATAACACCATGATTTTTACATGGAAAACCCGGTAAAGGGAAAAACCACAATGGGAAGTCTACCCACAGTCAGATGATACTTCTACAGAAAGTATGTGATACAATGAGGGGCCTCCACATGCAGGAAGGCACACTGCCTAGAGCGTATTGCTCATTACAAAAGAGTCTCACTGAGTACAGAGAGGTTAAAACCACCTCAAGATAATTGGACAAAAATCTAGTAGAGTGAACTGCTAGAGATAACATCTACCATGCCTGATTACAGTCTCAGTTAAGCTCAACACCAGAGGCCTTTGACCTCTTAAAAAAACCAACTTGATCACCTATGACTGACCAAATCTCCTTTGCATATGATATTTCATTTCACAACTACGACACACTTATTTTATTCCCATTTCATACCCTGATCTACAATGAGATCTTACATCATTTATACAAACCCTAAGGCCTAAACCAATTAGTTTGGTCATCTAAAAGATATTACAATAAGATTATTACATATATCCATATTACAATGATATGCCATGTCAGCTTAAACCAAAACAGCATTAACCAATCCATAAAACATCTCGGTAACGTGTAGAGAACATGTTAACATGATACCGGTCCATAACCTAGATAGGTACCAGACCTAATCTGGGTCCACTATGCCAAAGTGATGTCTTCAAGTAGTTCAAGCTTGGCCAATGATCACCTTCAACATCCTTAATTCCATCTAGAAGCCATGCCAACACCACTTATGCATCCTGTCGAGAATTCTCAATAAAAGCTCTACCGATTAAACCTTAAACCCATGTCGGTAAGGGTTTACAAGAGTGTATGATAGTATTTGATTACCAAGTCAATACCAACTGGCCAAAACATGCTCCAGAATCATGTAACACATGAAACCAAACATACTCCATTGATCCAAACATGCCAAAAGTGTCCAACAGATAGTCTTTTTTGTCGATAACACTAGATCCTCTACCGGTAACAACTAGTGTCGATAGACAACCATAATAGCTAGTGTTGACATCAATGACAAAACATCAATGCAACACATGATCAATCCTCCCATAATGCCAACAATTTCCCCCTTAGGCATTGATGGCAACACTAGATATGGAAAACATCTAAGTACCAAGAAATGCCAAACAAGTCTCCCCCAATGGAAGACAACAAACAATCTCCCACTTAAAGATATAGCAATGAGGTTATGAAACAAAGACCAAACTCCCCCTGTGAATAATGTCTCCATAAAGCTCTGAACAACTCCTTAAGTTTCCTTTTTCACATCAATATCTCTCCCCCTTTGACATCAATGCCAGAAATCTGACAAAATAAATATCAAAGCAAGAATGTAAGCCTCTGAATCTCAGATCTGACTACTCCCCCTGAGTAGTAGCACCAGACATCAGTGCCAAAATGAATAGTATCTCTAATAATGCATGCCGGAATGATGCCAAACTGCATCAATCAAGTCTCTACAGAAGGGGCAGAAACCCCTAACCTATCTCTCAAATACTCAAATGATTCCTTAGACAACGATTTAGTGAATATATCTGCAATTTGATCTTTTGTGTTCACATAAACCAATTTGACTTCCTTTTCTTCCACCCTATCCTTCAGAAAGTTATATTTTATTGATATGTGCTTAGTCTTAGAGTGAAATATCAGATTCTTAGACATGTCAATAGTTGTAGAGTTATCACAATAGATAAATACCGGTTCACTACATTTTACCTTGATATCCTTCAACATTTTCTTCATCCACAAGACTTGAGTGCAATTGGGTGCTACTGCAACATATTTAGCTTTTGCAGTAGATAAAAAAATGCATGACTATTTTTTGCTGATCCATGAAACCAATTTCTTTCTAAGAAAGAAATCTCCACTAGAAGTGCTCTTCCTGACATCAATATCTCCTGCCCAATCTAAATCTGTATATGCACATAAAGTGAAGTTATCATCTCTATCATACCATAAGTCATATTATGTTGTTCCTTGTAGATACCAGAATATCCTCTTTACTGTACATTCATAATTTCCTTTTGGATTACTTTGATATCTTAAAACAATACTTACTGCATTCATAATATCTGGTCTAGTCTGAGTTAGATATAACAAGCCATCAATCATAGCCTTATACCTTGTTGAATTTACCGGTGTAGATGTGTCTTTGATAGATAATTTCACTTGTCACTATAGGAGTACTTACCGGTTTGGAATTATCCATACCAAAAAATTTCAACAATTCCCTGAGATACTTAGTTTGATAGATAAAAATGCCTTTATCAGTTTGAGTAATCTGCAAACCTAAGAAAAATCTTATCTCACCAATCATGGACATTTCAAATTCATTCTTCATATTGTTAGAAAATTCCATGCACAATTTATCTTCTCCTCCAAAAATGATATCATCAACAAATACTTAAATAATTAGAATATCATCATCAGTGATTTTATAATATAAATTACTATCAGCATTTCCTTTAGTAAAACCAATCTTCAAAGGATATTTATTCAACATTGCATACCAAGCTATAGGAGATTGTTTTAGTCCATATAAATCTTTCCTTAATCTACAAACCATATCTTTGTCATTTGTCAATGAAAATCCATTAGGCTGCTCAATGTATACCTCTTCCTCAATTTCATCATTCAAAAACCCACATTTAACATCCATTTGATAGACCTTATAGTTCTTATATGATGCATAGGCAAGAAATAGTCTAATAGCTTCAATTCTAGCTATAGGTACAAATGTCTCACCATAATCAATTCCTTCCATTTGAGAATATCCTTTTACAAACTAATCTAGCCTTGTTTCTTATAACTTGACCATCCTCATTTAGTTTATTCTTAAAAACCCATTTAGTTCCAATCACATTCTTATTTTTAGGCTGAGGAACTAAAGTCCAAGTCTCACTCTTCTCTATCTGGTCTAATTCATCTTCCATAGCCTTTAACCAATGTTTATCTTTACAAGCTTCAGTAACAGATGTTGGTTCAATTTGGGAAATAATACATACCTCTTCATTTGCCAGTCTCCTTCTTGTCACAACTCCCTTGTTCTTATCTCCAATGACTTGATCTTCAGAATGATTTAACCTTACATACCTTGGTGTCTTCTGAACTCCAGGTTCACTGATCTGATCATCAGTCACAGTTGAATTTTTTGATTGTGCCGGTGTAACTATCTCAGTTTCCTGTACCGATTGAGGCATTGTTGGTTCAGTTATGATCATTTCTACTGTTGGTTCCCTGTCATATGATATAGATTGATTTCTGTAATGCTCATCCACTTTCACAATTGCACTCTCCACAATTTTCTGCAATCTTTTGTTATAACTTCTATATGCTTTTCTTTGAATTGAATAACCAATAAATATCTCTTCATCACATCTAGGATCAAACTTTCCAATTGAATCATCCCTTTTGATATAACATTTACTTCCAAAAATTCTGAAATATTTGATAGTAGGTGTATGTCCAAACCATAACTCATAAGGGGTCTTACTAGTTTAACCTTTGATGTAAACTCTATTGAATGTGTAGACTGTTGTACTCACTTCTTCTCTCAGGTAAATGTGAGGCAATTTGTCTTCCATCATCATGGTTCTTGCTGCATCCAAAATGGTTTTGTTCTTCCTTTCCACTACTCCATTCTGTTGAGGAGTCCTAGGTGCAGATAACTATCTCCTAATTCCATTTGTCTCACAATAACAATTAAATTCATGAGAAGTGAACTCACCACCTTGATATGATCTTAGAAATTTGATTTTCAATCCAGTTTCAGTTTCTACCTTAGCTTTAAAGATCTTGAATTTCTCAAAAGCTTCAGACTTCTCCCTAAGAAAAGTCACCCACATAATTCTAGAATAATCATCAATTATTAGCATGAAGTACCTATCACCTTGAAAGCTTCTAGTCCTTGCTGGACCACATAAATTAGTGTGAATCAAATCAAGAACATCATTAGATTTATCATGTATTCTTTTAAAAGAAGATCTAACTTTCTTTCCCAATTGACATTCCATACATACCGGATTATGAGGTTTCATAATATTAGTTATATCTCTAACTGCCTTTGTTGAACTGATCTTAACAATACAATCGAAAATAACATGACACAACCTCTTATGCCACAACCAACACTCATCAATATAAGCAATCAAACATGTCTTATTACCAATGTTCAAGTGAAAGATATTACCTCCAGTCTGAGTACCAGTTGTAATCTCCAAACCAGCCTTGTTAACGATTTTGCATTTTCTATCTTTAAACTGAAGCTGGAAACCCTTGTCCACCAATTGACCAAAACTCAAAATATTATGCTTTAAACCTTCTACATAATAGACATTATCAGTATTATGCTTGTCATCCAGAGAAATAATACCTCTACCTTTGATCATACATGCTTTGTCATCTCCAAATCTAACTTGACCGCCATTGTATTCTTGCAGGGACAAAAAATTTCTTTTGTCTGCAGTCATATGATGTGAGCATCCATTATCAATTTCCCATTCATCCTTGTCTTCAAATTTTTCTACGAAGGCCTTTTCTTCATTCTTGATATCCGGTTTCAGTTCATCTTCCTTTAAGGTATAGAACACCCATTCCTTTCTATTTCTAGATCCACTACCAGAGTCTACTGCCAGTTCAACATCAGAGTCATCACTTACTCCTTCCTCATCCGCTATGTAGCATTGTTTACTTTTCTTGAATCTATATTTGTTCTGATTAGGCTTAAATGATTTATTAACTCTCTCTTCAAATCTTGCATTCCTTTCATGACATCTAGATGCAAAATGACCAATCTTATTACATGCAAAACATTTAAAAGGTGTTTTTCCTTCATACTTACTTTCTGTCGGTCCTTTAGGTACTCTTCTAGAAAATAAGGCTTCAATTTGCTCAAATTATTCATCCTCTTTCCTCATATCTCCCAGTTCTTTTGCAGATAGGAATTTCCAATCATTCTTGCCGGTAGATGACGATGATGCATGAAAACCAAGTTCAGATTTTGTAGCTCTAGAAGCTCAAAAGAAGATAATTTCCCAATCAAAATGTCCCTTTTAACTGAAGTGTTTTCCATTGTTCTCAACTCATTAATTGTAGTTGCCTTCATCTTGTAAGTCGGTGGAAGGGCTCTCAAGACTTTGGAAAGTATTTCATCTTCACTCAGAGATCCTCCACAACATTGAATTCCGATGACAATTCATTTACTCTCTCCATTAATGTAGCAATTCTTTCATTATCTTCCATCTTCAAGTTGTCATACCTTACCCAGTAACCATCAAGTTTAGCAATTTTGACTATAGAATCACCTTCATTCAGAGTTTGCAATTTATCCCACATAACCTTTTTTGAATATTTATCAGTTAATCCCATGACTTTCTGATCAATAAGTGCACATAAGAGGGCTTCTCTAGCTCTGTAATTATTTTCAATATTCTTGTTCAGGTCTGTAGGAGCAGAATTGCCAAATCTCAGATCATAAGGTGTATATCCTTTCTCAGTGATCTCCCAAATATCCTTGCCAAGACATCTAAGATGAGTCTCCATTAGTATTTTCCATATCCCATAATTTGTTCAATCAAGCTTAGGGATTTCTCTTCTGAAAATAGTTATCGGTGGATTAGTTTCCATAGGATCTACCTCAAGTGGTTAAGCTTCTACAAAAAAGGACCAAGGCTCTAATAACAATTGTTAGGATAACTGGTAAACAACTGAGAAGGGGAGGGGTGAATCAGTTGTTAACAAATTATATCAATTAATCCACTTTACAACCTTAAACTGAAGCACATAAACATTAAGTATCGAAATAGCAGAAACAGATACTGGTAGAAACATACTGGTAAGCAATACAACTTAAGAATGAAATAGATAATCAAGACAATGAAACCATACCACATAACACCATGATTTGTACTTAGAAAACTCTGTAAAGGGAAAAACCACGGTGGGAAGTCTACCCACAGTCAGATGATACTTCTGCAGAAAGTGTGTAATATAATGAGGGGCCTACACATGCAGGAAGGCACACTACCTAGAGTGTACTGCTCATTACAAAAGAGTCTCACTAACTACAAAGAGGTTAAAACCACCTCAAGATAATTGGACAATAATCTAGTAGAGTGAATTGCCATAGATAGCATCTACCATGCCTGATTATAGTCCCAATTAAGCTCAACACCGGATGCTTTTGACCTCTTACATAAACCCAACTCGATCACCTATGATTGACCAAATCTCCTTCACATATGATATTTCATTCACGACCACGAAACACTTATTTTATTCCCATTCCATACCCATGATCTACAAAAGATATTACATCATTTATACAAACCCTAAGGCCTAAACCAATTAGGTCATCCATCTAAAAGATATTACAATAAGATCATTACATATATCCATATTACAATGATATGACATGTTGGCTTAAACCAAAACAACATTAACCAATCCATAAAACATCTCGGTAATGTGTAGAGAAAACGTTAACATGATACCGGTCCATAACCTAGATAGGTACCAGAACTAATCTAGGTCCACCATGCCAAAGGGATGTCTTCAAGAAGTTCAAGCTTGACCAATGATCACCTTCAACATCCTTAATTCCATCTAGAAGCCGCACCAACACCACTTATGCATCATATTAAAAATTCTCAGTAAAAGCTCTATCGATTAAACCTTAAGCCCATGTCGATAAGGGTTGACAAGAGTGTATGATAGCATCCGATCACCAAGTCAATACCAACTGAAAAAAGCATGCTCCAAAAGCATGTAACACATGAAACCAAACATACTCCATTGATCCAAACATGTCGGAAGTGTCCAATAGATAGTCTCTTCTACCGGTAACATTAGATCCTCTATCGGTAACTGAAACTTGTCTGTTGGTAACAACTAGTGTCAGTAGCCAACCATAATAGCTAGTGTTGATATCAATGAAAAAAAATCAATGCAACACATAGTCAATCCTTCCATAATGCCAACCCAATAATCACAGTCTCAAGTCATCATATTTAAACTTGAGCTTTCTTGCCAAGAATCACTTCAAACTGAGGGCGGTTAGGGTTTCCTTCACTTGACCAAATATGCATCAGATCCAATCCAATCTTCCTTGGATCAATCACCTGTACTTGAGGAATGCATCTGTACGCATTTTCCATTATCCAATGCATGTTTGCTAAAGATAGGTATCCCAACCATGATCCTCAGCCTTGAAATCTGTCAACTTATTTATGACCCATCTGTTTCCTTCTCGAGGTCCTCTTGCAATCTTATTTCTTTGCTTCTATCTAGGCACCAACAACTCCTTGATCTTTCTCTATCACTCTTTCTTCCTCGAGCCGCATCAATCTGATATCATCCCGTGATTTGTGGTTGTTTCATTAACCTCTTCATGCTTTCCACCTCAGCTCCACATGGCATCACAACGGTCATACACTTAGCTCACCAACACAAGGTCGGTTTACACTTGAAAAATTCAACAACCTCATACTGGCTTAAGCCTTTACCAGTGAGACCTTCTCCTCCTGCTAACTGGTATTACACACTACACTAGTAGCACATCTTCACCTCTAGTGGTTTGTGATCACTTTAACATTCTGCCTCTTCATCATAAATAGGCAACCATCCTTCAAACCGGCTCATTCTCTACCGGTTATCATTCAACATGATAACACACACATGCATCTCACCTTATACCGATGAAGTCACTGATAGTCTCAATAACTACTTGTCTTCCACCATACCGGTTCACTCTTATTTATATCGGTTCACGTTATATATATATCACAACCTAAAAATTTCTTAAATATTGAAATTAAATTTATACAAACAAATTTAATACCTATCAGTCTTTATCAATAAAGGCATTTCTCTTTCTATGTTTCAAATAATAAAGATGAATAATCTCTTATTCAAGATTGTATATTTTTTATATATGCATCATTACATTTAAAAGAAGAATTTTTTTTAATATTGTAAATAGAGTTAGAAATGAAAAGTAAATTAAATTTCACAAATTTAAAAATATCATAAAATGCAAGTCAAACTAACTAAAATATTTTTCTTTGTTCTCAAACAATCAAGAGAAGTAAAATAAAAAAGGGGTAAAACATATATTGGATTTCATGAAAAACAGAAGAAAGATTGAGGTGAATTAAAAATAAATGAACACCTAAAATATCTAGGTCAACATGAAATAATTAATAGCACCACAATACTTTGCATCATCCCAAAATACTATATAAATCAAAGAAAAATAAGAGTAGGAACAAAATTTGGTAGTATAAGAATAAGAAAATAACCATAGATATAAGACAAGAATAGGGTTCTTACTCATCTATGTAGTCCTATACATATAAGGGTATTATGTGGCATTCAAGAAAAAGAAAGAACTAAGCACAATAAGGAATAAAAGTATAAAATAATAAATATGTCATAGAAATAAAGGGACCTACTCCAAACAATGATAATTATCAAATTTTCTAAGAATATCTTAAGTAGATATAAGAAGGTTGGGAAATATGCCCAAAGAATGCCTCAAATAGAAAAGAAAAAATAGTATATAATAATGAATAATAAAGATAAAGAATTCCTCAAATAGAAAAGAATAAATAGTATATAATAATGAATAATAAAGATAAATATAATATGTTTATGTTGGAGTGGCATATTGTGTCACAATAAGTGAGATATTTAATCAAATTATGCATTGTTATAAGTAGGGGTGAGGTGGTAATAATGGCAGAAGAGGTATATGTAGTATTAAGGGGTATTTAAGAATAGAATTCTGTTCCATGATCGTAGAAAGTATAGATGATGAGGTTTCATGTGTAGGAATAAGGTCAAAAGTATGAGAATAGTTCATTAGAGAATTTATATTTATTATTTGGTTCTAGGGAAAGAAAGACATGCATAGGAGAAAATTATTTAAGGAGATTTGGTTTTGGAGGAGGGAGAAAGTTATGAGTATGTGGTTGAATAAGAGGAGAGATTTTATGAGTAGGGAGAAAAGTAGGAGGGTCAAAAGGATTAGTAATCACATAAAGTGTAGATGAAGGATGCCATTTATATTTATATTTAGTTTGGGGTTGGTTTCATTAGGGTTTAGGTTTAGAATTAGGATTAGATTTGAGGTTAAGGTTATGGTTTATATTTGAGAAAAGGACTATTAGAATGAGCATGAGAACTAGATTTGGTATTAAGAGGAACAATAAGGTTAGACACGTAAGAAACTCAAGAATGAAAATGTTAAGATCCTAACTAGGATAGAGACTAATCAAAAGAGGCTCAAAAGGATGGATATCAAGAGAAATTTTTTCAACCAAAAAATGTTCCTTATTGTAAAGTGGAAAATTGGAGGCTTAGCAAATTCACCACTTGGAAAGGAGAATTCACTAAGTCAATTTTCACTTGGAGAACTTTACATTAAAGAGGGGGATGAGTCTACTATATCCAATTCTAAATGATGCAAGGAATAAATACTAAGTATATTGATGGATGCTTGGAATGTGTTTGACCCTATTTTGTAAGTTGAATAAGTAAAGTGTTGAGATTGAAGACAAAGTAAGCAGAAATAGTGAGCTATAGATTCGGGATTCAATCGTGCACCTGGACTTGAGAAGTTTGAGATGATTCAGAGTTTCTCTGCAAAATCTACCAAAATTTGCAGGGATCATGTGTCCGGACCAGGTCGCCCCCAACTTGGTCCTCCAAACTTTTCGCGCATTGAAAAAGGATTTTTCTATCTCTGCAAATAAAGCTTAATTCTAGAAGAACAACTATGTACCTTCTTCCTGCACATAGAAAGAAGAAGAAAGGGGTTGGGAATAGGGGTTTGACTAAGTCAAACCCTAGTTTGGAATCAACCTTGAATGAAATAGTGCAAATGCATAAAATAAATGATGGAAAGGTATACCTTCAAATATGCAATAGATGATGATGATGATTTGCTTCTTAGATGTTGTAGCATCCTAAAATTGTGACACTTGCAATTTCGACTGTATTTGGGTCTTCACGATGGTGATGCAACACGGAACCTGAATGGAGACCCCGAAACTTGTTCATGACACCAAAAACTGCATTTCTCAGCACCCTAGCCTGATCCTCCTTGCACCCCGCTGTCCCTGGAGGTGGGACCATGGCACCCAGTGCCCTGGTCCTTCAGGACTAGGGCATCCAGCGCCCTGGTCCCCCAGGACCATGGCGCCCAGCGCCCTGGTCCTTGGCCCTATTTTGGGCCCGGTCTCCTATGGGACTTTGGGTCTTTTTGTTTGCAAATTGGAAAATAACATTTCCTGGTCGGCCTAAGGTCGGGAAAATCAGTCTATCAACCCTAATTGACAAGTATATAAACTACTTTTCCTCTCCCATTTTAGGGAGATGAAAAAGAGGAGGACATATGAGGGAAAAAGGCATGGAAATGATATTCAAACATTCAAGCATTCAAGCATTCAAGCATTCCTTCAAGCAATTGATCATTCTAAGTCTCCATTCAAGGCTAGGTGTTGCATTCAAGACAAGGATTCAACCATTGAAGAGGAGATCACATGCTACAACATACAACATACAACAAACAACAACATCTATACCTTCACATATAAGGATACAAACATCCTTACAACAAGGTACTAGTACTTGTTTTACATTATAGTCATTTACATTTACATCATTTCTCATTTCTTGGTTAATTCCAAAACCGGGGTTTGACCTAAGGGCAAACCCCTAATCCCTAACCCCCCAATCGTCTTCACTTTTCTGTGTGTAGGTTGCAGGTACGCGGCTGAAATTGAAGATCTGGAATCCTTGTGCAGAGACGAACAGATCCCCCTTCGTTTCGCGGATTTTTCGGAGGACCGTGTGCATGCCGGGCACCATCGTCCCGTCAACTTTTGCTCAAATTTGTAGGACAGTGCCGTCTCGACATTTTACTGCTAATTCTAGGTCCGCAGCTTCATATCATATCCCTATCTCTATTTATAAGTGAATCTTTCTTGCTTCTACATGCATTCCTAGTTCAATCTTTCTATCCACATTCTTTACAAAAGAGGGTATCCTTGCTATCACAACCCTTGAAAACTCATATAGAATCCAATCTTGCATTGCGTGGGATTGGATCTTGTGGGTTTCAACCCCTCTTTTGAATGTAAAGTCTTTCCCAAGTGAAAACCATCAACCCTAGTGACTCTCCCTTCTCTCTCCTTGGAGTTGGGGAGGGGAGGACAACTAGGGTTCGATTTTTCCGCTTTACATTTTGGTGAACCCGACGTGAACATCCTTTCTGATTATTCATAGTTAGATCTAAAAATTGGATTCCTTGATTACATTTCCGTGTTTGATCTTTTGCAAAATTTTAGAGGTTAATTGCATAAAAACCCTAAATTTTCTTTTTAAGTAATTAAACTTGTGAAATGTTTAATTGTTAATGCTTGTTTTAGATCTGCCCTTCTATTACAGATTATCAATTCATATTTGTGCGTTAATTTTGAAAATTAAGTGGTTAAGTGTCAAAACCCTAATTTTTGAAACCCTCTTGATTCAACCTTTGTCTGACAATTTCACTGATCAAAACATCTCCAAATCGGCTGTAACTTTGGATTCCGCAATAAAATCACAATATCTTTCATCCCTGAAAATTTGGAAAAAAGTTGCGAGGACCGTGTGCACCCCCAGCGCCATTGTCCCCGACATTTTTTCTGAAATTTCGGGAGCTAGATCTTATTGTATCTTTTTGCTAAAATCCAGAATTTTGGCTGATTTTATCAATTTTAACACCTTCAAAATTACAGTCAAAGTTGGTCTAGCGATTGCTTGGATTGAGGCTTCTAATCATTCAAAAATTGTTGAAATTGAAATTTGTGTCAAAATTGTGTTTCTTATAGTCCTAAATCTGAAAAGTGTGTTATCATTCATTCGAAATTTTAGTGATTTATTCAAATTTTTGCAATTTGTGACTTTTGAAATTAAGTGCTTAATTACAACAACTTTGATTTCCGCTTTCAAAATTGAATTTTACGTGAAATTGAGTCAACTTTCAAATTTCAAAACTTGCATTGCTTTTGGTATTCCCTCTAAAATCATAAAATTCAAATTTTGCATTTTTCGACAATCTTGGTAGGGTTCAATTTTGAGATTGCAACTTTAATTTGGCCTATCTACAGATCATAAAATCACTCAATTTTTTTAGGTTAGCTGTAAAATCATCATAACTTTCATCCCTGCAAATTTCAAAAAAAGTTGCGAGGACTGTGTGCACCCCGAGTGCCACGGTCCCGGACATTTTTTCCGAAATTTCGGGAGATTGTCCTGATTGTATTTAATAGCTTAAATCTAGGAGATTGGCTGATTTTATTGAAATTTGCTACCTCTAAAATTCAAAATCTTCTCTCTCTCTTTAGTGCATGAGTTTTACAACAATAAGCCCTACTTACACTATTCCCGTTAGACGAAGCCTTAGAATTAAGTCCTTCCAAGGTTTAATTACTGAGGAGATGGAACCTAATTTGAATGGTCTTTTTAACGAGGACATGGGTAATTCCTCTAATCCTCTTAATGATGAAGAAGCTCTCCATGAGGTTTCTGTAGAACAACTTTCAAAATTGGATAACCAATTTGATGATTTTCGACAATGGATGTCTCAAGAATATCCTGATAGCGAAGCTCTTTCATTAATTGAGGGTCTGAAATGTATGGTTCAAAGTGATAAGAATGGAATTTATATTTTGCGTGGTATCACACACATTGTGGATTCAAATGTGATACCTATGAAGAGTTGTGCCGAAACTTTGGGTTATACACAACCTCCTACTCAAGTTAATCATTCTATTCCTTTGACAACTCCCATTGCTAGTATACCTACTTTTACATCAAACATAATGACTACTTCAATACAAGACATTCCTCCTATGATCACCAGTCATGGGGGCAATCCCTCTTCTTCAATCAAACCTCTTCCTTCATTCAATCCAACTTCTTCATTCATTCCTTCAATGAGTGTTCCTATTATCTCACCACAAATGAACATGATGCAAGGGGGCAATTCATTTAACCCTTCCATTCCTCCTTGTAGTGTTCCTCCTTTCCAATCATCTCCTATGACTAACTATCATAGTGTCCCACCACCTTACTCTCTACCTTCTTTCAATAACATAACACCTCCATCACAATCCAACACGTCTAATATGAACTCTTCGACTGAAGTGACCATTAACAATCTTGCACAAACTGTCTCTTCTTTACAACAACAAATTGCCTCTATGAATCAATCTAAGTTTAGTGTGCCCACATTTGATGTTGCGAGCCCACTTTCTCTTGACATTGTTCAAGCTATTCCCCCTAAACATGTTGAAATTCCGCATTTGGAGCTTTATAATGGTAAGGGTGATCCTCTAACACATTTTAAGACTTTTCAAACAATATGTACTGATTTTGCTTATGACCAAAGGTTGCTTGCAAAACTGTTTACTAGAACATTAAGAGATAAAGCCCTACAATGGTATTGCTCGTTGCCTTCTTATTCTATTACTTCTTTCGAACAACTTGCAAATGCTTTTATTCAACAATTTCAAAACAATATAAGTCCTAAAGTTACTTTGATTGATTTAATGCATTGTAAACAAGGTGTTAAAGAAAAAGTGACTGATTTTATTGGTAGATATAAGCATTTGTATGCTCAAATTTCTTTTCCAGTGCCTGACAATGATATTCAAAGAATCTTTATTTCTAATTTACAAAAAGACATTAGAGAAAAACTCTTGTTTTCTGAGTTTACTTCTTTCCAACAGTTGTGCGCAACTCTTCACAATTATCAACTGACTGTGAGTCAAATGGAACAATCACATCCTATGGCTTCGAGTGATAAGGGTGATAGTAGTCAACAACCATTTGGGAAGTTTAAACCGAACAGAGAGTCCATTAAATTCAATGAAAACATCATCAACAACAATGTGAATGCAACATCAGGTGCGGCTCCTATTTCTAAGTTTTTCAAGAAAGAAAGAAAGTTTACTCCTTTGAATGAATCATTGCATAGTATTATGAATAAGTTATTGGAACAAAATGTGCTTACTCTTCCTCCTATAAGGCAAATTGATCTTGCAAAGATTACTTCACCCTATTTTGATAACAAATCTTTTTGTCAATTTCATCGTCAACCTGGGCATGATACTGAAAAATGCTTTGCTTTAAAGGGTAAAATTCAAGATTTGATTGATAATAATACTATCTCTATTTCTGGTGTGAATGATAAAGGCAATACATCTGTAGCTCCTCCTAACCAAAATCTTTAGATTTTCACTGATCCATTGCCTTCTCATACCTCTAATGTGATTGATACTACGGATTCCTCTGTCTCACCTGATGATCTTGTGTCTATGACTCCAAATGTGATTAACTTTGTGGAGCAGCAGAAAATCCCTAAAGAACTTTCCATCACCTTTGATTCTAGTGAAACTATCAGGGCACCTCATGGTCCTTTATACATAGTTGCAAAAGTCAAGAATACACCTTGCCGTGGAGTGCTTATTGATCCTTCGTGCATGGTTAATGTTATTACTGAAGAATTTCTTTTTACTTTGCAATTGAATCAAGTGATCTATGACAAAACAAATGTGGTTGTGAAATTATTTGATGCATCTTCTTCTCCTGTAATTGGTTCTATTACATTACCTATTGAGGTCCATAACAAATCCCTTGATGTGGACTTTGCTATTATTCCATCATCCGAACAATTTCGTGTGAAGCTAGGCTATCCTTGGCTATCTTCCATGAAAGCTATTTCTTCTCCTATTCACAAGTGTTTGAAATTTCCCCATAATGGTGAAGTTGTTACTATCAATCATAGTCTCTTTAAACCAGCTGAAAGAATTCCTAGTGTTCCTATTGATTATTTTTGGCCTAAACAATTCCAATCTCTTCCTCCCCGAAGTGATCATCTTTTCAAATCTTATCAAAAGTGGAAAAAAGATATGATCCTATCTCTAAGTGAACCTAGAACACCCAAACTTGATATTCCTATCATTCTTGAGAAGGAAGTTCTTCCTTTGAAAGATAAAACTAATGTCTTTCCTCAAGAAGATTCCTCACCCATTCCTATGGATGTGACTATGCCTATATCTAATAAACTTCCTAAAAGTAGACCTATACCTCCTCGTCATGATGGGCTTGGTCTCCTTCCTAAACCAAATATTCCTCCTTTGTATGGAGCAGTTCCTCCTCCTTCCTCTTATGGAGAGAAGAGACCTTTCTCTTCTCCTATTGTTCAACCTAAGAGACCACAACCTAAACACCCAAGTGATAAGGATGAGAACATTCCTCCTCCTCAATCTTCTCAACTTCCTACTAAGACTAGACGAAATCATTCTACACGTGAACGCCGACGAAAGCATCGTCTTAGAGCTCAGGCAGCTGCTTCTCAAACTTTGCAATCCCCAAAAACACCTTCAGCTAGTATTATTCCATTTTCTCCTCAGCCGAAAATTGAGCCAAAATCTCCTAAACATAAGATGCATGATGGTCTTGATCCTGTTCGAGTTAAAGATCCTATTTTTATAAATCTTGATGATGATATAGATGAAAATGTTATTCATGATGAAAATGTTACTCCTGTTCATTCTGATAGTGAATATGAATATGTTGATGTTGATAACCATTTATCTAAAGCACTTATCCTAGCTCCTAGACAAGAACACCGTGGCTTGGGATATGAACATAGCCCTTGTTTGGATCTTGTGATAGCTCCATCTGCTGTGTTGGATGTTCCTCCTCTAGCGTGTTCCCTACCTTCCCGAAATATTGATCAGCAAGATCGGGGGGTAGATGATGTGCTAGACTAGTTTCATTAGCATAGCAGATTCTCTCCCCCTCTCTTTTGTTACTTCCTCTATGTGTTATTCTCATTCTTCTATTTGTTGTCCTTAGTGTTGTCTACTTGAGGACGATGCAAAGCATTGAGATCTCTTGGTCTCTCTCATGTTGACTCAAAAGACACATGTGTTCCCTTCTTCTAGGTGACCTTCCTTGATTGGGGAATGAAGAACAATTATGCATACATACATATGATATACATGAATTATCATACAACATACTGACCCCGAGGAAAGCGAAGTTACCTTGTGCTTTGTGTTTTGTGTTTATTAATCCTTGGGCTTATCTCACACTTGGGGGCTAAATCCTTGTGATAATGTGCTCCTTTCCTTCTCATTTCTTATATGTATCACTACCTTAAAGCAATCACCCCCGGTGAGGTGTGTGAGATCGCTTTAACGTAGGGGGGCATACATCCCGTTCATATCTTTTCAAGATACTTGAAAATTTCTTGACAAATTTAGCTTTGCCTTGAAAATTTTTGATATCTTTCTTGCATGACTCATAGTGAGGGAACCTTACTACTGACAGTCATGGTTCTCCCTCGTGATCTTCCCTTTTACTTTGTCAATCGAAGTCGTAAGATCCTTAGTCCACTGGAGGCTTGGTGTATCTTGCCTCCTTGACGTGGTGAAAGTCTTTCAATGTTGTTCCCTTGTACTTTACCGGAAGTATTGGCGTATGCTTATACTCCTGCTAAAGTGGGGGCTAAATGTAGCATCCTAAAATTGTGACACTTGCAATTTCGACTGCATTTGGGTCTTCACGATGGTGATGTAACACGAAACCTAAATGGAGACCCTGAAACTTGTTCATGACACCAAAAACTGCATTTCTCAGCACCCTGGCCTGATCCTCCTTGCACCCCGCTGTCCCTGGAGGTGGGACCATGGCACCCAGCGCCCTAGTCCTTCAGGACTAGGGTGCCTAGCACCCTGGTCCCCCAGGACCATGGCACCCAGCGCCCTGGTCCTTGGCCCTATTTTGGGCCCGGTCTCCTATGGGACTTCTAGTCTTTTTGTTTGCAAATTGGAAAATAACATTTCCTGGTCGGCCTAAGGTCGGGAAAATCAGTCTATCAACCCTAATTGACAAGTATATAAACTACTTTTCCTCTCCCATTTTAGGGAGATGAAAAAGAGGAGGACATATGAGGGAAAAAGGCATGGAAACGATATTCAAACATTCAAGCATTCAAGAATTCAAGCATTCCTTCAAGCAATTGATCATTCTAAGTCTCCATTCAAGGCTAGGTGTTGCATTCAAGACAAGGATTCAACCATTGAAGAGGAGATCACATGCTACAACATACAACATACAACAAACAACAACATCTATACCTTTGCATATAAGGATACAAACATCCTTACAACAAGGTACTAGTACTTGTTTTACATTACAGTCATTTACATTTACAGCATTTCTCATTTCTTGGTTAATTCCAAAACCGGGGTTTGACCTAAGGGCAAACCCCTAATCCCTAACCCCCCAATCATCTTCACTTTTCTGTGTGTAGGTTGCAGGTACGCGGCTGAAATTGAAGATCTAGAATCCTTGTGCAGAGATGAACAGATCCCCCTTCATTTTGCGGATTTTTCGGAGGACCGTGTGCACGCCGGGTGCCATCGTCCCGTCAACTTTTGCTCAAATTTGCAGGACAGCGCCGTCTCGACATTTTACTGCTAATTCCAGGTCCGCAGCTTCATATCATATCCCTATCTCTATTTATAAGTGAATCTTTCTTGCTTCTACATGCATTCCTAGTTCAATCTTTCTATCTACATTCTTTACAAAAGAGGGTATCCTTGCTATCACAACCCTTGAAACTCATATAGAATCCAATCTTGCATTGCGTGGGATTGGATCTTGTGGGTTTCAACCCCTCTTTTGAATGTAAAGTCTTTCCCAAGTGAAAACCATCAACCCTAGTGACTCTCCCTTCTCTCTCCTTGGAGTTGGGGAGGGGAGGACAACTAGGGTTTGATTTTTCTGCTTTACAGATGCAATCACATATGTTGTATGAAATGGCATGAATATGAAAAAATACTAACACACACATCCTTGCAAATGAATGATGTAATGTTGCTCCAATGAATAAATGAAGAATATGCAGCCTTGAGGAATGCTAGATGATGAATGCTTAAATACTTGATGTTTGGACACTTGAGATCCAATTCTGCCTTCATGAATGTATGATCCTCTATAAAAATGAGAGGGGAAGACCTCCTTATATACCTACCTATTGTCAAACATTTAATTTTTTTACATAGATTGACATGGGGTATTTAGTTCCCACTCAAATTTGAGATAGGGCCTAGGGGCCAAAATAGGTCCCGATTAGGGAGGACCAAGGCGTGGCGCCCTATTCCTAGTGGGGACTAGGGCATGGCGCCCTGGTCCTACCTTAATTTAGGCCAGGATCAAGAGCTATGCAAGTTCCAAGATGAAAATAATGAGGTTTGGTTGCATAGGGGAGGCATAAACAAGTCCCAATCAAGCATGGGGATGAAATCGATAAGGTGAGGGCCCAAAATATGATCAAAATTATAGGGGGTGCAATTTTAGGATGCTACATTTAAGCCCCACTTTAGCAGGTGTATGAGCTTACACAAATACTCATGGTAAAGTAGAATAAGAGAAGAAGATGAGGAATGTGGAGAAAATCACAAAGTATAAGATATCACTAATTTTGAGGAACTAAGCCCCCAATCTTAGGATCTTAACCCACTCAAACATATGGAAGGGCACACAAAACAAGACAAAAAAGACACAAATAAAGACAAAAATACAAACAAAAGGAAAAGACACAAAAGCACACAAGACCCAAAAGCTAAAGACCAAAAGCAAGACCTCAAGTCAACTAGCCGAAAAGACCTCGATATCAAATGTCTCAACAACTAATATCATTCTTTAAGATTCTATCTCACAAACACAAATGATCACATAAAAGAGAAAAGAAAGCATCATCCATGAACTATCAATATCAAAGCTACGAGTTCATAAGAGGAATAAGAGAGAGCATGAATACATGCTAGAGGTGTTTATCCAGGTGATCCATGAGAAGAATGATGAGAGAGAGAATGGACTACTCGCCCCTATATTTTTTTATCTAGGTGATCCATGGTGAGAAAGGCCATGGACAACTCACCCCTGGATGTTTTTATCTAGGTGATCCATGTGGGGAGGAGAGTAAGAATAATCTAACTGTTTTTAGCTAGTTCCACCCATCCTCGTGCGTGTGTGCAAGTGATGTTTGGTTTCAAATGTATATCACCTCATGTAAGAGTCTTTTCTTTGTTTTTTAGTGTGCTTCAACCTATTTAAGACATGAAATGTAAATGAAAATTCCAAGGGTTGATTGTGTGTGTGCAAATGTGTAAATACAAAGTGGCAAATACATGCCTACTTTCGAGGCCATCCTGCTTAAGACTTTGTTGTTTTCAGTGATGTGTTACCCTATCTAAGACATATATCAAATGTTGTGTCTAGTTTCAAGTGTGAAGAATCTCGCTCCAATATTTTTTACTCTGGTTCCAAGAATGAACACCTCCTTTAAGACATGCAAAAATGATATGCAAGAGAATAGTACAATATGGTACAAGGGAGCGATATGGATGCCCCCCCTTAAGATGTCAACATAGTTTATGTTGATGTCTTAAGGAAACTATAGACAAGGATACCTTACCTTCAACACCAAGGAGATATCCTTTAGGTAGCAATGTCATAAATCCAAGCTAGAGAGGTATTACTCTTCAAGCAAGGATAAGATAGTTGAAAAAGGGATATCTTGTAACAAGTGTAAAGGGAATCCTCAGAGGAGAAGAGATATTTTCTCAAAATACATCTACTATTGGTATTTTGGGTATGTTGATATGTTTTGTCATTGATGTCAACACTTATCAACTCTGGTCAGTCTACTGGCTCTTGGAGAATTGGCAATGTTCATCGGAAAGCAAGTGACTTATGCACAGTCACCGGTATTTGGTTCACCGACAGGATATATTGTTCACCAACACTTGGAATGACATGGAAAATACTTGGTTATGTCGAAGACATTATTTGGACACTTTGTCTTTGAGATTTGTTCATTGGTATATTCGTGATTGCATATTTGTTGTTACCAGCAAATAGGTCCAGGATAAGCACCGGCAGACTTATCTATTCTAGATCAGCATGACACGCTATGGAGATGATTTATTATTGTTATGAATGCATTAAGCCTACATGTTGAATCGGATATTGCATCGGTTATTGTTTTATTTATAATTGATTTTATTGTAATATCTTTTAGTGAGCCGACCTACTTAATTGGTCTTAGGTTATGGTATAAATGCAAGATCTTGTTTGTAAGATTGATATGCGAATGTAAGAAGGATTGTAATCGGTATATGTGAATATCAGTAAAGCCATACTCACATACATCATTCAAGATTGAAGGAAGGTTTGAAGAAGGAATATCAAAACCAAACTGGTATTGAATCCAGCATATGAATATGTTATTTTGAGTAGTACATTATCATTGGATTTAACCATCCAATTGTAGTCAGTGTGACTCTCATTTTGTGATTGAGCAGTGAGCTCTAGGCACTTGGCCTTTCTGGATGTGCAGACCCCATTTGTATACACTTACTATCTGCAGTAGTATCATTTGATTGTGGGTTAGGTTTCCCACTATGGTTTTTCCCCTTACAGGGTTTCCACGTACAAATATTGGTGTTATGTGTTGTGGATGTTATTGCCTTTTTGTTTCATGCATTATTCTTTACTGGTACTGCAATTAATTGACAAAGTGTCTACCAGCATAAAGCTTTGGTTTACCGGTAATAAGCATTAATTTTGGTTAAGTTGTTTTTGGTTTGAATTTATTTGACAACTGAATCAACCCCCCCCCCCCCTCTTAGTTGTCACTAGGACCTAACATGTACCTCCAAGAGGAGATATCTTGAACAAAAATAACATCTTCTACCAAAATAAGAGAAGGAGAACAATAATTCATACCTTCCCCCTATTTCTAGGTGAAAGGGATTCTTGATGAAGGACACCCGATGTGAGGGGTAAGTTTATTTTAGATATTCATTGCCAAGTGAAGAAGAGGTTGTAGCCAAGGACTTACACATCTTGTATTAGAGAGAATCCTTGAGCAAAAATAACTTCACACAAGGAATGACACAAAATCATGAACAAACACCACTCCACAAAGGAGAGGTAGATCCTTAGAGTCGAGAGAGAGAGGAGGAGAAATCAATCATTTCCCCCCAAGTGTAAGGACAATGAGAAGAATTACAAAATCTTCAAAGGAGAGATTAAGCATAAGGAAATGCATGATAAACTCACATGAATGAATATCCAATGCAAGAAAAGACATTAGTTTATGTAAAATTCATATGAAAAGAATTGGGAATCTTCAAAGAGAGAGAGAGAGAGGGAGAGAAAGAAAGATCACATATTCCTCTAAGGAGGGATTATTCATAAGATATGTACTATTCCAAACAAAGAATAGGTCCTAATAATGGATACAAATGTACTCACATGAAGGATAATTCTATGCAAGAAAGGATATAAAGTTATGAAGAATACAATCCATAAAAGAAATGGTGAAACTTTCGAAAGAGGAAGGATAGTATTCTTTCCCCCCAAGCATAGAGACAAGAATACATAGACTATTATGTTGCTCACTAAGTATGATTGCACTTGAAATTCTACCACCATGAATGACAATGAACCCCCAATGGGTAGGCTAACAATGTCACATAGTGAGGAGAAACATAATAGGAACTTGAATGTTATTTGAAATGATTATGAGAAATATGCCATTCATTGTCATTTGTTATTTCTATGACACCTAAATCAATATAATATTGTATTTTTTATTTCAAAGCTTGATACTGATTAGTAAAATGACTATGAATTTGAGGATACTTGCAAAAAGAAAAATTTTCAAGATGTTGTCTATGTTTTATTCTTCTTTTAGGCCAAGGAAGAGAGATTAAATTAGCATGGAGAAGATTGGGCAAAATTTTTTCTTGTTGTAACATCATATTGGAATGAGAAGATGTGGATTCACTAAACAATGGAGGAGGGGATGTTGACAAAGGAAGAGTTTGGAAACCCTTATTTTCATTAGAAGAGTGATTTCTCATGACTTTCAAGACTTTGTTGCACACACCCTTGAACTTGTTCATTGTATTTTATCCTATCAATATCAAGACATGTGTTAGAAGGAGAAGTGGAAATTGGTTTAGATGCTTGGATAAAAGACACAAAAGGCTTCGTGAAGGCTTCAATCTTATATTGAGGGATCTTATACCCATTGGAGGAGGGTGTAAAGTCTCTTGTACTGCAATTCCTTTTTGTAGAAGCATCATTGATAGGAGATGGTGTTTTTGAAGGAATCATAGTACCAAAGGGGGAAATATATCCTACTTCATCATAAGTGAAATTATAAGGATTAGAATCAACCTTTATTATGTGAAGTTCACTGTTATATATAAATTTTATTGTGCGATGAAGGGTAGTATGGACTGCTTCATATCATGAATCCACGATTTACTTAGAAGAAGATTATAATTAAGATGGTTGGGCATGACATGAATAGGAGTAGGAAAAGTCACGAGTCCTACTTTAATAGGTAATATGACTATACCAAGTGACTCTCTAGGAACATTATCAAAGCCAAACACATAAAGATGATCAGGTTGAATATAAGAATAATCCCAATTTATCTTATCTAATAAGTATACAAAATAAATGTTAAGAGCTAACCCATTATCAATTAAAGTACCTCTTATCTTTTGTTCATAAATGCAAGAAGTAATCATAAGGGGATCATCTCTATTTTTAACCTCTATAGAAGGCAATTCATCTTGTGATAAAGTGATATCATTTGGTTTAGATGAAGGATGAGGAACCACCCTTTGTAAGGCTTCTTGGATCAACTTATGATATGAAGGTGAAGTTTGAATTAAATCCCAAAGGGAAATCTTAGCTAAGGTATCATGAAGATTTTCCACAAGATTAGGTTCTCTATTAACATGTTTCGTAGAATGAGGGGGGGAAGGAAGAGAGGTAAAAAGAATATTGATACCTTTCTTTTTGACGCCAGCATTAAATGAGTGATGTAGTTTAGAACCATATTTTTTCTCTAGTTCCCTTTCCATATTACTTCTTTCACATATGTATTTTGTATCTTGTAGGATATTATGAGGTTTTTTAGGTATAGGCTTCTCATAACTAGGTGCATGAATGGTATTGACTTGACTAGGTTCTTATTTCTCTAAGGATGCATCTTGAGAAAGAAGAGAATCAAGGAAATTGCTAAAATTTCATCTTCTTGATCTAAGGAATCTTTGTGATAAGGAAAGGGACTATCACATGTAATGAATGCTTCATCTCTAGGGGGAAGATCATGAAAAGAAGGTATGGTATCACTAGGATAAGTAGCCATTATATCATCCTCTTGCACCAAATAATCCTTATGAGGGAGGTAATTTTTAGGAGAAGAAGAAACACAATTCTCCAAAGATTCATCTTTAGGAGGGAGATCTTTGAAAGAAGTGTCCATATTCCCTTTTTGCACCAATGTGCCCTCATTAATAAGATAAATTTTGGGAGAGGGTAAATCATAGCTATGAATTAAAGGGAGAACTAAATTATCATCATATGCATGAAAGGAAACATCGTGAACATCTTTAATGTAACTTGAAATTGAATTAGCAAAATAAGGTAAGAACTCCATATGCACTTATGATCAAACAAGAAACTCATGTCATTTAACCATAATAATGTTCACCCCATACATGCATTAGAGAATTGAATAAAGGAGGGAGAATGGAATTTGAATTGGAAGTTTGAAACAAAAATAATTGAATAATGCAAAATTCTAGGAAAAATGATTACAAATTGATTGAAAGAATAAAGAGCAATAATACAAGCTCCTAGGAAATTGAAATTTAAAATTAGGTTTATGTAAAAATAACCTCTTAATTTAAAATTAAAATTAAAATTATCCAAAAGAGATTGAATTTTAAAATTAGGGCCTTGTGAAAATAACCTCTTAATTTTAAAAATTTGAAATTGAAGGAATTAATTTAAATTTAAAAATTAGGACTTTTTTAATTAACCTCTTAATTTTAAAATTAAAATTTGAAATTGTCCATAAGAGATTTAGATTTAAAATTAGTGCCTTGCAAAAAGAAACACTTGTTTTTAAATTTAAGTTTGAAAATAGATCTAAGATTGGAATTTGGAAGTTGAAAAATTGAGAAATGGACAAAATTAATTTAAATTTAAAAATTAGGGTTTGTTTAATTGACCACTCACTTTTAAAATTTAAATTTGAGATTGAAATTTGATCTAATATTGCAATTTTTAATTTGAATTGAAATTAGAAACCAAATTTGAAGAGGGAAATTCAAAATTTAAACAACCCACAAGCTCAATTTTTAAAATTTAAAAAATTAGGGTTTTTGAAATTAACCACTTAATTTTAAAAATTAATAGTAAAATATGTCTTGTAGGTGAAATTTTGAATTACAAAATTAAAAAAGTTCTTAGATCTGAAATAATTGATCCAAAGTAAACAATTTACAAGCTCAATCTTGAAATTAAAATGTAGGGTTTTAATGAAATTAACCTCTAATTTTAAAAATTTGCAAGGAAATTAAAATTGTAAATGAAAATTTGAATTTTAAATTGCATACACTCAAATCTAAAACCAAAAATCAGAATTAATGGTGTAATGAGTCGGGTTCACTAAAATGTAAAGTGGAAAATTGGAGGCTTAGAAAATTCACCACTTGGAAAGGAGAATTCACTAAGTCAATTTTTGCTTGGAGAACTTTACATTCAAAAGAGGGGGATGAATCTACTAGATCCAATCCTAAATGATGCAAGGAATGAATACTAAGTAGATTGATGGATACTTGGAATGTGTTTGAACCTCTTTTGTAAGTGTATGCAGGAAAATGTGGTGATCAAAATGAATAAATCGAGATCAAAAGACCCACATACCAATGAAACTCTTGGTGCAAGTATATAAAATAATTGAACTAGTTTAACTTCCCAAGCGGTGTCCCATTGTTCTCTATCTCACAGGATCCCTAAAGCCAATGGTTTTCTCTCAGATCATTGAGCAAATGACTTAGGAATGACAACTCCAAGAACGAGTGATATTGTGATATACATGCATGAATGCATTCTAAGATCTATATGATGTGTTAAAACTATGATAATTAAGTTAAGATGAGGATAGTGATATGATAAAAGATTAAAAAATTATCCTAACATGATATACTAGCCTAGCATGAATATTCTATGATATGAAAAATGCTTCTAAATGCTATGATGATGTTTTAACAAAGAGAGACTAATATACTTAGTAAATTAGGCTATAATGTAGATGCATAAAAACTTGGATCTATTAAAATTAAAAATGAGAGCTCTTTTTATAGGGAAAATAGGGCAATGGATGGTTAAGATTGAATAATCTTAACAAGGGCTAGGATTGAAAGTTAATCAATCTATATTTACAATTTTCACCAATGAAATGGTGACAATTGTCAACAAGAGGTTGCTTGAGAGGAGATTCAAGAGGAATTAAATGCTTGAGAAGACATGAAGGTTATCTTAGGATGTAAAGGTTAAGGTTAGGTTAGGGTTATCCAATGGATAAACTTTACCCATGGGGTAAACTCTTGTGCAAGGGTTAAATGGATAACTATGGTAAAAGTCATAAGTGCTTGATGAGACCCTTGAGTCAAAAGGATGGTTAAGTTATAGGAAGTCTCTAACCAAAGGTAAAAGGTGAGTTAACCATAATTGGTTATGTAAGAACCTTTAATGGTTTGGAAGACTTTAGAGGTTAACCATTTGAAGACACAAAGCCTTTAATGGTTATTGAAGACTTTGGAGGTTTTTGAGAAGTGACTTCCTTTTACTTAGGAATGTGACAATGATTAGGAGATGAATTAGGCTAAATTGGAAGTGATTAGAAGAATCTAGAAGGGGTTTAGGAAGCAAGTGGGAGATGTATGAAAGTGCAAGTGGATGAGGGAAAATAATTTTAATTAAAATAAAATTACTTTATTTCAACCAAAATAGATGCAACTTGCATAAATACAAGTGGGAGGATTTTATAAATAAATTAGATTTATTTATTTGAAAGGATCAATTTAATTAAATGTAAATTTAATTAAAAGGGAGAAAGGGGATGTAATTAAATAAAGTGATTTATTTAATTAAAGGCTAGAAAAGGGGTTATGTGAATTTAATTAAATAAATTGAGTAATTTATTTAATCAAATAGATGAATGCAAAGAAATTAATTAAATAGAATCTAATTAATAAGGGGATATGGTTAAAATAAATATTAAATATTTATTTAGGAAGGTAGTTAGATTTATACGTCTACACTTTGTCATTCTTTGAAGTGGCGTGTGTGCACATGTTGATTCAAAGAAAATGGCTGGATATGTCATCAAATTTTTTTGATATGATGTTGTTGCCAAAGTTATTCGATATGATGCCCCAGATGTAGATTTGATGAACGATATTGATTGATGCCCCCTCGGGAGATGAATCAAGGGTCTGGTGAAAATTTGTCAAGTTCATGATCATTTTTGAATTAATTTCGATATGAGAATATTGACTGCATTGGATGTACATTATTGATTCTTCTCCCAAAAAAATGATGTGGATAAGGTTAAGGAAAAAGTGGGATTTAAAATACATGCCCCACTTATTAACCTTTCTATTTACCCTATTAAAAGGTAAAAAGTGATTTTGAAAAATCATTGGCACACTTGTCTTCTTGTGATTGTGACATTTGGAGCTTTCACCATGATGACGATTCCATACTCTTCACACCAATTTGAGCACATCAGGCGATACCAAAGACTCGCCACGTATGGGCCACCAGTAAGTAGCCAAAATCCCTCTTGTTTTTGATTAATTTAATTTATTTTTGTCATGTTTTTCAATTTTTGGGTAGAAATTTGTCAGTTTAGCATGTAGGGTAGGTCTTTTAGAACATACGATATGAAGTTTAGTGCATAGAAAACCCTAGGTAGGTTTAGCATCTTACTTTCAAATATTAGCATGGTCGGTGGGTAGATTAGCACTTAAGGTGATTTTAGTGCATAGGGTTCATAGAATAGTGCAACTAGTATGATAGTTAGCGCATAGAGTAAAACAATGCATGAGGTAAACAGGGTAGTGCATTGAAGTCATGTTGTAGCATGTGCTAGAAAGATAGCACATAAGGGTGTGTTTTATAGCACATACATGGAAAGTTTTAGCGTATACGTGGCAGCTAGTGCTTTGGAATCTTGATTTAGCATGTAGGGTGAAAAGTTGGGAAAAAAGTATTTTGAAAAATGTGTCATGAGTCAATTAGATTGGATAGGTTGTATAAATATCAATATGGATTCATCGATTGTCTAATATGGTTGGTGATCCAATGTGAGTCATGTTTTATTATGATTTGCGATTTTGATATACTACTAGATTGTGATATGATTTTGTGGTCGATATGGATCTTGTTTCGATATGAGTCAAGTTGTCCATATGGATCTGATTTTGTTATGAGTCTTGATTTCATTATGGGTCTTGATTCGATATGGATCTTGATTTTGATATGGGACTTGTTGTCGATATGGATCTGATTTCATTATGGGTATTGAGTCAATATGGATCTTGATGAATAATGATGAACAACTAATACCCTAACTGGTACTGAGAGGGGGGTGAATTAGTACACACAAAAACTTGCTTCAATATTTTGAAACTCTCTGAACATAGATAACCGGTTGTCTATACCACTATACTTAACCATAGCAATACTAGTTAAATAGAAATACTTCAGACAACTAAATCGGTTAACCAAAAGTACTTCAAACAGCAATCAACAGATCTCAGAGCTTGATAGCTACTTTACAAGTTTATTCATGCATAAGTTGTATCAATAATACCACAATCATTTAGCACCGCATGCATATTCAACTTAATCAAAAACTACTCAATCATCACATGAAAACCCACAACCCATAACACATAGATTTTTCACGTGGAAACCCAAATGGGAAAAACCATGGTGGGGATGAATACCCAAAAGCTTGTTTTTGAACTCTTTTGAAGTCCGCTCTATTAGGAGCCTAGTCCAGTTAAAGACTTTACAATAAGGTTATGTTAGGAACCGATCCTATTAGGGATCACCCAGTTAAGGGATGGCTATAAACCCCATTAAAGGTTGAAACCTTGTTAAAGGTTACCTTGCTAGAGGATTTAAAGAACTCAATGAGCTTGAGTCACCTGGTTAGAGGATTTGCAGCAAGCCTGTTAAAGCTACCCAGTCAAGGGATTTTGTTTCTGTTGAAATGGTTAGAAGACAATAGATAAAACTCTGATCTGATAACAACACTACTTTGTTAAGGCAGATCATTTTCAGTTCCTATCTTTTGCAATCACACTCTGTAGACTCCTTACTCTGGTTTGGCAAGTATCAAGTCTCCAACACACAGACCTAAACACAACATTTGCCAACACAAACAATAACAAACATCATCAACTTTATAGACAACAATTAGGTTGGTAGCATAAACCCTAAACCCTAAACATTTAGGTTTTTCAATTACAAGCGGTCTAATCCTGACCCATAAAATGCATTGCATAGAATAAAACAATTTGAGAAAGATCTCAAGTTATTTTGCATCGTTTAATATTCACTGCACTTGGAAATCAGTAACCCATCATGCGTTCTTCACACACCACTAAGAGAAACACACATTCTCGAGGTAGACATTCAATGCATTTGCTCTTCACATGCAAGATCCTCAAAGAGATTCTTCACATGCACATAGCTGATGTGGCATTTTGATCTCTTCCTTATCTCTTAACTAACTCATCATAGAATATCATCAGTTGAACTGCACAAGTCAGATCGCCAAACAAGAAACCCTTGAGCTTCACTAAGACTTCAAACCGGTAGTCAAACTGTGAACCCCGACATTGGTTCACTCCATCCCGGTTGACTATAGCCACTTCCAGTCTTCACACCAGTTCATACTAGTTTACCTACTTGAGCACCATATACCGGCTCACTTATTGACATCAATGTTAACATACATTATCACTGCTTCACAATATGCCAACAATCTCCCCCTTTAGCATTCATGGAAATACTCAGTAAAATATATACACCGGTTGATACTATACATGTGCAACTTAAAAGATCACCATCACCTGGACTGATCAGTGTGTACATGCTCAACATCTTCTCCCCAAACAATATATCTTCTCCCAATATATCTTCTCCCCCTTTGACAATAATGCCAAAGTGGAGGCATAAGCTTCCAAGCTCCACCATGCTGCTCCCCCTGTGGAGTAGCATCCTTCAACACATCAATCCTATAAGATTGGTCACTGTAGTACCTAACTGATGTGGAGCACACATCTTTAATGTATTTCATGAAGGGGCAGAACCATTAATTCACCTCTCAAATAGGTAAATATAGTCTTTGGTAAGGGCTTAGTGAATATATCTGCTAGTTGCTCCTTACTGGAGACATGTCTTAATACCACCTCTTTATTCTGAACCTTCTCTCAATAAATGATACTTGAGCTGAAAATGCTTGTTCCTAGCATGCAATACCAGATTTTTGGAAATATTGATTGCACTAGTATTATCACAAAAAATACTCATCGGTTCAGATACAATTACTTTGAAGCCATTCAATACATGCTTCATCCAAATTGTCTGAGTGCAGTTCATAAATGCTGCCACACACTCCGCTTCAGCTATAGACTGGGAGATACAGCTCTGCTTCTTACTCGTCCATGAGACTAGTCTTCCACTGAGAAAGAATACTCCACCGGTTGTTCTCTTTTGGTCATCCACATTACCTGCCCAATCCATAATCAACTGTTCCCTTTAGATATCTAAGAATCCTCTTTACCGCTACCAAGTGGGAATCTCTTGGATTCTTCTGAAAATGAACAACTATGCCCACTGCATGAGCAATATCTGGTCTGTTGTGCACCACATAGTGCAGCTTATTGATCATTGACTAGTACTCCTCATTTACCAATACTGAATCATCCTCCTTAGTTAGTTTGCAGTCGGTCACCATCGGTGTTCCAACTGGTTTGCTCTCCTTCATGCCAAAGGTCTTCAATACCTCTTTGATATACTTGGATTGGGTAATCAAGATACCCTCCTTCATCTGCTGAATCTATAGACCAATGAAGAAATTTATCTCTCCAATCAGAGACATCTCAAACTCTTTCTTCATTTCATCTGCAAATGCATGACTCATTTCATCATCTCCTCTGAAGATTATGTCATCTATAAATACTTCACAGATCAATATCTAATCACCTTCAAATTTTAGGTAGATGTTGTTGTCCTCAATTGTTCTTTGAAATCCTATCTTCACAAGATGAGAGTGTAACCACTCATACCATGCCCTTGGTTCTTGTTTCAATCCATATAGGGCCTTGTGTAATCTACACACCATGTTACTATCCTCTAACAAAGCAAACCCATCTGGTTGCTCAATATACACTTCTTCTTCTAGGATTCCATTCAAGAATGCAAACTTCACATCCATTTGGTATACCTTGAATCCCTTGAATGCTGAAAATGCAAGTAGCATTCAGACACCTTCTAGTCTAGCCACTAGGGAAAAGGTTTCTCCATAGTCTTCTCCTTCTTCCTAAGCATATCCTTTGCATAAAAGTCTTTCCTTGTTTCTTATCACTGTGCCTTCTTCATTCAACTTATTTCTAAAGACCCATTTGGTACCTATGACATTCTTGTGTTCTAGTCTGGGTACCAAGGACCATGTTGCATTCTTCTCTATCTAGTCCAACTCCTCTTCCATTGCCTTTATCCAATATTCATCAGTAAGTGCCTCTCTAGTGGTCTTAGGCTCAAATTCTGAAATCATGTAGGAGTTTTCTTTCACCTTTCTCCTTGTGAGTATCCTTGCATCTTTGTCTCCAATGATCTTCTTCAGATCATGATGAAGCTTTACATACTTAGGAATGACCCTAGCTGGTTCCCCTTTCTTTTCTTCTTCTTCTTCCACTTCATCTTCTTCTTCTCTTACTCCAGCTTCTACCAGTATAGAAACATTGAGGTCTTTCTAGTGTTTGCAACTTATTCTCTTCTCAACTAGTTCCCAGAAGAATATGCTTGATTCATCTTCCACTTGCTTACTGTTGGTTTCCTAAGGTTCCTCAGGGGATTCATCAACCCTAACATTGATACTCTCAACAATTTTCTGAGTTCTGTTGTTGTAGCACTTGAGACCTTTGCTTTTAGTGGAATATCCTAGAAATATTCCTTCATCACACTTAGCATCAAACTTGCTCATATGCTCACCTCTCCTAATATATCACTTGCTACCAAATACTTTAAAATATCTTACATTAGGAGTTCTCCTGTTCCAGTACTCATAGAGGGTTTTGTCTTTACCTTTCTTGATGAGTACCCGGTTCATAGTATAGACTGCAGTGCTTACCACTTCTCTCCAAAATGTTTGGGCTACCTTTCCTTGGATCAACATAGTTCTGGCCGCTTCCACTATAGTCCTATTATTCCTCTCTGCTATGCCATTCTATTGTGGTGTCCTTGGGGCAGACAACTGCCTCTTGATGCCATTCTCTTCATAGTACTTGTTGAATTCATCAGAAGTGAATTCACCTCCTTGATCGGTTCTAAGGCATTTTATTCTTTTGCCACTCTCCTTCTCAACCACTTCTCTAAAGGCTTTGAGCTTTCCAAATGCCTCAGACTTGTCTTTAAATAATGTGACCCACATCATTCTTAAGTAGTCATCAGTAAGAATCATGAAATATTGATCTCCCTGAATACTTCTAGTTTTCATCGGACCACACAAATCGGTGTGCACAAGATCAAGTAAGTTCTCTACTAAAAAGGACTTACCTTTGAATGTCAAGGAAGACATCTTCCCAAGTTGACATTCTCTACACAAAGCATTCTCTGGTTTGTTCAGCAAAGGCAATCCTCTTACTACCTTGATCTTACTCACCTTTACAATATTGTCAAAATTCATATCACAAAGAATCCTATGCCATATCCAACTGTCATCAAATTTCACCATCAGGCACTAACTAATCTTGGCATTGAGCTGAAACAGGTTTCCTTTGTGGTGCAGGAGCACCTAAGGGTGAGAAAATACCCTTTTCAATTTTGCCATAAGGACTGGTTCAAGTCCATTAGGAGCTTGTAGTGCATTTTTGTTTTTCATTTTTGAAAGTTTGTGTTTCGGAAAGACTTGCCTCGATGACACCACCAACATGTGGAGTGCAACCATTGAGTATCGGAACCATCCAGTTTTACATTACCCCGATGCCCGATGAGTATACATAGGAGTCATTGGATATCAACGAAGATGTTTTCTACCTTACCCTGATGCCCGATAAAGTTGCCAGTGGTCGGAGCGAGTCAAAGTGGAGCCATCGGGTACCGACAACACTAGTTTTTGTCTTACCCTGATAACCCGATAGGAAAGCCTATGATTTGGAGTGCACCATCAACTATCTTTATAACATGTTTAGGAGATACCCTGATAACCCAATGGGAAGGCAGATGGTTTGGAGTGCACCATCGTCTATTGGAACAACATGGTTTGATGCTACACCGATGACCCAATGGAGAAGCAAGTAATTTTTTAAACAGCCATGGGACATTGGACTGAGTGTTTTAATGCTAACCTGATGACCTGATACAAAAAAAAAAAAGACAGTTACAATTGGAAACCGATGTGTCGAATTGAAGATTGTCTATTTTGGGACAATTCATGAAATGTCAAGGAGGCTATAAAAGACCCAATGGGCACTTTGTAAGAAGGTTGGAAGGTTGGATGGTGGATGGTTTTAATTGCATGAAGAACATCTTCTGAATACATTTTGAAGACTATTTTCTAGTTTATTTTCTTAGAGTTATATTTTGTTTGTAGACAGTAAATAATGGCTTAAATTTTTAAGTGCCAGTGCAGATAGAGTAGATGTTTCTTTTTTGTTTTTTGTAAGTTTCAAGTTTGAATCCGTGCCAAGCTCGACTGTGTAAATAAAGTTGTCTATTTTGTTTCTTATTTTCTCTTGGTGACAAGCAGTCATAAACATGGCTCTGTCTTGAGACTCCATCGTGGGATCCACACGACCATTGGAGGTTGTCAAGAAGAGCCAACCATGTATAGTAGTGTTCTATATGTAATAGACCAGGGAATGATGTCGGCCATTTTAGCAAACTGGTTCTAGGCGAGCTTGATGATAGCCCGACATGGTATCAGTGACCAAGATGAATCACTTGCAGGGTAGACCAGAGTCTAGGTTATCAACCTCAAACCAAAGGAAGATGGGATCAAATGGAGAAAAGATCCTAACATGAGGAGAAAACAACTTAGGAGTAGTTGTAGGCATACTTGATGGTAGACCAAACCTTGCAAGGTGTCTGGTGAGATCCAGTGGATTAGTGAGTTGGTGGATTTACGAAAGTGAATTCACTAAGTGTAGAGTAACAAACCTCGGTAGTGAGGAACTAGAGTGGATTAGGGGAATAGAGATAAGAATTCCTGGGGTAGGCTAGGAAAAAGGCATTGGAGTGAGTCAAGGTGACTCAAGCAACTAGGATCCTCCCTATTAGATTGGTATCAAAGAAAGTTAAAGATTTGGGGTGAAGAGTGCAAGACTGATCTAGTATTAGAAGGAGTAAAGATGGTGATCGATGCAGAATTGGCTAAGAAGGTTGATGACCAAGAAGATGAAAATTGATTGCTCAAGGAAAGGTTAGAGCAGTTGGAGCATAAATTAGGTGTGGTGGAAGTCATGACAACATAAGTGAGTGGAAAGGTAGAAGAGAAAGGTAAAATGGTGGCAATAGAGGATGAAGTCCCTATACCAGACCCTGTTATTGATCGAGAACCATTCTTGAAGGCAATGAGTGGAAAATATTTGGAAGGAGTACCACTTTTTAGTGGCAAGATGGAAGCAGATTTGGTAATGGAATGGATGGAGGGAATGGAATATTATTTTGAGTGTGAAGGTGTGACTGAGGCCCAAAAGGTTAAAGTGGCTAAGTCAAGAATTAGAGGTGTTGTCGTTACTTGGTAGAAGTTTATACAAAATGAGAGAGTAAGAGAAGGTAAGATCGTCATCTCTACTTGGAAAGGGATGGTAAGAAAAATCAGAGAGACTTATCTTCCTGAAGATTATGAAGTACAGTTGCATAGGAAAAGACAAAACCTAAGGCAAAAGGAATTAGATGTAAGTACCTACACTGAAGAGTTCCAGAACAAGGTCAAAAGTGATGGAGGATGAAATAATTAGAGTAGCAAGATATCTTAACGGTTTGAGATGGAACATACAAGAGGAATTAAGTTTGTTGAGTCCAAATACTATTCGCAAATGTTATCAGTTGGCCCTAAAAGTAGAAGAAAAGAATAAGAAGAAACATGAAAGCACTAGTAGAGGCAGAGGTAGAGGCCGAGATTCAAGAGGTTACAGAGGAAGTCAGAAAAGATCACAAGGAGAGTTGAAATTGACTGAGCAGTCCATTGAATCCAGTGGAAGAGGAGACTATGGTAGAGGAAGAGGTAATAAAAGCAATAACATAGGTAGATCTGGAAGTTCTGGCAGAGGTTCATACTTTGCAAACATGAAGTGTTACCATTGCAGTAAATTTGGTCATCCTACCTATAGGTGTCCGGAGAAGGATACCTCATCACATTCAAAGAAAAGAATTAATTATGTACAAGAGGATTATTGTAGTGTGAAGTCTCTTGAAGTAAATCTTGACTTAGAGAATGGTGAGAATCTGATGGTTAGAAGGGTGCTAATTAGGGAGCCGGTTAAGGAAGAACCGAAATAGAGGAGATTTCTTTTCAGAGTAAAGTGCAAGATACTTGGTAAGGTCTGTAAAGTGATCATTGACTCAGGATCAAATGACAATATCATCTCCAAAGAAGCAGTAAGTAAACTTGGCTTGAAAATCATGCCACATAGTCATCCTTACAAGGTCACATGGTTGAATAAAGGACAACATGTGTTAGTAAATGATTAAGTATGGGTTGAGTTTGCAATTGGGAATATTCTGACAGAATTCTATGTGATGTTCTACCCATGGATGTATGTCATTTATTGTGAGGAAAACCATGGCAATTTGATAGAAAATCTATCCATGATGGCGAGAAGAACTCTTATGCATTCACAAAGGAAGGGGTGACATACAAGATTCAATATTTGGTAGAGGATGAAGGAACCAAGACTAGTGGTCCTAATGTGTTGTTGACTAGAGGAGAATAATTTTTGGGACTTCTCAAGAAAGGAGATGGAGAACATTATGCTCTCTTAGTGAAACCTAGTCAAGAAGAGAAGACTAAACAAGAAAGTTTACTTAAAGAGGTTCAGAAGTTGTTAGAATAGTTCAAGGATATTGTGAGTGATGGAACACCTGCAAGACTACCTCCTCCCAGAATAGTAAGTCACCAGATAGACTTTATACCTGGAGCATCCCCACCTAATAAGACTACATATAAGATGACTCCTGAACAAAACAAAGAAGTGGCAAGACGAGTAGAAGAGCTGCTTGATCAAGGTCTAATCAGAAAAAGTATAAGTCCATGTGTTGTACTAGTGGTATTAGCAACCAAGAAAGGAGGTAAATGGAGATTATGTACTGATTCTTGGGCAATAAATAGAATCACCATAAGATACAGACTCCCTATCCCTAGAATTAAGGATTTAATGGATTGCCTTGAAGAGGCAAAGTAGTTTACTAAGTTGGATGTAAAGAGTGGTTATCACAAAATCTAGATTAAAGAAGGGGATGAATGGAAAACAACTTTTAAGACTACAGAGGAGTTATATGAGTGGTTAGTTATATCGTTTGGGCTTACTAACACCCCTAGTACCTTCATGAGGTTGATGAATGAGGTGCTGAAGGATTACATAGGCAGATTTGTAGTGGTATACCTGGATGATATTCTCATATTCAGTAAAACAGAGGAAGAGAATTTTGAACACTTGCAGATTGTAATAAGTAAACTACATGAGGAACAGTTGGCAATCAATCTTGAAAAATGTGAATTCATGAAACAAGAACTCATTTATCTGGGTTTTGTAGTATCCCAAGGCACTTTGAACATGGATCCTAGCAAGGTGGAAGCAATACAGAGTTGCCCTACACCAAAAAATACTATTGAGGTAAGAAGTTTCCATGGGCTTGCCCAATTTTATAGAAAGTTCATTTGAGGTTTTAGTGAAATTTGTGCTCCTTTTCTTGATACAATTAAGGGTGGGTTGAAAACTAAGTTTAGGTTGAATAAAGAAGCTGACCAGGGGTTTGAGTTTCTTAAAAAGAGGATAGCTACCCAGCCCATCCTAGTTTTACCAAGTTTTAATAAGTTGTTTACCCTAGAATGTGATGCTAGTCATCTAGCTGTAGGAGCTATTTTGAACCAAGAGGGAAGACTAGTAGCATTCTTTAGTGAGAAATTGAATGATGCCAAGAACAAATACTCATCCTATGGGTTAGAATTTTATGCCTTAGTGCAAGCTCTTAGGAAGTGGAGGCGTTATCTTTTGCCCAAATGATTTGTAGTGTTTACAGATAACCAAGCCTTGAGTTTTATTAATTCCCAAGAAAAATTGAGCAACAGACACATCCAATAGATAGAATACCTATAGGCATACAATTTTACTATCAAGCACAAAAAGGGATAGCTAAACAAGGTAGCACATGCCTTAAGTAGAAAAATTCTCACTGTCCAAGAAGTGACTTTGCAGAGCATGGATATGGAGAGTTTCAAGGAGCTTTAAAAGGAATATGAATACTTTTCAGAGGTATACAAGGTATGCAGTGAGTTTAATAATCATTTCAATAGCCAGTATGTAGATTACACATTACAGAGTGGTCTTTTGTTTAAGGGATGTCAGTTATGTGTGCCAAGGGGATCTATGAGGGAAAATGTTATATAGGAAAAACATAATGGAAGTCTTAGTGGACATTTTGGTTTGAATAAGACACTTGAATTGGTGCAAAGATTTTCTTATTGGCCAAAAATGTATAAAGATATCAGGAAGTATGTTGAGTAGTTTATTGTGTGTCAGAAAGCCAAGGGTACTAGTTCAAATGTTGGACTATACCAACCTTTACCAATTCCCAAAAGATCATGGTAGTGCATCAGCATGGATTTTATTGTGGGTTTACCAAAGACCAAAACTGTCCTGGATAGTATTTTTGTCATTGTTGACCGGTTTAGTAAAATGAGTCATTTTGTTCCGTGCAAGACTATGCATGATGCTAGTTACATTGCACATTTATTTTTCAGAGAGGTGGTAAGAATTCATGGGTTTCCTCTTAGTATAGTTTTAGACAGGGATGTGAAGTTCATGGGACACTTTTGGAAAACTTTGTGGACAAGATTGGGAACTAACCTTTCTTTTGGTTTTGCTTATCATCTACAGACAGATGGTCAAGTTGAGGTTATTAACTGAGTATTGGGTAATCTTTTGAGGTGTCTAACAAAAGAGTATAGACAAATGTGGGATCAAGTGCTACCACAGGCAAAATTTTCCTATAATGACATTGTCAGTAGAACTACAAGTAAGAGTCCTTTTGAGATTATTTATGGACTCCACCCATGCATTGTTTGTGAACTTTGAGATTTAGGAAGCCTGGAAGGAAGAAGTGGACATGCAGAGGATTTCACTCAGTCTATGAAAGAGGTGCATGAACATGTGCAAAGAACATTTAATGACTCTACACAAAGGATTAAGGCTAAAGCAGATAAGAGGAGAAAAGACATTCAATTTGCAGTTGGAGACATGGTTATGGTACATCTAAACAAGGAAAGATTGTAGAAGGGAGTCCCTAGTAAGCTTCAGATGAGGCGAATATTTCCTTGCAAAATTTTAGCTAAGTATGGCTCAAATGCCTATAAGGTGGACTTACCCAAATATTTGGCATTGTCCCCTATGTTTAATGTGCAAGATTTGGTTCAGTTTAAGGGTCCCATAGTAGTGATAGATGGAGCAAATCCAGAAATGGAGACTACTCTCAGTGATATTCCAGTACCACCCGTTTCTAAACCACAGGTGAAACAAATTTTAAACTCCAAGGTGAAGAAGAAAACAAGGCATGATGTTTGAATGGAACACTTAATCAAGTGGTGCAACTTACCTGAAGCCGAAGCCACTTGGGTTGCAGAATCCGATTTCAATAGGCTAGGCATTGATGTCACCTTGCCACTTCCAGGGGGACTTGATTTTTCATGTGGGGAGTATGGTGCAGGAGCACCTAAGGGTGAGAAAATACCCTTTTCAATTTTGGCATAAGGACTGCTTCAAGTCCATTAGGAGCTTGTAGTGCATTTTTGTTTTTCATTTTTGAAAGTTTGTGTTTCGGCAAGACATGCCCCAATGACACTGCCAGCATGTGGAGTGCAACTATCGGGTATCGGAACCATCCGGTTTTACCTTACCTCAATGCCCGATGAGTATACATAGGAGTCATCGAATATTGATGGAGATGTTTTCTACCTTACCCCAATGCCCGATAAAGTCATCAGTGGTCAGAGTGAGTCAAAGTGGAGCCATTGGGCATCGGCAATACTAGTTTTCTTCTTACCCCGATAACCCAATAGGAAATCCTACGGTTTGGAGCGCACCATCGGCTATTGGTATAACATGTTTAGGAGCTACCTCGATAACCTGATGGGAAGGCAAATGGTGTGGAGTGCACCATCAGCTATCGGTATAACAGGGTTTGATGCTACACTGATGACTCGATGGAGAAGCAAGTAATTTTGTAAACAACCATGGGACATCAAAGTGAGTGTTTTAATGATAACCCGATGACCCGATAAAAAAAGGACAGTTACAATCAGAAACTGATTGTGTCGAGTTGAAGATCATCTGTTTTGGGATGATTCACGACATGTCAAGGAGGGTATAAAAGACCCAATGGGCACTTTGTAAGAAGGTTGGAATGTTGGATTGTGGATGGTTTTGATTCCATGAAGAACATCTTTTGAATACATTTTGAAGACCTTTTTCTAGTTTATTTTCTCAGAGTTCTATTTTGTTCATAGACTATAAATAATGACTTAAATCTTTAAGTGCCAGTGCAGATAGAGTAGATGTTTCTTTTCTATGTTTTGTGAGTTTCAAGTTTGAATCTGTGCCAAGCTCAGCTCTGTAAATAAAGTTGTCTATTTTGTTTCTTGTTCTCTATTGGTGACAAGTAGTCATAAAGATGGCTCTATCTTGAGACTCCATCGTGGGATCCACATGACCATTGGAGGTTGTCAAGAAGAGCCAACCATGTACAATAGTGTTCTATATGTAGGAGACCATGGAATGGCATCGACCGTTTCAACAAACTGGTTCTAGGCGAGCTTGATGATAGCCCGACTAGGTATCAGTCACCAAGAGGACTCACTTGTAGGGTAGACTGGAGTCTAGGTTATCAACCTTAGACTAGAGGAAAATGGGATCGAATGGAGAAAAGATCCTAGCATGAGGAGAAAACAACTTAGGATTAGTTGTAGGCATACTTGATGGTAGACCAAACCTTGCAAGGTGTCTAGTGAGATCTGGTGGATTAGTGAGTTGGTGGATTTACGAAAGTGAATTCACAAAGTGTAGAGTAACAAATCTTGGTAGTGAGGACCTAGAGTGGATTAGGGGAATAGAGAGAAGCATTCCTAGGATAGGCTAGGAAAAAGGCCTTGGAGTGAGTCAAGCTGACTCAAGCAACTAGGATCCTCCCTATCACTCTGGTCTTCTTACCGGTGGCATTCACCACTTTTTCCAATTATTTTGCAGACTCCACCTTTGAAGTCTAGAATGAGTCCTTTGTCATTCAGTTGAGAAACACTCAAAAGGTTGTGCTTAAGGCCTTCCACCCATTAGACATCATCTGTAGTGCTCTTTCCATTTAGTGAGATGGATCCTTTTCCTTTCACCATGCAAGGTGCATCATTTGCCAAACTGGACAACACCTCCATCATATTCTTCCACAATTAGAAACTTTCTTCGGTCACCAGTCATGTGGTGAGAACACCCACTATCAATGATCCACTCATTAGAGTTATCAATGTGAGAGACAAGGGCTTTCTGGTCAGACACCTCTTCCTTAATAGCTACAAACATTATGTCCTCACTCTCTTCATCCTCAGATTCTTCATCAGTAACACCTTCATCCATTGCAACAAGATAATTTCTCCTACCTCCTCCTTTATACTTTCTAAACCTTTCTGGTTTATCCTTATTGTCATTGTTAGGACAGTTAACAGCTATATGTCCTATCTTATTGTAGGAAAAACACTTCAGAGGAAGCTTACCTTTGTATTTACCGGTGCCTTTTTGAAGTCTCTTGGCAAGAAGAGCTTCAAACTCCATCAGAATCTCCTCATCATCCATATCTCTGCCTAGCTTGGATTCATAACTGGTACTGACCTCTTTTCCTTTCCTGGTCGATGTAGAGGAAACAAACGCTCTAAAGGCTGACTCGATCTTCTTTATACTACCATCATAGCTATTCAATTCATATGTAATCAATTTAGCAATAATAGAGTCTAAGGATACCTTTGTTTTTTTGATAGACCTTAGCTCTTGGATAGCAGTAACTTTGATTGCATAGACTGGTAATAATGATCTCAGAACTTTACTGACAATGATGGCATCATCAATTGTTCCACCAGTGCTTTTATTCTCTCCTGCCACTATCTTGATTCTTATGCCATACTACTAAATGGTCTCTCCTTCAACCATCCTCATATCTTAAAACTTTCCTCTAGGGATTTCTTCCTTGACCTACTTGACATGTTAATCACCGCCATAAATGGATTCCAGTTTGTCCCATACTTCTTTAGGATTGTCCTTATCTTGTACATCAATGAACTCTATATCGGACAAGCTGCTAATGAGGGCTTCCATGACTTGCCCATTTTCTTGTATCTCTCTTTTTTGATCATCGGTTAGAGTGCCAATGGGGATCACATAGGCATTCTCAATATAGCTCCAGTGTTGTGTACCCAAACTCTTAATATATATCTTCATCATGTCCTTCCATATTGTAAAGTTGTCCCTGTTGAACTTAGGACCTTCCCTATTCATCATTAAAACAAGATCTTTTACCTCAAGCGGTTAATCTTATATCACTAATGACCTGGAGATGCTCTGATACCAATTCATGAATAATCATGAACAACTAATACCCTAATTGGTACTGAGAGAGGGAGTGAATCAGTACACACAAAAATTGCTTCAAAATTTTGACACTCTCTGAACACAAATAGCTGGTTGTCTATACCAGTGTACTTAACCATAACAATACCGATTAAATAGAAATACTTCAGACAGCTAAACCGGTTAGCCAAAAGTACTTCAAACAATAGTCAACAAATCTCAAATCTTGATAGCTACTTTGCCAGTTTAGTCATGCATGATTTGTATCAATAATACCACAATCATTTAGCACCGCATGCATATTCAACTTAGTCAAAAACTACTCAATCATCACATCAAAACCCACAACTGATAACACATAGATTTTTCACTTGGAAACCCAAATGAGAAAAAACATGGTGGGGATGAATAGCCACAAGCTTTTTTTTGAACTCTTTTGAAGTCCTCTCTATTAGGAGCCTAGTTTGGTTAAAGACTTTACAATAAGGTTATGTAAGGAACCGATCTTGTTATGGATCACTCGGTTAAGGGATGGCTATAAACCTTGTTAAAGGTTGAAACCCTGTTAAAGGTTACCTCGCTAGAGGATTTAAAGAACTCAATGAGCTTGACTCACCTGGTTAGAGGATTTGCAACAAGCCTATTAAAGCTACTTGGTCAAGGGATTTTGTTTCTGTTGAAATGGTTAGAAGACAACAGATAAAACTTTGATCTAATAACATCACTACTTTGCTAAGGCAGATCCTTTTCAATTCCTATCTTCTGCAATCACACTCTGCAGACTCCTTACTCTAGTTTGGCAAGTATCAAGTCTCCAACACAGAGACATAAACATAAATATTTCCAACACAAACAATAACAAACATCATCGACTTTATAGACAACAATTAGGTCGGTAGCATAAATCCGAAACCCTAAACATTTAGGTTTTTCAGTTACAAATGGTCTGATCCTGACCATTAAAATGCATTGCATAGGATAAAACAATTTGAGAAAGATCTCAAGTTATTTTGCATCATCCAATCTTCATCACACCTGGAAATCAGTAACCCATCATGTGTTGTTCACACACCGCTAAGAGAAACGCACATTCCCAAGGTAGACATTCAATGCATTCGCTCTTCACGCACAAGATCCTCAAAGAGATTATTCACATGCACATAGATGATGTGGCATTTCTATCTCATCCTTATCTCTTAACTAACTCATCACAGAATGTCATCGGTTGCACTGCACAAGTTAGATCGCCAAATAGGAAACCCTCGAGCTTCACTAAGACTTCAAACCGGTAGTTAAACTATGAACCTCGACACTGGTTCACTCCATCTCGGTTGACTATAGCTACTTCTAGTCTTCACACTGGTTCATACCGGTTCAACTGCTTGAGAACTATATATCGATTCACTTATTGACATCAATGACAACATACATTATCACCACTTCATAATATGCCAACAGATCTTGATTTTGATATGGGTTTTATTATCAATAGGTGTCTTGTTATTGATATGGATCTTGTTGTCGATATGGATCTGATTTCGTTATGGGTCTTATTGTCAATATGGATCTGATTTCGTTATAGGTCTTGATTTCATTATGGGTCTTGAGTCAATAAGGATCTTGATTTTGATATGAGTCTTGTTATCGATATGGGTCTTGTTGTTGATATGGGTCTTGTTGTTGATATGGGTCTAATTTTCGTTATGGATCTGATTTCGTTATGAGTCTTGATCGTGTTATGGATATGATTTTTTTATGAGTCTTGATTGTGTTATGGATCTGATTTTGTTATGTTTCTTGATTGATTGAATGAGTCTTGATATGATGCACTGATTGATGCGAATATGTTTCTGATGTGTTTTTGATATGATTTGCATTTTTAAGTTGATTTTCTTTTGATTTTTTATAGATTTGATTGAATCGAGAACTGATAGTGGATATGTGTTGATTTTCCAGAAGAGATTGGTGTACTATAGCCTCAAGACCGATTCCTGAAGCCGTGGATACTTATCCCATGCTTGTCACAAGCTCACAGAGATGTGATTGAGAGATGTGGTTTATCATCCTTACTAGACATGCCCCAATATATCATTAACTGATGGTTACTGACAGCATTGGCAGAGAGGTGACATAGCAATACAAACACCTTTCATTTGGCGACCGGTGAGATGACAGTACACCAGAAGACTGTTATTGGATTTTACAGATTCCTATGGTTGGGGATTTGTTACCCTATGAGCAGACTGAGGAGAGTGGCACAGAGGCTCTCTGCCATGTTTTCTAGGATGATCACATTAGTGGCTACGAGATCCCATGGTAGGAGTTTTTGGATTTAGGTTACACTTCACTGTAGTCAGTATTAGTAGGTTTTATCTGTGGTTTCCTCTATCCCGACCATAGGTCAAAGGGACTAGCTATTGGATGGGGATTGGTTCTAGAGGATATGGTGACATGGGGATGTAGGTTTTCCTGGGGGTCTTGTATGTTGGCCCACCTATACCAGGAGCTCCACTAGGTAGTATATCTAGGATACACTAGTCTATTAGCTGGGGTGACTTTATTATAGGTGTGGGTCTGGGAGCATATACCAGTGTCAAGACCACTTGTAGACAAGGATAGGCCAGTTGGTTGGGCATATGCATATGGGTATACAAGTGTAGTTGTCCAGCGTAAGCTAGGCAAACTAGAGTACTGGCGGAGGGTGTTAGATGACATTCATATGGTCGTCTAGAGACCATATATAGATTGTGAGGTATGGGCTGAGGATGGGCTAGAGATGCCTTATGTATATATGTCAAGGTACGTAATTGCGCGAACACCCTTTATTATTGAGCTAGTTTTACACAACCGCATTCATCGACCAGATGGTAGATAGAAGGGGATACCATAGGGAGCCTATTTGTATGCTCATCGGCAACAGGATATGCCAGAGTGGGGGCCTACCCTGGATAGTGGAGTAGTCATGGATGAGTATATGACCTTGGAAGGACAGATCTGGGATTACGGGGATGGGGTCGTTGATGCTAGGATGACAGAGGAGTTATCAACTTACTTTGTGGCACATGCCATGGCATGCATATCTGATCTGGTAGAGTTGTTTCCAGCTTTTGATGATGAGGAGGAGGAATAGCCACCAAGGTGAGGGGGTCCTAGATGGAGAGAGGATGATGAGGGAGAGGAGGGAGGAGATGTAGGTGGAGGGGGTGGTGGAGGAGATGGAGGTTGAGGGATTAGTGGAGGTGGGGATGGTAGAGGTGGAGGTGATAGAGGTGGAGGTGGTAGAGGTGGAGGTGGTAGAGGTGGTCTCGTGCTTGGTGCAGGTTGGGGTGGGAGGATAGGTGTAGTGTTAATTGTTGTAGGAGGGATGGTGGATGATAGGCGACCTGTCCAAAGGAGGAGATCTGACGTTCTACCTCCACCAACACCTTAGATAGGGATAGGTGTAGCTAGGACCAGGACATAGGTACCTATTCAGATCAAGGTGTTGACCTACTAGTATGATGCTCAGATTAGGGTGCTATAGGTCTTGGTGTAGGAGCTGCAAGAATAGGTGCTAGTGTAGCAATGACATATTACACAACTGCAAGTGAGGGATACAACAGTAGAGCATCAAGGCCGAGAAGAGGCCCTTACTAATAGGTTAGAGATAGCCATGGTAGGTGCTTCACTCTGGGACGCACTGAGGGAGATACATTACTCATCTAAGGAGGTCAAGTATTATAGGTGTTTGTATGAGTATATGGTCTCTCAAGATCATAGAGCTCCTAGCTATGTTGCACCAGCGTCCACTCGATCCAGTCGTAGTCATACGAGGGTGGAGAGAAGAGGTGTTATAGGGTCGTCATGACGTGATACATCTGGTGGAGATCTGGGAGCTGGCATGTCTACTACTAGACCTTCAACATTAGGATATAGTCATGTTAAATAGTTCAAATAACTAGAAGACAACTAAGAGGGGGGGGGTGAATTAGGTGTCACTCGATTATTGAAACCTTAAGCAACTAAAACTTTAATACCGGAAAACATAAGATCAATACCAAAATGCATAATCCAATTACCGAAATAGAAGATATACCAACTAAGCATAAGCAATAATTAGAGAATAAATACCATCCACATGACACCAAGATTTGTATGTGGAAAACCTGATAAAGGGAAAAACCACGGTGAGAAGCCTACCCACAGTCACATAATACTTTTGTAGTAAGTATGTGATTACAAATTGAGGGGCCTACACTTGTAGGAAGGCCAACAACCTAGAGCATAGTGCTCATTACAAAAGGAGTCTCACTAACTACATAAAAATCCAGACTACAATCCAGAAGGAAGAATGAACTGCAATGATATCATCTCCAATGCCTGAATACAGTTCCAGTTAAGCTCAATACCAAAGGACTTAATCCTCTTACATAAACCCAACTTGATCACTAATGATCGACCAAATCCTCTGCATGAATGATTATTACATTATTCGCTCCTAGACCATCCTATCCAAAATCCTTATATGATCTACAATGAGATCTTACATTATATATATACAAACCCTCGACCATAAATAATAAGGTCGGCCACCAGATAATAAAGCAATTACATAATTACAAAACATAATGTCCTGAGACCAAAAACATAATATCCAACCCATAAGACATCCTGGAAACACATCTAGAAGATCAAACAACATGTTACATTAAATCGGTCCTTAACCGAGATAGACTCAGACCCTATTTAGGTCCACACATGCTAAAGAAATGGTCCCAATCAGCCAAGTCTTGAACATGACCACCATCAACATCCTGAATCTCTACTAGAAGCCACACCAACACCACTTATGCATAACATCAAATATCTTCAACAAAGCTTTGCTGGTGAAACCCTCACCGGATCAACAAACCAGGCTTACCAGCATACAGGATAGCATTTGATCACCAAATCAAAACCAACTGATTAAACATGTATCTAAGTAGCATGAATAGCAGATCAAAGCCAATTCCAAAATCTAAAGCATACTGGAGTATACCAGATCATCATGATCTAATCCAACCAGAAATTAAACAACCTACCAGGACTAGAAGAATATCAGTAAATAGCCAAAATAGATACTATTGACATCAACTCAAGACATAATCAATTCCTCCAAATGGCCAACAATCTCCCCCTTTGGCATCGATGGCAACACTATATGTGAAAAAAATCTAAGTCCCAAAAAATGCCAAACAAATCTCCCACACAAGAATATAGCAATGAAGTTTTGATCCACTCTCCCTATAGATGATATCTCAGTTAAGTTCTACAAATTTCTCCCCCTAATGTATATATCTCCTTATGTTTTTCACATGAATATCTCTCCCCCTTTGACATCAATGCCAGAAATTTGACAAAAATATCAAAGCAAAAACATAAACCACTGAATCACAAGGATAACTACTCCCCCTGAGTAGTAGCATCACCACATCAATCTGGAATAAATAATATCTATAGTAATGCATACCAGACTGATTCCAAATAACATCAATCAGTTCTCTACTGGAGGGGCAGAAACCCCTTATCTATCTCTGAGGTACTCAAATGATTCTTTAGGAAAAGGTTTAGTGAAGATGTCTGCAATCTTCTCTTTAGTGTTCACATAAACCAATCTAACTTCATTTTCTTCCACCTTCTCCTTCAAAAGGTCATACTTGATAGATATTTTCTTTGTCTTAGAGTGAAATACCAGATTCTTTCATATGTCAATAGCAGCAGAGTTATCACAGTGAATAACTATCAGTCCAGTGCAATGCACTTTTATGTCCTTCAAGATTTGCTTCATTCATAGAACTTGTGTATAGTTAGTAGCAGCAAAATCATACTTAGCTTCAGTAGTAGATAAAGAAGTACATGATTGTTTCTTGCTGATCCATGAAATAAGTTTCTTTCCAAGAAAGAAAGCTCCACCGGAAGTACTTTTCTGGTCATCAACATCACTTTCCCAATCTGCATCTGTATATGCACATAAAGTAAAGTCATCATCTTTAGGGTACCACAAACCATATTCAGATGTTCCTTATAAGTATCTAAAAATCCTTTTCACCACACTCATGATTTTCTCTAGGATCACTTTGATATCTTGATGCAATGCAATTAGAAATCATTATATTTGCTCTAGTCTGAGTCAAATATAGCAGACCTCCAATCATATACTTATATCTTGTAGGATTTACTAGTGTTGATTCATCTTTCCTTGTCAATTTCTTACTAGTAACCATAGGAGTACTAACCGGTTTAGAGTCTTCCATACCAAATTTCTTCAACATCTCCCTAGCATAATTAGTTTGACAGATGAAAATACCTTTATTAGTCTGAGTAATCTGCAAACCTAAGAAAAAATTCATTTCCCCAATCATAGACATCTCAAATTCTTTATCCATATTGTTAGAAAATTCCATGCACAACTTATCTTCACCTCCAAAAATGATGTCATCAACAAAGACCTCAATAATCAGTATATCATCATCATTAGTATATCATCATTAGTGACTTTATAATATAGATTATTGTCAGCATTACCTTTAGTGAAACCAAGATTCAAAAGATGTGTTTCCAATCTTGCATACCAAGCTCTAGGAGCCTATTTCAATCCATATAAGACTTTCTTTAACCTATAAACTATGTTTTTATCGTCTGAAAGTGAAAAACCATCAGGTTGCTCAATATAAACTTCCTCATCAAGATCCCCATTGATATGAACTTTGTTGAATGTATAGAGTGTTGTTCTCACTGCCTCTCTCCAGTTGATATGAGGTAGATTAGCCTCCACCATCATGGTTCTATCAACATCCAAGATAGTTATGTTCTTTCTTTCCATAACTCCATTCTGCCGAGGTGTCCAAGGAGCATAAAATTGTCTCATTATGCCATGCTTCTCACAAAATTTATTAAACTCACCAGATGCGAATTATCCACCATGATCTGACCATGAATAAGATCAAGAACATCATTAGATTTTTCTCGTATACTCTTAAAAGATGTTCTGACTCGTTTTCCCATTTGACATTCCTTACATACTGGATTATAGGGATTCACAATCTTAGGTAAATCTCTAACTGCCTTAGTTGAACTGATCTTTACCATGCAATCAAAATACACATGACATAGACTTTTATGCCATAGCCAACTCTCATCAATTTGTGCAATCAAACATGTCTTCTCACCAAAATTCAAATAAAATATATTACCTTTTGTCTTAGTACCAGTTGCAATCTCCAATCTAGATCTAATAATGATTTTTTATTTTCCATCCTTGAATTGTAATTGAAATCCCTTATCCACCAATTGTCCTACACTCAAAATATTATGCCTCAAACCTTCAACATAATAAACATTATCAGTATTGTGCTTACCTTCTAATGATATAGTTCCTTTTCCTTTGATCATGCATGCTTTGTCATCTCCAAATCTAATCAAACCACCATCAAATTCTTGCAAAGATAGAAACTTCCTTTTATCTCCAGTCATATGATGTGAACATCCACTGTCAATTACCCATTCATCCCTATCTTCAATTTTAGCAACAAGGGCCTTCTCTTCAGGTACATTCTCTTCCAGTGCTAGATCATCTTCCTTGATAGACAAGAACACCCATTCCTTTCCATTACCAGAACCACTAGCAAAGTCTTGTGTTGGTTCATCATCATAATCAGTCACACCTTCCTCATCCGCAAAGTAACATGATTTATCCCTTTTTTTCATACACTTATTCTTGTTTTGATATCTAGGGTTAGGCTTAAAAGATATTCTATCTCTTTCTTCAAACCTTAAATTCCTTTTAGGACATCTAGATGCAAAATGACCTATTTTATTACATGCAAAACATTTAAAAGGTGATTTTCCTTCATACTTACTTCCTACCGGTCCGTTAGGTACTCTTCAAGCAAATAGGGCTTCAAATTTCTCAAATTACTCATCTTCTCTCTTCATATCATCTAATTCATTTGCATAAAAAGATTTCTAATCTTTCTTACTGATTGCTGATGTAAATGCATGAAAAAAAGGTTTAGACTTCACAGCTCCAGAAGGTCCAAATTCTTCAAGCTCAAAAGTAGATAATTTTCCAACCAAGGTATCTCTATTGATAGAAGTATTAGACATTGTTCTCAATTCATTAATTATAGTAGCCTTCATCTTATAAGCTAGTGGTAAAGCTCTCAGAATTTTAGAAACGATTTCATCTTCACTCAGAGTTCCACCACAACATTGAATTCCCATGACAATTTCATTTACCCTTTCCATGAATGCAGTAATCCTTTCATCTTCTTCCATCTTCAAATTTTCATTTCTCACCTAATAACCATCAATTTTAGCAATCATAATAGTAGGGTCACTTTCATTAAGAGTCTCCAATTTGTCCCATTTATCCTTTGTTGATGATTTGTCAATTAATCCCATTATTTGCTGATTAGAAAGTGCACACAAGAGGGCTTCTCTATCTCCACAATCATTCTCAAGCTCCTTATCCAATTTTTTTCGGAGGAGGATTTCTAGATGTCGGATTGAAAGGAGTAACACCATTCTCAGTGATTTCCCAACTTTCCTTACCAAGACATCTATGATGAGTCTCCATCTGAATCTTTCATACTCTATAATTTTTTCCATCAAGCCTAGGAATATCTCTGTGAAAGATAGCAGCAAATGAACTTGAACTATTAGTCACCATAGGATCTTCCTCAAGCAATTAAGCTTTTGCAGAGAGGACTAGGGCTCTGATATGAATTGTTAGATAGTTCAAATAACTGAATGACAACTGAGAGGGGGGGTTGAATCAGTTGTCACCAGATTATCAAAACCTTAAGCAATTAAAACTTTAATACTGGAACATATAAAATCAATACCGAAATGCATAAACCAATTACCAAAATAGCAGATATACCAATTAATCATAAGCAACAATTAGAGAATAAATACCATCCACATGACACCAAGATTTGTACATGGAAAACACAATAAAGGGAAAAACCACAGTGGGAAGCCTACCCATAGTCAGATAATACTTCTGTAGTATGTGATTAAAAATTGAGGGGCCTATACTTGCAGAAAGGCCAACATCCTAGACCACACTACTCATTACAAAAGGAGTCTCACTGACTACATAAAAATCCAGACTATAATACGGAAGGATGAATGATCTGCAATGATAGCATCTCCAATGCCTAAATACAGTTCCAATTAAGCTCAATACCAAAGGACTTAATCCTCTTACATAAACCCAACTTGATCACTAATGATGGACCAAATCCTCTGCATGAATGATTATTACATTATTCGCCCCTATACCATCCTATCCAAAATCCTTATATGATCTACAGTGAGATCTTACATCATATATGTACAAAACCTTGACCATAAACAATAAGGTCAGCCACCAAACATTAAAGCAATTACATAATTACAAAACATGTCATCCTGAGACCAAACAAATAATAGCCAACCCATAAGACATCCTGAATACATATTGAGAAGATCAAACAACATGTTACATTAAGCCGATTGATAACCTGGATAGACCTGGACCCAATTTAGGTCCACACACACTAAAGCAATGATCCCAATCAGCCAACTCTTTAACACAATCACCATCAGCTTCCTGAATCTCTACTAGAAGCCGCACCAACACCACTTATGCATAGCATCAAAGATATTCAACAAATCTCTATCAGTGAAACCCTCACTAGATCAACAAACCAGGTTTACCAGCATATAGGATAGCATCCAATCACCAAATCAAAACCAACTGACTGAACATGTGTCTGAGTAGCATGAATAGTAGATCAAATCCAATTCCAAAAGACAAAGCATACTAGAGTATACCTGATCATCATGATCTAATCCAACTAGAAATCAAAAAAACTATCAAGACCAAAAGGATACTAGTAAACAGCCAAACAACTAGTGTTGACATCAATGTAACACATAATCAATTCCTCCAAATGGCCAACAAGTCATACCTGAGAGATCTGTCCTATTGTATTGATCACTTTGTTGTATAAATAGACATGATATCCATTGTACATTTTGATAGCTCTGTGAGATATATATGATATATGAAATTGATTTTCTTTGATCCACATGTGATGTGTTACTGATGATGATTTATTTATGATGTGCATTATTTGATATGATGATACTATGAGGATGATTAGATACTTAGACAACAATGATGTTATTGATCTCTTAATGTTGATTTATATGATGATGTGAATGCATGGTTCATGATGAATAGGTGCTATTTTTACTTTGATACAAGATGTGATGTTACCTCAATGTTTATGATTGTGAGATGTATCTTGAAAATGAGATGTAAATGATAATGATAATGATATGAGATGTATCTTGAAAATGAGATGTAAATGATAATGATAATTATATGAGATGTATCTTGAAAATGAGATGTAAATGATAATGATAATGATATGAGACTAATGCAAGATTAAAATGATATGCAACTATATGATCACTTTAATTTTGTTGTTGTCATTCTCGTTAGTCACTTGTTTGTGCTCTTTTTGTTATCGTTGAGATTTTGATATGTTGAAAGTTAATACAAGAATCATGGTATAATTAAACCATAATGACCCGAGTATAACTTACATGATTTTTTATATTCCAAGATGATACATGCATCAAGGTATAATTGAACCAAGATGAACTGAGGGTTACTTGTGTAAAATAGACAAGAGTTAACTATTTTTATGTGCAAAATTGAAAATGTATTCAATGATATATTTCCAACCATGTCTCAAGATAAATTTGCACCATACAAATGATCGCCTCACAGACAGAAAACCAAAGAAAAATTATCAGATTCCTTCGTTGCTTCTCTAGCTCAGTGCATTCTTGAGTAGCTCAGGAGATCTAATGATCTAGAAATCAAGATACAAATAGTCAAAACATCATGCCAAATGTAAACAAATCACAATTCAGAATAAATAATCCATCATGTGTTTGTTGAAGTTGTAGTTGGATAATGATCATGTTTTCTAGTTCGATGAGTAGTTTTTACAATGGTTTCCCTAGTATGTTGTGATCCTTGTTTGTTGTCTGAATGCTAAAGCAAGATGAATGCTACCCCCCAGTTATGGACACTTGTCGATGTGGATATACATTGAGAACCAAGCCATGGTGGGATATGATACAAATAACTGTTAGAGAATCAATGACAGTGACTATGCTAAGTATGTCCAGGATAATGTTGCGTGTATAAGTTTTTTGCGATGGCTATGGGCTTACATCAAATGGATCAAAGATATGATGTTAATAATGATAGATAGAGGAGATGTTCTCTCACAAATAGAGCCTATTGCCAACTTTTCACCACTTGTTTTTATTGCACTTTTTGATTTATTTTTATTGTTTTTGCATTTTTCCGATTTTTTTTATTTTTTAATCTTTTTTATTTTGCTTGATCTATGCATTGGATAGCTCAGTTGTAGAACTTCTTCAGATGGATGATGTTAGTTGTTTTTTTGAGCACATCCCCTTCTGAATTTGATAACTGATATGCTCCTGATCCATAGGCTGATATGATGACAAAGGGTCCCAACCAGTTAGGTTCAAATCTCCCCTTCTTTTCTCGATCTTGCTGATTTCTGGGATTTTCTTTTAGGACTAGATCACCAATTTTGAATGCCCATGGGATAACTTTGTGATTATAGTTTCTACACATTTGTTGCTAATATTCCTTGAGATGATCATAGGCATGTTGTTGTTTTTCATCAAGAAGCTCTAGTTCCTGCAACATGTTCACTCGATATTCCTCATCTGGTATGAGGCCCTTCAAAGATACTCAGAGAGATGGGATTTCTACCTCAAGAGGTAGAATTGCTTATGAACCATACACCAATTAATATGGTGTAGCTCATGTAGGTATGTGGATACTCATTCTATAGGCCCAAAGTGCCAAATTGAGTTGTACATGCCAATCCTTGCTTGCATCATTTACTATTTTCTTGACGATTTTTAGGATTGTTTTGTTTGATGCTTCTGCTTGGCCATTCCCCTATGGGTAGTATGGTGTGGAAAGTTGTATTTTGAATCATTCACATAGCTCTCACACATCTTGATTCTTGAAAGGACATCTATTATATGTGATGATGGAATTGGGAATGTCATATCTGCAAATGAGATAGTTGAGGATGAATGATGAGATCTGCTTTCCAGTCACGACATTCATTGGGACTGCTTCAATCCACTTGGTGAAGTACTCCATGGAAGTGATAATGAACTTATGTTTGTTTGAAGAGGAAGGATGAATCTTTCCTACCAAATCAAGTCCCCATTGATAGAAAGGCCAAGATGTGGTGAATGGTTGCAGCTCTTGTGCTGGTGCATGTATGAGGTTACCATGAATTTGATATTTAGGACATTTCCTAGCAAATTGATAGGAATCTCTTTCCATTATTGACCAGTAATATCACATTCTCGGAAGTTTCTTGGCGAGAGTAGGACCACTTGAATGCATACCACAAATACCTTCATGAATCTCATGTAAGCAGAGTCAGATTCATTACGATCGAGGCATCAAAGAAGTGCGATCTAGACCTCGATGGTAAAGTATGTCAGTAGTTAAGGTATAGCGGGCGACCTATCAGATGAAGCTTCATTTTTGGTTGCAAGATAGGTCAGGTGGGAGAGTATTATTTTTAAGATAGTCATATATCTTCTTGTATAGAGGGGAATCAGAACAAGTCAGGGTACAGATGACTTGGGATGCAGAATTATCATAGGCTGCAAAAAATAATTGCTCCACAAGGAATTCATAATGATTTTGTTTATGTAGAATTTGTAGAAGAGAGGTGATAGTGGCCACTACATCGGAAGCTCTGTTGTCCAATCTTGGAATTTGCTCAAAGGTGATGTGTACAAAGTACTTTTTGAAGTCATCGACCATTCTCTTGTAGGCATTAGCTTATCATCTTTCATCTGATAGTCATCGTTGATCTGGTTGATAACTAATTGCGAATCCCCATAAACTCTTAATTATGTGATTCTCCATTCTACAACCACTCTTATTCTAGTTACCATGGCTTCATATTCAGCAATGTTATTGGTGTATGGAAACATCAGTCTATAAGATCTTGGAATTGTGTGCCCCTCTAGAGTGACGAATAGGATGCCGACACCCAATCCATGTTGTGTATAGGGTCCATTTCTTAGGTGTGATAGTGAGTATATTTATATCTAGAAATTCCACCTATAGTGGGTGTTGGTCTGGTAGTGGTGCTTCTGCCAGTTGATCTACAATTGATTGTTCTTTGATAGTTCATCGCTCTATGTATTGAATGTCGATCTCACATAGGATCATGACCCATTTTGCTAATCTTCCTATGAGAGCGGCCTTGTTGAGTAGATACTTGAGAGGATCGATCTTTTCTACCAACTTGATTATGTGGGCTAGCATATAGTGGCAGAACTTTTGATAAGCAAACACCACTGCTAAGCAAGCCTTTTCAATGAATGTATAATTGATTTCATATCCGTTCAAAGTTCTACTGATGTAATAGATAGCCCTTTCTTTTCCTGGTGGATCTTCTTGTGCTATTAGTGCCCCTAATGATACTTATGTTGTTGATATATAGAGAATGAGTGGCTTGCCTACTATCGGTGGTACCAAAATTGGTGGATTCATCAGATATTGTTTGAGCTGATAGAATGATTCCGCACATTGATTCCGCACATTTGTCTTCCCATTTGAAACGTATATTCTTATGAAGTAGATGATTGAATGGAAGGCATTTATCTACTAGCTAAGTGATGAATCTCTTGATGGATTGTATCCTACTCTATAGAGATCATAGCTGGATGAAGTTTTTAGGTAGTGGCATCTCCATGATAGCCTGGACCTTTGTTGGATCTACTTTGATGCTTTTTTGTGATACAATGTATCCCAAAAGTTTGTCAGATGTGACCCCCAAGACATATTTCTTAGGGTTTAATCCGACATTGAATTGCTCCAATCGTTGAAATATTTTATCTAGGATGCCCAGGTGTTCTGCTCTAGTGAATGATTTAGCTAGAAAATTATCCACATAATCATCCATGAAAGTATGCATCATGTTGTGGAAGATTGTTGTCAAGGCTCTTTGATAAGTTGCACCAATATTTTTCAAGCCAAAAGGCATGATGTTCCAGAAATATGTTCCCCATGGACAGGTTAATGCAGTCTTATCTTGATCCTCTGGGATTTTCTTGGTTTGGTTATATTCTGAAAAACCATCCATGAGAGATAACATTGTGTGCCCTATTGTTAGATCAACAATAGTGTCGATTCTCGATAAAGGAAAGTCGTCCTTCAGACATGCCTTATTTAGGTCTCTAAAGTCTTTGCAAATCCTTATGCTTTTATTTGGTTTGGAAACTAGTATATTATTTGAGATCCATTTGGCATAGTCTATAGGTTAGATGAATCCGACATCTAATAACTTCTTCAGTTTTTCTTTGACTAATAATACCACATGTGGATTCATCTTCCTTAATTTATGCTTGCCAAGTTTATCTTTGGGAGCGATGGATAAGTGATGCATGATTAGATTCGGATCTACTCTTGGAATGTCAGCATAAGACCAAGAAAAATTGATATGCTTCTCCTTAAATAATTTGACAAAATCTGGTTGTTCTTTTTCTGTGAGTGATTCTGCTAGATGTATGGTTTTGACTATTGTTTTAGTGTTGATATTTATTGATTGAGTTGGATCAATCAAGATTGACGACTTTTCTCGTAATGTTTAGAAAGAGTGTTAAGTCTCCCATCTTTAGGTTCCTCAAAAATGTTTTCACCTTCAGATACGTCCTTTATTTTTACTTTTTTGTTTTTGCGATCTAATACTGCCATTAAATGGTTTTCACCATTAGATCCATTTTTCATTTTGTTTTTGCGACTGAGAGACTTGGCACTTCCTTGATTGTAGATATCATTATGTTGTTCATTGGTGGAGCATGTTTCCCAGTTGAGTGAGCATAAATATTAGACAATTGATTCATCATTTGGGAATATTGGTATATCATGATGTTCGGGTTCTTCCTAGTCTATGAGGTTGGGATATATGAGTAGTAAGGAGTCATTTGGTGCGTTAAGATTAGTTGTTGTAAGTGTCATGATGGAGACATCATCATATTTTTTTGGGATATCACTGAGGTCTATGATATTCTTGAGGTCTCCAATGGTACTTTCCTCAACATTGCCTTGTTCATATTGTCATTGCTCATTCTCACTAGCCTCATAGATATGTTATGGTCCGAATTCAAATGGTTGAGATCTTGTGCCTTATCCCTCATGATAAATGGGTGTGTATGCATGGATTGTATCCACCTCAATATCTTCAGTAACATCAGAATAACTATACCACTCATATTCATTGGAATCAGTTTCAAAATCACTATCCCAGGTTACCTCACTGAATATGATAGGTATGTTGTATGGTGAGAAAAGATCACTGATAATTGACACAAGTTTAGTAGCTTGTTCTGATTTAGGATCACTGTTTGTTTGTACTATTTGAATTTGTTCATACATTGTTTCCTTTTAGTGAGTAGCAATTTCTTTAGGTTGCGGCTCAACCTTGGTTTCATCAGGTTTTGTACATGATATACTTTCTTATAAGAAACTTCCTCCCTTTGGATAGCGAGTTCTTCTTGTCGTCTCTCATTTTCTTCACGCTTTTGCTCCTTCCTTGTCTTTTCTATTGCTTGGTTTAGTGCTTCTTCCCATGGGTCTTCATTATGTTTTTTCTTTTCTTTCCATTGAGGTTTTTGATGGTGATTTTACTTTTGTACAGGTGGAATATGTTGGCCATACCCAAGTCCTGTTTGTCTTTTGCAAATTGTGAACGGGGTTGTATGGGTTCTGTATACACATAAAAATGGCTATGAGCAATTAAATAAATATTTTACATTTATTTAATATTTATTCTTCTATTAAATAGTTCATTTGAAAAGATTAATTTATTTAATTCATTTTGTGTCTTTCAATTAATTAATTAATTTAATTGAAATATTTTATTAATTAATTCATCTATCCTATTCCTCTAAATAATTAAATATCTAATATTTAATTATCCTTCTAATCAAGTTAATTAAATATCTAATATTTAATTATCTCCTTCAATTAATTAAATGTCTAATATTTAATGATTATTCTCCTATCCTATAGTTTCAAATATTAAATAATTTTTAAATTATTTAATCTCTTTTCCAACTCATCCTTCCATCTCCACTTCATCTTCCCTTTGCCAACTCATCCATTAAGGAAATTAATATTTCTTAAATATTAATTCATCATTTATCTCCAACCTCCAAATTTAATGAAATTCTGTGTACGTACACATATTTCATAACCTCCTTCTATATTCTCTCCAACATCCCCTACATCTTAGGAAGGACTTGAGTCCACTTGTCCTCTCATTCCTAAATTTTCTCTAACCATCCCTAGTTTCCCTCAATTAGCAACTCAGTCAAGGTGAGATGAGTGACACTTTTCTTCTCCTTCCCCCTTTCTCTCAACCTTCACCTTTGCTCACAGCCATCCAAATCTGCAAATCTGATCATGACTATTGATCTAAGCCACATCATCTAATCCTCTCAAGGTCTATAAAATCAAGAACTTTAGTTGAGAGAGAGTTATTCTTCAAATTAGACTTCAAGTGAATTTACAAGCCAATCATTTGTAAAACTTATGCATCTGTGAGTGTTAACCTTGAAGCAAATAACAATTAGCATTTTGGCATAATCATTTAGCATAATCATGTAGTATTGCATATCATAGCATTTGTGAACTCTCAGTTATCATTCCATTCTTCATATGCCATCTTGGAAGCTATCAGTGCTTGTCTGAGAGCACACCATCTGCAACCAAGAAAAATGGAGTTAGGACACAATGAGACATAAACCATGAAGGTAATATTAGTATTTTTATTTCATATGTATTTCATGTAGTTTCATTGGTTGAGTTTGGATTTCCTGTAGCATTTCCATTGGTATTTTGTGAAACTAACATGTTGTAGGTAGCATTCTGAGGATGAAATTCAAGTCGACACATTTTGGTGCCCACCGTGGGGCTCATGGACCTCGCATATACCTTTAAAAATCTTGCAAAACTAAAAATTAATGCATTTGAAATGCAGATTCACGCATGTGTGAATTATGACAACACTTTTGTTCGATAGGTTAGTGTATTTGAATCATAGATTAATGCATATGTCATGTAGGTTAGCGTTTTTGTTTGAAAATTTGCGCATTTGCATCACAGGTTAACGCATATGTCAAGTAGGTTAGCATTTTTGTCTGAAAAATCTGCGCATTTGCATCACAAGTTAGCATTTTTGTCCTCTAGGTTAACACATTTGTTAAAGAAGTCGCGCTTTTGAGTCCACAGAGCAATGCTTTTGTAGTACAGGTTAGTGCTTTTTCCCTGAAGATTAGCACTTTTGAGGTGAAAGATAGCACATTTGTTAGAACAACGCTTTTGTTTGCAACTGACATAATTTTCTTGCAGGTCCGAATGTCCAAGAACTGAAATTTTTCAAACTACTAACATCCATGTGCAAGATTGTGTTTAAGGAAAATTTAATGCATTTCCTCACCTAGTTAATTAAAAGCTATATTTTGGAAAGTAATATATCATGTCTTGCTCATTTAGTCTAACTAAGGAGATCAATTGACAACATGCAACTTGCATTTTGAGTAACTTCTCTAAACTAGTTGCACATAGACTTTTAAAAAGGATAAACTAAACACCATGCTTGTTGGAGCAACATATCCTAATAGAGGATAGATCACATTGCTATGAAAATTTAAAAAGAACACTTATATTCTATGTCTTGAAAGTGGTAGGTATATGCTCTCCCCTTAATTGGGTGATCACAAAGCTAAACCCACTCTTTTATGGTTTCTTTACTTTCAAGCAATCAAATCCTTTAGAGGGTCTGCCTTCCCAAGCTACCTTGAGGGGGCCAGTGAGAGGGGAAAGACCTAAAGTGGAAATGGGCTAATACCGAGTCCTTCCAATCCACTCTAAATTAATCATGTTTGTGATGAAAGTCCCAAACAACATGTGTTGGTAAGTTCATATTGACACTATGTTTCCCCATAAACCCTATGGAGTGTAACCTCTATAGGCTGGGAACTTTCTGTATTTATAGAATTGAAAGTGTTGCATGTATGGCCACATGACCGAAAGCCTTTACTAAAAACCACTTGTACTAGTTGCCAAAATCCTTCTAGTTGTTGGCATAGGAGTCTTCATGGAAATTGGTGCTTGGCTGCCCCAGAGAAGTGAGTGCCGAGGGTGGAGCCAATGGGGTCAAGCATCTAAATATCTGCTTTGAATAGTGTAGCCTCGGTGGAAACCCCATGTGAGATTCAACAACTATTATCCCAGCCTGCCATAAGCTTTCTATTTGCTTGTGCATTTTTTTTATTAAACATTGTGTCTTCTATGTTTCTAACATGCTCCAAATGGTGAAAAAAATTGAAGAAAATCATCATCTAAGAGTGAGCAAAAATCCAACCAATTGCTGGAAAATTTGATCAAAAGGGTAATACAAAGGCTTTCCCAACATTTGACCACCAGATCAAACTAAAGTGTCAAATCATCATTATCAAAACACTTCTTGAGTAGATTTGTCTCTAAAATATCATGTATTTTCAAACTAGCTCAACAACTAGGTCACTAATCCAACAGGCTATTCCTGAAAGGTTTCTATAAGCATAAACATTTAACAAGCTATTGATTCAAACATCTTAAGTGCAAAAGATCAAACATCATTGTCAAGTCTCTCATCAAGATAATCAAATCCTCTATCATGAAGCTTGATCAATTTATCCTATGTTCATTATCTTGGATATATCTTTCCTATTTTGAACCTAGGACATATCAAAATCAAAATTGCACCAACATTGAAATCAAACAAACTTGTAAATTGTCAGATGCTTATATGAAATTTAAGTATCAGCTTAAGAAAAGAAAACCTAGTTATAAAGATACTCAGAAAAGAATAAGATTCTTGTATATCAATCGCAAAATCTTATTAAAATGTAGGACATTCCTACACCGTTTTTGTCACTACTTATATGGCTACAGTATAGAGTTTGCCAGAGACATTTTACAAAGATGTGCCTTTCAACAAAGAGAAGCCTTATCACAATGAACAAACAATAGCGGTAAAATCAACAAAGCATATCTTCCTAAACCAATAATCACCTATTGACTTTGTCCTTTGGAAATTTCAAAACTTTTCAAATAATCACATGCCAGTTTGGACTAGAGCTCAATATGAACAACTGAGAAAACAACAAAAACAAATGAAGGAAGAAGATAATCCTACATTCCAAACTTTTGGGTATATCATTGTTGAAGAAGAAGCAGTCAATAATACCATTAGAGACCTTGAGAAAGATTTCAAATTTGATAGGCTAATGGAAAAATTGTTGGCAAAACAAAAAGATAAATATCTCTTGATGTTGGCAAAATATGGAGCTAAACTACCACAAGACTTTAACATAGAAAGCTTGAAACAAGATGCGGAGGCAAGTAAGACCCAAAACACAAATGATCCAAATGACGAAGATCTAAAAAAAGAAGGTCACGAAGAGATGAGAAAAGAATGTGATTACACAAGAAAAGAGCATAGTGATAAAAGAACTTATGAAGAAACAAGGAGAAACTATGTGGATAATCCATTGTTAAACCTTACCCAACAAATGCAAATTCTTTAGAAATAGATACAAATATGCAAAATGGAACAAGCTCCAAGAAGTATTAATTATAAAATATATGCCCATATCCTTTCGACAAAAAATTGAATATCGTACCATTTCCACAATATTGCGAGATCCCTAAATATGACAAATACGATGGAAAATCCAATCCTCAGGATCACATTAGGGAGTGTCGTACTACAAGCATGTAATTTTCCCATGATGAAACTAACCTTATGCATCTTTTTCCTAGGAGTTTATATGGACAATCAATGGAGTGGTTTCAAGATTACCATCCGGAATCAAATCTTTTGAAGAACTTGTGAATAGATTTATTTCACAATACTCCTACAATATAAGGAATAAGATAACAATGTTGGATCTATGCAATGTTAAAAAAAAGAATGGTGAATCTTTTATGATGTTCTTACAACAATGGAAATGCATGTTTAATAGGTATCCAAGAGATGTACATGATCAAGAAAAAATTGACATATTCATTGATAATCTTATCAGTGAAATGAGATCGATTAAGAATGCAATGTCCTCCCTCCTTTGCCAAGATGATTGAGAATGGTCTGAAAATAGAGAACACAATGGTTAAGAAAGGAGAGCTAAAACTTTACAATAATTCCTACAACAACAACAACAACAATGACAAACCCAAGTTCTGGTTGAAGAATAGGAATGTTAGCAATGGCGAAAATGATGATAATAGTGCTAAAAAATAACAACCACCAATTTTCAATCTATAAAGTCAAATCCCAAGAAATAACAATCAAGAAAACAATAAAACCAAGTCCTTCTCCAATCCTCGGAGGAAATTCACAAACAATGAAGAACAAAGAACTATTACAGAGGAAGACTTATTTAATACAAAACAAAAGATGGAGTTAGAAAGAAGATGAGAAGAACTCAAAATTCAGAGAAAAGAGGCGTATTCAAAACAACAAGGGAAAGAGAATGACAAAGACAAAGAAGTAACGCCACAAGAAGTGCCAATAGGGATAGATCAAGCATTTGAAAATATAAGAATTTCATCAAAAGAGGAACAAGATGTATCAAGATATGGCAGAACCATAGAAGAATTAAGAGACAGTCAAGTAGGATTGACTATTAGTCCAAAAGAAGTTGAGTTTGAAAGAAGACAAAATCTAGCAAAAGAATCCTCTTTATCATGTAAACAAGTATGTCAACTCCAAAATTCAAATGAAATCTTGGAAAATAACCAAGAAGGAATTTGCAGTATTAAAGACATGTGTGTTGATATAATCCATTTGTTTAAGGGACAAACATCGGTTGAAGAATCATTTGAGTGTGAACCACAAGATACTAATACTGATTATGTTAGAACTATTTGGGAGACACTTGGGAGAGAAAATTCTCAAAATCATTCAATCTATGACATTACCTACTCTATGCCAAATTATGAACATTATGTCATGAACTTTGAAGCACCTAATGATGATAGTGATTACAACTTACCCCTTCTTCATCCTAAACTAATTGATTGGGATAATTTAGAAAACCCTAAATTAGATGTCTTTTCCAATGATCATGACTTAGTCATGTATCTTAATGCTATCGAACCCATGACACCTAAAATATCTTTCATTGTAGAATCAAGTAATGTTTCTTGTAGTCAGGAGAATACCAAACTTTCGAGTCACAAAATTGAAATAAAACAAGGAAAGAGACCTACTGTTGAAAACCATTTCATGGCAACACTAGATCAATCAAAAGGGAAAATAAAGGACATATTTGATGGTGGAAACCTCTTTGAGGCGCCAGAAGATGGAAAGTTTGACTTCTTCCTGCATATTTTCATGAGAGATTTTCTATCCTGATACAACCAATAGAAGCAGTAAACATTGGTACATCAAAGGATCCTAAAATACATCATTATGCTACCTCATTATCAGATGAACAAAGGAAAGAATACACAGAATTCTTTAAGAAAAGATGAATAAATTTTACTTGGTCATATGCAGACATGTAAGGACTTAATCCATATCTTATCATGCATCATCTTAATGTGGATTTAAAAGCAAAACCAGTTAAGCAAAAGCTAAGAAAGATGCATCCACACATTTCTCTTCTTGTAAAAACTAAGCTGAAGAAACTATTAGATGTACGTTTTATAAAACCTGTTGCTTATCCAGACTACATTTCAAGTATTGTACCAATGTCAAAGCTAAATAAAAGCATAAGAGTCTATATAGATTTCAAAGATTTGAATAAAGAATGTCCAAAAGATGATTTCCTGTTACCAAACATTGATATAATTGTGGACCTATCAGCAGGACATGAGATGTTTTCATTAATGGATGGCTTCTTAGAATATAATCAAATAAGAATTTCACCTGCAAATCAAGAAAAGACAACATTCACCTATGCGTCAGGAACATATTGCTGGAATCTTATGCCATTTGGGCTTAAGAATGCAAGAGGGACTTATCAAAGGGCTATGATGACAATTTTCGATGGCATGATGCATACGTTTATGGAAGATTATGTAGATGATATACTTGCAAAATTTCATACAAGACAAGAACTTTTGGACATCTTAAGCAATATTTTTGACAGGCTAGAAAGATATCAGTTGAGATTAAATCCAAAGAAATGTGCATTTGGAGTAACCTCTACGAAACTTCTTGAGTACATTATATCAGCTCGTAGAATTGAAGTAGATCCAGAAAAAGTCAAAGCCATCATGGAGATGGAGTCACCTAGGAACATAAGTCAATTGTGATATTTACAAGGAAGATTGCAATCAATCAGGAGTTTTGTCTCTCAGTTAGTAGATAGATGTCATCCATTCACCCATCTTCTACATAAGAATATTCCATTCAAATGGGATCAAAGATGTGAAGAAGATTTTATGCAAATCAAAGAATATCTCATGAATCCTCAAGTATTGGTATCACCAACCAAAGGCAAACCATTGTATCTCTATATCTTAGAGATAAATGTATCATTAGGAGCTCTCCTAGCTCAACATGATGAAGAAGGAAAAGAAAGAGCACTGTATTATATCAGTAGAATGCTTGTGGGCTATGAATTAATTTATTCATCAATAGAGAAGACATGACTAGCAGTTGTATTTTCAACTCAGAAGCTGTGACATTATATGTTGATTCATTCTGTGAAACTAATAGCAAAGATAGATCCACTAAAGTATTTGTTGAGCAAGTCAACATTGATAGGAAGACTAGCCAAATGGGTTATGATACTGAGTGAATTTGATATAGAGTATGTTGACCGAAAAGCTATTAAGGGACAGGTTATTGCTGATCAATTGGCAAAAGCTCCTTTACAAAATGACATACCATTGCACACTGAATTTCCTGATGCAGATATTCTGACAATAAGTACAAACTTTTGGGAACTATACTTTGATGGTTCTTATACACAATATGGATCAGGTGTAGGAATCTTTTTCATCACACCTCAGGGACACACAATTCTGAAATCATATATACTATGGTTTCCATGCACCAATAATATTGCAGAATATGAAGCATTAACTATTGGGCTCAAAATGGCCATTGAATGGAATGTCAAAGAATTGCATGTCTACGGTGGTTCACAACTTATTATCAATCAAATAAATGATGATTATCAAACTAAGGATGATAAAATCATGCCATACAAACAACTGGTAGAGGAGTTTACAGAACACTTTAAACAAATATCATTCACCCAAATTCCAAGAAATGAGAATAAAGCAGCAGATGCAATGGCTACAATAGCATCTCTCTTGCAAAATAAGGAGAATCAACATCGTTATGAATTTCTCATCGAAGATATCTTAACCCCTACCATTCAATCCCAGCATATCTACCGAATCTGAAATATATTAGGAACCAGTCAATCCTTATACGGTCAAACTTACCATTACTTAAAAGAGAATATCCTTCCTCTTGACCTATCCTACAATTAGAAAATTAATTTTATCCGTCAATCTTCTCACTATACTATTATTGCTGATATCCTATATAGGCAAGGTCTAGATGGTACTTTGTTGAGATGTCTTGAACAAGAAGGATCTAATAAAGTTCTTAACAAAGTTCATGCAGGTATTTGTGGCACACACTCAAGTGGCTTAACATTGGCTAAGAAACTTCTTCGTATGGGTTATTATTGGCCTACTATGGAGAGAGATTCATTCACATATGCTAGGAAATGAAAAAAATGTTAGATCCATGGGAATCTCATTCATGCACCAGCACAAGAATTATATCCTATGACAGGATCATGGCCATTTTCTCAATAGGGTCTTGATTTGGTAGGAAAGATAAATCCCTCATCTTCTAATGGACATAAGTTCATTTTGAGTGCTACTGAATATTTCACTAAATGGATTGAAGCAGTGCCTCTAACAATAGTGACAGGAAAAAAAATATCATCATTTATTTTGAATTATATAATCTGTTGCTATGGAGTTCCTATGACCATTATCACTGATAATGGAAGACCATTTAAGAATCAAGATGTAAAGGAGCTATGTGAACAATTTCATATCCAACATAGGTTTTATACTTTGTATTATCCACAAGGAAATAGCGAAGCTGAGGCATCAAACAAAACTATCTTGAAAATTTTAAAGAAAATAGTCAATGAAGCTAGAAAAGATTGGCACATTCAGTTAAATCCTGCTCTTTGGGCATACTGAAACAACATCCGCACTCCAACAGGAATAACTCCATATTTCTTAGTCTATGGATCATAAGCTATATTACCTGTAGAAGTAGAGATACCCTCTCTACGAGCATCCTTGAAAGGTTTAATACCAGAAGAAGAACAACGAGCCTCTTGACTCAAGACTCCAGGAACTTGAATTGATTCAGGAATGTCAACAAAATGCAACAGATCATTTGAAAGCATATCAACAAAGAATGGCAAGAAGTTATAACCACAGAGTCAAGCCATGCATTTTTTAGATTGGAGATAAAGTTCTAAGGGAGAATCCAAGAAATCAGCAAGACTGAGACAAGAAGGGAAAATTTGAACCAAATTGGCTAGGACCTTTTGTCATAGTAGCATCATGTGGATCAGGAGCATACAAATTATCTACCCCTGAAGGTGATTTTTTTGAAGAACCTATCAATTCTATTCATCTCAAGAAATTCTATGCTTGAGATATAAGGTCCTGGGAAAAATGAATAAAAAATCATATAAAGTCCTGAAGAAATCAGTAAAAATCAAAAAGCAGAAAATCCCTAAAAAGCATAAAATAGTTAAAAGAAGAAAAAGAAAAAAAGAAAAAGAAAGAGAAAAATGTAATAAATTTAGATGGTGAAAACCTGGTAAACAGGCATTATCTACAAAGTAAGTTCCTCCATCTATGAGATCACTTTCCGTACCTATTCACTCCATCATATCGCATCTATCGCTTCCATCTATCTTAGCTCATCCATTTCATCTTTCACATCCATTGCTTTGAACCATTTAGTAGAAAATATGCAGCTTACCAACAGTTATCAATTTTTGACATACTTGTCATAATCATTGTCTTAGATTTTATCAGAATCAATCAATCTACATTTGTATCCCGACATGGTTTGGATCTTGATCAATTCATACATCTATAATAAATTTTTGTTTCCGCTGGGGGAAAAATCCTATTTCCTTTTGCTAAGGTGATCTTTTGAATCTTTGAAAATACCAAAAACATTTGGAAAACTTAGAAAAACCAAAACACTTAAGATTTTGAAATAGATAACGAGCAACAAAGCAGCAAAGATCAAAACATTTCATAACAACTGAATCATGACACTTAGAAAATGAAGAATCAACCAGCAAGTAATAAAGGATTATCCAAGATTATTCATCAAGATGATTATATCAGTTAATGGCCATAAGAACATGTGAATGACATACAAGGTTCCATGTTTATATCTTGATTTTATTGCTAATCATGTACTCTATGCGACTCAAGGATGTACATGACTAGAGAAGCTATGATGGGGCATGATTATTTTTCTTTGATTGCTATCTGTGGTTTATCTCTTATTAAGGTATGCACTTGTCTAAGGATATTATTGACAAAAGATCAAGGAGGATGTTCCAAGTCATGCATGAAAGGAGATAATCCTTGTCTATTCTGCAAGCAATACTCAGGTCAACTTGATTCATTATATCAAGTTGCTTGTAGTAACTTGCTATATCAAAATCCATGTAAGAAATACTCAAGTGATCTTGGATCATTTTGTCAAGTTGCTTGTATTTTCTCACAACAATTTAAAGCTCAATGATGAAATCAAGCACTATTACAAGACAATCATATGAAGAATGGTAGTATAATTTTTAGTTAGATCATTTTAGATTAGCTCATTATTCATCTGCATTGTAAGCATTTATTGTTAGTTGCATTATAAGTATTTTGTTTCATTCATAGATCAATGGTAATGAATAAAGATTGGGTATGCTTGGACAAACAAAAAAAAATTGAATTTGATCATCATAGGTGCATTCATCTTTAGAATCATTTCATTTCATTTAGTTGCATCTTTGCACTTAGATTCACAATCATTATAAGCATTACATATAAAAAATCAAAAACAAATCAATCAATCATTCATTTGCATTTCCATATAGATCATTGCATTTGCATCATTTAAGTTAGTAATCATTTTCATTTTCATCCAAGGTCATCAAAATCAAAACTAAAAAACATTTATCATTGCATCATGTAGATCATTATCATAAGGAAAGGAAAGACAATCATCATCATATCATCATCCATCTAATCACTGCATCCATATAATCAATGCATATAGATCATCATAAAATAGAGTCACATGCATAATAAAAATCATCATCATATAGAGTCCATGTCTACATATAAAACAATAAAAGTCCAAGTATACAATGATATCAAATCAAAAGTACAAATTCCTCATCAATACAAAGTCAAGTCAAGGTTGTCCTATACCACTACCACCTGACTCTGTCTATCTCTGTGGCTATGGGCAAGAAGATCCTCCAGATGCCTATCTCCCATGATCACCACTCCTCTGAGGAGGTCCCATGACTCCACCACTACTAGTATCCATCAACACGGTGGTATGATAACTACCTTCTCTTTGGATCTCTGCGACTACCTCCTCATATAGTCATCGCCAATGGGAAGTCTCCTTCCCAGCCCAAACTAGTGCTCTAACAATGTCAACTAAGAGAGTACCCAATCCAACCTATTGAATATAATCAAGAAGGCCCTAAGTATCCTGTTGTCTCCTAACAGCTCTATCCCTCTCAGCCATGAAAGTCTATACCTGTGCTCAAAGCTCATCAATCTGTGCTCTAAGACTATCAATGGTCTCCTCCACTGGCATATCATGCTCTGGTGCATCCTGCTATGCTACATCCTATTGTGGCACTTGAACCCCAATCCCCTCCTCACCACCTCCCTATCCACCTTCTAGAATCTCAGTCCGAGTAGCTCTCAGAACCCGTCGTCTAATAAGTGGAACATGATCTACTGGATCCTCATCCTCTCCACCATGAGCTGCAATAACCCTAGGGTCTAGCTAAATCTAACCAAAATCAATGCCTCTCCCACAACCCCCATCCAGTCTAGTCATCCTACCTCCTCCTCTCAATGGCAACCCTCTTAGTGATCTCATTCCTGCCCTACTAGTATCCCTCCCAATCTATCCACCCTCTCTCCCACCCATAGGAAGCGGTCTCCCAATCCTACCAACTGGTCCAAATTGTCCTCCACAAACTCTCAATCAACCTCCTCTTCATCCTGGTCTCCTACCACCATGACCACCACCATCTCCACCCTCATCTCCACCTCCCTCAACCTCCTGAGCAGCTCTAATCTCTCATCTCAATCTCTATCTCCTGAAAATAGGATCACTAGTACATTTGGGCCTAATTTTTTATGGCTAATTATCGGATTTACGACGACCAAATGTCAGAATTTCGACAAACTTTTCCGTCAAAAACTTGTCGTCAGGCTTCCCGATGATGCCATTTTTGTCAGTCGTCCGACGATGTAATGAACTCATATGATGACGGCTATATTTGCACCCCTCACCACAAATATCAGCAGATTTTCATCATATTTCTGATGGATGTTATGATTGCTCATCAACGACCATCCGACATGGAAGTGACGTTAGATATACAGCATCCTTGTCAGACGTTTCATGAGTTGTCATCAAAATTCTGATGGTGAGAGATGATGTGGGTGAAACAGCTTTGCCGTCGATGAATGAAAGCATTGAATGAGTTCTATTTTTAAAAATTGCATTAAACATTTATTATTTATTTGATTCAATGTTATTTGCAAAAAATGATTATCAATGATGTTTCCTTTCTCCAAGAATTGTCTAGGATCTTTCCATCAGATAATATGTAACATCAAATGACTAAATCTTTTCTTTACAAATACTTATTTTATTGAATTATTATCTGAACGTGAATTAAAATTTATATTTGTATGGAAGCAAAACATAAAATCTTTAGATTCATGTGTAAGAAAATTTCCTAAATGAAAGCAAGCAGGCATTATCTTGAATGACATGGAAACAAGCTCATTAGTTGCCTAGAAGAGAGCAATTGGAGAAAAGTAGAGGAAAGTGTTAAAGGGTGATAAATAGATAGAGAATATGCAATAAAAACAAACAATGTCTGGAGTGTCTGATGTGACATCTCTAATTTATGTCTAGAGGGACTAATTGGTTTTGGAGTTCCTGTGAAACCTATTGGGCCACAGTTTGGAGGAAATCAATGTGTTCATGCAAGGAGCACCTTTTTTCTATTATGAGAATGATGCTTTTGCACTGAAGGATATTTGGAAGTCAATATCCAAATTTCTATAGTGTGGAACCAGAGTTGGCAGACTCGAAGTAATTGTTGGCTTTCAGAAGACCAAGAGGTTATGTACACAATCTCCCAATAGAAGGGCGATTTCAAGCATTACCTCTCCCCCCCATGACTATTCAGGAAGCACTTCCTCAAACACAGGACTATTGGCCTCCATGGGATCAAAGAAAAAAATTGAAGCATAGACTCTAGACGATGTGGTGGTGTCCTTCGTGAAGAACTCTGCACTATAATTGAAAATTCATGAGGGAAACTGCAAGATAGTGAAGAGAAATATAATCTTGAAAAGTGGGAAGAATGGATCTTGGTTTGGGTGGGGCCAAGTCAGGTGGCTCCTCTAGAGGTTGACGAGATAGAAATCATATTAGGATTTGAAAAAGATCACACTCATGGAACTTCGTGTGCGAGTGATCGATTGCGGTGTTTGGGTAATGCATTCCAAATAGATACAGTTGCATGCCATCAAGATAAAAGTCTTTAATCAAGACATTACCCATTTGGAATGCAACTGTATCTATTTGGAATGCATTACCCAAACACCGCAATCGATCACTCGCACACGAAGTTCCACGAGTGTGGTCTTTTTCAAATCCTAATATGATTTCTATCTCATCAACCTCTAGAGGAGCCACCTGACTTGGCCCCACCCAAATCAAGATCCATTCTTCCCACTTTTCAAGGTTGTTTTTCTCTGCACTATCTTGCAGTTTCCCTCGTGAATTTTCAATTATAGTGCAGAGTTCTTCATGAAGGACACCACCACATCATCTAGAGTCTATGCTTCAATTTTTTTCTTTGATCCCATGGAGGCCAATAGTCATTTGTCTAAGGAAGTGCTTCCTAAATAGTCATGGGGGGGAGAGGTAATGCTTGAAATCACCCTTCTATTAGGAGATTGTGTACATAACCTCTTGGTCTTCTGAAAGCTGAAAATTACTTCGAGTCCGCCAACTCTAGTTCCACACTATAGAAATTTTTGGATATTGACTTCCAAATATCCCTCGGTGCAAAAGCATCATTCTCATAATAGAAAAAAGGTGCTCCTTGCATGAACACATTGATTTCCTCCAAGCGTGGCCCAATAGGTTTCGCAGGAACTCCAAAACTAGTTAGTCCCTCCAGACATAAATTAGAGACGTCACATCAGACATTCCAGACATTGTTTGTTTGTATTGCATACTCTCTATCTATTTATCACCCTTAAACACTTTCCTTTTCCATTCTCCAATTGCTCTCTTCTAGGCAGCTGATGAGCTTGTTTCCATGTCATTCAAGATAATGCCTGCTTGCACATGACTCTTCAGCTTGTATGTTTTGCTTTCATACAGATATAAATTTTAATTCACGCTCAAATAATAATTAAATAAAATAAGCATTTATAATGAAAAGATTTAGTCATTCGATGTTACATATTATCTGACAGAAAGATCCTAGACAATTCTTGGAGAAAGGAAACATCATTGATAATCATTTTTTGCAAATAACACTGAATCAAAAAAATTAAAAATGTTTCATGTAATTTTTAAAAGTAGAACTCGTTCAATGCTTTCATGCACCGACGACAAAGCCGTCTGACCCACACCATTATGCATAATAGAAAAATCAATATAATAGGCTATTATAAAGAATATATACAAAAATATGAAAGAACATTAAATTACCATTACAAACCCATAAACCATTAAATAGTGAAAATAGATATAAATTTGTAAATGTCTCCCTATAAACACCACAACCATAACCAAAACAAAAAAAATTCTTACCCATAAAAACTAAGTAGCTAGTGAGTTGCAAGTCTACAACATCTCTCAGATGATCAAACCATTTCTTAATATTGTTCTTCTGATTAGTCAATGGATTTAGTTTGCATGTACAAGTTTTCTATTTCAAGCCTTTTGTTTCCCTATATTTGAGACTTAATAAAATTCTTGTGAGTAGGAAATTGATTCAGGAGTTACGTGTGAAGAATTTGGCAAAGTAAATGATGACAATCAAACTCAAATTTTATCTATCTTGATTAAAGACTTTTATCCTGATGGTATTAAATTAAAGTTCTTTCTCTATTTTTTGGTGATCTCTAGAGCAGAGGTTGCTTTGCATCGACCTGGGATACATTTAACTTGTGTTGTATCTGCGGAAATATGTATCCTAGGATGATGCAATGCAACCTCTGCTCCACCAATACTAGATAGAAGAGAAAGTACTTTAATTTAAAGCCATCAGGATAAAATGCTTTCAAGACATATATTAGGTATAAAAGGAAGCTTACCCTATCATTTGAAGGGGTTTACCTACAATTCAAGTGATCTCTTAATTCTAAAATCAATTCAATTCCAAGTGAACAGACAATCAAGCATTCATCAAGAATTGAAGGAGAAATCAACTTAATAAAGATATTTAATAGAGGAGATATTTAATAAAGATATCATCTTTTAAATTAAGAAATGGGTAGGAGATTAAGAATACAAACCTTCCATATTGCACACTTGAAGGTATATTAAAATCAGTTTAAAGTGTATTCATTTAGGGACCTTTCATAAAATATTCTCAACTTACACATCATAAAAGGATCTTAAAATATTCATTGTTTATAATGATAAGAATTTGGTTGTTCCATACACCTTCCTTTACTATTTTAAAAATATCACCGACCAAAATATTGTGCAGCAGTAGTATGGAGTGCATTTCATCTATTTTATGCCTAAATATTTCATCATACCACTTTATTTTCAAAGGTGACTGATTGATTGCGGTGTTTGGGTAATGCATTCCAAATAGATCCAGTTGCATACCATTTATCTGTCTTGATTAAAGACTTTTATCCTGATGGCATTAAATTAAAGTTCTTTCTCTATTTTCTGGTGATCTCTGGAGCAGAGGTTGCTTTGCATCAACCTGGCATACATTTAACTTGTGTTGTATCTATGGAAATATGTATCCTAGGATGATGCAAGGCAACCTCTACTCCACCAAGACCAGATAGAAGAGAAAGTACTTTAATTTAAAGCCATCAAGATAAAATGCTTTCAAGACATATATTAGGTATAAAAGGAAGCCTACAATGTCATTTGAAGGGGTCTACCTATAATTCAAGTGATCTCTTAATTATAAAATCAATTCAATTCCAAGTGAATAGGCAATCAAGCATTGAAGGAGAATTCAAGTTGGTGTAGGTGCATTTGGAAGACCAAAGGACTCAATGAAGCCATTAAAGACTTTTGAAGGTCTTAGGAGTGAAGAGCCAATCAATTATGATATCTTAAGGGGGTATCCTTAAACAACACACACTAAGCTTTGACTTCTTAGGTGTGTTGTGGGCCCATTCCTTCCCTTGATGTCCCTTCCCATCCATTTCCATTAAAAAGACAATCACCGTTAGCATTTGAATTCAAACAGTGTTACCGCGTTTGACTGCATAGAACAAAGCAAATGGCATAAGAAACTCTCATCTACCTCACAGCTGTCATAGAATACCTCCTCGAGGAGATATTATCATGTCCTTTCCTGCTTTATGCTATCGATGAAATACATAAGCATCCTCACAATGCAGTCAATGCAACAAATAGATTTCCATTTTGATCAGTTTTGAATGCCAACGTACTCTCTACCTATGCCAAAATGGGAGCTTTGGAATAGAGTATGGGCTTCCATCAAAGCAGAAGGTAAGGGCAATTAATATCAAATGCTTACAATTGGAAATGCTCTATTTGACATGTTTCAAAAATGTGGAAGTATAGACATGAAAGCACATGAACTGTTTGGTGAGATGCATCAAAGAAACACGATCTAATGGAATGCTATGATATTAGGAAAAGGTCCTAATAGAATCCCCAACTAATTCATCTAGAGAAAGATACCACTAAAGAAAGAAATTCAATCCTCACCACTATGGTTTTTAAGGCTTTTAAGACACTTGGATTCCTATTTTGGCCTGCTTTTCCTTGACCCTATGTTAGGATAGTAAACTAGTTTGAGAGAATCTATTGGGTGGGAACTTGTGTATGGTTGCAATTATTTTCATGCATGGAAAGTGATTTAAAGTTTGGACCAATAGAGGATAAGTATTTCTTGAACCTTCAAGGACATGTGTAGAGCACCGCATGGATGTTTCTCCATTATTGAATTCTTTGAATATGTAAGTAAATTATTTTTGGTTGATGACATAGTAAGTGTGGTATTTGTCTTTTCGATATGTTGTGGATAATATTAATCAAATATGGAATTTTTTTGATGCTATATACACTATGTTTTGGATTGAATTTAGGTAAGCAAAGAGGTACACAAAGGAAGAAGAGTGAAATAGGTGGTTTGGGATGGAGGTTACAAGTATATATGATAATTTGTATGGATAATTTGTTGTCTATAAAGAGGCAAATAAGCTATCACAACTTCAACATGAATTAATGCCTCATCTACAGAAGCAAAAGTTACCTCTAATGGTTTCAAAATTTATCAAAATAGTTATGATATACCAAATAATCAAGTGGAATATCCTTTAGGTAACTAATATTATCTTCAAACTATTTATTTTGATTTTCATTATATATGGACCTAATTGCCCCACCGAGATAACTATAGGAGATAATTTATTACATTTAAAAGTCCATCATAAATAAATTAATTATACATGCTATGTGAATGTTTACTATCACAAATTGATTTTAATTCATTTATCTACATGAATACACTCTTTATTTATTAGTTCTAGGAATGGAGCACTCACATGGGCAAACAAAATGCTAGGTTTGAGAAAAATAGTTAAGAGATTGGATATATTTTTTAATATTTTCCAAATGGCTTGAGTATAATGATAATATAATTTTTAAATTAGGTTTATATCACTTTCCTTTGACTTGGTCATGGAAGATCATCTAAACCCCGAATGCACCTTCATCTTTAAAAACATGTAGTTTAAGGTCAATCATTCATATCTATCTTATCAAACATTAGAGGAGTGAGCTTCTAAAAGTAAGAAGTACCAAGATGCATGGTCTAGTAAAAATTTTGTAGTCCTAAATCACTCAAAATCATAACCAAGGTTTTTGCATTGCATATCTATAATTTATTTCAATTTATTATTAAACCAAAGAAAATAGGATTCATTAAAATCCATAATTCCCTTTAAAATATTATCATATCTAAGAAGGCATGGAGTGGGATGAGTATTCATAGAAATAACCCTTTATCCTTTCCATGTGCATTTCCCTTGGTTTTAGTCCCATTTTTCTTTATTTTATTCAAAACAAAATTTATAGATGCCTCTACTTGTCTCACCATTCATTAATTGTTTGGGATTTTCATTCCATTCACCAAGGTTGGCATCTATTCTAAGACTCTGTGTCATGGCCAAGCTAAATGATTTGACTCTAGTTTCTCTCCAATCTAGTCACATAGTAGCATGTGAAATCTATCTCTTCTTAATTATTATTCTCTCCATCTTGTTAATGACCATTTCATTAATGAATCCTTCCTCATAATTTTGGACAAGTGAGACAATGTTAGGTCAAGGAATCTTTTCAATCCTCTTTCAAGATTCTTTCCCAAGTAATAATCTTGCATATTGGAAAATAAGTTACGCTTCTATTTTTCCAAGCTAATCTTCCTTATAATGTTTAGATTTACTCTAAAGTGGTCATTGTGACTCATGTTTACTAATCTTCCTATTAGTCTCATTCCAATATCTCCTACAAAAATATGGAATGATTACATTTATATTTTATTTGTGTCTCCTAAATATCCACAAAATTTGGAACAATAATACAATTTTTTAATAATATTTAATTGTAAAAGAAAGGATTAAAATGTAACTAAACACTCTAAATAAATTAATCAGGGTTAAAGGGATAAACTACGATCAATTCATGAAGGCAAGATATGTTATCTCAAAATTAATAGATTCATGCAAGAAAAGAAATATTAAATCTAGAGATAAAATTCTTGAAAAATTTAGCTAGCTAAAAGTGAAAGAATGCTGCCAAGCTCTCATTTTTGCACAGACTGGAAGAATGCTAGCAAAGGTTGTAGAGGGTAAAGGTTGCTGGCCATTGTAGGGTCTGACTTTATACCCACCAATCAGATTTCAATGGAATTTTGTAAATCCATTTCAACAAACATTGTTTGTGCATATCCTGCAATCATAGCATTTCATTAGACCACATTTCTTTGAGGCATCTGACCAAATAGTTCATTTATTAATTATTAAATCAATTCAATTCCAAGTGAACAAGAAATCAAGCATTCATCAAGAATTGAAGGAGAAATTACTATTGAACTTACCCCTATCTCATATAACCCTATGTTGGCTAGGCCCCACAATAATTAGAAGATCCTAATTACTACTGTCCTAAACCTTGCATTGACCATCATAATTTCATAGTGAGTTGAGTTAATTAGTCCATTAGCAAGATTGGGAAAGAGTTTCGTATTGAGTTAGGTGTTGGTGGAAGGTTTAAGGAGGTACACTATCATCATGATTAATGTTAGAGAGTGTTGTGTGAAGAAGAATGACCACGAAAGGAGTGACTATCCTAGCTAAGTGCTTGAGACTATCACAAAAAGTGAGTGTTGCAGCAGTGAATCTTCCTTTGACCTTTGTGTGTTTGGGAGGGTAAAGACCCATGGTGGTATATGTTGAGTGGCTGGGAGGGTAAAGACCCACATATCAACTATCTACTTTGACATCTTAGGATGGTGTCAACCTACTCTAAAACCTTGTGGGCACTCTTTGTCTAATACTAACATATACATAACATGTGCCTCTCATATAACCCTATGTTGGCTAGGCCCCACCATAATTAGAAGATCCTAATTACTTAAAACACTAGATTCTCCCCTAAAAGGTTTTTGAGTCATAGAAGGCCTAGCTTGATAGCCCTATAGTCTCTCATACCTAAAATGAGAGACTTTGTCATAGCTGGTTACAAACTTCTCTCATGCCTCTTGTGTCCTCCCATGTACCTCCTTTTCCATAAGAGACTTTGCCATAGCAACCCTAAAGTCATTTGGATTGGCCATGTGTAGGAAAACTGAAATTTTGGGCTTTCCACCCCTAATGAAATAATTGACAAGTAACTTGTCTTGAATGTAATATACAAACTACAAGAACTCCAAAAACTAACTCTCATGTTGAGCCACTATGAAACCTTATTATGTAAATTGTGAAGCACTCCAAAATGGTATCCGGAGAGGGTTTCCAATGTGAGTTGGTGCATTTTATACTCCCAGTACCGCAAGGTGGAATCAAGTCCTCTCAAAAATTGCATTGAAAATTATGCCTTTAAGTTGCTCACATATCGATGCAACCCAAAGCATAAGTCCAAGCTAAGTAACCAAGACTTAACCTCAACCCCATTTGTGGATCTTAAAAATGTAGAGGATTGGAGATGAAGCAACTCTTGAATATGATCCTTTGGCTCATAATATGTGCTTGCTATAGTCTATACCTCTTGTATTTATGCATGATGAGGCTAGGTAATGTGTATTCATCAATATTCTATCTCCTCTATGTGTATTTCCCAAATTCAAGGTGAACTCCTAATAAGCTCCCAAGATGCAAGTATATTCTCCTCTACTACAAGTGGATCCTCATGGCTTGTAAGATTTGAGGTCCATATTCGGGCTACTCATCTTGGTGAAAACTCTCAAAGTGATATGACCCTTCCTTCCATTTCCTACACTCTATTTTCTAACCCACACCTCATAACCTTTACCTCACTTCCTATCATTACTACCTTCCATCTACCTTTCATATCCCCTATCTTAACCTCCTCCACTTTCCTACATCCTATCCTAAAACTTAACCTCATACACACTTACTTTTACTTCACCTACCTAACCCCATTCCATCCTTCACATCCATAATTTATCTCCCCCCATTCACTTTCCTACCTTCCAAACCCCTAACATATCCTAACTTAGTCTTTCACCATTACATCCTTCATCACTTACCTCCCTATCTTACCTCCCTATCTTATCATCTTTCACCATTTTATACCACCTTCCTAATGGTAAACTTATGCTCCCTTCCAAAACACCGACAAAAAATAGCACTTGATCACTACACAGTGCTCTAACAGTTTTGTAGCAGGGATATCACCTCAATTTGTACATATTCACCTCAATTTAAGTAGTAGCAGTTATCAAATCATAGAGCAGTGAAGGACAACAATAGTAGTAGTTGCCCATAGGATCACGAGATGGATCTATCACCAAGGCTTCTTTCTTTGTTGCCTTTGCCGGATGAAGGGAAGCAGTGAGGAATAACTAACACCTCTCCTTGGAAGGGTTCCCCATTCCAGATGGAGGCTCACCTTCACTGCTTCAGATTCTCGGATAACCTTCATTCAATGTGTGGTGTAGGTTACGGTCATTGATTTCAGTCACTTCACCAGTCATGTCTGTGAGAAAAATGATCAATTGATCCATGGTTTAGCTAAATGGATGTTGGTCGCTTCTATAGTCATGTCTACGAGAACAATGATAAATGGAGAGAGGGGTTATGCTGGGGCCCCTACTATTGTATGCCCCTACTATTCTATGGTGGAAGAAGATCTATTCCATCTGATTTTTTTCTGGTTGGAGGATCGATCCACAGTTGTTACGCTCCATCCCGGGGAAGAGGGATTGAAGTCGGTCCAAAGGATGGAGGTAGTTCACCCCTAGTTGAGCAAGTTAGGTTCTGGACAGTTCAGTTGAAGGGAGGGAGGCTCTTAGGGAACCCTAACAAAACACAAAAACAAAAACATAACAAAATTCCTAACAAAACATAAAAACAAATAAAAAACATAACAAAATTCCTACCATGAAGCTGCAGTAAAGTTTCCCATCACCTGGCATCTTGGTATAGCTGCTCCTGTAGCACCACTTCATTCCACGATTGGTTCCCTATAGAGGTGGGAGGAAGAGGCGGGATGAATTAATGGCAGAGGTTGACGGACGAAGACGCGCAATTTATGAAATGACTTGGTCTTTTCTTTTTTTTTGAAGTAATGCACGCGATCGTCGGAATTTTGACGAACGCGGGCACTTTTTTCTAAAAAACCAAAATGTCATTGCCAATTCCTTCTCCATTGAAACCAAATGTTGCATTGTTGTCAGAATTCTGACGAAATCGGGCATTTTTTCAAAAAAAAATCAAATTTGATCACAATATACCTTCTCCGTCGAAAACCTCCATCAAAATTTTAGGCCAAATGTATTAGTGATCATCTGAATCATCATCCTCATCTGCTAAACTAGGAGGAGGATCTGCTGGATCAGTAATACGAGGAAATGGATGCGCTAGTATATACTGAGCATAATCTGTAGTAACCCCAGGATGAAGAATGTGTAATCTCATATCATAAGCCACTCTCAGAGTAGTAAGAAACTTTGTGTGAGCAATCTCAAATGACAAAGAAGGTCCCCAATCTTGCCTATCTCTGTACTGTTCAGCATATATCATGACACCAGTAGGTATAGGATGGATGATACCAAACTATCTAAGAATGCGACTAATCAACTGTTGCTCAATAATGTAAGGAGTCCGACCAATGAGATATCTACTCTGCATAATAAATGGTAATGTTCATGCATCATCCATCCATGGCTCACAATCAACATATGGTCTCCAAGTAATACTATCTAAAGAATCAAGCACCCAATGCCAATACTCCATCTTACCTAGCTTATGGTGAGTAAGGATACCTACATACAGATAAACATATGGCTGCCTCTCTCCATGAACTCTGTCATGGATAGGACAAGTAATAACAATGTGCTCCTAGCACCAGATCTGCAAAAGTGTGCATCCTGTAGACAAACTAGCACACTCATCATACACAACTTGATGAAGACCATGATATAAATGTACCAGCATACAAACACCCCGAGCATATTGAGTCTGATGCTGCATCATACTCTGAAGAATCTCACCCCATCCAATAGCAAAACCTCATGATCGCCTATCAGGACAAATGAATCCTCCAATCAAACCAACAAGAATCACAGGGAGAGTCCCGTAATACATAACCATATCCTCCCATCAAAACTCTCCTCTAGAGATGCTCTCATCAGCAAAAATGGCTTTGCAAGCCTCTCTCCCAACATGATCATGAACATCATACTACACTAACTCATCGATCACTGGAATGTGCAGAATCCTATAGACATCCTTGAGCATCACACTAATGTCACCTGTGGGCAAGTTGAAAGTGTTATGCTCACTGTGCCATCTCTCGGCTAATGTCGTCAACAATCCTCTATTATGGGTAATCTCAGGCATATATAACAGATGGCGTAATCCACAGGCATCTATATGTCTCACCTCTGCCTATGTCAGTTCTGGCACTAAATGTCGTACCACCGGGAATTTCTCCTGCCACTGGAGAACATCAATTTTCCCTATTTACCAAGAGAATTAGATCAATGATCACTTATCTATCTATCAAATCCAAGCGATCGCTAATCTATCAAATCAATCAAATCAAACTGAAGCAACTAAAGCTATCAAATCATTTTAAAACCTATCAATCATGGTTTTCTATCAATCACCGAGTTAAATCAAAACTCTGCTAAGCTCTTACATTAGAAACTAAATCAGTTTCTTAGAGCTAATCTATCCAATCAAATCAGCTCAATCTATCAAACGACATCAATAGATCAATCAATCAAGTCTCTATTCATCATACATGCGCATCAAACACGTTAAATCTAATCAACAAAGTGATTTTTTTGGCTTTTGGATCTATCAAAAATAGTCATTTAAAGAATATGCTCTATCCTATTAAACATAAGCACAAAACAAAGCATATTCTCTAACCTTTTCAACAAACACACTAACCCTAAGCACGTGTGAGCAAAACTTGCGAAAGCACTTATAGACAATGCATATGCGCTACCACACGAAACAAAAGTGCTAGCTGATTCATATGCACTAACATCCTTAGCATATGTGCAAACAAAATGAGCATAAGCACTATCATTAAAAAATGCACTACCCAAACGAGAAAATGCGCTAAACCTAAATGAAAAAGCGCTAACCAAATACCAAAAATTGCAAAAAAAATTCAAAAAATCCAAAAACGTGCTAAAAACATGAAAAATTGTACAAGTTGAAAAAAAAGCTCGGGATAAGATACATACCAGATATCCATACTCAAGGGGTCGTTGATATCGTCGAACACGCTCAAATTAGTGGTTCTCCATAGGAATCACCATTTTGCCACCTCACCAAGATAATTTTCTTCACAAGCTGACCAGGATGAAATTAAATTAAAATTAACCTTGGTTAATTTTATATTTACTATTTGAAAGGGTAATTAATGCTTTTCAATGGGACAATTTAATTTGTTTTTCACAAATAAATTTAATTGACGAAATTTTCATCAATTATCATGAGATCAATCGTTCAAACCAAAGTTTTCAACAATTTCATAGTCAATCTCTTGAGGGGGCACACAATTAGGATTTTCAATTTTTGTGAGGCGCACTATCGAAACTTGATTTAATCTTTGAAACAAAGTTGTCTTGACATCATTTCAAAGAGGGAAAAAATGTATACATATAAAAATGGCTACGAGCAATTAAATAAATATTTAATATTTATTCTTCTATTAAATAGTTAATTTGAAAAGATTAATTTATTTAATTCATTTCATGTCTTTCTATTAATTAATTTAATTGAAATATTTTATTAATTAATTCATCTATCCTATTCCTCTAAATAATTAAATATCTAATATTTAATTATCCCTCTAATCAAGTTAATTAAATATCTAATATGTAATTATCTCCTTGAATCAATTAAATATCTAATATTTAATGATTATTCTCCTATCCTATAGTTTCAAATATTAAATGATTCTTAAATTATTTAATCTCTTTTCCAACTCATCCTTCCATCTCCACTTCATCTTCCCTTTGCCAACTCATCCATCATGTGGCTAAGAAAATTAATATTTCTTAAATATTAATTCATCATTTATCTCCAACCTCAAAATTTAATGAAATATTGTGTACATACACATATTTCATAACCTCCTTCTATATTCTCTCCAACATCTCCTACATCTTAAGAAGGACTTGACTCCACTTGTCCTCTCATGCCTAAATTTTCTCTAACCATCCCTAGATCCCCTCAGTCAGCAACCCAGTCAAGGTGAGATGAGTGACACTTGTCTTCTCCTTCCCCCTTTCTCTCAACCTTCACCTTTTCTCACAACCATCCAAATCTGCAGATCTGATCATGATCGTTGATCTGAGCCACATCATCTTATCCTCTCAAGGTCTATAAAATCAAGAGTTTCAGTTGAGAGAGAGTTAGTCTTCAAATTAGACTTCAAGTGAATTTGCAAGCCAAACATTTGTAAAACTTATGCATCTGTGAGTTTTAATCTTGAAGCAAATAACAATTAGAATTTTAGCATAACCATTTAGCATAATCATGTAGTATTGCATATCATAGCATTTGTGAACTATCAGTTATCAATCCATTATTCATATGCCATCTTGGAAGCTATCAATGCTTGTCTGAGAGCACACCATTTGCAACCAAGAACAGTGGAGTTAGGACACAATGAAACATAAACCATGAAGGTAATATTAGTATTTTTATTTCATGTAGTTTCATTGGTTGAGTTTGGATTTCCTGTAGCATTTTCATTGGTATTGTGTGAAACTAACATGTTGCAAGTAGCATTCTAAGGATGAAATTCAAGTCGACGCATTTTGGCACCCACCGTGGGGCTCATGGACCTCGCATATACCTTTAAATATCTCACAAAAGTAAGAATTAATGCATTTGTAATGCAGATTCACGCATGTGTGAATTCTAACGGTGCTTTTATTCAATAGGTCAGCGCATTTGCATCACAGGTTAACACATATGTCATGTAGGTTAGCGTTTTTGTTTGAAAATCTATGCATTTGCATCACAGGTTAACGCATATGTTATGTGGGTTAGCATTTTTGTCTGAAAATCTATGCATTTGCATCATAGGTTAGCGTTTTTGTCCTCTAAGTTAGTGCATTTGTTAAAGAAGTGATGTTTTTGAGTCCACAGAGCAGTTCTTTTGTACTACAAGTTAGCACTTTTGCCCTAAAGATTAGCCCTTTTGAGGTGAAAGATAGCGCATATGTTAGAACAACGCTTTTGTTTCCAACTAACATAATTTTATTGCAAGTCCGAATGTCCAAGAACTTAAATTTTTCAAACTACTGACATGCATGTGCAGGATTGTGTTTAAAGCAAATTTTATGCATTTCCTCACCTAGCTAATTAAAAGCTCTATTTTCAAAAGTAATATATCATGTCCGTCTCATTTAGTTTAACTAAGGGGATCAATTGACAGCATGCAACTTGCATTTTGAGTAACTTCTCTAAAATAGTTACACATAGACTTTTAAAAAGGCTAAAATAAACACCATGCTTGTTGGAGCAACATCTCCAAATAGAGGATAGATCACATTGCTATAAAAATTTAAAAAGAACACTTATATTCTATGTCTCGAAAGTGGTAGGTATATGCTCTCCCCTTAATTGGGTGATCAAAAAGCCAAACCCACTCTTTTATGCTTTCTTTACTTTCAAGCAATCAAATCCTTTAGAGGTTCTACCTTGAGGGGACCAGTGAGAGGGGAAAGACCTAAGTGGAAATGGGCTAATACCGAGTCCTTCCAATCCACTCTAAATAAATCGCGACTGCGACAAAAGTCCCAAACAACATGTGCTAATAAGTTCATACTGACACTATGTTTCCCCATAAACCCTATGGAGTGTAACCTCTATAGGCTAGGAACCTTCTATATTTACAAAGCTGAAAGTGTCATATGTATGGCCACATGACACGTAAGCCTTTACTAAAAACCACTTGTACTAGTTGCCAAAATCCTTCTAGTTGTTGGCGCAGGAGGTCGGACCTCTGAAGCAGCTCACACACATATGGTTCTTAGTAGAGATATAAAGTTTTCCATGGGGAGTTTTCATGGAAACTGGTTCTTGGCTGCCCCAAAGAAGTGAGTGCCGAGGGTGGAGCCAGTAGGGTCAAGCATCTAAATATCTGCTTTGAATAGCGTAGCCTCAGGGGAAACCCCATGTGAGATTCAACAACTATTGTCTCAACCTACCATAAGATTTGTACTTGCTTGTGCATTTTGTTTATTAAACATTGTGTCTTATATGTCTGTAACATGTTCCAAATGGTCAAAAAAATTGAAGAAAATCATCATCTAAGAGTGAGCAAAAATCCAACCAATTGTTGGAAAATTCGATGAAAAGGGTAATACAAAGGCTTTCCCAACATTTGAACACCAGATCAAACTAAAGTGTCAAAACATCATTATCAAAACACTTCTTGAGTAGATTTGTCTCTAAAATATCACATATTTTCAAACTAGCTCAACAACTGGGTCACTAATCCAATAGGCTATTCTCGAAAGGTTTGTATAAGCATAAACATTCAACAAGTTATTGATTCAAACATCTTAAGTGCAAAAGATAAAAAATCATTGTCAAGTCTCTCATCAGGATAATCAAATCCTCTATCATGAATCCTGATCAATTTGTCCTATGTTCATTATCTTGGATATATCTTTCCTATTTTGAACCTAGGTCATATCAAAATTAGAATTAAACCAACATTGGAATCAAACAAACTTGTAAACTGTCAAATGCTTCTATGACTTTTAAGTATCACCTTAAGAAAATAAAACCCAGTTATAAAGGTACTCAGAAAAGAATAAGATTCTTGTATATCAATCGCAAGATCTTATTAAAACATAGGACATTCCTACACTGTTTTCGTCACTACTTACGTGGCTACGGCATAGAGTTTGACGGAGAAATTTTGCAGAGACATTCTCTTCAACAAAAAGATGCCTTATCATAGTGAACAAACAATAGCAGTAAAATCAACAAAGCATATCTTCCTAAACCAATAATCACCTATTGACTTTGTCCTTTGGAAATTTAAAACATTTTCAATTAATCACATGTTAGTTTGGACTAGAGCTCAATAGAAACAACTGAGAAAACAACAAAAACAAATGGAGGAAGACAATAATCCTACATTGCAAACTTTTTGGTATATCATTGTTGACGAAGAAGCAATCAATAATACATTTAGAGACCTTAAGAAAGATTTCAAATTTGATAGGCTAATGGAAAAATTGTTGGAAAAACAAAAAGAGAAATATCTCTTCATGTTGGCAAATTCTGGAGCTAAACTACCACAAGACTTTAACATAGAAATCTTGAAATAAGATGCGGAGGCAAGTAACACCCAAAATAGAGATGATCCAAATAATGAAGATCTAAAAAAAGAAGGTCATGAAGAGACGAGAAAAGAATGTGATGACACAAGAAAAGAGCGTAGTGATAAAAGAACTTATGAAGAAACAAGGAGAAACTATGTGGATAATCCGTTGTTAAACCTTACCCAACAAATGCAAACTCTTTAGCAATAGATACAAGATATGCAAAATGGAACAAGCTCCAGGAAGTATTCATTAGAAGATATATGCCCATATCCTTTCGACAAAAATTTGAATATGGTACCATTTCCACAATATTGCGAGATCCCTAAATATTACAAATACGCTGGAAAATCCGATCCTCAGGATCACATTAGGGAGTTTTGTACTACAAGCATGGAATTTGCCCATGATGAAACTTACCTTATGCATCTTTTTCCTGGGAGTTTAAATGGACAATCAATGGAGTGGTTTCAAGATTACCATCCAGAATCAAATCTTTTGAAGAACTTGTGAATAGATTTATTTCACAATACTCCTACAATATAATGAATGAGATAACAATGTTGGATCTATGCAATGTTAAATAAAATAATGGTGAATCTTTTATGATCTTCTTACAATGATGGAAATGCATGTTTAATAGGTATCCAAGAGATGCACTCAATCAAGAAAAAATGGACATATTCTTTGATAATCTTATCAGTGAAATGAGTTATCGACTAAGAATGCAATGTCCTCCCTCCTTTCCCAAGATGATCGAGAATGGTCTGAAAATAGAGAACGCAATGGTAAAGAAAGGAGAGATAAAAATTTACAATAATTCTTACAAAAACAACAAAAACAACAACAACAACAACAACAATGACAAACCCAAGTTCTGGTGAAAGAAAAGGAATGTCAGCAATGGAGAAAATGATGATAATAGTGCTGCAAAACAACAACAACAACCAATTTTCAATCTATCAAGTCAAATCCCAAGCAATAACAATCAAGAAAACAATAAAACAAAGTCCTTCTTCTCAAATCCTTGGAGGAAATTCATAAACAATGAAGAACAAACAACTATTACAGAGGAAGACTTATTTAATACAAAACAAAAGATGGAGTTAGAAAGAAGATGAGAAGAACTCAGAATTTAGAGAAAAGAGGCATATGCAAAACAACAAAGGAAAGGGAATGACAAAGACAAAGAAGTAACGCCAAAATAAGTACCAACAGGGATAGATCAAGCATCTAGAAATATAAGAATTTCATCAAAAGAGGAACAAGATGTATCAAGATATGGCAGAACCATAGAAGAATTAAGAGATAGTCAAGTAGGATTGACTATTAGTCCAGAAGAAGTTAAGTTTGAAAGAAGACAAAATCTAGCAAAAGAATCCTCTTTATCATGTACACAAGTATGTCAACTCCAAAATACAAATGAAGTCTTTGAAAATAACCAAGAAGTAATTTGCAGTATTAAAGACATGTGTGTTGATATAATCCATTCGTTTAAGGGACAAACGTCAGTTGAAGAATCATTTGAGTGTGAACCACAAGATACTAATACTGATTTTGTTAGAACTAATTGGGAGACACTTGGGAGAGAGAATTCTCAAAATCATTCAATCTATGACATTACCTACTCTATGCCAAATTATGATCATTATGTCATTAACTTTGAAGAACTTATTGATGGCAGTGATTATGACTTACCCCATCTTCATCCTGAACTAATTGATTGGGATAATTTAGAAACCCCTGAATTAGATGTATTTTCCAATGATCATGACTTAGTCGTGTATCTTAATGCTATCGAACCCATGACACCTAAGATATCTTCCATTGCATAATCAAGTAATGTTTCTCATTGTCAGGAGAATGCCAAGCTTTCCAGTCACAAAATTGAAATAAAACAAGGAAAGAGACCTACTATTGAAAACCATTTCATGGCAACACTAGATCAATCAAAAGGGAAAATAAAGGACGTATCTGATGGTGAAAACCTCTTTGAGGCACCAGAAGATGGAAAGTTTGACATTCTTCCTGCATATTTTTTAGGAGAGATATGCTATCCTAATAGAACCAACATAAGCAGTAAATATTGGTACATCAAAGGATCCTAAAATACTTCATTATGCTACCTCATTATCAAATGAAGAGAGGAAAGAATACATGGAATTCTTTAAGCAAAGACAAATAAATTTTTCTTGGTCATATGCAGACATATAAGGACTTAATCCAGATCTTATCATGCATCATCTTAATGTGGATTTAAAAGCAAAACTGGTTAAGAAAAAGATAAGAAATATGCATCCACACATTGCTCTTCTTGTAAAAAATGAGCTAAAGAAACTATTAGATGTGGGCTTTATAAGACCCGTTGCTTATCCATAATGGGTTTCAAGTATTGTACCAGTGTCAAAGCCAGATAAAAGCATAAGAGTCTTTACAGATTTTAGAGATCTGAATAAAGCATGTCCAAAAGATGATTTCCCATTACCAAACATTGATACAATTGTGGACCTATCAGGAGGACATGGAATGTTTTCATTTATGGATGGCTTCTCGAGATATAATCAAATAAGAATTACACCTAGAGATCAATAAAAGACAACATTCACCTATGCATGAGAAACATATTGCTGGAATGTTATGCCATTTGGGCTTAAGAATGCAGGAGTGACTTATAAAAGGGATATTACGATAATTTTCCATGACATGATGCATACATTTATGGAAGATTATGTAGATGATATACTTGTTAAATCTCATACAAGACAAGAACATTTGAACATCTTAAGCAAGATTTTTGATAGGCTGGAAAGATATCAGTTGAGATTAAATCCAAAGAAATGTGCATTTGGAATAACCTCTGGGAAACTTCTTGGGTACATTATATCAGCTCGTGGAATTGAAGTAGATCCTAAAAAAGTCAAAGTCATCATGGAGATGGAGTCACCTAGGAACATAAGTCAATTGTGATCTTTACAAGGAAGATTGCAATCAATCAAGAGATTTGTCTCTCAGTTAGCAGATAGATGTCGTCCATTCACCCATCTTCTACATAAGAATATTTCATTCAAATGGGATCAAAGATGTGAAGAAGATTTTATGGAAATCAAAGAATATGTTATGAATCCTCCAGTATTGGTATCACCAACCAAAGGGAAACCATTGTTGCTCTATATCTCAGTGACAAATATATCATTAGGAGCTCTCCTATCTCAACATGATGAAGAAGGAAAAGAAAGAGCAGTGTATTACATCAGTAGAATGCTTGTGGGCTATGAATTAAATTATTCCTCAATAGAGAAGACATGTCTAGTAGTTGTATTTGTAACTCAGAAGTTGTGACATTATATGATTCATTCTATGAAACTAATAGCAAAGATAGATCCACTAAAGTATTTGTTGAGCAACTCAACATTGATAGGAAGACTAACCAAATGGGTTATGGTACTGAGTGAATTTGATATAGAGTATGTTGACCGAAAAGCTATTAAGGGACAAGTAATTGCTGATTAATTGGCTGAAGCTCCTTTACAAAATGACATACCATTGCACATTGAATTTCCTGATGCAGACATTCTGACAGTAAGTACAAACTTTTGGGAACTATACTTTGATGGTTCTTATACAAAATATGGATCAGGTCCAAGAATCTTTTTCATATCACCTCAGGGACACACAATTCCAAAATCATATAGACTGTGGTTTCCATGCACCAATAATACTACAGAATGTGAAGCATTAACTATTGGGCTCAAAATGGCCATTGAATGGAATGTCAAAGAATTGCATGTCTATGGTGCTTCACAGCTTATTGTCATTCAAATAAATGATGATTATCAAACTAAGGATGATAAACTCATGCCATACAAACAACTAGTAGAGGAGTTTAAAGAACACTTTAAACAAATATCATTCACCTGGATTCCAAGAAATGAGAATAAAGTGGTAGATGCAATGGCTACAATAGCATCTCTCTTGAAAAATAAGGAGAATCAACATCATTACAAATTTCTCATGGAAGATATCTTAACCCCTACCATTTCAATCGCAACATATCTACCGAATCTACCAAATATTAGGAACTAGTCAATCCTTATACGGTCAAACTTATCAGTACTTAAAAGAGAATATCCTTCTTATTGACATATCCCACAATCAGAAAATGAATTTTATCTGTCAATCTTCTCGCTATATTATTATTGCTCATATCCTATATAGGCAAGGTCTAGATGGTACTTTGTTGAGATGTCTTGAGCAAGAAGAATCTGAGAAAGTTCTTAATGAAGTTCATGCAGGTATTTGTGGCACACACTCAAGTGGCTTGACACTGGCTAAGAAACTTCTTTGTATGGGTTATTATTGGCCTACTATGGAGAGAGATTCATTCACATATGCTAGGAAATACAAACAATGTCAGATCCATGGGAATCTCATTCATGCACCAGCACAAGAATTATATCATATCACAGGAACATGGCCATTTTCTCAATGGGGTCCTGATTTGGTAGGAAAGATAAATCCCTCATCTTCTAATGGACATAAGTTCATTTTCACTGCTACTGAATATTTCACTAAATGGATTGAAGGAGTGCCTCTAACAAGAGCGACAGGAAAACAAATATCATCGTTCATTTTGAATTATATAATCTTTTTCTATGCAATTCCTATGACCATTATCACTGATAATGGAAGACCATTTAAGAATCAAGATGTAAAGGAGCTGTGTGAACAATTTCAATTCCAACATAGGTTTTCTACTCCATATTATCCATAGGGAAATGGTCAAGTTGAGGCATCAAACAAAACTATCTTGAAAATTTTAATAAAAATAGTCAATGAACCTGGAAAAGATTGGCACATTCAGTTAAATCCTTCTCTTTGGGCATACCGAACCAACATCCACACTCCAACGGGGACAGCTCCATATTGATTAGTCTATGGATGAGAAGCTATATTTCCTGTAGAAGTAGAGATACTCTCTCTACGAGTATCCTTGAAAGGTCTTATACCAGAAGAAGAACAATGAGTCTCTCGACTCTAGGATCTTGAACTAATTCAGCAACATCGACAAAATGCAATAGATCATTTGAAATCATATCAACAAAGAATAGCAAGAAGTTATAACCACATAGTCAAGCCATGCATTTTTCAGATTGGAGATATAGCTCTAAGGGAGAATCCAAGAAATCAGCAAGACCAAGACAAGAAGGGAAAATTTGAACCAAATTGGCTAGGACCTTTTGTCATAGTAGCAACATATGGATCAAGAGCATACAAGTTATCTACCCCTGAAGGTGATTCGTTTGATGAACCTATCAATTCTATTCATCTCAAGAAATTCTATGCTTGAGATATTAAGTCTAGGAAAAAATCAATAAAAAGCATATAAAGTCCTGAAGAAATCAGTCAAAATAAAAAAAGGGAAAAATCCCTAAAGACCATGAAATAGTTAAAAGAAGAAAAATAAAAATAAAAAGAAAGAGAAAAATCCAATAAATTTAGATGGTCAAAACCTGGTAAACAGGTGTTATCTACAAAGTAAGTTCCTCCATGTATGAGATCACTTTGCGCACCTATTAACTCCATCATATCGTATCTATCGCTTATATCTATCTTAGCTCATCCATTTCATCTTTCACATCCATCACTTTGAACCATTTAGCAGAAAATATGCAGCTTACCAACAATTATCAATTTTTGACATACTTGTCGTAGTCATTTTCTTAGATTTTATCAAAATCGATCAATCTGCATTTGTATCCCGCTATGGTTTGGATCCTGATCAATTCATACATCCATAATAAATTTTTGTTTCCGTCGGGGGAAAAATCCAAATTCCTTTTATTAAGGTGATCTTTTGAATCTTTGAAAATCCCAAAAACATTCGGAAAACTTAGAAAAACCAAAAACACTTAATATTTTGAAATAGATAACGAGCAACAAAGCAACAAAGATCAAGACATTTCATAACAAATAAATCGTGACACTCAGAAAATGAAGAATCAACCAGCAAGTAATAAAGGATTAGCCAACATCATTCATCAAGATGAATATATTAGTTAATGTCTATAAGAACATGTGAATGACATACAAGATTTCGTGTTTATATCTTGATTTTATTGCTAATCATGTACTCTGTGCGACTCAAGGATGTCCATGACTAGAGAAGCTATGATGTGGCATGATTATTTTTGTTTGATTGTTGTCTATGGTTTATCTCTTATTAAGGTATGCACTTGTCTAAGGATATGATTGGCAAAAGATCAAGGAGGATGTTCCAAGTCATGCATGAAAGGAGATAATCCTTGTCTATTCTACAAGCAATACTTAGGTCAACTTGATTCATTATATCAAGTTTCTTGTATTAACTTGCTATATCAAAATGCATGTGAGAAATACTCAGGTCATCTTGGATCATTTTGTCAAGCTGCTTGTATTTTCTTACAGTAATTTAAAGCTCAATGATGAAATCAAGCACTGTTACAAGACAAGCATATGAAGAATGGCAGTATAATTTTTAGTTAGATCATTTTGGATTAGCTCATTATTCATCTGCATTATAAGTATTTATCATCAGTTGCATTATAAGCATTTCATTTCATTCACAAATCAACAGTCATGAATAAAGATTGAGTATGCTTGGACAAACAAAAACAATTTGCATTTGATCATCATAGGTGCATTCATCTTTAGAATCATTTCATTTCATTTAGTTGCATCTTTGCACTTAGATTCATAATCATTATAAGAATTACATATAAAAAATCAAAAACAAATCAATCAATCATTCATTTGCATTTCCATATAGATTATTGCATTTGCATCATTTAAGTTAGTAATCATTTTCATTTGCATCCAAGGTCATCAAAATCAAATATCAAAAACATTTATCATTGCATCATGTAGATCATTCTCATAAGGAAAGGAAAGACAATCATTATCATATCATTATCAATCTAATCACTGCATCCATATAATCAATGCATATAGATCATCACAAAATAGAGTAACATGGATAATAAAAATCATCATCATATAGAGTCCATGTCTAAATATAAAACAATAAAAGTCCAAGTATACAATGATATCAAATCAAAAGTACAAATGCCTCATCAATACAAAGTCAATTCAAGGATGTCCTATACCACTACCACCTGACTTTGTCTGTCTTTGTGGCTGTGGGAAAGAAGATCCTCCAGATGCCTATCTCCCATTATCACCACTCCTCTGAGGAGGTCCCATGACTCCACCACTACTAGTATCCATCAACACGGTGGTATGATAACTACCTGCTCTCTGGCTCTCTGTGACTACCTCCTCATATAGTTGTCACCAATGGGAAGTCTCCTTCTCCACCCAATCTAATGCTCTAACAGTGTCAGCTGAGAGAGTACCTTATCCAACCTGTTGAATATGATCAAGAAGGCTATGAGTATCATGTTGTCTCTTGACAACTCTATCGCTCTCAACCATGAAATTCTATACCTGTCCTTGAAGCTTATCAATCTATGCTCTAAGAATATTAATGGTCTCTTGCTCTTGCATATCATGCTCTGGTACATCCTATTGTGGCATTTGAACCCCAATCCCCTCCTCACCACCTCCCTATCCACCTACAGGAATCTCAGTCTGAGTAGCTCTCAGAACCCGTTGTCTAATAAGTGGAACATGATCCTCTAGGTCCTTGTCCTCTCCACCATGAGTTGAAATAACCCTAGGGTCTGGCTAAATCTAACCAAAATCAATGCATCTCCCGCAACCCCCATCCAGTCCAGTAATCATACCTCCTCCTGTCAATAGCGAACCTCTTAGTGATCTCATCCTTGGCCTACTAGTATCCCTCCCAATCCATCCACGCTCTCTCCCACCCATAGAAAGTGGTCTCCCAATCCTACCAACTGGTCCAAACAGTCCTCCATAGACTCTCAATCGATGTCCTCTGCATCCTGGTCTCCTACCACCACCACCACCATCTCCACCCTCATCTCTACCTCCCCCGGCCTCCTGAGCAGCTCTAATCTCTCGTCTCCATCTCTCTCTCTCTCCTGAAAATGGGATCATTTGAAATGTCATCGTCATTTGCTAAGCTAGGAGGAGGATCTACTGGATCAGTAATATGAGGACATGGATGTGCTAGTATATACTAAGCATAATCTGCAGTAACCCCAAGATCAAGAATGCATACTATCATATCATAAGCCACTCTCGAAGTAGCAAGAAACTATGTGCAAGCAATCTCAAATGACAAAGAAGGTCCCCAATCTTGCCTATCTCTGTACCATCGAGCATATATCATGACACCAGTAGGCATAGGCTGAATGATACCAAACTATCTAAGAATGTGACTTTTCAACTGTCGCTCAATAATGTAAGGAGTCCGACCAATGAGATATCTACTCTGCATAATAAATGGTAATGTCTGTGCATCATCCATCCATGGCTCACAATCAACATATGGTCTCCAAGTAATACTATCTAAAGAATCAAGCACCCAATGCCAATTCTCCATCTTACCTAGCTTTTGCTAAGTAAGGATACCTGCATACAGATAAACATATGCCTACCTCTCTCCATGAACTCTGTGATAGATAGGATGAGTAATAGCAATGTGCTCCCAACACTAGATCTACAAAAGTGTGCATCTTGTCGACAAACTAGCACTCTCATCACACACAACCTGATGAAGATCATCATATAAATGTGCCAGCATACAAACACCCCAATCATATCGAGTCCGATGCTGCATCATACTCTGAAGAGTCTCACCCTATCCAATAGCAAAACCTTGTGATCGCCTATTAGGACAAATGAATCCTCCAATCAAACTAGCAAGAATCACAGGGAGAGTCTCTTAATACATAGCCATATCCTCCCATCGGATCTCTCCTCTAGAGATTCTCTCATCAGCAAAAATGGCTTTGCAAGCCTCTCTCCCAACATGATCATGAACATCATACTGCACTAACTCGTCGATCACTGGAATGTGCAGAATCCTATAGACATCCTCGAGCGTCACACTAATGTCACCTGTGGGCAAGTTGAAAGTGTTATGGTCACTGTGCCATCTCTAGACTAACGTCATCAATAATCCTCTATTATGGGTAATCTTAGGCATATATAACAGATGACGTAATCTAGAGGCATCTATATGTCTCACCTCTGCCTATGTCCATTCTAGCACTAAATGTCGTACCACCAGGAATTTCTCCTGCCATTGGAGAACATCAATTTTTCCTATTTACCAAGAGAATTAGATCAATGATCACTTATCTATCTATGAAATCCAAGCGATTACTAATCTATCAAATCATTCAAATCAAATTGAAGCAACTAAAGCTATCAAATCATTTTAAAACCTATCAATCATGGCTTTCTATCAATCACCGAGTTAAATCAAAACTCTGCTAAGCTCTTACATTAGAAACTAAATTGGTTTCTTAGGGCTAATCTATCCAATCAAATCAGATCAATCTATCTAATGACATCAATTGATCAATCAATCAAGTCCCTATTCATCATACATGCGCATCAAACACGTTAAATCTAATCAACAAAGTGATTTTTTTGGATTTTGGATCTATCAAAAACATTCATTTAAAGTATATGTTCTATCCTATTGAACATAAGCCCAAAACAAAGCATATGCACTAACCTTTTCAACAAATGCGCTTAGCCTAAGCCCGTATGTGCGAAACTTGCAAAAGTGCTACTAAACAAAATAAAAGTGCTAACCAATGCATATGCTCTAACATCCTTAGCATATGCACAAACAAAATGAGCATAAGCGCTATCATGAATAAATGCGCTACCAAAATGAGCAAATGCACACTAAACCTAAATGCAAAAGCGCTAACCAAATACTGAAAATCGCAAAAAAAAATCAAAAAATCCAAAAGCATGCCAAAAACATGAAAAATTGTATGACAAGATGAAAACAAAGCTCGGTATAAGATACATACTGGATATCCATACTCAAGAGGTCACTGATATCATCGAACACACTCAAATCGATGGTTCTCCACAGGAATCACCATTTCGCCACCTCACTAAGACAATTTTCTTCACAAGCTAACTAGGATGAAATTAAATTAAAATTAACCTTGGTTAATTTTATATTTACTATTTGAAAGGGTAATTAATGCTTTTCAATGGGGCAATTTAATTTGTTTTTCACAAATGAATTTAATTGATGAAATTTCCATCAATTATCATGAGATCAATCGTTCAAACCAAAGTTTTCAACAATTTCACGATCAATCTCCTGAGGAGGCACACAATCAGGATTTTCAATCTCCGCCAGACACACTATTGAGACTTGATTTAATCTTGGAAACAATGTTTTCTTAACATCATTTCAAAGAGGGGAAAAATCTATACACATAAAAATGGCTATGAGCAATTAAATAAATATTTTATATTTATTTAATATTTATTCTTCTATTAAATAGTTAATTTGAAAATATTAATTCATTTAATGTCTTTCTCTTAATTAATTTAATTGAAATATTTTATTAATTAATTCATCTATCCTATTCCTCTAAATAATTAAATTTCTAATATTTAATGATTATTCTCCTATCCTATAGTTTCAAATATTAAATGATTCTTAAATTATTTAATCTCTTTTCCAACTCATCCTTCCATCTTCACTTCATCTTCCCTTTGCTAACTCATCCATCATGTGGCTAAGGAAATTAATATTTCTTAAATATTAATTCATCATTTATCTCCAACCTCCAAATTTAATGAAATATTGTGTACGTGCACATATTTCATAACCTCCTTCTATATTTTCTCCAATATCCCCTACATCTTAGGAAGGACTTGAGTCCACTTGTCCTTTCATGCCTAAATTTTCTCTAACCATCCCTAGATTCCCTCAGTCAGAAACCCAGTCAAGGTGAGATGAGTGACACTTGTCTTCTCCTTCCCCCTTTCTCTCAACCTTCACCTTTGCTCACAACCATCCAAATCTATATATCTGATCATGACCGTTGATCTGAGCCACATCATCTTTGTTGGCATTCTACAGTCTTATGAGAATAGTTGATGTTGTCATTGATGGCAACCAACTAGAAATCATCTGTCAACCCACTAGCAGTTACCAACACCGGCAATAGACTTCTACATTCACTGGCAGGCACTTCACTGACAGTGGCAATAGTGCATACCGGCACTCAAAGCCGACATGTAATAAACTCTTGTTTATTATTTTATATTGTAATTATCTTTTGTAAAAGTTGACATGGCAAATTGAGAAAGATTCATATATATGTATGAGATCTTATAGGTCATTTAGGAAGTTGTAAGTAAGAAAAAAGGAGGATTCTGAGAGTGGATATAATGATACATTTTGTATAAGCTGATATAGTTGACAACAAAGGTATTTGTAATGGACTTAGCTTAAACCAGTACTAAACCTGGCATAGTTGATGCTGATCTGAAGCAGTACATTGTATTGGATTTTGAAATTCCATTTTGTAAGTCAGTGTGACTTTTGTTTTGTGATTGAGCAGTGAGCTCTAGGCTGCTAGCCTTCCCGCATGTGTATGCCCCTCATTGTAAGTAATATTTATTCATTAGCCAGTGAGTGAATATTGTGTGTCACGAATCCCACCTTTTCTCACAACCATCCAAATCTGTAGATCTGATCATGATCATTGATCTGAGCCACATCATCTTATCCTCTTAAGGTCTATAAAATCAAGAGTTTCAGTTGAGAGAGAGTTAGTCTTCAAATTAGACTTCAAGTGAATTTCCAAGCCAATCATTTGTAAAACTTATGCATCTGTGAGTTTTAATATTGAAGCAAATAACAATTAGTATTTTACAATAATCATTTATCATAATCATGTAGTATTGCATATCATAGCATTTTTGAACTATTAGTTATCAGTCCATTCTTCATATGCCATCTTGGAAGCTATCTATGCTTGTCTGAGAGTACACCATTTGTAACCAAGAATAGTGGAGTTAGGACACAATGAGACATAAACCATGAAGGTAATATTAGTATTTTTATTTCATATGTATTTCATGTAGTTTCATTGGTTGAGTTTGGATTTCCTATAGCATTTCCATTGGTATTTTGTGAAACTAACATGTTGCAGGTAGCATTCTGAGGATGAAATTCAAGTTGACACAGGTTCTATTATGCCTTCTTGGCACTTTCCAATAGGTCCTTTTCCTTTGTATCCCATTTGTTGCATGATCTAGAATCCATTTCTATATTGTTTTGTTGGTATGGCTACTTCTATGGTAACAACTTCAATTTCTTCTTCATCCTTGTATAGCTAGCTAAGGATGTCTTTATCTTCTGATTCTTTAGCCAGTGTACCCATTTGGATACATTTACCATCAAACTTTGTTATGGGTTGTGTTTCTTTATGTCTTGATGTGGAAGGTTGTCCATAAGACTTTGGTGAAGCTAGAAATTTAGATAGACACAAGGGTTCAAAAGAGTACTCCCTCATGCCTTGGTCCTTTATTTTCATCTTTTTCTTGAAGTTCATGGATAGGGACTTTAGCTCCTCTTGATGGCTGGATGATGAGAAAGCTTGGGCCTCCCTATTGTGTGGAACGAGGCTATCTTGAGCTGCCTCAGTAGCATTGCAATACTAAAAAGGGTTATTATCTTCAGATACTGAAATTTCTTGTCCATTGTAGGGGAACTTGATACATTGATGGTACATGGAAGGAACTGCTTTCATTTCATGGATCCATGGATGACCCAATAGTATATTGTATGTCAATTCTATGTCCAAGACTTGGTGCATGGTGTCTCTTTGTACAAGACCTACCTGAATGGGTAGTATTATCATTCCTTTGGATGATCTTTCTTCATCATCATAGGCTTTGATAGTGATTTTCCTTTTGGAATCAATATCCTGCTCAAAAAAGCCCAATGCACGAATAAGCTTTAGAGTACATATATTGAGACCAGCTCCTCCATCTTTTAATATTCTTTTTACCCGATGTTTATAGACTAAGACCTCAATATGAAGTGGGGTGTTATGTGGATGATTCAAGGAGACATCATCATTTTTAGAAAAAAGATATATTATGTGGCACCGTCATATGGGCCACCATGGCTTGGAATCAATTAATATCTAGATAATTTGGAACTGTTGTTTCGATAAGAGCTTGCTCCAACATATCTTTGTGTTTTGGTGAAAGTTTGAGAAACTCAAGTATAGATATCTGAGTGGGTGTTCTCCGTAGTTGGTCTACTAGGTTATATTGAGTCTTGGGGAGAGTTATTGATGTTGATGTGTTCCCCTTCAAGACATATTTATGTGCTCTTGTTGTCACATTTATCGACGCATGTTCTTGTTTGTCTTTGATTTTTTTGACATTCACTTGATTATCACACATGCTGATATGTGATTGATGTTTTTTTCATATATGTGATTAATATGAGCTCCTTTGGTGTTGTTTGACATTGATGCTCCTCCCTTGTCATAATTGGGAAGAGGATTTTTGAAAGCTTCATGGTTACCATTGGTTTTATGACCATCAACCTTTAAGTCCCCCTTGTCTATCATGTCTTGAACTATGTTCTTCAACCTCATGCAATCATTTGTGTTATGCCCCTTATTTCGATGATAATCACAATAGTGTTTCATTCCACCATGGTGGTTTGACTTGAGGTTCAAAGTTGCTTGTGGTTAGCAACGTGATGATCTTATTTGCCAATATTTCTCAAAATGCTTAATCCAAAGTTTGTCCTAATGGTGTGTATATTTGTCGATATGGGAAAGTATTAGTGTTTCCTCTTTGGTTTGTGTTGTTCCCCTGATTGTTGTTGTTGTTGCCTTGGTGATTCTTGTTGTTATTTGATGTTGAAGCTCCTTGGTTGGTATTTTGTTCATAAGTTTTAGTGCCTTGATTAGCACTTCTTTGTGATGAATAAGGATGAACAATAAATACCCTAACTGGTACTGAGAGGGGGGGGTGAATCAGTACATACAAAAAATTCTTGACAACTTATCAAGTTAGAACAGTGCTAACCGATTGTCTTCTTCAATAAACTTAACCATGGCAATACCAGTTAAACATAGTAAGACTTCAGACAGCTTAAACTGGTAAAACTAAATACTTAAAATATCATTCAATACTTGATAACTACTTCACCCATATACATATGCATGTGATGTATCGGTAATACCATAACCATTAGCTCTGCATGCATAATCACCTAAACAAAGAATACTTAATCATCACATGAAAAATGCACAACTCATGACACACAGATTTTTCACATGGAAACCCAAATGGGAAAAACCACAGTGGGGATGAATACCCACAAGCTTATTTTGAACTCTTTTGAAGTCTACTCTGTTAGGAGCCTAGTCCAGTTAAAGACTTTACAATAAGGTTCTTCTAGGAACCGATCCTGTTAAACATCACCCAGTTAAGGGATGGCTATATACCCTATTAAAGGATGAAACCCTGTTAAAGGTTACCTTGCTAGAGGATTTAAAGAACTCAATGAACTTGAGTCATCTGGTTAGAGGATTTACAACAAGGTTGTTAAAGCTACCCGGTTAAGGGATTTTCATTCTGTTGAAATGGTTAGAAGACAACAGGTAAAACTTTTGATCTGATAACAACAATACATGCTAACACAGATTATTTTTAGCTCCTCTCCTCTGCAATCACACTCTATAGGTTTCGCACTCTGGTTTGGCAAGAATCTCAACATGCAGACACAAAAACAACATTTGCCAACAACAACAATATCAAAACTCATCGACCTTATAGACAAGAATTAGGTTGGTAACATAAACACTAAACCCTAAGTATTTTAGGTTTACAATTACAAGCGGTCCAAATCTGACCATCCAAACACATTACATAGAATGAAATGATCTAAACATATCTCAAGTCACTCTGCATCGTCCGATCTCCACCACATCTGGAAAACGGTAACCCATCACACACTCTTCATACACTGCTAAGAAAATTGCACATTCCCGAGGTAGGCATTCAATGCATTCAATATCCACGCACAAAATCCTCAAGGAAATCCTTCACGTGCACAGAGATGATGTGGCATGCTAATCCTTATACTTAACATTCATAAAACACCATTGGTTGCACCGCACAGATCGTATGGGAAACCCTAAAACTAAACGTAGACTACCGATCAGTAGTTATACTTAGTGAACCCCGACACCGGTCCACTCCATCCTGGTTGACCAAAACCGCTTCCAATCTTCAGACCGATGCATACCTGTGTACCTACTTAAGCACATATTGACATCAATGATAGCATACTTAGTCATCGCTTCATCAGATGCCAACAATCTCCCCCTTTGGCATTGATGGCAATACTCAGTGTATCATTTCTCACTATCTATACCATACTCAATAGCATATACTGGTTCAAAGATCAGTACTCTATCATATATCTTTTCCCCTATCATATATCTTCTCCCCCTTTGACAACAATGCCAAAGTGGAGGCACAAGCTTCCATACTCCATTATGCTACTCCCCCTATGGAGTAGCATCCTTCAAGATATCAACTCTATAAGATTTGTCACTATGATGCTTGACTGATGTGGAGCACACAACTCTAGTTTACTTCATGAAGGGGTAGAACCCCCAATTCACCTCTCAAATAGTTAAATGTAGTCTTTAGTAAGGGCTTAGTGAATATGTCTGCTTGTTGCTCCTTACTGGAAACATGTTCTAATACATCCTCTTTAATCTGAACCTTTTCTCTCAAGAAATGATACTTGACTTCAATGTTCTTTTTCCTAGCATGCAATACCGGATTTTTGGAAATATTGATTGCACTAGTATTATCAAAGAAAATACTCACCGGTTCAGATATAGGCACTTTGAATCCATTTAGTACATGCTTCATCCAGATTGCCTGAGTGCAGTTCATAAATGCTGCCACATATTCTACTTCAGCTATAGACTGAGAAATAAAACTACTCTTCTTGCTTGTCCAAGAGACTAGTCTTCCACCAAGGAAGAACACTCCACTGATTGTGCTCCTCCGATCGTCCACATTACCTACCCAATCTGCATCGGTAAACACTTTGAGATTAAAATCACCATTGTATGGATACCACAATCCATAGTCAATAGTCCCTTTTAGGTATCTAAGAATCCTCTTTATTGCTACCAAGTGGGATTCTCTTGGACTCTTCTAAAAATGAGCTACTATGCCCACTGCATGAGCAATGTCTAGTCTCTTGTGTACTAGATAGTGCAGCTTGTCGATCATTTTCCAGTACTCCTTCTCATTCACCAATGTTGAATCATCTTCCTTAGTCAAGTTACATCTGGTCACCATTAGTGTACCAACCGGTTTTCTCTCCTCCATGCCAAAGGTCTTCAATACCTCTTTGACATACTTGGATTGGGTAATGAAGATACCCTCTTTCATTTGCTGAGTTTGTAAACCAATGAAGAACTTTATCTCTCTAATGAGAGACATCTCAATCTCTTTCTTCATTTCATCTCCAAATGCATGGCTCATTTCATCATCTCCTCCAAATATTATGTCATCTGCAAACACTTCATAGATCAGAATCTGATCACTTTCAGATTTCAGGTAGATGTTGCTATCCTCACTTGTTCTTTGAAATCCTATATTTACAAGATGAGAGTGTAAACATTCATACCATGCCCTAGATTCTTTTTTCAATCCATACAGGGCCTTGTGTAATCTACAACCATGTTACTATCTTTTGATAAGGCAAACCTATCTGGTTGCTCAATATACACTTCCTCTTCTAGGATTCCATTCAAGAACACAGACTTCACATCCATCTGGTATACCTTAAATCCCTTGAATGCTGCAAATGCAAGTAGCATTCAGACACCTTCTAGTCTAGCCACAGGAGAACCATAGTCTTCTCCCTCTTCCTGAGCATATCCCTTGCATACGAGTCTTGCCTTATTTCTTACAACTATGCATTCTTCATTCAGCTTATTCTTGAAGACCCATTTCGTACCTATGACATTCTTGTGTTCCATTCTGGGTACCAAAGAACATGTTGCATTCTTTTCTATCTGGTCTAGCTCCTCTTCCATTGACTTTATTCAGTCTTCCTTCGTAAGTGCCTCCCTAGTGGTCTTAGGCTCAAATTCGAAAACCATGCAAGAGTTCTCTTTCACCTTTCTTCTTGTGAGTATCCCTGCATCTTTATCTCCTATGATCTGCTTCGGATCATGATGTAGTTTCACATATCTAGGAATGACTGTAGCTGGTTTCGCTTTCTTTTCCTCTTCTTCTTCATCTCCATCTTCTTCTTCACCTACTATAGCTTCTACCGGTATAGGAACACTAAGGTCTTTACTTGTTTATTTCTTCACCGGTTCCTAGAAGGCTACACTCAGTTCATCTTCCACTTTCTCACTATAGGTTTCCTCAGGCTCCTTAGCAGATTCATCAGCCCTGACATTGATACTCTCAACAATTTTCTGAGTCCTATTATTGTAGAACTTGAGAGCTTTGATCTTAGTGCAATATCCTAGAAATATTCCTTCATCACATTTAGCATCAAACTTGCTCAGATACTCACCTCTCTTGATATCACACTTACTACCAAATACTTTAAAATAACTCATAGTGGGAGTATTCCCGGTCCAATACTCATAACAATTTTTAACTTTACCTTTCTTGATGAGTACCCGGTTCATAGTATAGACAATAGTGCTCATTGCTTCTCTCCAAAAGGTGTGAGCAACCTTTCCTTGGATCAACATTGTTCTAGCCGCTTCAACTACAATCATGTTATTCCTTTCTACTATGCCATTCTATTATGGTGTCCTTGGGGCAGACAGCTTCCTCTTGATGTTGTTCTCTTCATAGTTTTTATTGAATTCATCAGAAGTAAATTCACCTCCTTGATTGGTTCTAAGACACTTTATTCTTATGTCGGTCTCCTTCTCAACCAATTCTCTAAAGGCTTTGAACTTTCCAAACACCTCAGACTTGTCCTTCAAGAATGTGACCCACATCATTCTTGAGTAGTCATCGGTAAGAATCATGAAATACTGATCTCCCTAAATACTTCTTGTTTTCATAGGACCACACAGATCGGTGAGCACAAGATCAAGTAAGTTCTCTTCTGAAAAAGACTTACCTTTGAATATTGAGGAAGACATCTTCCCAAATTCTCTGCATAAAGCATTCTCTAGTTTGTTCAACAAAGGCAATCCTCTTACTACCTTGATCTTACTAGCCTTTATAATATTATCAAAGTTCATATGACAAAGTCTCCTATGCCATATCCAACTATCATCAAACTTTTCCATCAAACACCAACTAATCTTGGCATTCAGCTAAAACAAGTTACCTCTAGTCTGTTTACCAGTGGCAACAAGTTCACCCCTCTTTCTAATTATACTGTAGACTCTACCTTTGAACTCCATAGCAAGTCCTTTACCATTTAGCTGAGCAACACTCAATAGGTTGTGCTTAAGACCTTCTACCTAGTAGACATCATCCGCACTACTCTTTCCATTCAGTGAGATGGATCCTTTTCCTTTTACCAAGCATGGTGCATCATTTCCAAACCAGACAACACCTCCATCATATTCCTCTAGAGATAGAAACTTTCCCTAGTCACTAGTCATGTGGTGAGAACAACCAATATCAATAATCCACTCATTATAGTCATCAATGTGAGAGACAAGTGCTTTCTTGTCAGACACTTCTTCCTTTATAGCTACAAATGCTATGTCCTCATTCTCTTCATCCTCAAATTCTTCATCAGTAACACCTTCATCCACTGCAACAAGACAATTTCTTCTATTTCCTCCTTTATACTTTCTACACCTCTTCGGTTTATCCTTATTGTCATTGTTAGGATAGTTAACAACTATATGTCCTATCTTATTACAGAAAAAACATTTTAAAGGAAGCTTACCTCTGTACTTTCCAGTGCCTTTTGGAAGTCTCTTAGCAAGAAGAACTTCAAACTCCATCAGAATCTCTTCATCATCCATATCTCTGCATTGCCTGGATTCATAACTGGTACTTCCTTCTTTTGCTTTTCTGGTTGGTACATTAGATGCTCTAAAGGCTGACTTAGTCTTTTGAACACTGTCATCATAGCTATTCAACTCATATGTAGTCAACTTTGCAATGATAGAGTCTAAGGATACCTTTCTTTTGTCAGTAGACCTTAGCTCCTGAATAGCAGCAACTCTGATTACATAGAACAGTAACAATGATCTCAAAATTTTACTGACAACCATGGCATCTTCATTTGTTCCACTAGTGCTCTTGATATCTCCAACCACAGTCTTGATCCTTATGCCATATTGATGAATGGTTTCCCCTTCAACCATCCTCATGTCTTCAAATTTTCCTCTAAGGCTCTCTTCCTTAGCTTGCTTGACATGCTCATCACCACCATAAGTAGTTTCCAATGTGTCCCATACATCCTTAGGATTTTCCTTATCTTGTACATCAATGAACTCAATATCGGACAGGATGCTAATAAGGGCTTCCATGACTTGCCCATTTTCTTGAATCTCTCTCTTCTGATCATCAGTTAGAGTGCCAGTGGGGATTATATAGGCATTCTCAACATAACTCCAGTGTTGAGCACCCAAACTCTTGATATAGATCTTCATTCTGTCCCTCCATATTTTGAAGTTATCTCTATTGAACTTAGTACCTTCTCTCTTCATCATTAAGGCAGGATCTTTTGCCTCAAGCGGTTAAGCTTATATCACTAAGGACCTAGAGTTGCTCTGATACCAATTGATGAATAATGATGAACAATAAATACCCTAAATGGTACTGAGAGGGGGGGGTGAATCAGTACATACAAAAACTTCTTCACAACTTATCAAGTTAGAACAGTGCTAATCGGTTGTCTTCTTCATTGAACTTAACCATGGCAATACCGGTTAAACACAGTAAGATTTCAGACATCTTAAACCGGTAAAACTGAATACTTCAAATATCATTCAATACTTGATAACTACTTCACCCATATACATATGCATGTGATGTATCAATAATACCATAACCATTAGCTCCGCATGCATAATTACCTAAACAAAGAATACTTAATCATCACATGAAAAATGCACAACTCATGACACACAGATTTTTCACATGGAAACCCAAATGGGAAAAACCACTGTGGTGATGAATACCCACAAGATTGTTTTGAACTCTTTTGAAGTCCACTCTATTAGGAGCCTAGTCCGGTTAAAGACTTTATGATAAGGTTCTGCTAGGAACCAATCTTGTTAAAGATCACCCAGTTAAGGGATGGCTATATACCTTGTTAAAGGTTGAAACCCTATTAAAGGTTACCTCGCTAGAGGATTTAAAGAAATCAATGAACTTGAGTCACCTTGTTAGAGGATTTACAACAAACCTGTTAAATCTACCTGGTTAAGGGATTTTCCTTCTGTTGAAATGGTTAGAAGACAACAGGTAAAACTTTTGATCAGATAACAACACTACAAGCTAAGGTAGATCCTTTTCAACTCCTCTCCTCTGCAATCACACTCTGTAGGTTTCACACTCTAGTTTGGCAAGAATCTCAACATGCAGACACAAAAACAACATTTTCCAACAACAACAATATCAAAACTCATCGACCTTATAGACAAGAATTAGGTCGGTAACATAAACCCTAAACCCTAAGTATTTTAGGTTTAAAATTACAAGCGGTCCAAATCTGACCGTCCAAACACATTACATAGAATGAAATGATCTAAACAGATCTCAAGTCACTCTATATCATCCGATCTTCATTGCATCTAGAAAATGGTAACCCATCACGTGCTCTTCATACATCACTCAAAAAATCGCACATTCCCAAGGTAGGCATTCAATGCATTCGATCTCCATGCGCAAAATCTTCAAGGAAATCCTTCACGTGCACACAACTGACATGGCATCCTGAACTTTATACTTAACGTTCATAAAATACCATCAGTTTCACTGCACAAATCATACTGGAAACCCTAAAACTAAACAGAGACTACCAACCGGTAGTCATACTTAGTGAACCCCGACACCGGTCCACTCCATCCCGATTGACCAAAACTGCTTCCAATCTTCATACCGATGCATACCGGTGTACTTGCTTGAGCACATATTAACATCAATGACAACATACTTTGTCACCACTTCGTCATATGCCAACACTTTGATCATTATTTGATGGTGGGTTGCTTGATAAAGTCAACAATGGTTGTTTAGACTTTATATTGTTGGCGTCTATTATGCCATCATTAACAATGTTTTGGTTCCTTGTCCAAAATTTGGACTTATCTAAGTTGTTGTTGTTTTAATTTTTAAAGGTGTTATTGTTCGATGAACTAACTCCTCCTTTAAATAACTTCAAGGTTCCTTTCTTGATAGAAGATTCCTCTACTTGGATACCATTCTCTATTAATTTTGTAGAAGATGGTATTCATTATAATTTGAGATGATAACTCATTTCACTATTCAGATTGTCTATGTAGATTTCCATCTTTTCCTTTTTAGGTACATCTCGTGGATATCTTGCAACCATGTATCTCTATCATTGTAGAAACACCATGAATGTTTCATTGTTCTTTTGTTTCATATTGCACACATCAAGCATGGTGATTGCATGTTGGATGTTATATGAGTATTGTGTTATGAATTTATTTACCAACTCATCAAATGATCTAATGGGAGGTGTGAGTTTTGACAACCACTCAATTGTTTTCCCTCCCAAACTTCTTGGAAATAATCTCATTATGTGTCCTTGTGAGAAAACTCCAAGATCATAGTACAAAATTCTTAAATGTGATCATGGGGATCACTCTTACCATCATATTTGTCATACTTTGGTATATCTGAATTTGGGGAAAAAGGTACCATGTTCAATCTCCTATCAAAAGGATAAGGACAAATATCGTCTAATGAGTATCTTATTGTGGTTCCTTGTTGCATGTCCTGCATTTGTCTTTGAAGTGTTTGGAGTTGTTGTGTAAGAGCAGCTAGGGGTGCATTTTTCCTTCGATGGGGAGTTTCACCTCATTCATTAAGATTGTCCCTATTGCGGGTATGGCCTTGTTCATGAGTGTTATCTTGTTCATGGGTGTGGTCTCGGTTCTGTATGTTTTCTTCATCATGTGTTTACTCTTCTCTCAGTTGTTCTTGATAAGAATAGTTTCTTGCCCTTGTTCACAAAATTCTCTCATCTGTATTATTTAATTTTTCTATGTCAAAATCCTCAGGAATATTGACTCCTTTACTAGTTAGCCTGAGTAGATATTTTTGCTTATCTTCTTCTATAAGTCTTTATACGAGTTTTTGGAAAGCCACATTCTCTTGACATTCTTGGAGAAGCTCTTCAATGATCTTTGTTTCTCCCATATTCATATATTCATCAAAAATATTGGAGAGTCTACAACTCATGCTTGATTCTAGTTGTGATTCCTTCTTTTTGTTTTTATGGGATCGAGTGATAGCGGGCATCAATATATCTCTATTGTAGTGAATTATTCCTCTTCTATTGGGGTTCTTGGTGGAGTTGGTAGCTTAGGCCGAGCTTCGTTGTAAGTGATAAGTAACTTTGGAAACAAAGCGGGGTTTAATCCTTCCTCCACTATTAAGGCATTGGTTGAATGCTGCTTTCTTAATGTAAGCCCTACTTATCAAAGGTTCTTTGTCAAATTCATTGGTTTTTCCTTGGATATACAACTGCATATGACACAACAATGCGCGATGTGATTTAAAGAGTTGATGGTTTATATAGAGAAATTTACTCCTCTTGATAAGTGACTTAGAACTAGGTTGTCTCTTCTTCAACTTAGTCTTTTGATGAAGACTTCTTCTCAAAATATGGAGTGGTCATACACAAATGTTCAATGTTGATGTTGATGTTGGATATGGATAGTTCATTTTGGAAACTCAAGTTTACTTGTCAAGTCAAAGTTTAGTTTGATTCACTTCTACGACAGTGTGCCAAATGATACGAGTCAAGTTTCATGATCTAGAAACTTAATTTGGCAACTTGAGAACCTAACTAGGTATTGGTTTGATAGGATTTGTTGGATTGTGGAACATTTCATCACTGTTTTTGATACTACTCAATTTTGTTGGATGAAATTTGATCTTAAGATAACTGAAGATTTGATATCTCTTTCTAAGGGTGCATAGTTGGATTTGGAAATTTCTCTCTTATGATCCATTTTTGTTCGATTTGTCAGAGGACCTAAAAGGGTATCTGAAACTATTGATGAAAATTTCACAAGGTGATTGGTTTGCTCTTTGTTTTTCGCTAATTTGATCATGTGCTAGAACAGAGACCTTATGCACTAAAGGATGCCCCCAAAGCACTATAGAATGGTCTAGATGCATTATGCTTCCTCTCAAATGCACTTTTTTATACTATTTGATAACACAATTATTAAATCGGTTGTGTTAATATGACCCTTTGAGGTGCTAATTTTTGGTACAAATGCAGTATAGTATGGTTGATATGCGCTAGGTTGATGCTCCTATGCGCTACAGTGATGTTGGCAAGCGCTATCTGATTTTTTACCAGTATGATATTGATCATGCACTATTGTGAGTGATGAAGGCGCTAACTATTGGTTGGGATGCACTATCGGATGGTTGAGATGTGCTAGGATGTTTCTCTTATGCACTAACTATCCTGATAACTTTGTTTTGATATTTTTGTTGAGATGTTGAGAAATAATTTTTGTGTTTTGATGGATTATTTTTTGATAAAATGATTTGAAAACACAATAGATAGAAGTGATAACAATTTGTCTATGTTAAACAAATAGTGTATGTTCTTTTAAGGATGTTTTCAAATACCCAATGTTTTCACTGATTTGTATTACAAAGAAGACATCTTAGATAGCCTCCTTATTCAAAGGTCATTAACAATATCATAGAACACTAGTCTCAATACTCCATCAGCTCAAACAACCTTCCCACCCTCTAGGGGGTGCCCATTTTTTTGCCTTTGTCTAGAAATTAACCGAAAGTAAATTGTTTCACAATTGGGTAGTTATCTTAGGAGATGTATGGTGAGTGATCTTGGGGGTGGATTCTTCCCCACCCTTGCACTATGATATTGCCAATGTTTGGTAACTGACTTGGCTCAAAGATTCTACTTCTATGGTTTTTAATCATTTCTGTTTGGTCTTTAGTGATAAAATCCCTCCGGAGGCTTCCCAACCTTTAGAACAAAGGCTTTACGTATCTTAAAGATACTGGGGGAAGACTAATCATTGAGAAAAACCGTTGGAGGATATTTTCATCAGCCTCCACATTTGATTATAGTGGGTTGGAATACTTGGCTATAAAGTCATTTCCCACTTAGGTTGTTCCCTTTTCACCAGCCTTAATGGTGCCCTAAGGGCAACTTGGGAAGGTAGGCCTTCTAAAGTTTGTAAATGCTTAAAGTAAATAAAGCTTTTAAAGAGTGGGTTTGGCTAATGGCTTTTTGATCACCCAATTAAGGGGAGAGCATATGCCTACCACTTTCCAAACACGGAGTACATACTTTATTTTTATCCCATATTGCAGTTGTTTTCTACAAGCTATTCAAAAGACATGTAGTTCTTTTTATCCCAATATAGCAATGTGTGAAGATAGAAAAATTTATAGAAATCTTGGCCAACCAAAGTAAATTCGTCAAATGAATAACAACAGTTTTGCAATCTTCAAAGCTTTTTTGAAAAGAAGTGAAGGTTCTTTTTAAACTCCCTAATGAAAAATGAGGTTCGTTTTAATCAACACCAAAGGAAAATGATGTTCAATTTTAACTTATGCAAAAATTGGAAAGTTTGTTTTGTTAAAAGAAAGATTTGAGTTTGTTGTTCTTTTTAATCCTGCAAGAAAGAAAAATGAAGTCTATTTTAGGCACCAAAAGGAAATGATGAAGTTCTTTTTAATCATCCAAAGGAAAGATGAGATTCATTTTAGACTTTTGTAATAAGAGAAAGTGAGTTCTTTTTAACAACTTATAAAAGAAAGTAAATAAAATAATTAACTTCTTTTCCTGCACTGAAAAATTATTAGAACCAGCACACAATTAGTAAAAAAATTGTAATTCTGATGGTGGGCTTTACAAGCCTAAATTTTTTGACCCTATTACAAATTTTCTCTCTACTAGAGCTATGTGCTAAACTTCCACATAGATACGCTAAATTATGGTGCAAAAGTGCTAAAATAAAGAACCTACGCACTATTCTGATGCCTGAATATGCTATACTAATACTCCTATGCATGGAAAAACATAGATGAACATGCGCTAGAAAGAAAGTTAAATGCACTAAGAGATGGTTTCTATGCACTAAACAGTGCGAAGAATGTGCTAAATTTTCCCACTGATGCACTAAAAAGTGTTCCAGCGTGATTGCAATCTTTAACCTGCACAAAAAAAGATGTTATTTTTGGGGACGTTCCCCACGGTGGGTGCCAAAAATGTATGCAGGAAAATGCAGTGATCAAAATGAATAAATTGAGATCAAAAGACCCACATACCAATGAGAATCTTGGTGCAAGTATATAAACTAATTGAACTAGTTTAACTTCCCAAGGGGTGTCCCATTGTTCTCTATCTCACAGGATCCCTAAAGTCAATGTTTTTCTCTCAGATCATTGAGAAAATGACTTAGGAATGACAACTCCAAGAATGAGTGATATTGTGATCTACATGCATGAATACATTCTAAGATCTAGTTAAGATGACGATAGTGATATGATAAAAGTTAACAAATTATCCTAACATGATATACTAGCCTAGCGTGAATATTCTTTGATATGAAAAATGTTTTTAAATGCTATGATGATGTTTTATCAAAGAGAGGCTAAAATGCTTAGTAAATTAAGCTATAATGTAGATGCATAAAAACTTGGATCTATTAAAATAAAAAATGAGAGCTCTTTTTATAGGGAAAATAGGCCGGAAATGGATGGTTAAGATTGAATAATCTTAACAAGGGCTAGGATTGAAAGTTAATCAATCCATGTTTACAATTTTCGCCAATGAAATGGTGACAATTGTCAACAAGAGGTTGCTTGAGAGGAGATGCAAGAGGAATTAAATGCTTGAGAAGACATGAAGGTTATCTTAGGATGTAAGGGTTAAGGTTAGGTTAGGGTTATCCGATGGATAAACTTTACCCAAGGGGTAAACTCTTGTGCAAGGGTTAAATGGATAACTATGGTCAAAGCCATAAGTGCTTGATGAGACCCTTGAGCCAAAAGGATGGTTAAGTTAGAGGAAAGTCTCTAACCAAAGGTAAAAGGTGAGTTAACCATAAATGGTTATGTAAGAGTCTTTAATGGTTTGGAAGACTTTAGAGGTTAACCATTTGAAGACACAAAGTCTTTAATGGTTATTGAAGACTTTGGAGGTTTTTGAGAAGTGACTTCCTTTCACTTAGGAATGTGACAATAATTAGGAGATGAATTAGGCTAAATTGAAAGTGATTAGAAGAATCTAGAAGGGGTTTAGGAGACAAGTGGGAGATGTAGGAAAATGCAAGTGGATGAGGGAAAATATTAAATAAAATTACTTTATTTCAACCAAAATAGACACAACTTGCATAAATACAAGTGGGAGGATTTTATAAATAAATTAGATTTATTTATTTATAAGGATCAATTTAATTAAAAGAAAATTTAATTAAAAGGGAGAAAGGGGATTTAATTAAATAAAGTGATTTATTTAATTAAAGACTAGAAAAGGGGTTATGTGAATTTAGTTAAATAAATTGAGTAATTTATTTAATCAAATAGATGAATGCGAAGAAATTAATTAAATAGAATTTAATTAATAAGGGGATATGATTAAATAAATATTAAATATTTATTTAGGAAGGTGGTTAGATTTATACGTCTACATTAAGTTTAATAAGTAAAGTGTTGAGATTGAAGACAAAGTAAGAGGAAATAGTGAGCTACAGATTCGGGATTCAACCGTGCACATGGATCTGAGAAGTTTGAGATGATTTGGAGATTCTCTACAAAATCTGCCAAAATTTGCAAGGACTGTGTGTCTGAACTAGGTTGCCCCCAACTTGGTCCTCCAAACTTTTTGCACGTTGAAAAGGGTTTTTCCGTCTTTGCAAATAAAGCTTAATTCCAGAAGAACAATTACGTACCTGCTTCCTGCACACAGAAAGAAGAAGAAAGGGGTTGGGAATAGGGGTTTGCCTAAGTCAAACCCTGGTTTCGAATCAACCTTAAAAGAAATATTGTAAATGCTTGAAATAAATGATGGAAAGGTATACCTTCATATCTATAATAGATGATGATGATGCGTTGCTTCTTAGATGTAATCACATATGTTGTATGAAATGGCATGAACATGACAAATCCCAACACAAACACATTCTTGCAAATGAATGATATAATGTTGCTCCAATGGATAGATGAATAATATGCAGCCTTGAGGAATGCTAGATGATGAATGCTTGAATGCTTGAGATCCAATTACACCTTCGTGAATGTATGATCCTCTATCAAAATGAGAGGACAAGACCTCCTTATATACTTTCCTATCATTAAAAATTTAATTTTCTGACATAGGCCGACATGGGGGATTTATTTACTACTCAAATTTGGGATAGGGCCTAGGGGCCAAAATAGGTCTTGATTAGAGAGTACCAGGGCATGGTGCCCTGGTTCTTCCCTAATTTAGGCCAGGATCAAGAGCAATGCAGAGTGCAAGATGCAAATAATGAGGTTTGGTTTCATAGGGGAGGCATAAACAGGTCTTGATCAAGCATGGGGATGAGACCAATAAGGTGAGGGCCCAAAATATGGTCAAAATTGCAAGAGGTACAATTTTAGGATGCTACACTTATATTCTCTACAACACATATATATATCAAATATATATTGATATATTTTTTTATGAAGGAATTAATTCTAAATTTTCCTAGTCTAGAGAGGACAATATTAATGACATGATCTAGTGATCAATTTATTGTCATTGATATTCTTTATCAATTAGTGAATCATAAAAGGAATAACACATACAATGTCAAGAAAAAAATAACCTAGGAGAAGATTTACTTATAAGTAAGAATAATGTAGCAAAGTATTAAAATATTCAAATAAATCTAAATAATAAGATTAAAATATCCAAATAAAAAAATAAAAATTCCACTATAGTAATAGAATGAAACATTAGATGTTACATAGGAATTTTTGTTATCATGGTCCTTTGTTAGTATACTAGATACAAAATTTTGGATCATCAATCATCCTAAATAAATTGATGCTTCAACATAAATATTTTTATAATACCCACTTTTCATAACTTTCGAAGGATATAAATAATAATAAGAGGATGAGATCAATAAGAATCCATATCAATAGAGCTAGCAAACTTTTAAAAGTAAAAATTCTAAGGAACCACAAAAGGAGCATGGTCATAAAGAGTATAATAAATAATTATAGAAGAAGAAATAGATTCCATAAGATTTGTGTGGTCACCATGGTTATGTTCAAGGAATGAATTTTTAAAAGATTTATGTTATAATTTTGTGTGGAATAGAAAAGTTGTCTTTACCATTGTGGACCTTAACTTGTATACATTGTTATTAATAATGAGGAACTCAACCTAGTTTCATAGGTAAATATGTATTTACTAGTGTCATGTCTATGATAACTATGATATTGAAAAGAATGAAATCATACCTATTTGAAGAGGAAGATCAGTGTCTAAGTGGAATGTAGGAGGGGGATACATAAGATTGGATACAAGCAGTCATTAAAGTGTAGGGTATGTGCACAAAGATTGGGAACAAAAAAGCTTCCAACAACTTTTTTGCCCAAAAATAAAGTCATTTGGTACACACCAAATAGTGTCCTCACCATATTTGGTGTGTGTTAGATAGGTTTGGCATGTCAAGCCTAAGGTTTGGTCACACCAAACCTATTTGGAAAACACTAAATAAGGTAAGTGCCAAATTTCACGCTAGCCAAATATTTTGCATTGGATTAAATTATTTTCTCTTTGTCTCTCTCCCAACAAGAATATATACATGAAATATAACATTTAAGTCACATTTCATACTTTTTATATTTCATGTATATATTGGTAGGATGTTTGAGAGTGACTTAAGATCTCTAGGAGTTATAATATATATTCTAAGTTTAAAAAGTTCATTTAATTTTTCAGATAGTAAAATTTTAGTACTCAACATGCTCCTATCATCATTCTCTCACTCTCTTTATCTCCCTATAGATCCATCTTTGTCACTCTTCTTCTATCCCCATTCTACCTCTCTCTATCTCACTCTCTCCTCTCTCCCTCAAGATCTAGCACTATCTCTTTACCTGCTGTCTTACCCTTCACTCTCTACTATATTTCTCCCATCTCTCTTTACATGCCCCCTCCTCATTCCCTCCCTACCTTTATTTCTCTATGTATGTCCCACCCTCTCTCTTTGTGTACCTTGCCTTCCCTGCTTACCCCCATCTCTATCCCTTCCTCCCTCCCTCTCTTCTTCTCTCTCCATCTTTTATTTTTTCCCCTCTTCTCTCTCTCCATTTTCTCGATCACGACCTCTCCCTCCCACCCCCTCTCTCTCTCCCTATTCCCAAGTCTCTCCTTCCCTCCATATCTACCTCTCCCTCCCTATGTCATTACCAACCTATCTTCCCTATTGTACATATGATTCTTTGTTGTCATTGATGACAAACCTATTGTTGTGGTTCGACATGTCAAACCTACTTGGTCTGGTTGACTTATTAGTGATATGGTTATTAGTTTGGTTGTTGGTTCTACTAGCCTGAAAATGATGTAACGTAGAAGTATATCATCTAGCATTGTATTCTAGTTAAGTTATTGATATTGGTTGTATCTAGTTGCTGGTTCGGATGTCTATCAGGTAGTGATATGATGCAAAGTTGTATGAATATTCTTGTGTAGATTGATGTTTTATTTTTAGGAATAGGTGAATATGCCATGTTAAATATTTTTAAGATTTCTAGATGGCTAACATTGAAGATATGTTGTGTTTCCAGAAGATTAATGTCTTTTGCTTGGTTTAGAAAATGTGTTACTATCTATGTTGACTATTCTAGTGAATAGTATCTTTATCGGGAAGTATGTGTCCATACCAGATATTTATTAGATGAATATGTGATTGAAGTAGAATGATTATGGCTGACCGATTTTAGTTTCTTAGTTGGATGGATGTTTCTCCATGAACTTAATTTATATCAGTGATCAGTGTTGATGCAGTTTCAAGACTTTGCAGAGGAATGTATTGCATTCCTCATATTACTATTTCTTTGAGATCATTTTGGATTATTCGATACTATTCCTTGCATGTCATGGTGCACTGCATATTTTATTTCTGGGTCTAGATTAAAATATTTTGGGTAAAGTAGATTGATATAAACTAGTTTATATGTCTTGGTCTATGTGGTTGTGTGTAGAACCTTTATGAGGCTAATTGGAAGGTGTGTTGACTTGTTGTGAATATTCACATGTCTTCTTTTACCTCTACATGCAATACTTTGGGTCAATGATGAATATACATGCTACATATTTTGAGTCGACATAATAGAGATTAATGATGATCTAGTTGATGTATAAAGATGGGTCAATTGAGCTATATGGTAATATAGAGAAGTCATATCAGATAGATAGAAGGTGCTAAAGTAGGATGTGAATATAATGCAAGGTTGATGTGATACAAAGGTTCAGATATGTTATAGAGAAGAGATGAAAGATGAATTAGATGAGTATTAATTTGTGAATTGTTATCTGCATGTTGGTAGATGTTATTCCCTTTGTAGTTCAAATTTCTTATTCTTATTTTATTTGGATAGGTGTTTTGTATCTTTCCCTAAAGAAGTGATTTTCAATTGTGCAAGTCTCTCTTTTGTATCTTTCCCTAAGGTTGTGCACCTTAGCCTACAAGTCAAGAGTAGTGAACTCCCTAGCTTATGGCCTAAACTATTGAAAATACTTATTATATATTGCAAGATTTATTCTCACAGTGGTTTTTCCTAGTTTTGGTTTTCCATGTAAAAATCTTGGTGATCTTGTGTGGATGCATTTTCTATTTTAGTTATTTATTTTTATGCACATGTGATGAATGGCTGATGTGGAATAATTTCTTTAATCTAATCAAGTTTTAGTATATGACAATTCACCCCTCTCTCAGCATCTGGTAGCGTTCAACATTCCCCTCTATCTTTCTCACATTTATTTGTTCTCTAGGTCTCTCACCCCTCTCTCCCTAGTCTCTAGGTCTCTTAGCTCTATATCTCTCCCCTCTCTAGTTATTTATGTCTCCCTCCCCCACTCGCTTTTATTATTTATCCTTCTCTTATTATCTCTCTCTGTTTTGAGGTCATCACATCTCCCTCCCACCCCCTCTCTCTCTCTCCTCACTAGGTTTATCCCTTGCTACACCTCTCTACTATTGGATGTTGGGTGAGATTGCTGCAAATATTTTCTTTGATGATATCTAAGAGATGTGTCATCATTGATGTCAACATATTTTTTTGTTTGTGACTACATTGTAGTGAAGTTTAGAGTGTTGATTTGTTCAACATGTTGACGATGAGAGTTTATGGATTAAAGGGTTTTGAAGAGGATTGTGTACACATGATTCATTATGGTTTTCAGAGGTTTGCATGAAGATTTGAGTGAGTTATGGGTATCTATGTTGTTCAATGATGTTAGTGTCCAATATTTTGATCCGTATTGCTCCACATTATAATATCTTGTTTTGCATATTTGGAGAAATGTTTGGAAAATTGATGTGTATCTTCAATTCAGTTGGTTCGTGGTTTGGATCTCTGCAAGTGATTTTTCTAGGTTGACAATCATTGTAGTTAGTGTTCGTGAAGTTTTGTATGATGATGATGTGATTCTAGTAATTTGAGTTGTTGTGGATGTTGCGATGGTGATTCATGATACTTATGGATATTTTTGTATTGTGTGCCTTTTGTGTTGGTGGTCCATATTAATTGTTGTGCACGTAATTGATGATTTTCTCTAGTGTATTAGTGTTCTTCATATTTATGGCCAACCAGATGCTCGTAACATGTTGCAAATGTTTGATGTATAATTCTTTGAGGTGTTTCATATTCGAGGCATGTGATATGGGTTTGTACTATGTCTTGGCCAACATTGCTTGGTCTGCATTTGATTTTGTAGCGTGTGTGGTTATATTTTTATAAATAGGTGAAGTGTGTTGAGTTGACCTTGTTAAGGTCGATGCCATGTATAAATAAATGTAATATATTTGTAATTGTGTAAGTGTATGGATGAGAATCAGAATGTATGTGCATTGATTGTATACATATTTTGGAGGTAGAGAAGAAGTGTGAGAATAAGATAGTTGTTATGTGCTTAACCGGAACTATAACCAGGCATAAGGAGATTCTATTTCTTCAGTTCATGATCTTCTAGATGTAATCCGAATCTATTTGTAAGACTGTGAATCTTCCCCAAGGTTGTAGCCCTTGTTTTTCTTGAGAAGTGAGCTCTAGGAAGTGTTCCTGAATTCATGTGCATTCCCCATTATAATATTTTGTATATTCTAATAGAGTATCATCATATTGTGGGTAGGTTCCCACCATGGTTTTTCCCTTGACTAGGTTTTCCACATCAAAAATATTGGTGTTATGTATGTTCTTGATGTGTTGTTGATTTAAGCTTTCATGCTTAATTATCAAATCTGAAAATAAGTTTAAATTGTGTAAGTTTGTCAGACAACTGATTCACCCCCCCCTCTTAGTTGTCTATCGGTTATAAATATATTTCATCAATTGGTATCAGAGCAAGTTCCTCATGAGAAGCTTAACCACTTGAGGTGATCCAGGATGGTGACTTACAAGAAGGATAGTCCAAGATTTAATGGAACTAATTACTCTCTTTGGAAGAGCTGCATGGAATGCCATTTGACATGCATTGGCAAATCTTACTAGACTATTACAAAGAAAAAGTATATTGTTCTTGTAAATGGACCTACAAATTTGGATGAAATAAAGGAAGTTGAATGTAATATTAGAGCTAAGGAAGCATTCGTGAGTGTCTTGATTGATTCTGAGATGAAAAATTTTATGGAATTGCAAATTGCTCATGAGATCTGGAAGAAGTTGGAAACATTGTATGAAGGAGATAGTTATGTGAAGATTGCTAAGTTGTAGAGCCTGAAAGGAAAGTATGAGATGTTAAGGATGGAAGAAGATGAGAACATTACTTATTTTATGTAGAAGGTGAATGAACTAGTGTGCAATATCAAATGTGTCAGTGGTAAGTTGGGAGAATCAGAGATTGTTGCTAAAGTACTTAGATCCTTGCTTGCATCCTATAAACAAAAAGTTTCTACTATTGAGGAGATCTGAACCATGACTGATGTGACCAGAGACATGTTGATTGGGAAGTTATTAGCATTTGAGTTAAGTGAGTTTTGTGACTCCTTTCCTAAGACAATTTGCATTCAAATCCATTATGTCTGGAAAGGATAAGTAGAGATATGATCTGGGAGAAATTTATTTGAGGATATCAAGATATGAGAAAGAGATGAAGGAAATGGAAGAATAAGAGAGAGAGCTTGAGGAGATTGAATTGTTGATTGCCAGGAGATTACCTAAAGGAGCCGGTAAGTATGAAGGAAAGTTTCCTCTTAAATATTTTTCATGTAATAAGATAGGACATTTTGTCTCAAGCTGTCCTAAAAGAGTTCCTAGGAAGACTTACAAGCCTAAATTTCAAAAGAGATGTTATTATGTTGTTGATCAAAGTGTGTCAAATGATGAATTGGATAAAGGAAATACAAGTGATAATGAATGGGTGTTAATTGCTATCATGAAAGATGATCCAATACCTACTCATTTTGCTAGTTGCATGAATGTGGAAAGAGATTTAGATACACAAGTTGAAGAGAAAGATGAATGGGTGATAGATAGTAGATTCTCTCATCATATGACAAGTGATAAGAGTAATTTTGTGATCTTGGAGAAGTATGAAGGTGTTGGTTAACAAAATTATCACTTGACTCTATATTCTTATGCCCACAAATGTGACAAATGTAACCAAAGTTGAACCACTCCCAATCATAAGTTTCTAATTGATTCTTTGCTTATTTTAAAAGGTGGCAACTACCTGTAGTGTCGTAAATTATACACCCTTGCTAGAGTGGTACAATTTCATGCTTAGGTTAGCACCCACCTTAGTGTGTCTTGCATCTTGTATTTCTCATTCCCCTTTAAGCATTTAATTAATTAATTTAATTAAATATAAGGTCACATTTCATCACTTTACACATTACAAAGTTGGGCCCTTTATCCTAAGCATGCCCCTTTTCATTTTATTCCTCCAATGAATCATTTAATCATAAACCCTAATTATGTCTTATTTTGACCGTTTAGGCTTGATTTCGCATATCAAAACATCTCAAAATCAGTTGTAACTTTGGGATGCACTCTAATATCATCATATCTAATGGCCCCAAAAATTTTGTGAAAAGTTAGACAGGTCGTGGAAGGAATGCACATGATCCATGAATTTTTTCCTGAAATTTCAAGAGCATAATCCTATGATATAATAATGATTAACCCCAAAACATTAGTGGGAAATTCAAATCCTAGGTCAGCCTAAACATGAAATTAAGATCTAGGGTTTCATACTTAAGAGCTCTATTTCCTCATTTGAAGGGGTCTTCTTCTAAGAATCTAAGAGCATGTTTTGGAGTATTAGATCCTTTTTGTAGTGAAAGAGTAGATCTTTGAAGTCTTCAACAACATTCAACATTCATTCATCAAACATTCATCAAGCATCATTTCATCAATTGGAAGTTTTTGAAGATGTAGAAGAATAATAGGATATCATTGATTGATGATTACCTTGTACCTCTCCCTTGGGTTTGGGTATAGTTTCATGTTGTTTTAGATCACTTTGTATTGTGGATTTAGAGCATTTAATTTAGATCACTTTGTATTATGGATTTAGAGCATTTACTTTGTCAATTATAAGCAATTAGGGTTTACTCTTTAGGGTTGCTCTAGGTTGTTTACTTTCATTCTTAGGATCTTGCACACACACAAGGTTCTTTCACACACATTTTCAATACATTATCGGCTATTCATCAAGGTGGAAATCACCGACATGGGGTTTTGACTAAGGCAAAACCCTATATAGCCATCCCAAACCCTCTTTTTCAGCTTTAGGTATAGGTTTGGATCTGAGCATCACTGAAGATTTCGGGACCGAAAGAGCACACAGGTACAGTTCTAGGTTGCAGATCTTGGCAAAAACTCCAAGGATAGGGGCATGGCACCTTGGTCCTGCCTAGGACAGTGGCGTGGCACCATGGTCCTGCCCTCTATCAGTGACTCTTGGCATAATAATACTTTGTAAATCTCAGAATACCTCCTTTTAGTTGCAGCTCCAAGATTGCAGAATCAGGACAGTGGTGTGGCACCTTGGTCCCAAACATTTTTTCTTAGATTTTAGATACATGTGCACCTCTGATTTTGTCTTCTGATCTATACTTTTCAGCAGTGTATCATTTGTTCTTTGATTTGTATTCTCATATTAGGATTTGTTTGCTTACTTGCTTTCTAGTTTAGATTGCATTTTGCATCATTCATCTCTCTCATTTATAGCAAAGGAATAGAAAACCTAAGAGGTAATCAACAACTCTCTCTTTCTCATAAGAAGTAGCCAACGTTCATTACCTCCCTAGGCTCTTTCATATTCCATGAGTTTGTATGAGAGTGGGATTAGGGTTTCCATACTTAAGTCTCACTTTTTCCCCTACACATCTTTGGTGAACCTAACATGAATCTAATTTCATTTGCATTGCATTTCATCGTTAGATCTATATCTAGTTTATTTCATTTTATTTCAAAACATTAAAATAAAAAAAACATAAAAAAAAGATAGATAGGTTTCTTTCATTTTCCTTGCATTGTGTGTTTGAGTTTCATGCAAATTTCAGATTTCTATTTGGAACAAGTTCATGCTTTTTATGATGTATGCAATTTTATTGATTATGAGTTTAGTAAGTGTGTGTGTGAAAAGTGGAATAAGTATCTGCAAGTTGTAAGACACGACACTTCAATTAAGTCATTACATGTATGGTTAGACAGATATAAGCATGAATATGAAAACCATAACAAATCCACCCATTGCCTTCTAAAAGATGGGAGTATATACTTTCTCTCAGATTTGTATAAGTAATGCTAATGACTAGACTACACCAAGATGAAGGATTCAATCTATATTAGCATGATAATAAGCTAAATGGATGCAAGATGGATGCAAGATGGATGAATATTAAGCTATATGAATTCAAGCAATCATAATTGAACTAAATATGCAAAAAGCTAAGCTAAGATGCAATAATCTTAAAAAGAAAGCACAATATCTTCAATGACTCTAGAGCAAAAACTGTATAATAATAATAAATCTCCAGGGTGTTTTGAATGAGAGATGAAGGCTAAATTTATAAAAAATCAAAAGAGAGATAGACGATCAAGATCAATTAGCAACGAGTGGTTAAGATTACAGATTCAGTTTACCTTGAGATAGATTCCAATTATAGCTTGATTGAAATGCATTCAGATTATAAGTTTGAGTTTGCATTGGAGATATAATTCAATTAATTCCATGCACTTGTGATAAAAATAGGCGATTCCATGCATATTCTTTAATTTATTCAAGAAAATATTCTTTTCAATGCAACTGAACTTCTTTTCTCAAAAGCTTTGAGTTCCAATTTTAGAGAAGATTTATAATTAATTTAATTGTTTTTCTGATTTCAAGTTATCTCAAATTAGAGTAAGAAATAATATCTCAAGTTTGATTTCTCTCTCAATTCAACTCTTTTATTTTATTTTCAATTTTAACTCTTGTTTTGCATATTGATTCATCTTTTGTAATTAATTGATTCATTTTTTTATGATTAAATGGCAAATTATTAATTAATTAAATATGCTAGGATATTTAATAAATTAAATATGCTAGGATATTTAATAAATTAAATAGGATAATTGATCAAAATGATTTTCTTGTATCATTTAATTAATTAAATAAATATTTAATTAATATAGAATAATTCATTTGCCATGTGACATTTGATGATTGGAGAATTAATTAAATGTGTGTTCAAGATTGACTTAATTGCCTTTGGTTAGGACCTTGGTGATGTTGTCGAGATTAGGGGCTCATGTTTTAGATGACCAATTTTAGGGTATTAAATTTGCCTCTCTTTGAATTAATGTGCGAGCAGTGCGTTGGTTCATGGAATAGTTGATGTCTAGGAGATACTAGTTCTGAACTTGATTGATCATGAACTAGATGAAGAGCGAGGTGTTTAGCTTGATTTGAAGCGATGAAGCTGGATAGAGTTCATTAAAGCAAAATCGATCCTGAACTTTATTGAACTAGGATCGATGAAGAGAAAAGATACCGAACTTGAACTTGATTGATCAAGAAGCAGATCTTATTGATCCAGAACTTGATTGAACTAGACACAGTGAGCGAAGATAAAATCGATCTTGAACTTGATGGATCAAGACATGATGAGCGAAGATGAACTGTCTAGCTTGATTTAATGTGATGAAAATGAACACCTTCTTAGATTGAGCGTGTGATCAAAGATACTCTTTAAACTTTTGATTGAGTTTAAACAAATAATCAGCTTGATTTGAAGCGATGAAACTAATTAACATTAAGAGAATAATTTAGATGATGACAAATATCAGCTTGTTTTAAAGCGATGAAACTAATATGCCCCTAGGGATAAGGTCTTGTTTAATTTTCTTTAGTTGAAAAGATTTTTTCTCGACTTTTGATGAAGATTTGAAAATTTTCTCGACATTGAAGATGTGAGGTCATAAGGTCATGAGTATGCCCCCTTGGGAGTGAAATCGAAAGATAGTGATGGTACATGAGTTTAGGCAATTTTTGGTGATGATTACTATTTGATCATGAAAAATGATTTAGAGGAATATATGAAGATATAGGGATGGTAATGACTTAGAGGAATATATGAAGATATAGGGATGATTGAGGAGAAAATTGAGCACTAAGTTGAATCAAATAATTGAGCAATCTTCGAAAGAGCTAAGTGGTTCAAGTTGTGCGAAATTGACTAGGAGAATGATCTCATATTTCGATTTTGATCCCAAAAATGGAATTAGGATGGGCAAATTAGCTAAGGGCATAGTTTTCATGTCCATCAGAGCAAGTTGAAAAATTAGGGTTTTGGCTATATAAGGGGTCCAAGTGTCATTTTCAATTCATTTTAACATCTCCAAGTTGAAAATTTGAAAAAGCCTTCTGTGAAGAAAAATGGTCATTCCAATCTAGGAGCATCAATTCGAGCGCTAGAGACATCATAATCGACCGCGAAACTATGAGCCAACAGTAAGTGACTAATCTTATGCCTTTACATTTCATCAATTTTGAATTTTGGTTGAATTTTTTTTGTTTTTTAATGTTGTCAAAAATAGGTCATTATCATTTTGTCGTGCGAGATGACACTGTCTCTCGTACAACAAATTTTTTTTTAGTGGTTTGTCATTTAATGCCATATGTTTTGTCATGTGGGGTCTTCCCATGTATCGTATGAGAGTTTTCTTAAGAGCACACTTTATCATGCTAGTGCATGTTTCTTGTTGTATGGGAGTATTTTATCGTGCTGCATGAATTTTTGAGTTGTATGAGTTTATGCTTATATTGTGAAATGTCGTATGGAAAATAGTGAGCATTTTAAGGGTCAAAACATGAAAATTTTATTTGGAATTTTGTGCACTTGGATTTATGTGATGTTTAACATGTTGTATATCAAAATTTGAATGATTTGTTGATTCTCTGTTGTTTGATATTTGTAGGTTCGATTGCCACATATCCTATTTAGGTGTGTCTATCCTCCTACAATGAGGCTAGTATGTGAGTTATCAGATATAGATAGAGCACATATTGATTTATGCAACTTTACTCACTTATTAGATATGCCTGACATCCATGTGAATCATCAGATGCTTACTGCACTTGTTGAGAGATTTCATTTTGAGCATAACACCTTCCATTTACCAATTGGGGAGATGTCCATCATGTCAGAGGATGTTTATAGGATATTGAGGATTCCATTTGTTGGGGATAAGGTTGACTACGATTCTACTCAACGTCCTTGTATATTAGTACTGAGATGCATATTTCATGATGAGGACATTCTTGAGTGGGCTATCAGCTGGGATGATATGATGGCTAGATACAGTGAGCAGTTTCCCTTAGCATGTGTATTAGTAGGGTTCATTGGCTAATTCGTTATGCCAGACAGAGGATAAAAAGGTTTCTTATGTGGCTGGGCTAGGATGCTGGAGAGACTTCTGACTCATCTTGACAAACTAGGGTGGGGTTCATGCCTGTTATCCCACATGTATCATGAGATGCATGAGATTACATATAGGGATGGGAAGAGCATGGCAACAGGAGTGTTGGTTTTGCCAATTTGGGCCTAGCAGCATATCCCAGTTTTTAGACCGATTGTGGATGTTGCCAAAAATCCACAATAGCCGATCATTTATAGATATTTTGGATACGTTACTCAGCCCCATCTAGGCAAGACGGAGTATTGGTGACGACAACTTAATGATCTTATCATTGTTGTATGGAGACCATATAGGGGTCTAGAGTTGTGGGATGAATGGAGAGCTCAGTAGAGAGATATGTTCATGACCCATCCTCTCATCAGTAGAGATGTTACTGTTATTGAGCGATTTGTTCTATCTCAGGTTATGAGGTAGTATGGTAGGCCTCAGGGGATTTCACATGAGTTTAGCGCCTATGCCAATAATGGGGACGAGGAGAGATGAGGATGGGCTCCTAGGTTGTCATATGCATTGAGCATACAGGATCTTGCTAGATTGTAGTGGCTTCAATGGTACTATCTGGAGGATATTGCATATGCGGGGGTATTGCCCCAGTACAGAGATTGGTTCCAACGTCATATGTTCCCTAGATTCATAGATCCAGCTAAGCATGCACCTCTCATAGAGGAGGCTAAGGATGAGGTCCTTGTACAGGCACAGGGACCAGTGAAAACTTTAAGAAATCCCCTCTCAAAAATTGTATAAAATCTTGGCGAATATTTAAGTTTTTTTCAAAATAATAATAATTTTCATAGGCGAACCTTTTTTTTTTTTTTTAAATATTAATTTTATTAGCAAATTTTTTATTTGAATTTTTTTTGGTATAAAATATCAATGAATCCTGGAAAATAATTAGAGTATTCATTAATTACTATTGCAAATCCTTTCATATATAAAATTATTTTTTATAGTAAAGTAGAGACCTGAAGGTGGAAATCATTAATGAGTTTAAGGGGTAGACTCTACTTTATTTAGTTTCTACCATTAATTTAAAATAAATAATGCCCCTCTTTGTATTGTGAGATAAAATGTACGAACAATTTGTAATACTCATGGGACCAAAAATTTCTTTTAGACCATTGATTTTCATTGAGGTCAACAATTCAAAAGAAATTTCAATCCCCACGAGTGTTACAACTTGTAGGTACAATTTACCTCATGGAATACAATGAAGGTTATTAGATTATATTTTAAATCAGTGGTGGCAACTAAAGATTGTTGATATAACCATAAAGTAACTAATAATTATGATATATTATTGGAAAAATAATTTAGTTTTATACTATAAATTATAAAATGTTGGTGAATCTAATCCAATCATGTGTCGAATATTGTGGTGAATCTTTGAGTTAAAAAATTAATAAAATAAGTTCTGTAGCAATTTAAATAACACTAAAATAAAAATCTGTAAAAATGTGGCGATTTGGGTCACCTTAAAGTTGAACTTATTAGCCAAATTTTGATTTTCAAATTTCAAAAAATAGCCAATTGGCAAATATTAGCCACTAAAAAAATCAATGACAGGGACAGGGACCGGGATAGGAATGAAGAGTGAAGGGTTCTAGGTGGACAAGTGGTGATCCTAGTGTGAGTAGCAGTAGTGTACCAGCCTGGGGGAGACAGAGGCAGAGAGGAGAGGGTGGATCCCTTGGAGCTATTGATTTGGGAGCTAGTGGTGCTGGGGCAGCGAAGGGTGGAGGTGAGGAGGGGCGAGCGGCTCCTAGATAGGTTCGACAGTGGAGGGATGAGTAGGGTGGAGAGGGAGGCGGAGATGGAGGCGGAGAGTCTATGAGGGAGCAAGGAGAATTTGATCCATTACGCTCTATGAGAGCTAGATTAGCAGGTCTACAGTCACAATTGATAGTGGCTTAGACACAGCTTGTCGAGCGAGACTGATAGCTGGCAAAGGTCAGGGTAGAGCGAGATACTCTCCAGTGAGAGGTTTTGCACTAGATGAGTCGGAAAGAATATTATGTTACAGCCTACAGTGTAGTAGTTCCTGTAGCGCAATAGGTTGTCCCATATTCTCAGTATATGGCATGATCTGAGGGAGCTCGGGCAGCTAGGCAAGATGCTGGTCAGCAGGCTCCACCTCCTCCACCACTTGGCGATGAGGGAGAGGAAGAGAGCTAGATTTTATAGCTCTTATATTTTTTCATGTACCCCATTTTTTGTAGCCCATACAATTCTTTCTCCGATGGGAGATTGTACATGGCAGTTGATATCATTTATACCCTGAGACACTTATTTGTACTCTGAGATATTTATAATGATATATACGAGATCTCGATTTAATTTCATTGTACTCGTGTCGATTGATTTTGAGATGTTTTTGTATATACTTTATTATATATGTATGCATATTTCTTTCCAATATGGATGTATGTAATGCAGATGAATACGGATGTTCTTTTTTTTGTTTCTTTTCATATGCAAATAAATTATGAAAATGAGTAATTAGTAATGCAAATTTTTATTTTTTTATATGTAATAATATGAATGTGAATGAATAGATAATGAAATGTATGGATCTATATAAGATGCTTATGTATGTAGCTAACATCTCAATACATAAGTACTTGACCAAAGAAATGATGAAAAAGAGACCACTTAGCCGAGAAATGATGATACCTCAAACTCTCATTCAAAAGATAAAGAGATCATTGTTATCAGCAGAAATTACTCTAAATACATAAAATGCAGAATGAATGCAACCTAAACCTAGTCACTGGATTTGGAATCCTTAATTTTCATCACTAAGCCTTTATAAACATAGTAGGCAAAATAGAGTTCCTTTCTTTTCATGTGCAATGTTAATTATCTTGTCCGCAATGACCCATTTTTTGTTCATATCCTTGGACAAATTACACATGTATCCAGATTGCACATTTAAAGAAATTCCCTCAAAATAGACAAAGAAATGATGCCAACCTCCCTATAGCATAAAAATAAGTGGAGTTGAGGTATGTGTGACAATTTCACCTTGATGTGAAGGCACTTATCACAAAGACCCAGCTGATTAGATGTTTCCAGATCATCAGAATCATTCCTACAAGTAGAAAACAAAGAAAATATTATGCCCCCAATCCTTGCTCCTCTTAGTCAAGATAAATTTCCTCGAGTTACTCAGAGGGAATAATAATCTAAAACCAATATTAAAGACAACATACAAAGAAAATTTCATCCATATCTCAAACTGTTTAGTAATCTATTTTTAGTAATGTTGTTTTGCTTGTTTACTCAGTGATAAAACTCTTAGTTAGGAGATAGGTGACTAACTTAGATTGGACGACCGAGTATCACTGACAAAAATATGACTTGGTTGATACTTCTTAGGACACATAAATTGCTTAGTTGATTACCCTAAGACTAGGACATTAATTAGTTTCAAGCCATGAGGGTTCCAAAGAACCAAGATGTCACAAAAGAGACTAAAAGATATGTACAAGAAAAATCAAAGATGCAGGAAAGTGGGAAATGCCAACTTTGCGTTGATGGATGGAGCATTTGAGTACAAGAGGTGCCTGTTTACCAAGTTTTCACCTGCTTGGCAAAGATTCTTTTCTCTTTTTTCTTTTTTTTTGACATTTTAGGATTTTTAGGTTTTTTTTCAGGACTTTTTAGTTGTACAGGTTGTTGAAGCAGAGAATACTAAGTGAATAATTTCTTCAGGTGGATGGTGTTGATCGGTTCATGGACCCATTCTCCTTTTGTGTTGAGATTTGATAGGCACTAGAGCCAAAGACCACAGTAACGATGTAGGGACCCAACCAGTTGAGTTCAAACTTCCCTTTGTTGTCTCAAAACTGTTGATTTTTAGGATTTTCTCTCAGAACAAGGTCACCAACCTGAAATTCTTGTTGTCGAACCTTCTTGTTATATCCTTTAGACATTCTCTTTTGATACACTCTTAGATGATCAAATGCCACTTGTCGACATTCATCCAACAACTCGAGTTCTTGCAATATAGATATTCTGTAGTCTTCATCAGTAACAAGACCTTGCAAAGAAACTCTTAGAGATGGTATTTCCACCTCAATAGGTAAGACTGCTTCGGATCCATACACCAAAGAAAAATGTGTAGCCCAAGTAGGTGTTCTAATACTTGTTCTATAATCCCATAATGTCGGATTGAGATGCAGATGCCAATCACTTCTACATTTATTTACTGATATGTGTAAGATAGTCAGCAGATTTTTGTTAGATGCTTCAGCTTGTCCATTACCTTGAGGGTAATATATGGATGACTAGTGCTGTTTGATTTTGAATTTTTCACATAGCTTGTCTAGATATTTATTCTTGAATTGTCCTCCATTGTTAGTCACAATTGAAGAAGGTATCCCATACCTACAGATGATATAGCTAAGGATGAACGGAGCTACTTGTTTACCAGTTGCTTTGATGAGCGGAACCGCTTCTACCCACTTAGTGAAATACTCAGTGGTAGTTATGATAAACTTGTGTCCACTAGATGATGCAGGATACAAATGGCCAATGAGATCAAATGCCCATTGTTGAAAAGGTTAATGTGTAATTAAGGGTATGAGATCCCTTGCTAGAGAATGTATGATATTCCCATGTAGCTAACACTTCTCACAATTTTTAGAAAACTTTATAGCATCTTTCTCCATGTCTAATCAGTAGTAGCCAGCCCTTAGTAGTTTCTGAGCTAAAGTTAGACCATTCGAATGAGATCCACAAATACCTTCATGGACTTTAGATAATGCACGTTGGGACTCTTTAGTTTCTAGACACATAAGCAAAGTACTATCTAAACCTCACCTAAATAGATTGTTAGCGATGATGACGTACCATGAAGCATTTCGAATTAGGTTCATTTTCTCATTACGAGTAAGATTAGTAGGGATAATTTGGTCTCATAGGTAAGAGTAAATGTGGTTGTAGTGAGATGAGTCATGTCCAATAATAGAACAGACCATCTGGCACTCAAGAGAATTATAGGAAAGATAATGTAACTCTTCCACCAAGAATTCAAAGCAAAAATTAGATTCTTGTAACTATGGTAAAGATGCGAAGGTGGCCATAGCATCTGCTACTCTGTTTGTTGATCTAGGGATCTGCTGAAATGATACAAAAGTAAAATATATCTTGAGATCATCAACCATTCTCTTATAAGGCATCAGTTTCTCATCTTGAATCTAATATGTATCATTGATTTGATTGATGACTAGCTAAGAATCTCCATAGATGTGTAATTCAACAACCTTCCATTTGATAGCCAGTTTGATCCCGTTTACCAAAGCTTCATATTCTACAATGTTGTTTGTGCAAGGGAAAAGAATCTTGTGGGCCTTCGGGATTGAATATTTTTGAGTAATAAAAAGTATTCCAGCACTAGAACCATGTTGAGTGAAAGACCCTTCAAAGAACATCTTCCATGATTGTTGAGTAAGGTGCATGATGGATTCATCCAGAAATTCTATGTGCAAAGGTTGACTATCTTCAAGTGGAGTATCAACAAGTTGATCTGCAATGACCTATCCTTTGATGGCTTTGCGTTCTACATATTCAATATCAAATTTTATAAGAACCATGACCCATTTATCCAATCTTCTTATAAGTGTTGCTTTGCTGAGAAGATATTTGAGCGGATCAATCTTAGCCACTAGCTTGATTGAATGTGCTAACATGTAGTGTCTCAATTTTTGTGATGCAAAGACTAATGTCAAACAATATTTTTCTATTATAGTATAGTTCATTTCATAAGACACCAAAGTTCTGCTGATATAATATATAGCTCTTTCCTTTTTATTTTCATCCTGTTGTGCTATAAGTTCCCCCAGTGATGTATTAGTAGCTGATATGTATAGAATCAATGGTTTACCTTGAATTGGTGGCATCAATATTGGTGGATTAGAAAGGTATTCCTTGATTTGTTGAAGGTGTTTATCACATTCCTAATCCCAGTTGTATGTTACTCCTTTCCTTAACACTTTCGTGAAGGGTTGAACTGTATCTGCTAGCTAAGAAATAAAGTGACTGATTGACTAGAGACATCCTTCTAAACTTCTCATTTGATTGATATTATTTGGAGGTGGCATTTCCATTATAGCTTGGACCTTCTCAGGATCAACTTTAATTCCTTTCTTTGAAATAATGTAACCAAGTAATTTCCCTAATGTCACTCTGAATGCACACTTTTTTAGGATTTAGCCGGAGCTTAAATTTTTCCATTCTATCTAGTATGAGGCCTAGCTCTTGAATATGTGTGGATCTATTCATGGTCTTTACTAAGGTGTCATAAACATAATCTTCCAAGTTTTTTATGCATCATATCATGGAAGATAGTAGTTACTGCTCTTTGGTAAGTTGGTCCTGCATTCTTTATCCCAAATGGCATGACGTTCAAGCAAAAGGTTCCCCATGCACAAGTGAAAGTTGTCTTTTTCTTGGTCCCTAGGAGCTATTTTGATATGATTATAACCAAATAATCCATCCATTAATGAGTACATCTCATACCCAGCACTCATATCCACTATCATATCAATATTAGGTAATGGAAAATTGTCCTTCAGATAGGCTTTGTTGAGATCTCTGAAATCTATGCAAACCCTACTAGATTTGTCTGCCTTTGATACAAGTACTATGTTTGATATCCATTCTGCATAGTCTATAGCTCTAATAAATCCATCTTTTAGCAATTTTTCTAGCTTAGCCTTGACTAGAAGTGCCACATGAGGGTGCATCTTATAGATTTTTTGCTTGATTGGTTTAACTCCTAGTGTAATAGAAAGATGGTGCATGATAAGATCAGGATCTAGGCCTGGCATATCAAAGTATGTCCATGCAAAGTTAATTTTTTTTTTGAAAAGAGAACAATGAAATCTTTTAATTGTTCTACTGATAGTGATTGAGCTAAGTGAATGATATGTGGTGTCTCTTGACTCCTTATATTTACTGCCTGATTTGGTTCAATCAATATAGAAGACCTTTCCTGGAAGTGACTTGGTATTATATAAAGTATCTCACCTTCAGGTGCCTTAGAGAGGCTTTCACTCTTAGAAACATCCTTTATTTTCTCTATTTTTGATTCTGACACCGCCACAATGTGGTTTTCGCCATCAGATCTTTTATTTTTCTTTTTTTGATTTTTACAACTAAGATACTTGATATCTATTTCAATCATGTTCTCACTTTGTTCGCTGGTGGAAGAGTCCATTGGTTCAACTGCATTAGGGTAGTAGGCTAACATGTAGTCATTGGCAAAGATAGGTACATTCATAGGTTGGTTGTGTAGACTATAGTCAATTAGTTCAAGATGTACCAAGGATAAAGTTTGAACAAGTTCAAGGGAGTTCACAGTATTATCATCATAATTGTGGATTGAAAAGTCAAGCTCTAGAAGACTACCATGTGTAAATGTCTCAAGACCAGGAAGAGTTACAACATGATCATCGAAGCACACGTTACTATTTAGTTGACCTAATCCAATTGACCTACTCCTAGGACCATTATTTACGCCAGGTTGGACTACATATCATGGTTTGACAGTAACAGGATCAGTAGAGAGATTCCTGACATTCATGACAGAGGAGTCAAAGTTTGATGTTGAATAAATAGAACTATTGTCCGAGTCAATAGATTCATAGGATGAAATGTTTGGCTCTTCTTCAAGTGATTGAGTAAATGTATGTATAGTGTCAATATGTAATGCCCATACCCTAGTTAGACTTGTAAAACCCGTTTGACCATGATTGACTTCCTATGTGGCATTCTTGGAAGGTAGGTTAACCATAGTGAAATGTGTAGTTTAGATAATATAAATAACTATGCATACTTATTATTGTGCTTTTGCATCGATTCTCATGTAAATGTAATTGTTCCTAACCCTTATGATAAATCTTGAGCTAACGCCTTCATTGAATATGTATATGTATATGCATGCTTGTATGAATTCATGGGTGCAGGAGATTGCAGGTACAACACCACTTAGGGCAAGGTTCATCTCCTTTGGGATTCGCAAGGTTGAGTATGCCTCTTTCATCTTTAGAATTCGGATTTAGTGGTCATATAACTCTCGTCTTGCCTTAGCCATGGTTAGGTGAGCATCGTGTGTGGATTCGTGGGGCTTGTTTTTCATTGGGATGCGTGTCAAGAGATTTGGAAGACTTCCTCGATTTGCGTGCCTTGCGCGAGGTAAGTGGAGTTTGTTATCCTAAGTATTAAATTCAATTTAATGAGTAAACGTACACATTAGTGATATAGAAATGTAAATAGGTAGTTTCTTCTATACGAGTAATCGTTAATTTAAAGGGATTGCGTTAATTATTATTGTAGCAAGCTTAAGGTATTTAACTTGGGTTAGTGTGCTCATTTACGCATTTGTAACATTTACGCATTTGTAGTTGAGAAATTAGAATAAATAAGACTCTTGCATTAGATTAGTCATTTATTTAAAAATGTCGCTTTATTATGTTATAGCGAGTTAATTTAATAGCTAATTTTAAAATAATGAATTTAATGAGTTATGCGTTTTGGAAAGGAAAAATTTAAAGTCATTTGGGAGATAGAAATAAATTAATCATATTCGCATTTGGAAGAGAAAAGGGTAAATTTTATTATTTAAAAGAAATTATTTCTTTTTACTTGTAAAGTGGATATAGTATAAAAGTTTGATTTTTAGAAAATTAAATTAATCAAAACGCTTTACCTTGGTCAATAATTTCGAAATAAGAAGTAGGCCTAAAATTTATATTGGGAAATTAAAATTTAAAAACGCAATAAGAAATAGAAGCATTTTAATTTTGATAAGGAAAGCGAATAAGATGTATTAAATGATGTAAATGAATGACTTCCATTTTCATTTTCATTCATTTTATTTTAAAAATAAATGCCTAAATTCAAAATTGAAAATTAGGGCAAAAATAGGGTTTCTCATTTTAAAACTAGTTGGGAAATGTTTTTTGGGGTTCTTGGCTTTTGGGTCATTTTTTTTGGAAAAACATGGTTTTTGGAAGAGAGATTGGGGATTTTGGAAGAAGATGGAGTTTTAGAGAAGTAGATTTGGGAGCTCTTCTTCAAAATATTCTTCCTGGAATGCATCTTGAGGTTGGAATCTGATCATCAGCTTGATTAAAATGTTTACAAAAAAAAAGCGTTTTGTATTTTTTCTTATTTGCAACATTGGTTTTCAGATTTTCCATTGTTTGCCATGAGAAGTTTCTTGTAGAAAATTGTTAGAAATTTGTTTTGTTGGATCTTTGTGTGAGAAGACATCTTCCTTGTGCCAAAGATTTGCTTAATGGGAGGGTTACTCAACATTTTCTTCTATTGTTTTGAAACTCTTGGCATTCCGTGATAAATGGAAAATGGGGGTTTTTACATTTCGTTTTGAGTGTTTTGTTCATGTTATTCAAAAAAAAAAAATAGTTCCTCAGTTGGTTGTTTATTATGAGCAATCTGGAAAAAAATATGGATTGGGGATTTTCTTTCAAAATGGAGATTTTTGGAATGTGATTTTCTTTCAAAAAAAAAAAATATAAAAATGGAGAGGTTGCTAGAACATGCTCTTTTTTTTCTTCCTGTCTCAGGCTGTGTGGGTGCATTGGGGATTGTTATTTTCTTAAGACTGTTTTTATACTGTAACAAAAAAAAAAAAATTTAAAAAATTTAATTTAAAAAAAAAATAGTTTCTATCCCCCATGGCAGCTGCTACCAGTTGGTAGCAGCGCTACCAGAGGTAGCGAACTGCTACCAAATGGTAGTAGCGCTACCAAAGGTAGCGCCCTGCTACCATTTGGTAGCAGCGCTACCAATGGTAGCTTGGCTGCCAAGGGGGGGGGGGCACGTGGGTACCCTCCCTCCTTTTTTTTTGAAAACTTAAAAAAATTCATTTTATTTAATTTTTAATTATTATTTTTTTTTATTATTTTATATAATTTCTTTTTAAAGAAAAAAAAAGAAAGAGATAAATGTACGTAACATGTAAAAAAAAAAAGAAGAATTCAGATTATTAGGTGAATTTAAAATTAGTATAAGGGATTTGAATCCAGTCTCCTTGATATTTGTAATTTTAAATTCAGTTTCTTATCTTATTTAATTTCAAATTAGTAAATAATATATTTGGAGTTTAGAGAAGCAACATTTAGTAAATCCATATTTGAATACAAGTTTTAAATTTCATATTGATTACACCATAATCGAGTTAATACTTATTATTAACATGGACTAAATAATAATGGTGGACTAATACGAATTTTTAAATAAAAGTTAAATTTTCAAAACCATAAACTTGATCGACATTAATGGATAGAAATGATATGGAAAAAATGAATACCTCTTCCGGATAATGTCCTTGCAAATTTAAATTGCTATAATAGAATTGGTTATGTAATGGTAAGACTTGATATGCTAGTGTTTGGTCATAAGTCGGTCAAACCCCTAGTTAGGGTATCGTCAACAAGAGAATCTAGGTTTGTGTGTTTTTTTTTGTTTTGATTCAATTTGACTCGCTTCAAAAGGGATCACTATGTAATAGTCAATTGAGGTAGATGTTGAATAGTGTATGTGTTCGCCTAAAAGGCAGGATTGTAAAAGACATGTAAATTTGTAATCTTAACTATATTAAATGCCAGAGGGGTCTTGCAGTTGAGCAGACCCGGAGATGTAGCCCTTTAGGGGTGAACTCCGAGATCATATCTGTGTTATGCGATGTTTTTAGCTTACTTTGTTTTATGCTTTAAATTATCATGGATGGTTGTATTCTTGCATAAGTGTATGGTGGAAATTTAATGAATTCAAATCTAAGTGCATAACATTATTCATCTGGATAAATGTAGTTATTTAGGTTCATAAAACATTGTAAATTATGATGATGGCATAGTATTTAAAACATTGTAATTAAAGTTGTGGAAAAAGTGTTTTGATAAGGTTAATCAAACGTAGTAATAGTGGAAAGAATCTTGCTAGGTTACATCATTGGATTAGCTTGTTATTAAGCATGCAAATAGAACAAATGAGTATGGGAAACACAGAGATAGAATTAACGTTATAATTTCTAAGTTGGATTCTAAAGGATGATCAACACATAGGTAATTACTTTTATCTTCTTAAATGAGCAACGCCATGTTAATTATCTTCCACTATAATGGATGAATATGTTTAGTCATTTATGTTGTAATTATAACCAATAATCCTCTCCAGCTTTATTTGATAATTGTGTGGACTCAACTAGGAATCCATGTTATAACCCTTATAAAAAAAAAAGAATCCCTTATGATTGCTAAAATTGAACTAAAATGGGAAAATAATTGATTAGTTGTTTATACATTAAATCTTAGTAAAAGTATCTCTCTCATATTAAGTTCATTTAACCAAAAAAAGTGATATGCAAAAAGATAATTGTATTTTAATCCTAATAGAAGAATGTCATTATGATCTTAAGTATTCTAATCTTGAAATGATGAATGCCATCTAGCTAATGATATTTTAATTTAAAGGATGCTCTCATGTGTCCTAACGCATATCCACCTTAATGAAATTAGTCCATTTATTTGCATTATCAAAACTTCAAATGAATTCTATGGCTACTCACATTTCACCTTTCATAAAAGAACTACAACTCATTAGTTGGCTATGCATGAAATCAAATGAAGGGACCTCACTCTATTAATTGTAGTTAATCCTTAATGAATGAATCTCGTCTGATTAACCATACTTTTAATATTTAAGAAAGATATCGATTGTGGGTGGTTACCTTATACCCAAATGAATGAACTTCATTATATTAAACGCATGAACCTTTCTGGAGGCCTCTTAATGTAATTATGAATTAAAGTGCAATGAATAAATAACCCCTCAATGGCCTCCTAACCACCCAAAGTAATTGAATGCTTCCTAAAGTTATAAGATGTCAAACCATTGAACACATATATAATCAAGATCTATGCATTAACTCGTAATTAAGATATCCAGTTTAATGGATCTAATGATGCAAGTTGAGTTAGGTGTAAGGTTATGTAATCGCATTGGGAAACCTCTTAGGATCATTTAGCCTTCCGCTGTGTTATTTAGTTAGAGATAACTTTGAGATAACTTCAATCTATCTTAATATTGTAATCTTTCATTAACGCTCTTAATTATTATTTAAAAAAAAAATAGTTACACTCTATTGAGTGTTTTTAACTTAAACCCTTAGGGGTTCCTTGGCGGGGCATTACACAATACCTACATCTTTGATGCTGCAAGTTCCTTCATGATTTGGTTCATTTATCACTTGTATCTGACATACTTGTTGACATGACCTTAATGGTTCTATGAATCTCTATCACCTACTCCATTCAGCTTCTTCCAGACTAATGACTAGTTTTGTTTCTGTAGCTTCCAATTATTCTTGTGTAGTTCCATATCTGATTTGTTCTGTCATATTAGTTGGAGATATAGTAGGTGAAGGATTTTCTTGTGTTCTTCCCTCTTCCAGCTTTCGTTCATAGTCTTCTTGTCTCTTTAGTCTGATTTCTTCTATCTCCATTTGCAACTTTAAGCGTATTAGATCTTGTGTGTCATCTATGATATCAGTGGACTCTTCTAGAGTTTCTGTAATAGATGTATCTGAGAGATGATCTGGACCCCATTCATACTCATTCGAGTCAGTTTCTGAATCATCTACTTGTTGTCTACCAGTATGTGTGACTGGGATTTTTAGTGGTGCAAATAATTCTCTGATTCTTTCTACCTCTTCTCTCATATCCTCTGGGACTTCTACTTCTTATAGTGTTGTTGTTGACACCATCCGAACTTGAGTACTGACTGCTTCCTCTCTCTTGATTGCTAGTTTTTCCTATTCTTTTTCACACTCTTCTTGAGTTTGTTGAGTCTTTATGTGTAGTTGAAGGCAATATTCTTTTCCTCCACTTAGAGTTACAATTATGTTTTTGGTCTGATCTTTTTCTTGGGTTGTATCCTAGTCCAACTTTATTATTTGTAGATTTAGTTTGGAGCTGAACAGGTTCAATAATACCCTCTTGATGTCTATCCAAAGGACTGATACCTGAATATCCCATGCGTTGAATCATTTTGTAGCTTGGACCATGTTGCGTCAGGGAAATCTCATAATGTCGCACTTCTTTGTTTTCATTATCTTCTTTGAACAACCATTTGAGAACAACATCATCTTATATTTCATCTGCAAGGGAAATAGAGGACTGTACAAAAAGACCATCATAAATAACCTTTGGAGTGGACATCTCTGGCTTCATATCTTATGATGGTTTCTTGACTATCTTGGTGATAGTGGAAGAGAGATGAGTGAAAGTATTGGTTCTATCTTGTATCCATCCATGCAAGTATCTATGATTTTCAATTTCTTTTCTAAATCCTTCATCAAGGTTTCTGAACTTTCAGCTATAGAGGCTACTCTATTATGAGGCACAAAGGTATCAACACCCTAAGTTAATGCATTATAGGGGTAGTTTGCATCAGCAAGAATACTGACCTCAACTCCGTTATAAGGAAATTTTAAGCATTGATGATATGTAGATGGTACTACCTTCATTTCATGAATCCATGGCCTACCCAGTAAGATGTTGTATGATAGAGGGAGATAAAGCACCTGAAAAAATAACATCTCTTTCTATAGGTCCTACCCTAATTGGTAATAGTACTAGACCTTTATAGGTTCTTTCTTCTTCATCATAGGCCTTGATAGTTATTTTCTTTGTTGGGTCAATGACATTTTTAGAAAAGCCCAGCTGTGTAAGAAGATTGTAGGTACAAATATTCAACCAAGTGCCTCCATCTATCAAAAATGTTTAACTCAGTGTTTATGGATCATAGCTTCAATGTGCAATGGATGGTTATGTGGGTGATTATGTGAGTTGTCATCTTCTTCAGAGAAAGTGAGATATTGAGGGCAAGTTTGGTGACCCACCATATATTGAAACCGATCGACATCTAAATCTTTTGGGATATTAGTGGTGAGAAAATCTTTGTCTAGGATTCTTTATGAGCAGAAGAGATTTTGAGTAATTCAAAGATGGAGATTTGGGCATTCGTTCTTTTAAATTGTTTGACAATGCTATAACTAGGAGTGGATGATGACACCAATTGTTTATATTTATCCATGATTGTATCTATTTGTCTGTTCGAAGAAGTTGGTAGGTTTGATGTTGTTTGAGCAGGAGTTGAGGAACTAGCTCCTTGGAGAGTAACCTTCTTTTGAGCACGAGTCATAGCATTTGTGGTTTGTGGTTTATTTTGTTTATCTTTAATTATGATCACATTGTAATATTTAGGTTGGGAAGACTCAATCATGTTGATCACATTGTCATTGTTGGTATAGGTGTAATTGACTTTGGCACCTCCCTTTGTCCGTGAGGAATCACCTTGTTCATAAATAGGTAAGGGATCCTTAAAATCTTTGTGATCAACATTGTTAGTGTGATTCTCAACAACAATTTTGTCAGCATCGATGAGATCTTGAATCTCATGCTTGAGCTTCATGCAGTTGTTTTTGTTATGACCTTTGTTTCGATGGTATTCACAATATTCATTTTCCCTCCACCATTTTGGTTTGACTTCTGGATCATATGGCCTAGAATTGTCTGGTAAGGTTATTAGATCATTTGCGAATAAAGTTTTGAAAGCGGATTCATATGATTCTTCCAAAGGAGTAAAGTCACGTTTAGGTTTTGAAAGCCAAGGTTTCTCTTTGAACCACTCTTTTACTTTCTTCAGTGGATTTTCAGCTGCAGTTTCAGCTACTTTGAGTGCTTGTGTGCCACTAGCCAAGTTAAATATCATGGGTTTTGAGTTTGTCTTAACAATATCTACCACTTCGTCATTAACAACGTTTCTATTGTTGTCTTTGCCATATTTCCAATATTTGTTCTTTTCTTTGGAACAAGAACCTTGTTGTGTTTGTTTCCAAAGTGAGATATCTCCTTTCGTTATAAGTACATCTTCCATTCAGAGGGCACTATCTACCATTTTGTTGAATGAAGGGTACAATTGCATTTGGATATTGTATTTCAACTCAGGGATCAAGTTATTGACGAAGATATCCATCTTCTCAGAATATGGAATAGGTCATGAATATCTAGAGAACATCTTTCTCCAATGCTGAAGGAAAGTGAGAAAGGGCTCTCCTATTTTCTATTTGGTATTGCAAAGTTCAATCATAGTGACTGGGTGATGAATGTTGTAGGAGTATTACTATAGAAACAATTGGATTAATTCTTCAAAAGTTTTGATTCCCATAGATAGGCTTGAGAACCATTCAATAGCTTGCCCTCCTAGACTTCTCGGGAAAAGGTGCATGAGATATGTTTGTTCATGCATGAAATCCATACATAAAGCACAAAATTCGCTTATATTATCTTGAGGATCTGAGTTGCCATCGTATTTATCAAATTTTGGGATCTCCACTCATGAAGGAAATGGGCATATTGTGTCTGGAGAATATTGTTTTGATGATTTATCCTTGTTTTTCAGTTCCATGATTTCAGTCTGTAATGCTTGCAATTGTTTGTTTACCATTTCTAAGGGTGTCTCTTCCTCTTTAGTGATGAGGGTCTCAATGTTATAACCAGTAGGAAGTTTAGCGCCTTGTTTTGCTAGTTCTAGAAAATAGTCTTCTTTTTCTCTAGCCATGATAACCTTCATCATTTTTTGGAAATCTTTATCCTTTCGACATTTATGTATATTAATTTCTGGAGGTTTAGAGGCTTCAAATTTGTCTGATGAGGAATCACTGTTGATAGTATGGATATTGAGATTGTCATGAGCATCATGTTTAGCATCTTGTTTTTCTTGTCTTGTTCCAGATATGGTGGGAGACAAGGGTTGGTCAAAAACTAGTATACTTGATGATGAAGGTTTATTGCTGACAGGGTCCTCTACATAAAATGGATTATCTTGATGTGAAAAGGATGGTCCTTTGCCTATGTCAGCTTTCTTACGAGCACTTCTAGTTTGAGTAGGAATTTTATGACTGATGTGACCTAGAGTTGTTTGTGATGCAGAAGTCAAGATCAAATTTGGAGCTAGTTGTTCATTTAACGTATTGTTTTAGACAGACAACTAAGATTAAGTCTAGTTTCAAGAAAGATCTATCCTGTGTAAGACGTGATCTAAGTTACCTATTTTGATTTGAGAGAAGTGACTAAGACTCGGTCTGGTTTCAGGAATGATCTATCCTGTGTAAGACGTTATCTAAGTGACTTAAGTTTGATAAGTAGTTGATTTGAACTAGCTGAAAGATGATCGAAAAAATCATGCAAAACAATGGCAGAGGTATATTGTTTAGATTGTTTATGCTCAGGATGATGATAACCAATTTTATGCTCGCTATAGACTATTTTTAGGCAATTTTGACTATTCTAGACTGACAAAATCAGGGATTCGTACGATAGGTTTTACAAGACCAAACAACAATTTGATAGCTTCAAGATGATGAAAACAGTATTTCATACGAGTTGCTTCCTATGTTCGTACGATAGGTGGGTATACCTCAGATGACAAACAGATGAACGTGAATACTTTGCATAAGATAGAATCAAGGGTCAGATGATAATTCCCTAACCAGGATGACAGTTTATCAGATCTCATACGACAACAAAATCATGGTCAAACAACAAACTGTTAGGCTTGATGAAACCTCATACAAAAATAGGTGTGTAGCAAGATGATATTTCAGAAGACTCATATGACAGTTTATTGGACAAAGATGAAATTCTGATAGACTGGGTTTTCAATGACTGGTGACAACTAGTTTTGAGATGGACTAAGTTTTGATGACTGATATGGATTAGTTTTTGATATGGGCAGAGTCTAGATCACTGAGTTGTTTATTGTTTTCTCTAGTTTTGGTATATTTCAGCTTGGAGAAGTATGAAGGTGTTGGTTCACAAAATTATCACCTAACTCTATATTCTTATGCCCACAAAGGTGACAAATGTAACCAAAGTTGAACCAATCCCAATCATAAGTTTCTGATTGATTCTTTGCTTATTTTAAAAGGTGGCAACTACTTGTAGTGTCATGGATTATACACCCTTGCTAGAGTGGTACAATTTCATACTTAGGTTAGCACCCGCCTTAGTGTGTCTTGCATCTTGCATTTCTCATTCCCCTTTAAGCATTTAATTAATTAATTTAATTAAATCTAAGGTCACGTTTCATCACTTTAAACACTACAAAGTTGGGCCCTTTATCCTAAGCGTGCCCCTTTTCATTTTATTCCTCTAATGAATCATTTAATCATAAACCCTAATTATGTCTTATTTTGACCGTTTAGGCCCGATTTTGCATATCAAAACATCTTGAAATCAATTGTAACTTTCAGATGCGCTCTAATATCATCATATCTAATGGCCCCAAAACTTTGGTGAAAATTTAGTATGGTCGTGGCAGGAATGCACATGGTCCACGACTTTTTTCCCAAAATTTAGGGAGCACAATCTTATGATATAATAATGATTAACCCCAAAACATGAAATTAAGATCTACAGTTTCATACTTAAGAGCTCTCTTTCTTCATTTGAAGGGGTCTTCTTCTATGAATCTAAGAGCATGTTTTTGGAGTATTAGAGCCTTCTTTGTAGTGAAAGAGTAGATCTTTGAAGTCTTCAACAACATTCAACATTCATTCATCAAACATTCATCAAGCATCATTTTATCAATTGGTGGATTTTGAAGATGTAGAAGAATAATAGGAGATCACCGACTGATGATTGGCTTGTACCTCTCCCTTGGGGTTGGGTATGGTTTCATGTTGTTTTAGATCACTTTGAATTATGGATTTAGAGAATTTACTTTAGATCACTTTGCATTGTGGATTTAGAGCATTTACTTTGTCAGTTATAAGCAATTAGGGTTTACTCTTTAGGGTTGCTCTAGGTTGTTTACTTTCATTCTTAGGATCTTGCACACACACAAGGTTCTTGCACACACATTTTCAATACATTATTGGCTATTCCTGGAGGTGGAAATTATCAAGATAGGGGTTTGACTAAGTAAAAACCCTATATAGCCATCCCAAACCCTCTTTTTCATCTTCAGGTATAGGTTTGGATCTGAGCGTCGCTAAAGGTTTAGGGACCGGAAGAGCACACAAGTATAGTTTTGGGTTGTAGATCTTGGCAGAAACCCCAAGGACAAGGGCATGGTTCCTTGGTCTTTCCTAGGACAGTGGCATAGCGTCATGGTCCTGCCCCTTTGTCAATGAGTCTTGGCATAATAGTACTTTGTAGATCTCAGAATACCTCTTGTTAGTTGCATCTCCAAGATTGCAAAATCAAGATAGTGGCATGGCACCCTGGTCCCAGACATTTTTTCTTAGATTTTAGATACAGGTGTGCCTCTAATTTTGCCTTATGATCTATACTTTTCAGTAGTGTATCATTTGTTCTTTGATCTGTATTCTCATATTAGGATTTCCTTGCTTACTTGGTTTCTATGTTAGATTGCATTTTGCATTATTCCTCTCTCTCATTTAGAACAAAGGAATAGAAAACCTAAGAGGTAATCCATGACTCTCTCTTTCCCATAAGAAGTAGTCAACGTGCATTACCTCCCTAGGCTATTTTGTATTTCATGAGTTTGTATGAGAGTGGGATTAGGGTTTCCATACTTAAGTCTCACTTTTTCCCCTACACATCTTTGGTGAACCTGATGTGAATCCAATTTCATTTGCATTGCATTGTATTGTTAGATCTATATCTAGTTTATTTCATTTTCTTTAAAAACATTAAAAAAAAAAACATAAAAATAAGAGAAAAAGAAAAAAAAAGAGAGATAGGTTTCTTTCATTTTCCTTGCATTGTGTGTTTGAGTTTCATGCAAATTTCAGATTTCTATTTGCAAAAAGTTCATGCTTTTGATGATGTATGCAATTTTGTTGATTATGATTTTAGTAAGTGTGTGAAAAGTGGAATAATTATCTGCAAGCTATAAGACACAACACTTCAATTAAGTCATTGCATGTATGGTTAGACAGATATAAGCATGAATATGAAAACCATAACAAATCGACCCATTTCTTCTAAAAGATGCAAGTATAGACTTACTCTCAGATTTGTATAAGCAATACTAGTGACTAGACTACACCAAGATGAAAGATTTAATCTATATAAGCATGATAATAAGATAAATGGATGCAAGATGGATGCAAGATGGATGAATATTAAGCTATATGAATTCAAACAATCATAATTGAACTAAATATGCAAAAAGCTAAGCTAAGATGCAATAATCTTAAAAAGAAAGCACAATATCTTCAATGACTCTAGAGCAAAAAACTGTATAATAACAATAAATCTCCAGGGTGTTTTGAATGAGAGATGAAGGCTGAATTTATAGAAATTCAAAAGAGAGACCAATGGTCAAGAATAGTTAGCAACAAGTGGTTAAGATTATTCAATAAAAAGCACAATTTAGGATAATTGAAATAATTGAGAGACCAGATTCAGTTAACCTTGAGATAGATTTCAATTATAGCTTGATTGAAATGAATTCAAATTATAAGTTCGAGTTTGCATTGGAGGTATAATTCAATTAATTTCATTGAATTGTGATAAAAATAGTTGATTCCATTCATATTCTTTAATTTATTCAAGAAAGGAGTCTTTTCAATGCAACTGAACTTCTTTTCTCAAAAGCTTTGAGTTTCAATTTTAGAGAAGATTAATAATCAATTTAGTTGTTTTTCTAATTTCAAGTTATCGCAAATTAGAATAAGAAATAATATCTCAAGTTTTATTTCTCTCTCAATTCAATTCTTTTATTTTATTTTCAATTTTAACTCTTGTTTTGCATATTGATTCCTCTTTTGTAATAAATTAATTCATTTTTTTATGATTAAATGGCAAATTATTAATTAATTAAATATGCTAGGATATTTAATAAATTAAATAGGATAATTGATCAAAATGATTTTCTTGAATGGTTTAATTAATTAAATAAATATTTAATTAATATAGAATAATTCATTTGCTAGGTGACATTTGATGATTGGAGAATTAATTAAATGTGTGTTCAAGATTGACTTAATTGCCTTTGGTTAGGACCTTGGTGATGTTGTCGAGATTAGGGGCTGATGTTTTAGATGACCAATTTTAGGGTATTATAGTAAGGATGAATTAGATGAAGCTCTAGATGAGTTTTTGAACCCTAAGCCTTCTAAACCCTCATTTTGCCAAAAATTAATCAACCTTGTTACTATGTCATTTTATGGTGATGAGAAAGATAAGTCAAATGGTCCCTCTCATGGGTACATTCATATCAACTCCTCCACTAGATCTAGCAACATTGTTGATTCTCGTGATTCCCTCTATGATGTTATCTCTCCTTTTGAATCCAAAGATAAGCCTTTCAATCACTATGATCATGCTTTATTGGATGATGCCATTGATGAATTTTTTTCTTTGCCTAAACTTTCAAACAAGAATAATGCATCCAAAAGGTTAATCAATATGATCAATGTGAATGAACATATAAAATCACTTTTGCTGTCCAAGTTTCTTTTCTTTCTCCAACTTCACCTCTTCGTAATCAACCTTTTTTCATGGTTCAAGGTGGATATGGTCATGATTCCTTTAGCACTCCAAATAAACCTATCATTACGGTTCAAGGAAGGAATCCCACAAAGAGTCCTTATAGCTATGCTAGACAACTTACTAAGGAGAGTTATAATGCGGTTTCCCATACCTATAACACAAGAAACAATAGGGAACCTAACCCTCCTCTAGTTGTTTTTGACTCCTCTACCTGATCCTCAACTCATTCTTCCTCAAGCACCTCGCATTTTACAAACACTTGGTGAGGAATATGATCTTGTCAAACAACTTAAAGCTACTCCTGCCAAGATATCCCTTTGGGATTTACTTCAAACTTCCTCAACTCATCATGGAATGCTACAAGATGCCTTGAAAATATTGAATGTCCCACCTGCAATGACTTCCAATAATATGGCTTCCTTGATTCACTCTATTACATCACCTAAGGTTAAGATTGTGTTTACACAAGACAAGCTTCCCTCTAGTGAAATTCAACAACAGTGTGATCCCTTAATTATTATGGTTATCCAAAATGATAGTGTGATAAGACAAACACTAGTGGACAATGGTTCTAGCCTTAATGTTTGTAGCATTAACTTGTTGTATAAGATCAATGTGGATACATCTCTTATTAAGCCCAATTCTCTTACCATGTATGGCTTGGATAATATTGCTAAATCTTCACTAGGTATCATTATATTCCCTATTAAGGTAGGTCATGTTAGTTTACCCACTCCTATCCATGTCATATCTAGAGAGTTAACATACAACTTGTTGTTAGGGAGACCTTGGATTCATAGCATGCAAGCTGTTCCCTCTACATTGCATAGGAAAATCAAGTTTATTCACAACAACACAACATACACCTTGTTAGGTGACACAAGATTCTAGGCTTGTTTACAAACATCAAGTTCTATCCTCTTCAATCAATTCTTCCCCAAATATCTCAAACAATTCCTATAAATATTCTACTCCGATTAGTGTGACTAGTTCATCAAACCTATCTCCTATATTTGGACCAATCCCCAATACTTCCTCAAGTGGACCTAAGGTTCCCAAGGAAGAGTCTTCTCAACCTAACTCTATGATTGAGAATACTTTCTCTCCTAAATAGATTCTTGCAAAAGATGATTGGGGATCCCTTGATTTGAATCCTACTTTCGTAGGGAAATACGAGATTCCCCCTAGAGAACCTAAGGTCAAAAAGAAGAAAGAAGAAGAAGAACCTAAAAAGCAATCTACTTTGTCTATGCCATTAAGTAATAACTTTGTGGCGGCTTCTTAGATTTCATCTCCCTTAGTTTCTAGTCTAGAGGCTTTTGATCCTTAACTTTTTGAAAATCCTCCTTCTTCTTCTTCTTTAGAAATGACTAACCTTAATGGTCCTGGTTTTCACATCCTAGCTAGGTGTGGATATAATGGAAATGGATGTGGTTCTCAAGAACAAGGGATTAAGGTTCTCTTGGAAAACAACTTTCGTGATATGACATTTGGGCTTGGTTATGATCCTTTCAAGCATACTAGAGTCTCTAAGAGACCATCTATTAGTGTTAATGTCATTTCTACTTCTCTTTCACTAAAATATCTAGAATATATTGAATGTGACCCTTTTTCTACTGATGATTCCTTAGTTGAATTCTTGGGAGCTTATGACAACCTTCCTCATTATCACCATAATCATAGTTTTCCCTATTGTCTAAATGCAGAAGCTTACTTTGGGAAAGAAAAAAATAAAGATGAGATAGTTAAAGAATTTCCTCAATTGAAAGATGCTCCTCAACAAAGCAATCTCCTAATAAATGAAACCATTTATATCAAGATGGATCCTTTTGTTGAAGATAAGATCATCCAAATAGGGAAATGTCTTGATGAAGAAGAGAAAAAACAATATGTTGAGTTGTTACATGAATTCCCTAAGATCTTTGCTTGGATATATTTTGACATGTCTGGCATAGATCCTAAGATTGTCACTCAGAACATTATCCTAATTCCTAATGCTAAACCTGTGAAGTAGAAGATTCGAAAGATTCACCCTAAGGTGGAATTACTTGTTAAAGCTGAGATTGAAAAATTGTTGGATGTTGGATTCATCCATCCTATTGATTATTCCCCATGGATTTCAAACATTGTGGTTGTGGCTAAAGTTGAAAACAAGATTAGGATGTGTCCGGATTGAAGTTATTGATGAGCTACCAAATGATCTCTACATGAGACTAGAAGCTAAAAGGCTATCTGTGATGGAAGTGGATAAGAAATTGAAATTTGAAGCACTCTTGGATATTCACCTGGTTAACTCCAAAGAAGAAATAGATGAACTTATTTCTGAGGCTAACCGATCAGTATTTGCTAGTGGACACTGGTAAGTGAGCCTAATGGCTAGAAGAGTGAAGGAAATTGCAGAAGAAATAGCAGATAATTGGGATATATTCTTTGTGGAGAAAGAAAAACAAGAGGAATTGAACAGACCTAGATGACATTAAAAGTGTACCAAAAAGACAAAGACGAGGGTAAAGGAAAAATTGGTGGAGTTCCAAACATTAAGATTATGGACAATCTTCCACCACCACCTTTGGATACACCACTGATACACTCAGAAGATCCACCAGTTATTGACACTGAAGAAATAAGACATGATGATACTAATCCTAAGTCGGAGATACTTTTTACAATGAATGTGGATACCCAAGAGGTAAACTTTGTTGTGGATAAGGATAATTCAGAGGTTAAGGTAGACAGTGTTGATAATAACAAAATCTCAGAAGAACTGGTACAAACAGTTGACTCTCAGGAAACTAAGATACCAACACAATCAGAGCAACCAGCACAAGATGAGAAACCTACTGAAGATAAAGGTACTTGCATAGGGCCACCAGAGACTGAGAATTGGCATTAGAACTGACAGAGAAACAAACTAAGGCAGAGGTGCACATAGAGATAGAGAAACCAATAGTTACAGAAACATTGAAATATTCTAAGAAACCTTTAAAGGTTGGGATGCAAACACAAACTGATCCTCTAGAAGAAAATGCAAGCAAAATGGACACATCTGATGGAAGCAAAGAGGTATTAAAAATAATTGGTCAAACATCCAACACATCTACAGGTGAATTCAGACCTACCAATGTTACAGAGGTACTTTTGGATTCAATTAAGAAGATAATAGATTGCAATGCATTGGCCTACAAGGCAATTGACAACACATTACCTATTTTTAAGATGATTGCACCTACATGTCAGATAGATCATATTAAGGATTCTTTAGGTAAGTTGGACACATTGTTGAAATTTATTGTTGATAATGTAATAACTATAGACAAGGTGAATGAGGATATCATAAAGGAGAGAGTTGAAAAGGAGAAAAACACATTCTTTGAAAACACAATAAAGAAATATACCGATCATGTGGATACATTATTACTGTTACTTAACTCTACAATTTTGGAGTACAAGGAGCTATATAGGGAAACATGAAAACCTCACCTTCTGACAGAAGACATAGATGAGGAGATCAGTAAAACACAGAAAGAAATTGATGACATAGCAGATAATATAATTGGTTCATCTGGACATATATCATTTTTTGAGAAGGAAATGGCAGTTTTTGAGGAGAAGTTAGAGAAACTTGAGAAACAAAAGGCAAGGATAAGGTCAAATACCCGAGAACTTAAAAATAAACTTGGTCCTAAGTTGGACAATCTTATCACTCAGAGAATTGAAATATCTAAGGCATTAGTTCAAGGATAGTGATCATTGGAAGAACACATGCATTATCTCACCAGCATGATCCAGCAAACTAAGGCAACCCTGGATGACAACAACAAATTTATACAGAGCTTGAATATGATTTTGGAAGACATCTTTTAGATTGTAACCAACTGGTTACAAACCTTGAGGTAGAATTTTGGTACTCTTTTGATGACATCCTTTGTCATTGATGTCAAAGGGGGAGAAATGGAGAGAAAAATACTTATATAGAGGAGATCACTTGCTCAAGGGGAGCAAATCTTTTTGGACTTCAGTTTTTGGAAACAGTTTTTGGATTTTTCTCATGAGTGTTGCCATCAATGCCAAAGGGGGAGATTTTTGGCATTCTACACTCTTATGAGAATAGTTGATGTTGTCATTAATGATAACCAATTGGCAACCATTTGGAAACTTATCGGTAGATACTGGCACTGGCAATAGATTTCTACATACACTGGCAGACACTTCACTGACATTGGCAACAATGCATACCGACACTCCAGCCAACATGGAATAAACTTTTGTTTATATGAATTGTTATGAAATATAATTATCTTTTGTAAAGCCGACATGGTATATTGTAAAAGACTCATATATGTATGAGATCTTATAGGTCATTTTATGTAAGTAGATAGATGAGAAGTATAAGGCGAATTTTGTATAAGGTGATATAGTTGACAATGAAGGGTTTTGGTTATTGACTGAGCTTAAACCGATACTGATCCTAGCATTGGAGATGTTGTTTTAGCAGTACATTGTATTGGATTTGATAATCCATTTTGTAGTCAGTGTGACTCTTTATTGAGCAGTGAGCTCTAGGCAATTGGCCTCCCTACATGTGCAGGCCCCTCATTGTAAGTAGTATTTATTCACTGGCCAGTGAGTAAATATTTTGGGTCACAAATCCCACTGAGGTTTTTCCCACACCAGGTTTCCTAGTTAAATTTGTTGTGTTATGGTGTGTTTCTATGCTATATCTATTATTTTTGTTTATTGCAATAATTCTTATTTACTAGCACACTATTTTGGGATGCAAAGTTATTAATAAGTTAAAATATTCTACTAACCAGTTAGACACTGATTCACCCCCCCTCTCAGTGTCTTTGGGACTATCATTGAATCTAACAGCTCCTGAACAAAGCAATCTCCTAATAAATGACACCATTTATATCAAGATGGATCCTTGTGTTGAAGATAAGATCATCAAAATAGGGAAATGTCTTGATGAAGAAGAGAAAAAACAATATGCTGAGTTGTTACATGAATTCCCTAAGATCTTTGCTTGGATATATTCTGACATGCCTGGCATAGATCCTAAGATTGTCACTCAGAACATTATCCTAATTCCTGATGCTAAACCTGTGAAGCAGAAGATTTGAATGATTCACCCTAAGATGGAATTACTTGTTAAAGCTCAGATTGAAAAGTTGTTGGATGTTGGATTCATCTGTCCTATTGATTATTCCCCATGGATTTCAAACATTGTGGTTGTGGCTAAAGTTGAAAACAAGATTAGGATGTGTATGGATTGTCAAGGTATAAACAAAGCATCTTTAAAAGATGAATTTCCCCTCCCGAATATTGATATGATAGTAGATTCGTTAGCATGACATGCTTTACCATCCATTATGGATGGTTTCTCATGATATAATCAAATCTTCATCAATCCCCAAGATCAATATAAAACTTCTTTTACCACTCCTTGGGGTACATTTTGTTGGATTGTGATGCCTTTTGGATTGAAAAACGTAGGTGCAATCTATCAATGTGCTATGACTCTCATTTTCCATGATTATATGCATAAGACCTTAGAAGATTACATTGATGACATCTTAGCCAAATTTGTCCTTCGTAAAAATCATGTTAAGATGCTTCATCAAATATTTGAGAGAATTCATACATATAATATGCATTTGAATCCCCGAAAATGTGTTTTTGGTGTGGATAGTGGAAAACTCTTAGGATTCATAGTTTCACATCGTGGCGTTAAGGTGGATACGAAGAAGATAGATGCTATTGTTAACATGCCACCTCCTAAGAATGTTTCTCAACTAAAACATTTGCAAGGAAAGATCTAAGCTATTCATAGGTTCATCTCTCAACTTACAGATCGTACCTTTTCCTTCACACTATTGCTTAAAAGTAATATCACTTTCCAATGGAATGAGGATTGGCATCAAGCATTTGAAGACCTAAAAACCTATTTGGCCAATTCTCCTATTCTTCAACCTACTGATCCTACTAAGTCTTTCCTTCTATATATCATTGCTTCCCCTCAAGCTCTTGCAGCCTTATTGGTACAATGTGATAAGGATGGTAGGGAATGCCTAATTTATTACATAAGCCATCTACTCGATTACAAAGTCTTATATTCTATGATAGAAAGAAGGTGCCTTGCTTTAGTCTTTGCAACCCAAAAGTTGAGGCATTATCTCTTGAATGTTGAGATCCATGTTATCATTAAATTTGATCTTCTTAAACATATTTTTTCCAATACTGATCTTTTCGGATGCTTAGCTAAGTGGGTTATTGTGTTGACTGAGTTTGACCTTAAGTTTGTCTCACAAAATGCAATAAAGGGTCAAGCATTGACCGATCACTTAGTTGATGCTCCTTCACCCTTCTCTCTACCTAATCGAGCATCTTTTCCCAATGAGTACATTCTTTCCATTAAGGTTGATGAGACTTGGGAATTATACTTTGATGGCTCTAAGTGTCATACAGGATCCGGGGCAGAAATGGTTTTAATATCTCCTAAAAAGAAGCCTATTCCTTTATCATATCGTCTCAATTTCTTATGTACCAACAAAATTGTTGAATATGAATCTCTTATAGCTAGAATTAAAGAAACCATAGCATTTAATGTGAAACATCTACTTATTTATGGAGATTCTCAATTAATCATAAGACAAGTGACAAGAGTTTATCAAGCTAAGCAAGACAAATTATCATAGTATAAAGATCTATCTTTATCCTTGTTACAAAAATTTGATTCTTATACCATGGAGCTCATTCCTTGAAAAGATAATCAACATGTTGATGTGATGGCATGTGTTGCCTCTCTTGTATCTTTAGAGGACCCCTTGGTAGATCTTAAATTAATTATTCACAACCTTACTACCCTGGCCATTGTTGATAATCCTAGTAATGTAGCATATTGTTGCATTATAGATTCTGATTAATGGTACTTGCATATTGTGAGATATTTGACTGATGGTACCTTTCCTGATTCTGTGAATAAGAATACTAGGGTTGGGGTTCAGAAATTGGCCGCTAGATACATTATCCTTTCTAATTTTCTTTATAGGAGGAGTTATAATGGTCTTCTTCTTTGATGCTTAAACAAGGATGAAATCCCTATTGCTCTTGAGGAAGCACATTCAGGTGCTTGTGGGGGATGTTTTGGGGGTAGATCCTTAGTTCAGAGATTTCTCTGAATGGGATATTATTGGCAAACCATAGAAAAGGATTCCTTTGTGTTTGTTAAATGATGTCATCAGTGTCAGCAACATAGCAATTTGATCCATGCCCCTGCCAAAGATCTTCGATCACAGGTAGTGTCTTGGCCCTTTTCTACATGGGGTTTGGATCTTGTTGGTAAAATATCTCCTCCTTCATCTCAAGGACATACTTTGATCATAACTGCCACTAATTACTTTACCAAGTGGATGGAACCCATTCCTCTTTGATCCACTATCGCTGAAGCAATTTGTCAATTCATTTTGGAAAACATCATTTCTCTATTTGGGATACCTTCTACCTTAGTTTTAGATAATGGAACGTTATTCAAAAAAAGGGATGTGAAGAAGGTTATCAAGAAATATCATATTCAACATAAATTTTCTACACCTTATTATCCTCAATCAAATGATCAATCTGAGTCTTCTAACAGGATAATTGAACAAATTCTTCAAAATATTGTAAACAAACATGGTAAGGATTGGCATAATCAATTAGCCTATGCTCTATGGGCCTATCACACAAGTGTACGTGTTGCTACAAGTTGTACTCCTTATAGTGTTTTTTATGGTGCTAATATCATTATGACTTTGGAGTTAGAAATTCCTTCTTTGAGAGTTTCTCTTAGGGGTATAGTGGATGATGATTCCTATAGAGAGAAAATACTTCAACAACTTGAGATGCTCAATGAACATCTTATAAATTCCCTTGAGCATATTTAAGCATATCATAATACTTTGCAACAAAGATACAATGATAAGGTTATTCAACGTTCATTCTCAGTAGGGGATTTAGTCCTTTATGAGAATCAGTGCAATGTGAATGCCTTACCTGAGGAGAAACAAAAGTCTAGTCCTAATTGGCTTGGACCATACATTATTGTCGAGGTCTATGGATCGAGTGCTTACAAGATAGTAGATGTGGAAGGTACGCCTGTCAAGGAACCCATAAATGTTATCCACCTTCGTAGATACCATCCCTAGTTTCTCTCTCTCTCTCTCTCTCTCTCTCTCTCTCTCTCTCTTTCTAATCTTCTTTCTATTCTCTCTCTATGTCTTTTTCTTCAAAATTGGGTAATATGTTAGCATGTCTTCATTAAAGTGTGTAAGATTAAATGATGTTATATTATTTGGTCTATATTACTTCATTCTTGACAAGCATGTTTTATTACTTTATTGTTTGTCTTGGATTCTTTTTATGTAAATTGTAATGGATTTACATTTAATATGTGCTAGAATGTTATACAATTTCTTATGTGTTAAGTAGAATTATATCATGTTGTGTTTAATTAGAGTTAATTATATCATGTTGTGTTTAATTAGAGTTAATTAAATCACATTAGTTATATAGTTCTCAGGCTTAATACATTCTTCTTTTACATCATCAAAGTAGCATTTGATTAAATACTTAATTGTTTAATTAAATCACACATGTATCAATTTAATCATGAAGCATTGAGAAATCGATCACATAAAAATTAAATCAGATATACATGCTCATTACTCAATATATTACTTCTAATCTAAGCAATGCATACATTGTTAAAGCATTAAAAATAACATAATCATGAGTGTCATTATATATATATATATCAATACATCAAAATCATCTCCTATCCGTAGGACTAGATGGAGGATGATGGGTGGCTAGATGCCCCCTCCTAATCTGGTCATGGGAGTAACCCCATAGGGGTGTATTGTGATACCAACTGCAAGTGACTCTGTGAGGAGCTCCTTTGATCCCTCTCCATCATGATCCCTCGATATGTGGGTGCCTCTATCGGTGATGCCGCTAGGTCATGCTCTATCTATTGTAATCTCTCTCATAGGACCTCCACCTCCATCCGAATAGGGGAAAAAGGGTCCTCATGTCGTTCTGCATTCCTCTAGGATCAATGCGCTATCTATGAGGAACTCGGAACATGTGCAGTCACAATAAGGTTTGTCATTGCATTATGAATCAGAGAACGCCACTCTTGGATGGTAGTTGCAAGATAGAGAGAAGTTTCTCATTAGTAACATTCTATATAATCAAATCTAAAACATGTAAGATACATAAGTTAATCAACAACAGGGCACCTTACTTGGATCTCCCTCTCACTAGTAGGGATCATGGACAGCAACCACCTGAGACTGGGAACTGCTAGGCTCTTCGCACTTGTACTGTCTTTGTATAGTTGGTGTGGGCCGATGGGGATCAGGATCAGGATCCCTATCGGGTCCCTCTCTTCCTACAGTGGGAGACTTGGTGGATCTAGGGCTCTGGTATCCACCTTGGAGTGCTGAGGAACTATACCTGACTCATCCTCCTCCTCCTCCTCCTCCTCCTAGTTCTCCTCCTCCTCCTCCTCTATGTCCTCCTCATCATCTACATCCTAATCTCCCTCTCCAGTATCAGGATAGTCTCCATCTCTACTTGCCTCTTGCTCCTCTATGTTATCAGTCTGATCATCTAAATCCTCCTTGGATACATCAGATCCCTCTCTGTCACTTGACTATCTCCATGGTCCGGGGTTCCCTCTAGGGAAGTCTACTCAGAAAATGGTTCTAGGGTATGTTCTCCCCCACCATGTGATGTATCGTCGGTGCATACTTGAATCATCTCTATAATCTATTGCTATGTCCTAATCTGACCCATATGAATCTATGATGTCGATCTCATCACTAGTAGGCCTAGGAATGGCTCCTAGCCTCGGTATCACTCATGAGTATCGAATGTATACAAGCACGTTAGTAGGAGCACACTGCTCAAACTTGAACTACCAATAAACTTGGTCGAAGTAGAAGGGAATGAATATGTGGCTATACCATCCCTCTAGTAGATGGTTCCTCTACATGATGAACATATTTTTGTGTATCCCTTCCCATATGTACATCCTGAGGTAGGGTATCCATATGATCCCGCCAACTATCAATATATCCAAGCTCAACCTCCAATACAGGAGATCGCCGAATAGCCACTCATGGGTAAGAGGATAATCATATACCCTAGGTTGATCTGGGACTAGCTCTATGGGGGCTCCCCCAGGTCTAGTGTAGGTAATATGCTCAAACATCCACACTTGTAGAAGCATGCATGTCATTAGGATACATCCCTGTCCAAATGAATACTCCCCAAGGTCATGATAGAGATGTGCAAGCATGATCCAACCCCAAGAGTATACTCTCATGTGTATCTCCATAGCTCATATGGCGTAGATGAGTCCTCCATGCATATGTGTGTCGCACCCATTAGTGCACACATCTAATGCAAGGGTCACAATCATGAGTCACCTCACCAATGGAACCTCACTAGTAGGATGTAGGATCCAACTGACCATAATGCAACCCCTCGTCTCACTATGTATCACTCTCCCCATAGCATATACCTGTTGTCTCATGTAATCCTCCTATGTCCAGTTGGATTAGTATCTCACAATCTCTCCTCTAATAGGAAGGTGCAGAATATGGTATACATCCTCTAGGGTGACCATCATCTCCCCCACAAATAGAAAGAACATCAAGGTGTATGCATCCCACCTCTCCATCAGTGCCATCACCATCACAAAATGGAATCAGATGGTCGACATGGTCATCACATCCCACAAGCCCACTGCATGTAGAAAATCCCTCTCTCCCATTGTCAGCCTTGGGATCTGCTCCCAGAGGCTCCAAAAGCTGAGATCAGTGGTATGCTTGTAGATGTATGGTAGTGTCTACAAAATCCAAAGCAGTCTATCATCAGTAATCAATCAATCATCTATCATCATCTACTCAATTCAATCATTCTATTGGTTCTACAATTCATTGCCTAATCTTGTGTCATTATTGGTCGCCCTAAACAAGGACTAGAGCACCCTAAGTGGACCAAGGAACCCTACTGGGACCATGGCGCCTAGAAGGGACCATGGTGCCCCCTTGGGACCATGTCTCCCTAGGAGGACCAGGGCACCCTAGGACCCCTACATGTCCAAAGGTAGGGCCTCAATGTGGACTAGGAAATGACATCATCACTTCTAAAAACTTTGAAAACATGAAAAAGTCAAATGCAGTCAATGGAAGGTCAACTCACCTCATCGAGCGGTCAGCCAACGAGTACAGACTAGCATAGAATCTCCATCCACATAGGTCGCTCAGGCTAGTGAAGAGGCATGATGGCATGTATGTGGACTCCTCTATAATGAATAGTGCCAAAAAGTTAGAAAGTGACAAATGAAAGTGTCACTTTCATATTTATGTGTTATGCACTTTTTGACTTCATGTTTTTAAGTTAAAACCCTAATTTTTGCACTTTTTCTTCAATCTATCATATCTTGAGCTAGGAAGCTTTGATTCTCATACCGTTGGTAGCATTGGAATCATGATTTCACCCTCTCGCTTTGCATTAGTTCCATAATGTGCTTGGATGAGCAATCAATCCTTGTTGTGAACTTCCTTCATCAAATGTTTATCACAATTTGTTGTGGAAAACATGATACCCTATTTCACCTCACTAATAACCAAGTCAAAATAGGGGGGTCATATAGCTACCCATGAATTTCATCACCTTCCTTAGTAAGTATTGGGTGATTTTGTGATCTAACATGTTATTTTCTAGGGTGTGGTTCCTAATTTTGTACTACAGATACCGTTGGGGGCTTCGTTCGACAACTTATGGATATATCCTTTTTTCAAATGATGTTTACTTTTATGTACTTTAACTTGCATATGAACGTAGTTTCATATGACCGATAAAGTGGGGGCTAAATGTAGTGTCTTAAATTGTACATCCTTGCTAGGGTGGTACAATTTCACACTTAGGTTAGCACTCACCTTAGTCTGTCTTGTATCTTGAATTTCTCATTCCCCTTAAAGCATTTAATTAATTAATTTAATTAAGTCTGAGGTCATGTTTCATCACTTTACACATTACAAATTTGGGCCCTTTATCCTAAGTGTGCCCCTTTTAATTTTATTCCTACAATGAATCATTTAATCATAAACCCTAATTATGTCTTATTTTGATCATGTAGGCCAGATTTCGCATATCAAAACATCTCGAAATTAGTTGTAACTTTGGGATGTGCTCTAATATCATCATATCTAATGGCCCCAAAAATTTTGTGAAAAGTTTGTCAGACCATGGCAGGAATGCACATGGTCCACGGTTTTTTTCCTGAAATTTCAAGAGCACAATCCTATGATATAATAATACTTAACCCCAAAATATCAGCGGGAATTTCAAATCCCAAGTCTGCCTAAACATAAAAATTAAGATCTAGGGTTTCATACTTAAGAGTTGTCTTTCTTCATTTGAAGGAGTCTTCTTCTAAGAATCTAAGAGTGGGTTTTTGGAGTATTAGAGCCTTCTTTGTAGAAAAAGAGTAGATCTTTGAAGTCTTCAAAAACATTCAACATTCATCCATCAAACATTTGTCAAGCATCATTTTATCAATTGGGGCCTTTTGAAGATGTAGAAGAAAATAGGAGATCATCGATTGATAATTGGCTTGTACCTCTCCCTTGGGGTTGGGTATGGTTTCATGTTATTTTCATGTCTTTGCATAAGCTTCATTTTGATTCATATTCATGCTTTAGATCACTTTTCATTGTGGATTTAGAGCATTTACTTTGTCAATTATAAGAAATTAGGGTTTACTCTTTAGGTTTGCTCTAGGTTGTTTACTTTCATTCTTAGGATCTTGCACACACATTTTCATTACATTATCAGCTATTCATGGAGGTATAAATCACCAACATGGAATTTTTACTAAGGAAAAACCCTATATAGCCACCCCAAACCCTCTTTTTTAGCTTTGGGTATATGTTCGGATCCGAGCATCGATAGAGGTTTCGGGACCGGAAGAGTACACAGGTACAGTTCTAGGTTGCAGATCTTGACAAAAACCCCAAGGACAGGGGTGTGGCTTGCTAGTCCTACCCAAGATAGTGGTGTGGCACCATGGTCCTACCTTCTATCAAGAAGACTTGGTAGAATAGTACTTTGTAGATCTTAGAATCCCTCCTGTTAGTTGCAGCTCCAGGATTGCAAAATCAGGACAGTGGCATGGCACCCTAGTCCTGGACATTTCTTCTTAGATTTCAGACATAGGTGCAACTCTGATTTTGCCTTTTGATCTACACTTTTCAGAAATTTATTAGTTGTTCTTTATACTGTATTCTTAGATTAGGATTTTTTTGCTTACTTGCTTTCTAGGTTAGATTGCATTTTGCATCATTCCTCTCTCTCATTTATAGAAAAGGAATAGAAAACCTAAGAGGTAGTCCACGACTCTCTCTTTCTCATAAGAAGTAGCCAATTTACCTTACCTCCCTAGGCTCTTTTGTATTCCATGAGAGTGTATGAGAGTGGGATTAGGGTTTCCATACTTAGTCTCACTTTTTCCCCTACACAATACCTTCATCAAATATTCAATGAATGATATTCTACATAATATTGGTTTTAACCATGAAGAAAATTAAGGAAATGCTTGTAACCATAAAGCTTTGAAAGGCACACAAATGCATAATCAAATTTAAACTACTTGATTTTTAAAGAATAATAGCTCATCACCATGAAAGAATCATTCATAGATAAATGCTAATTAAGCATTCACCGTTCCAATACCAGATAATATTTGAAATATAATAGAATTCTTTTTGCTCTAATGAGAAAATCAAAGTTTTCCCAAAAGATCTTAAATGAAGTTCATGTCCTATTATTTAAAGATCATAAAAGTAACGGTTTTTTGCAAACAACCATTTTAAAACCAAGTATTTTAAAATGCCATAACAACCAATATCAAGAAAGCAATTAAAACCATGAAACTTAAATGATTGTCTTATCTCCAACATCCTTTACCTTGACCACTTCCACCTCTTGTTTTTCTTGTGCCACCTCCCATACCCTAATTATTTGTCAGTATTCTTAATATCTAGTGACAATTGTGGTGATGTTTCTTCTCCTAGGTGTGGTGGTGATCTATAACGTTTTTTCCATTTTGGAAGGGTATTATCTACTTTAGCAAGACTGTTGTGTATGCTATCAATCTCTGCTTCAAATGACACCACATACACCTGCAAATTGCTTAGCTTATTGAATGCATCTGAGGTGATTGTTTGAGGATCTTTTATTTCTTTATAATATATTTCATTGCATTTCTTTGTCATTTCTTTAAGATCCCTCACATTTTCCTTGAACCCATCCATAAGGTCTACCTCCAAAGCATTGAAATTCTCCTTTATTTTCACCAGGATCTCTAAGTATTGTTCCAATATCTTATTGATGTCTTGTATGTACTCATCATAAATTGTCACCTTCCATTCTAAATCTTTGAGCAAGGTGGGGTCAATTTCCTTAGGATTTTCTAACAACTTCTATATCATTAGCACAATATGAATCAATGAAAGGAGTTCCATGATTTCTTTTGTAAGTACACATGTGTTGCCATGTTCCTTTCTGGCATATTGAAGCTCATCCACCAATTTTTTTCTCTTATTAGTTACATTAGTGTACAGTCACCTGAATTTGGCGAGATAGAGAAGACCACCTTGATACAACTCATCTATCCATTCGTTGACAACTTTAGCATATCCAAGATTCTTTTTAACATTTTGGATAGTATTAAGGTTGATTCGCTAAACATTTGAGCTTGAAGCATCTTTAGTAATAAGGTTTATAACTGATGAAATAAAATTTCTTAAAGACTAAACTTGAGTTCGCAACTCTAGATTCTCCTTTTTTTGTTCCTTGGCTCTCTTAATCAATGCACTAACCGAGAAATCAGCATGATACATATCCTCTTCTAAGGTATATGGTACCATGCCAACATGGCTTATTTTATAATTGATTTCTGTTATTTTGTTTTTATTAATATCCCCCATAGGATCTGCAATCTCTAACAATTGATGTCCAGAAACAGAATCAGAGATAATCTGAGACATCCTTTTTGCTTTCTTTGGTTTTCATGATCCTTGCAATAACAGAGCTATTATATCGAGCTAGAGAAGAGGTCTCAATTTTTATTATTTTATTGGTGGAATCCATATTCCTCACAACTTTTGTTGACTGAGCATTCATAGGGGTATTCTGAATAGGAGAAGTGGGAATTTCCAAGAGAGGAGGGAAATTATTATCAGCAATTATCTATTGGTTGATGGATTTAGAGTCAAAAAGTACTGTTTTCCCTTTAGTCCTTACATATTCATCATCTTTCTCACAAATTGCTTTGAGCTTAGTTCCAGTTTCTCCAGGATTATCGTCGTCACCTCTAGACTATGAGCTTAGAATAGATGTTTTGTTGTGGACTTATCCACATACATCTTCATAGTAGTGGTAGACATGACCTCTTTCTCTCTCCTTAATGAGGATTTGTGTTCTTGAGAAAGACTAACATTTTGTTTCCACTTTCCATTTAACCAGTCTGAAGTTCTTCTGAAAACAGGGCCAGTACGAACCATCAAATCTAAAATTTCATCTTCTGACCAATCAATTTTGGATGGGGGCTTGGAAGAAAGAGAATGATAATCCAGGTCAATAATGACCTCATCTTCATCTACATCATCGGGGACATTAAAAGAAATACCAAAGGCTCATATTTGTACTAGAGTCAGCCTCATAAAACTCTTTTCATATATCTCTCTATCTTTTGAGAAATCTTCCCAGAAATCTTCGATATCTAGATGATGCACATAGTTCTTGGCTCCATATAAGTATTGTTTCACATACCCTTTGTTGTCAAAATTAACCCTCACCGACAAATATTGAAAATGAAATTCATCTAGGGTATTCTCAATTACCTTGGCAACACTATTGGTTTTGCAGGAAAAGAAAGATGTAGATAATGGAAATGCATACCCCTTCTTTCCCATATTCAAATATTTAACTTTAACCATGACCGTTTGCTGACACACTTCAAGGAAAACAAGGAAAACACTAGGAAACTAGGACATCTTCAATGGATCTTTTTTAAAAACCCCAATTCTGAGGTAGGTGAAACTATCAAATTGAGTAAAAATACTCCCAAATTTCATTATTAGATTGATAGCTTCATGTGAAATCCGCATTCCATGGTTTCCTTCAAGTCTTCTAACAATTTTCATAAGAAAATCATCATTGGCATGAGAATAAATTTTCATCTTGACACACATGGTGAGCTGAGGAAACTTTCTATAAACATGCACACTTGACGTAGGAGGACTTTGTGATTATAACCCTAACTAGATGACTTCTTGGCTAGCTAAAACATAAATTAAACATGAACGCATGTTGAAAATAAATATCTACTAGAGGTTTTTCAATTGTTCATTTAGATGGTAGATAATTATTATGGACCAATTGGCAGAATTCTTCTGACTATAGATAACCAAGATAAAATGACACATCCAGAACTCAAAAGTATCTGAATGGACATTTCCCACCACATGGTGCAACAAAGAAATAATGTTTGCAATTTCATCTCTAAAATTCACTCTTCTAAGTTTTGATGAATAATGATGAACAGTAAATACCCAATAGGTACTGAGACGGGGGGGTGAATCATTACAGACAAAAATTTCCTCTAACAACTTAAACTGCAAAGACTGCACTAACTGGTAAACAATATCACCAATCTAAACCAAGGCACTACTGGTAAAATATAGTATGACTGTGAAAGACATAAACCGGTAACACTTAGATCATCACAAAACCTAATATCTCATTTCAACTTCACCCATATGCTTAAGCAAGTAATACATCAGAAACACAATGACCATTAGATCAACTTGCATTACCGCTTAACAGAAAACACTAAAACATCACATGAAAAAGCATCACACATAACACACTAATTTTTCATATGGAAACCCAACCGGGAAAAACCACGGTGGGGATGACTACCCACAAGTTGTTCTTGAACTCTTCTAAAGTTCGCTCTATTAGGAGCCTAGTCCGGTTAAAGACTTTACAACATGTTCTGCTAGGAACCGATCCTGCTAGGGATCACCCGATTAAGGGATGGCTAAATACCCGGTTAGAGGTTAAAACCCTATTAAAGGTTTCCTTGTAATAGGATTTGAAGAACTCAATGATTTTGAGTCACCCTGTTAAAGGATTTACAAAAATCCTGTTAAAGCTACCCGGTAAAGGGATTTTCCTTCTGTTGAAATGGTTAGAAGTCAATAGGCAATACACTGATTTGATAACAGCACTTAATGCCAAGGCAGATCCGCTTTAGTTTCTTTAGATCTGCAATCACACTCTGCAAATCTCTGCTTACTCCTTTGGTCTGGCAAGGATCACCTCACATACATTCATTTGCCAACAACTTCAAATGAAAGCCATCATCGACCTTATAGACAACAATTAGGTCGGTGGCCAAAACCTAAAAACCTAAGCATCTAGGTTAACAATATAGTCGGTCCAATCCTGACCATTTAATCACATTACATAGGGTAAAACAATCTTGAATAAATCTCAAGACATTCTCCATCATCCATTCTTCATCACTTCTGGAAGCTGATAACCCATCACGCGCTCTCCACCGTTTACTAAGATTTTGCACATTCCCAAGGCAGATAGAATCAATCTTCTTCATGCAAGATCCTCAAGGAAATCCTTCATGCGCACAAGGCTGACACGACAATGTGATCTAATCTTCATTCCAATGCTAACTCATCATAGGATGTCATCAGTCGAGTCACACAGACTTGGAATGCATCAACCAGAAACCCGGAAGCTGAAACTACCAACCAGTAGTCATATCAAATGAAACCCCAATACATACTTTGCATATACCAGTTCACACTTCATCATACCGGTTCACTATTTGCGTATACCGGTTCACACCATCATATCAGTTCACTTGCCAGTTTACTTACTTCAATATATAGGTTCACACTTTTAGCATATTGACATCAATGACAACATACATTATCATCATGTCATCAAACTCTGCACATATGCCAACAAGTTTGGTGAGCAATTGGGACTTACCTCCTCTTTCATATTTCAACCAAGATTTAGCTATAGAATTCTTATACCGGTCCTCGTGGGCTTTGAAATATTCTTCCCCCTCAACTACATACATTTATTCAAGAGGTTCTTTTCCTGGGATACACAACACATGGGAAATGCTCTTTGGAGTGATTATTACAATTATTGTTCTTTCTTTAGCTCAGATTTCTTCAGTCACTAGATTATACCCTTTTGAGCATGCAGTTACTAAATCAACACTTGGTATAGCAGACGGGAAGCCTTATGCATGCGCTAGGACACTCTGGAGGATTTTTCTCTACAATGTGGTTCTATCACCTTGTTCAAGTTTTTCCAAGAACTTCTCCACATCAAGGTATTCAATCCTTGTATCTTTTATGCCAACCTAGTGATTTTGAATTCCACTCTACATGGGCACAAACTATTGGAATAAAATAATACATGAAAGAAACAAGTGAAAATGAAATGTAGGTTCAAAAAAATTTTGCCACCCCATTCATGTACTTATCAAGACATGACATGCATTTAATTCTATATTTAATTTCATTCCTTCAAAAGTGGTCTTTTATCTTGCATGTACCTATTAAAGGCAAATCAAGGTTAGTCCTTACAAACTACTTTACAAGGCGGCAACACTCGAAAATCAAGGTGGGGTTCAAAGATTGCATGGTCATAGAAAACTAGAGCTCCACAACCAATGATCAGGAATTTATGCTTTTCAATAACTTTCATTAGAGTAACCAAGAGGATATGTTTAAGGGGACAAGTCGAGTGGTTGAAGACTTATGAAAAATTATAACTCTACGACATGGTTAGAAAATACAAGGGACTAGCGACCAGGTTTGAGAATGCATAAAATTCATGACTTGGGACCAAAATTATTTAAAAGGAGACAAGACTTGCAAGTCATTAACACAAATTAGGTTTCATGGATAACAAAAGGTGGACTTGTGAAGTTTGGAGATGATAAAGATGGTATAATACATGGGAGAGGTTCTATTTCTCTTGATGGTAAGCACAATACTGATGATGTCTTGTATGTAGAAATCCTAAAAAATAATCTTTTGAGTGTTGGACAGATGGTTCACAAAGGATATGATCTTCATTTCAATAATGACAAGTGTAGAATCTTGTGTAGCTCTGGAATAGAGATTGCATCACGTACAAAGACTAAGGGTAATATCTTTCATTTGAATAGCTCTGGTAAAAGATGTTTGATTGCTCAAGTTGATGAAAGTTGGTTGTGGCATAGAAGGATGTGTCATGTGAATTTTGATAACATTGTTAAGATAAGTTCTACTCAGGATGTGAGAGAACTTCCTAAGTTGAAGAAACTTGCCAACCCCATGTGCAAGGAATGTCAGTTAGGGAAACAAACTAGAATATGATTCAAGAGTAAGAATCATTTTTCACATGGATTATTAGATCTTGTGCATACCGATTTGTGTGGACCTTCTAGAGTTAGAAGCCTGCAAGGAGATAGATATTTCATGTTGCTGATTGATGACTATTAAAGGATGATGTGGGTTACTTTCTTAAGGGAGAAGTCTAGAGATCGAGAGAAGTTCAATATTTTCTAAGACATGTTTGAAGTTGAAGTGACTGAGATCTTACAAAGGTGGAGACTTCATTTTCCATGATTTTAATACATATTATGAAGTGTTGGCATGATGATGATTTTTGTATTGGATGACTTTATGTGTTGTCATTGATGACACACATATGTTTTGATTGTCTTAGTTAGGTCAAACTAGTACTACTCCTAACTCTTCATATTGCAAATCGATATCATATGTATAGAGTAAGTCTAACCAGTATGAAGGTGTCTAAATTGGTATATGTAGACAATCAGTATATGTAGTTAAGACAATTGGTTTTGGTCAATTCCATTGTCACCAGTTTTGAGATATGACGGAGAGAGAAGCAAGGAGGTGAATGGAGGTAATCGATATGTGAGTTGGAAGCGGTCAACACTAAACCGGTATCGTTGTTCCAACTAGTTTCATAGAATGTGTGATGAGTTATCACCAGCCATGATGTGTTATCTCTAACCAACATTTTTGGTGATGATTTGTGATGTGTTATGGAAGATTGTCTTGATTCATTGAACCTAGGAAATTGTGTTGAGGTTCTTGAGCCGACATGAAATCTAATGTCTATAAAAAGACATTGTGATGAGTTATTTTGATATGCAAGATACAAGTGATGTTATGAGTTAGAGTTGATGCAATTTATTGAAGGAGTTACAGAGCATGTCGGTGATTTAGTATTGCAGAAAAGGATCTATACAAGCAAGATGTGTTATTCCTAGATCACACCACCTGTTGTTTTCTAATCACTACAACAATTAAATCTCCTAATCGGGTAAGCTCTAACAAGCTTCATTGTAGAAATCCACTAACAAGGTGATTCATTAACTTGGATCTAAATCCTTTACTGAGGTTACCTTTAACCAGGTATAACTCCTAATAGGGCTTTGGGATCTGAAATAGGATTCGCTCCTAATAGAGCACTTTATAGACCTTAACTGGTTAGTTACCTATTTCTGTAGATAGTTAACTTGTGAGTCCCATCTCATCATGGTTTTTCCCAGTTTGGCTTTCCACATATAACTACTTGTGTTATGGTGAATGTTTTACTTGTTGTGAATGCTTTTATAACACTTTGGATTGCATGCAAAGTCTTAAGTAAACTAGTTAATTGTTTTTACTGGTTTGGGTTTAAAGTGTTATTATTTTTACTATCACTGATTCACCCCCCACTCTTAGTGCTTTATAAGTCTATCAATTGGTATCAGAACCTAACTTCCTTATGGCTTAATCACTTGGAAGGAAACCCTAAAGCCATTATGGGGGATATGAGTTATAGAGAGATGGCTAGAGCACTTGATGAAACTAGAGATGAGCTTGAAACCTTGAGAGGTAGATTCAAAGCTTCACAAGTAAATAGGAGAGAATTGACTAAGAAATTATTAGAGATCTCTGACAATAGCTCTTCAAATGAGGCCAACATTGATGCACTAGATGAGGAAGTGGAGAAACTGAATGGTGAAAAAATTAACTTAAGGAGAGAACTTGAAGCCCTTACAATCTGTATGACTCAAGAACTTGAAGAAAGGAGGGCAGCTGAAGACCTGATCAAAGAGAAAGATTATGAGATTTCCAAGATCAAGCAAGAGAATGTAGCTTTACATGAACACTGACATGAGGAGAAGGAACTAAAAGAAGCATTACAATTAGATATTGAAATGGAAATGTCTCTTAGAGAGACTCTTACAAAGCATAATGAAGATCTTACCAAAGAGCTTACTAAGGATAATGGGAATCTTGACAAATTCAACAAGAGCTCCTCTATGCTGGATGAATAGATCCAATCTTAGAGAATGAAAGGTGACACATCTGGATTAGGATTCAACACATCAGAGAAAGAAGAATCGTTTGGTACCAAGAGAAAAATGCATGAAGGTAAAACTACTCCTAAGGCTAAAAATCCTACAGGTAAGAAAGATTACAAACCTGTTTACTTTATCTGTCACAAACCTAGACATACTGCTAATGTGTGTCAAAGAAAATCTAATGAGAACACAGGCTATAATGCTAATACTAGATATGTGTCTAGAAGATTTGAAGGTCATTGTTACACATGCAACATATATGGACATATATCAGTTGAATGCAAATATGGAGCGAACAATCTTGTACCTCACATGAATCCAAGACCTATTGGTGACTGGAGAAGGACTTTTGACAACTAGAGATACATGTCAACCGGTTTAGTCCCTGTGAGATGGAAAAGGTAACAAATGTGATTTGCACAAATTGCAATAACTATGGACATGTGGTTATGAATTGCAGGATTTTGGAGAGCATCTGGGATGGCTTGCTATCATTGTCACAAACTGGGACACATTGCCAGGTTTTGCAGAACTAAGAAGAACCAACCGCTAAATCACTCTAAAGATCAAAAAGGAAAGTAGAAGGTTGATGTTGAAGAAACCAGAGTGGACATGAACAAAATTTGGAAGAAGAAAAGTGAGGACAAGCCATCGGAAGAATCAAATCCTTCATCGAGTGTGGAGAATGCTACACCAGTAAACTGATCTTTTCAACAAGCCTAAGGGTAGCATATCGGTAAATCTATTTCCGGACACCTTGAAGAAGAGTATGGTAAGAGATTTTTTTCTTTTTGAGTTATAATGTAAAAATTTTGATATTTCTATCAATCGTTTCTAAGGATTACCAATCGATTATATACCTACCGATATAGATGAGTCTGTTAAGTGGTAATTAGAGTTTGTTACCCTATCGGTAGTGTAATAAATGCAGTGGGTAAGTTAATAAAAGGAAATTTCACTTAGTCATTTTTACCCTAATTTCATTCAAAGAAGCATTTTAACTTGTAGAGAAAAATAGAGTATTGTTAGCAGATTGAGAATGGATTTATGCTATGGATCAAAAAGTTGAATCGGGTGAGCATACGAGAGAGAAACTAAAAACCCTACTAGTGCGAAGGGAACAAGGTATTTTTTTTAATACCTCTCTCAAATCAAGATTATCTAAAATGGTATCATTGTCTACAAGAGCAGAGAGTCTTTTTATTATTGTTGAAGCTATGGAGTCTATGGGGACACATAAGATAGAGTCTTATAATGCATTGTCTCAAGTTCCCCAAGGTGTTCTGATCAAAGGTGATTTGAAAAGTTATATAGATTGTAAAATTGAGGATCTAGGGTCATTGGCAATCTATTCTCATTTTAAATCTTTGTGTGACAAGAGTGAGAAAATCAAACCCGAATATATTAGGGTTTATGAAAAGGGTTTTCATAATGCAGTCTATTTTATTGAAGATTTTGAGGAAGAACATGTCAGGATTATCCTCAGTCATGTACATGGAGGGAACATGTTTCTTGATAGTTCTCACACCATCACAAAGGAGGCTATTCATGCAGTAACTGGTTTCTGCCAAACCGGTAAAGTACCTAAATTGAGGAAAATCTCAAAGGAGACCGTTATTGAGTTGACAAAGACCACTACTGATGGTCGTGCTATATCGGTCAATAACATTGCAGATCAAGGAGTCAGGTTTGCAATAATAGTTATTTGCTACTGGATATCCCATTCTAGTAGAATGAATAGTGTACCATATCTTGTTGTGCATGTCGCCTACATGATGATGAAAGAAGATGCAGATTATGATTGTGTGAGGCGATGAGAAGTCAATTGATGCTAAATTTAGAATCAATAAAGAAAGACAACAGTCAAAAGTTTAAATATGGGCAACTTTTGATTAGACTATTTTTCTACTTTCAGAATTTCATTCCAGGAATTGGTGACATACACTGGTCTAAGGATACACTGGTTATAGCCCAAATTAAGAATAGCATAAAGGTTGTGAAGAACACATTTCAAGTTGTAATGAATAGGTATTTCAATGAGTTTCAAAAGAATATGAGCATGAGATTAAGGTTATCTGATGAAGTGGTGAAACACTTTGAAAAAGACATCTATTTCACTGTGACCACTGACTTTTTCCTTATGGAGGTTGTTGAACTGAAAGAAGAAGAAATGGAGGAAATGAGCTATGAAGTCAATTATGACTTACTAATAGGTTATGCCAACAACCTTTTGGTATCTCCTAAGGATACTAAGAAGAAAATACAGGGAACTTATCAGGAAAGGATTGCATTGGCACAACCCAGTAGTGTGAAATGGAAAAAGAAGAAAGATGAGCAAGAAGCTTCTGTGTCCATCGATATGAGGGTAACTAGAAGTATTCAAATCAAGAAGGAACCAGTACCTAAGGTATATGAAAAGAAGCAGAATGTCATGAGGAAAAGAGGAAGACATCTCATTCAACAAGAGGAACCTGAGGAAACTGAAACTGAAGAAGAATCAAAGAAAATAAAGGTACCAGTAAGAAGTCTAAACCAGTAGGAGAAATTTCCAAGAAAAATACAACTATTAATGTTACATCTTTCAAACCGATGAGTTATTTTGAAAGGACTTTGAAAACACTAAGGAGAAAGTTGTTTGATAATGTACAAGAAAATTTTGATTCTTTTGATGAAGGTCGAAAACAAGAAATTATTCAAGAGGTAATCAATCACCTATGTCAAAATAATCGGTTACCACAAGATATTCAAAAGGACATTTTTGATTCTTTATATTCAATTCTTAAAAATAAATGGAAGTTGATTTTAGATCAGTTTCAAGAGATTATTGATAGAATTTTTGTTCAATATTTTCCTGAGTTGTCTTGTGGAGAATTATTAGCAATGCTTGCTAAATATAAAGGACAATTTAATTCAAGATCAAGGAGAATGAAACTATTGGCAGGAATAATTTAGGAAGTTGAAGATGATACTCATTGGGTAGCTAAAGCTATTAAAGGAATGAATGAGAAATTGAAGTACTATAAAAATATGCCTGATTAGACTGAGACTAGAGCTCCACCGGAGCTAGATGTTGAAGAGTTTATTACACCAAATGTAGTCTATCTTGTCAAGAATAAGGATGACACAAGTTCTCCACTGGTCATACTCTTTGTGGATGAAAATGAAGAAATTCAAGGTACTATTGATACAATCAGTAACAAAATTGAACTGGTTAAGGAAACTAAAGAACAACCGGATATTGTTGAGAAACAAATAGCAGAGGAATCACCGATTACTGAACCAAGTGTGGATATTCAACCACCACCAAAAAAAGAACACAAAGTTGAAATTCAACTGCCATCGATCTCTACAACTACTCATGAAGAACATATAGAGATAAGAAAAGAGGAATTGGGGAAGAAGGTAGAAGAGAAAAAGGATGAAGATGAGAAAGCAAAGGAGAAGAAGAAAATAGATGATGATGATGATGACTCAATTAGTATAAAAGGTCCTATAGATGTGGACAATTTGAGTGGATCTGAATTGGTGGAGATTTCTACTATTAAGCAATCGAGGGCTCAAAAGAAAAGGTTGAAAGAGTAGAGAAAAGAAGTAGAAACTATTCAGACTGTTGTTGACATTTTGTCAGGTTTCCTACTGGAGACTATTGGCAAATGCACACTCCAATGAGAAATTGTAGGTGTTTGAAGGTATTGTCATTGATGGCAGCCTTTCAATCATGTGATATGGGAAAGCACTGGCACTGGCGGACTCTACACCAACATACAAGACACTGGCACCGAAAAGGAATAATACTAGCACCCTGGCCGATAGGAATTTTGTGTATTTATATTTTGTAATTAATTGTAAAATCTTTTGTAAGCCGACTTGGCGGATTGTAATATGACTCATATAAGTATGAGATCATTCTAGATCATATTAGGATGTGAAGTAGAAAAGGATAATAGCAGACCTAATGTGCGAATTATTGGGATAAAGGTTTATGTATATTGCAGAGCTTAAACCGGTACTGAATCTTTCATAGTAAATACTAATCTAAAGAAGCACAAGATACTGGATTTGTATAATCCATTTTTGTAAGTCAGTGTGACTTCTTTTGTAACTAAGCAATGAGCTCTAAGCACTTGGCCTTCTTGCATGTGCAGGCCCCCATTGTAAATAGTAATATTCTCTTATTGGCCAGTAAGCAAATATTGTGGGTCACAAATCCCACTGAGGTTTTTCCGACACCAATTTTCCTTGTTAAAAATACTATGTTATGGTGTGCTTTTTATGTTGTGGTTTTTGTTCTTATTTACTGCATTACTTTTGGTTTACCGGTACATAGTTTTAATATGCTTCTCATGTTATAAGTTAAGAAAATTCTTTTGTTGGTCAGATACTGATTCATGCCCCCCCCTCTCAGTATCTCTAGGAATCCTAACAATTGGTATCAAAGCCTGGTCCTCTATTTTCAAAAGCCTAACAACTTGAGGAAGATCTTGATACTGGTAGAGATGGAAAACCTAAGGAAGCAATTGGAAACAACTTTTTTAGACTATGATGCAAAAAAAGTGAAAAATATCAAACTCGAAGATGATCTGAAGGTTGCACGTGATATCATTCAAGGACTTCAAGAAAATCTTACTATTGCAAGGAATAAGAGGAGAACTTTGTGAAAAATTGCAGAATGAATGTAAGATGTTATGTTTGTGGAAGATTTGGACACTTATCTAATCAATGCAGAACACAAACCAGCATAGGTTATGGGAAAGCTATTCAAAAAAACAATGTAACTTGTTATGCTTGTAACAAGATTGGACATATTGCAAAATTTTGTAGAAGTGAGGCATCACCGGCACATAACAAAGGTCCTAGCTTGAAAGGTAAAGAAAAGGTTGAAGAGGTAAAGCAAGAATTCTCAAAACAATGGATCAGAAAGTTAGACCAAAATGTTGATGGGAATACTCCTCCATTGGTAGAATAGAGTATCACTCTACTAGCAGGAGACTCTTCATCTAACTAAAGGAAAATCCTTTGGGGGTTTAGCAACAAATTGAAAAACATGCTATTATACCCTTGGTTGATGGTAAGAAGTTGAATTACTTCTATACCAGTAGATGAGTTAAGTTGTGACTTAATCGGCAAGCATTAAATGTGGTAGTTGGAGAAAATAACATTATAAAGCAAGTGTTTTGGCTCCTTTTTCATTCACCAAGCATTCAAATCTTCGAGAGTGTGAAAATTCCCAAGCGAAGGCATCCTTAGAAAAAAAGTGAAGCAGTCCATCCAAGCATTCATCCTTAAGGCAGATTGAGATATTTATAACTATGGCTTCTTCATCCACTCCTGAATTTATTGCAAACCCTACTGTGATTGAGGTGATCAAGCTCCCTAGACCCGTATTCAAGCTTGTTCATGAAATAGTGAAGAAAGATGATACCATAGGTGCATTCTCAAAAATACCTAAGGGAGTAGTCTATGTTGAAGACCCTAGAATATATATACATTGTCATATAGAGGAATTAGGTGATGATGAGATCAAGAACATGTATAGGACTGTGATTTGTGATGTAGATGGTAATGTCAAACCGGAACACAAGATTGTAGAAACCCTAGGTTTTGTGGATATTCTTAGCATTCCTGATTTTTCTGAAGATGTGATAAGAATAGTCTTAAGAAGAGTCCATGGTGAATTATTTTGGTTGTATTCCATCCATAAGATCTCCAAGGAAGTAGTTAAGGCAGTAATAGGGTTACCTTCCACCAGTAGAAGGCCTAACAGAACAAAGAAGGTCTCAAATGACACAGTGATGAAACTAGCCAGTGCAACTTCTAACAAAAGGTCTCTAAGGGTAAATGAAGTAAAGGACAACAATGTCAGATTTGTTAGTATGATTTTAGGCTGCAAAGCTACACATGCAAATAGGTTGAACTCAGTTTCTAGCCTATGTATCAAAAGTGCATATGACATTGTTAATAATAATGCTAGAATAGATGTGTGTGAATGGCTCAAAGATGAATTGATAGAAAATATAAAGAAGATTAAAGGAGATAAGAAAAGAACCTTTAGATTTGGAAATTTGCTTGTTTGCTTGATGTTGTACATTACTAAGCAAGTACCCGGTATTGGTAGGAAATACTTTGGTTTTGACATACCAGTAGGAAAGCAATTATTGGATTTACTGAACAACATGGGAGAAGATAGAGAGAAAAACTTAAATGAATGTTTTCAAGCATTGAAGGCTTGAATGAAAACTAGAATAAGGCTGTCATAGGAAATTGTAGATAAATATCGAAAGGAAATATGTTTTGTAATCAAGAAAGATGAAATCTAGATGGAGGCAGTTATCCCTAGAACTATCTGGGTAGCTGAAATGGAGTATGAAATAGATGACAACATCATAGAAACTTATGCAAAATCCCTCCTTGAAGTACCAAAGGAACCCTCTGAAGAAGTCTTTGGCAATGTAGAAACAATTGAGAGTGGAATTTAGTCTAAGAAAAGACTTAAGAAAGTTGAACAAACAGTCAGAAAAGGCACTAGACAAGCTAAAGCAATTAAGGAAGATGTGTTAAAACAAACTGGTATCAAGGAAAGTGAGTTGGAAGGACCTCAACCGAAAGCTCATCTTTCACTGGTTGGAACTTCCTCTGAGAGTGATATACCGGTATTATTTAAAAGGGTTGAAAGGAAAAGAAAACCCTCACTGGCACCCTCACCTACACCCAAGAAAACTAGACAAAAGCAATAGGCAGTTAGGCCTCCTATTAAGAAATAACTCCAAAGAAGAAGAAGATGAAACAAGATATTGCTCCACTAGATAAACTTTTAGTGAAATAATAGAGGATGGTAAGTTGAAAAACATCAGCAAACTATATAACACACTTTTCGCAAATGACAAAGAAAGCACAAGATGAGATTAACAATATTGCTAACAATCTAATAGGCAGATCAGATTCATTTTTGGAAATTAAAGAGAACATTGCAGATCTTGAGAAGAAAATTGAGAAATTAGAAAAATAAAAAGAAGAGATAAAGGTTAAGGCAAGGAACTTAAAATGCAAACTAGGTCCTAAACTAGATTACCTCATTTCTTTGAGAAAAGAAATTTCTGAGGCTCTAGTTCCCGAACTCAAGACACCGGAAGAGAAAATGCACATACTCACCATTACAGTTCAGAGAACAGAAGCGACATTAAAGGATAGCACAAGGTTCAACGACAGTCTAAACTTGGTAGTGGCAGACCTTTTTCAGATTGTAACCCACCGGTTACAAGGATCCAGGCAGGAACCACACTCCACTGATAGTGAATGAAAACCTTTGTCATTGATGTCAAAGGGGGAGTAGTGGAGATGAGAAAAATGACTAGAAGAAAGGACATCATCTGCTCAAGGGGAGCACTCAATTTTGAAACAACATTTTTGGTAAGACAATTTTGGCAAACCATTTTTGGATATACATTTTTGGATTTTTCTCATGAGTGTTGCCATCAATGCCAAAGGGGGAGATTGTTGGCAAATGCACACTCCAATGAGAAATTGTAGGTGATTGAAGGTATTTTCATTGATGGCAACCTTTCAATCATGTGATACCAGTAGGCACTGACACCGGCAGACTCTACATCGGCATACAAGACACCAACACCGAAAAGGAAGAATATCGGCACCCTGGCCGACAAGAATTTTGTGTATTTATATTTTGTAATTAATTGTAAAATCTTTTGTAAGCCGACTTGGTAGATTGTAATATGAATCATATAAGTATGAGACCATTGTAGATCATATTAGGATGTGAAGTAGAAAAGGATAATAGCAGACCTAATGTGTGAATTATTGGGATAAAGGTTTATGTATATTACAAAGCTTAAACCGGTACTGAATCTGGCATAGTAGATGCTGATCTAGAGCAATACAAGACATTGGATTTGTATAATCCGTTTTTGTAAGTCAGTGTGACTTCTTTTGTATTTGAGTAGTGAGCTCTAGGCACTTGGCCTTCTTGCATGTGCAGGCCCCTATTGTAAATAGTAATATTCCCTTATTGGCCAGTAAGCAAATATTATGGGTCACAAATCCCATCGAGGTTTTTCCCACACCGGGTTTCCTCATTAAAAATACTATGTTATGGTGTGCTTTTTATGTTGTGTTATTGTTCTTATTTACTGCATTACTTTTGGTTTACCGATACATAGTTTTAATATGCTTCTCATGTTATAAGTTAAGAAAATTCTTTTACCGGTCAGATATTGATTCACCCCCCCCTCTTAGTATCTCTGGGAATCCTAACAGAGACTGACACTGGTAATTTGTCTACCCCTATTGCCAAGCTTGGACAGTTGGTTGTTGATGCTACTAACCAACAAAAATCACTTGAAGAGGAAACTCATGCCTTCGCAACAAAAGATTACAGGAAGAAAAGGGGAGAGCAATTAATTTATCAAATTGATAAAGGCATGATTGCTTTATCAGTGAATAAAGATCTTTTGAGAACTGGTATTGAAACTGGAGGTAAAATTTTGGCTAATATATCTAAAGTTTCATTTTTCTATTCTGAATTGAAGAAAAAGTGAGAAGATATAGAAAAGGAACTAGAGAAGATAAGTGATGCTTGTATACCAATATGAGATTCACCTTTAAATTTTGGCAAATCAGTTGATGTTTTCCAACATCTGTTAGATGTTTATGATTTTGAACAAGTTAAGCGAATCAGATCATTGAAAGAACTGAAGAACCAGTTGATTCCAAAAATTGAAATCCTATACAGGGCATACAAGGATTCAAAAGCAGTTTTGCCTACCTCAGAGATGAGCATAGTGGATGAAATCGAAGAATTTCCTGCACAAATTTTGACAAATGTTGAGATCCATGAAACATTGTTAGTAACTTGGGATAGTAATCTTAAACAATTGAAGATTCATTTCAGTGACATTTTCTTAAGAATTGCATTGTACACACCTTAAAATCTCTTATATTTATATATATGTAGTTTTTGATGACAATTTTTTATGTAATATATATGTATTTTACTTTTCAATTTGGCATTGTTGTCAAAGGGGGAGTAGAAATATGTATGTGATGTATGTGATTATGAAAATTTCTATGTAATGTTAAGGGGGAGTCTGTACATTTTTGTGTTGTCTTGATGATGATGAATGACTTCATATGTTGTCATTGATGGAACATGTACACACATATGTTCATATTGTCTACCGGTGTGACTTCAAAGTTGTTTATATTGCAACTGGTATACTAGAAGTTTGTATCTAATCAGTATATACATGGAGACAACTGGTGTGTATTTATATATGCATATACATAACTTGACATCAACCTAAAGATCCAGTGGAGATTATCAAAGGAGCATTGAAGGACAAATGGTTTATATGTTTAACTCCAACCAGTATTGTTGTTCCAACCGGTATTCATTGATTATGTGATGAGTTATCCTAACTGACAAATTTTGGTGGTATTTTTGTGATGAGTTATGATTGTTTGACCAGATACACTACACCTAGGAAATTTTGATATGATTTCTAAAGGCCAACATGAAATCTAAATATCTATATATTGACATCACAATGAATCATTTTGTATGAGCGAAGGAGATATGATATGAAATGATTTGATGTAGAGTATGTTGGTAATGAAATTTTGAGTGCGCAAAAGAGGATCTATTCAAGAAAGTTGTGCTACTTCTAGATCACACCACCTGTTGTTTTCTAATCACTGCAACAGTCAAATCCCCTAATCGGGTAAGCTCTAACAAGATTTATTGTACAAATCCTCTAACCAGGTGTTCCATTAGTTTGGATTCAGAAATCCTCTACTGAGGTTACTCCTAACAAGGTACTACCTTTAATAGGGTATAGCTTTTAACTAAGCTTTGGGATCTTTAACAGGGTTTTCTCCTAGCAAAGAAACTTTTTGTAGACCTTAACCAGTCAGTTATCTATTACTGCAAATAGTTAACTTGTGAGTCTCATCTCACCATGGTCTTCCCATTTGGGTTTTCCACGTATAAACACTTATGTTATGGTGGATGTTTTACTTATTGTGGATGCACTAATATCATTTTGGATTACATGCATAGTGTTTAACAAACTTGTTAAGTATATCTACCGGTCAGTGTTTAAAGTAGTATTGTTTTTGGTCTCACTGATTCACCCCCCCTTCTCAATGCTTTACAAGTCCATCATTTTGTAAGCACACTTAGATGTAAAATTTCCCTAAGTTTTTCCATCAATGCCAAAGGGGGAGGTTGTTGGCTTTATGATGATGAATGACTTCATATGTTGCCATTGATGGAACATGTACACACACATATGTTCATATTGTCTATCGGTGTGACTTCAAAGTTATTTATATTGCAACTGGTATACTAAAAGTTTATATCTAATTGGTATATACATGGAGACAACTGGTGTGTATTTATATATGGATATACATAACCCAACATCAACCTGAAGATCCAATGAAGATTATCAAAAGAGCATCAAAGGACAAATGGTTTATATGTTTAACTCCAACTGGTATTGTTGTTCCAACTAGTATTCATTATTATGTGATGAGTTATCCTAACTGACAAATTTTGGTGGTATTTTTGTGATGAGTTATGATTGTTTGATGAGATACAATACACCTAGGAAATTTGATATGATTTCTAAAGGCCGACATGACATCTAAATGTCTATATATTGACATCACAATGAATTATTTTGTATGAGCGAAGGAGATATGATATGAAATGATTTGATGCGAAGGCAGAAGTGTTAAGTTGTAGAGTATGTTGGTAATGAAAGTTTGAGTGCACAGAAGAGGATCTACTCAAGCAAGTTGTGCTACTACTAGATCACACCACCTATTGTTTTCTAATCACTGCAACAGTCAAATCCCCTAACTAGGTAAGCTTTAACAAGCTTCATTATATAGATCCTCTAACCAGGTGATCCATTAGTTTGGATTCAGAAATCCTCTACCGAGGTTACTCCTAATAGGGTACTACCTTTAATAGGGTATAGCTTTTAACTAAGCTTTGTGATCTTTAACAGGATTCGCTCCTAGCAGAGCAACTTTTTGTAGACCTTAATCGGTCAGTTATCTATTATTGCAGATAGTTAACTTGTGAGTCCCATCTCACTGTGGTTTTTCCCATTTGGGTTTTCCATGTATAAACACTTGTGTTATGGTATATGTTTTACTTATTTTGGATGCACTAATATTGTTTTGGATTACATGCATAGAGTTTAACAAACTTGTTAAGTATATCTATTGGTCAGTGTTTAAAGTAGTATTGTTTTTGGTATCACTGATTCACACCCCCCCTCTCAGTGCTTTACAAGTCCATCAATTGGTATCAGAGCCTAACTTCTTTAAATCTTATTCACTTGGAAATAAACCCTAAGGGTCAAACTGAAAGCTTCTCAAGTCAAAAGGAGAGAGCTAACCAAATAGCTGTTGGAAATATCTGATATTAGTTCTTCAGATGAGGCAAATATTGATTCTTTAGCTGAAGAAGTTGAAAAATTGAATGGTGAAAAGCTAAATCTGAGGAGAGAGCTAGAAAGCCTAACTATCCGCATGATTCAAGAAATGCAAGTTGGGAGGGCAGCTGAAGATCTTGTCAAAAAGAGAGATCATGAGATCGCCAAGATCAAGCGAGAGAATGCTACTTTTTATGAGCATTGGCATGCAAAGAAAGAAGAAAAAGAGACCTTACAGCTATATCTTGAATCAACATCATCTTTGAGAGAGATTCCTATCAAAATATAATGAATATTTTACCAGACAACTTACTAAAGCTAATGGGAAACTGGAAAAGTTCAACAAAAGTTCTACCTTGCTAGATGAGAAAATTCAATCACAAAGGATGAAAGGTGATACCTTTGGACTTGGTTTTAACACATCTGAAAAAGGAGAATCTTCTGGTACAAAGAACAACATTCATAAGGACAAAACTATTCCTAAGGCTAAAAATCCTACCGGTAAGATGGTTTTTAAACATGTTTGCTTTGTTTAACATAAACCTAGTCATACTACAGATGTGTGTAGAAACAAACCTAATAGAAATACAAGCTACAATACAAATACTAGGTATATGTCCAAGAGATTTGAAGGTGATTGTTTCACATGCAAGATGTATGGAAATAGATCAGTTGAATGTAGATATGGATCAATTAATCCAATACCTCACATGAATCCAAGATAAAATGGCAACTTGATGAGAAACTATGATAACTGGGGTAACATGAATTGGAAAAGACCCTATGTCAAGCGGTTTAGTCCACTTGAGATGGAAAAGGTAACAAATGTCATTTGGACCATTTGTAACAATTTTGGTCATGTGGCTATGAATTGCAGAAGAAGAACTGGAAGAGGCAATGCAGGACCTTGGAGATCATCTGGAATGGCATGCTATCATTGTCATAAACTGGGACACATGGAAAATTTTTGCAAATCCTGAAAGACCAAACCGGTCAATCATTCTAATGATCAGAAAGGAAAGGAAAAAGTTAATATTGAGGAAACCAAAGAAGAAATGAACCAAATATGGAAAAAGAAGAGTGATGATGTACCTACAGAAGAAAATAATCCCTCACCCAGTGTGGAGAATCCTACACCGATGAAATGAGCCTTTCAATATGGCTAAGGGGATCATAACGGTAAATCTACTTCCGGACCCCTTGAAAGAAGAATGGTAAGAGAGTTTTTAAATTGTGAGTTGTTATGTGTGAAATTTTGATAACTTTTATCAATCAGTTTTTCAAAAGTTCATCAACCAGTTTTACATCTGTTAATATTATATGCATCGTTAAGCGGTATAATTAGGGTTTGTAACCCTAGTGGGCGAGCATTTAATGCAGTAGGTAAAAAGGATAAAAGCAAATTTTACTTTGTTATTTTTACCCTAATGAATTCGATAAAGAATTCTTGAGCACTTGCAGAGCAAAGAGAGAATTTCTAGCTGATTTTAGTCAAAGTTGTATCATGATTTGTGTGATCAAGCTGATTTGAAGGTTAGTTAAGACAGGACTGGTGTGCGCTTGAGTAATCAACCAGTAAACGAGGCAGCATGCCTAAACTAAGGTATTTCTTTGTAAAAACCTTCTTTGAATCAAGTCTATCTAAAACGAAATTGTCGTCTAAGCAATTAGAGAAATTGATGATCACATCTGAACCTATGGAGGTCGTGAAGTCAAAACAAATTGTGTCTTATAATGCTTTATCTCAAGTTCCTAACGGTGTCATAGTGAAAGGAGATTTGTCTAGCTACATTGATTGTAAAATTGAGGATTTAGGATCATTGTCAATTTATTCTCAATTGAAATCCCTTTGCAATGAAAACAGAAAGATTCAACCCAAGTATATTAGGGTTTATGAGAAAGGTTTTCATAATGCAACTTATTTTCTTGAATATTTTGAAGAGGAACATATCTGAATCATTTTGAGTCATGTTCATGGTGAGAATATATATTTGGAAAGGACACACACTATAACCAAGGAGGCTATTCAAGCAGTAACTAGTTTTTGCTCAACCGGTGAAGGACCTAAGCTGAGGTGAATTTCAAAAGAGATAGTAAACACTTTATCCTCATCAACCTCTAATGAGAATGCTTTATATTTCAATAACATTAAGGACCCAATGGTTAAACTAGCAACTAAGGTTATAGGCTACCGGATATTCAATTCCAGTAGAATGAAAAGTGTACCATCTGCATCAGTACATACTACTTATAAAATGATAGTTGAAAATTCTAATTATGACCTATGTGAGGCCATAAAGAGCCAATTAATGTTGAATCTTTAGTCTATCAAGAAGGAAGGAAGTCAAAAGTTTAAATTTGGTCAATTTTTGATTGGTTTATTATTTTATTTCCAGAATTTTCTACCGGAAATTGGTGATCTTGAATGGTCTAAGGATCTACTGGTAACTGCCTAGATTAAGAAAAACATTGAGGCTATGAGGAACACCTTCTCTAATGCAATGAATAAATATTTCAATTAATTTCAGAAGAAAATGAGTATGAGGGTAAGGCTACCTGAGGATGTGGTGAAATACTTTTCTAAGGACATCATTTTCATAGTCACCACTGATTTTTGTCTGATGGAAGCTATTGAACCGAGAGAAGATGAAATGGAAGACATGAGCTATGAAGTCAATTATGACCTATTGATTGGTTATGCCAATAACTTGATGGCATCTCCAATAGACAAAAATAAGAAAAGACTGGTTATTGCAGAGGAGCGAACTACAAAAGCTGAAACCAGTAGTGTTCCAACCAGAAGTGGTAATGGAAAGAGAAAGAAGGTTGAGCAAGCACCTTCATTAACAAAAAGTACTAGAGTGATGCAAAGTGTCCAAACTAAAAAGAAACTAGAACCTAAATTATATGTAAAGAAGTAGATTGCATCAAAGAAAAGAGGTCGAAAACTAATTTTCCAAGCAAAACCTGAAGATATTGATACTGAGGAGGAACCCAAGAAAATGAAAGCAACTGGTAAAGAAGCCAAACCAGTGAAAGAAGTGCCAAAGGAAACTATGCATATTAATGTCTTATCTTACAAGCCTGAGACTAATTTTGAAAGAATGGTAAAGACATTGGGAAGAAATAGATTTGATAATGTCAAAGAACATTTTGATTCATTCAATGAAGATCAGAAGGAACAAATTGTTCAACAGGTAATCGGTTATTCGTGTCATTACAATATATTACCTCAAGATCTTGAGAAAGATATTTTTGATTCCTTATATGCTATTCTTTTGAATAAATGGGAGGAAGATGTGAAGAAAGAAAAAGAAATTATTGATGATGTATTTGTGCGATATTTTTCTGATTTATCAAAGGAAGAGTTAGTTATATTGCTTGATAAATACAAAGTTAAATTTTCTTTCAAGTCAAGAAGATTGAAGTTACTTAGTGGAAAAGTGGAACCTGTTGAAATTGAAACTTATCAGATAGCTCGCAATATTCAAAGGATGCAAAAGCTTATACAGTGTTCTAAAGATGAGCAAGATACTATTGATATACCGAAAATGGATGAGGAATAAATTATGCAAGTCGATGTTGTCTATCTTGTCAAGAAGAAGGATGACACTATTTCCCAACGAGTCATACTTATTTATGATATTCAGGAAGTAATAGATCTATCTGGAAATGTTACTGTACCAAATATGCAGCCACCAGTAATTACAGATTCATAGGTTACTATAGCTGAGATACCGACAACTAAACCAAGAGTGGAACAACTAGCAAAAGATCAACCAGTGAAATCCTAACTCCCATCAGTTTCATAGGCTACTCAGAAGGAACCTACTGAAAAAGTTGATAAACACATCTTTGAACAAGAGAAGGAAAAAGGAAAAGAGGAGGAGAAGACTAATAAGGAGACATCTACTGAACCAGTGAAAACATTAGTCATACAACAAACTGATGAAGATGATGATGACCTCACTAGGCATCATAGGGCCAATAATTGTTGATAACATGAGTTCATCAGAAATGATGAAGATTGCAACTATCATGAAATCTAGGGCACACAAGAAGAGACTTAAAGAATAGAGAATGGAAGCATAAACCATTCAGAATATTGTGGATATTCTGACAAGTCTACTATCGAAAACTTCTATAGGGCATTTGTCAACTCCTATTGGCAAGCTTGGTCAGTTAGTTGCAGATGCATCTGATCAACTTAAGCCCCTAGAAGAAGCCACACAAACTTATGCTAAGAAGAGCTACAGGAAGAAGCATGGAGAGAAGCTTATGAAAGAGATTGATATAGGAAAAATTGCTCTATCTCTTAATAAAGATTTATTAAGAAAAGCTATTGAAATAAGGGGGAAAATTCTTGCATCTACTTATAATGTTTCATTCTTTTATTCGGATATCAATAACAGGTGAATTGAAATAGAGCAAGATCTAGAGAAGATATGCAATGCATATGTACCATTACAAGATTCTATTTTTGCTTTTGGCAAATATGTGGATGATTTGCAAAATAGGTTAGATACCTATGATTTTGAAAAGGAAATATGACTCTGATCCTTGAAGGAGTTGAAGAATCTACTTAGACCCCAACTAGACATATTGCAAAGAGCCTACAAGAATGCAGAAGCAATTTTGGCTACTCCAGAGACATGTTCACTTGATCCAATGGAAGATTTCTGTACTCAAATCATGACCACAATTGAGATCACTGAGACCTTGCTAGAGACATCAGAACATGATTTTTCTCAATTGAAGCGTAACTTTAGTGACATTTTTTTGAAGATTGCAATGCATACATCTTGATTCAGATTTTCAAGTTTTTGTATATGTAAAACATTTTGATACACCTTTTTGTTGTATGTATATATTTTAGTTTTTCAATTCGGCATTGTTGTGAAAGGGGGAGTACCAATATGTATGTATATGTATGTGTGTTGTAAAAAATTTGTATGTAGTAAGGGGGAGTAGGAATAAAAATGTATGTGTACAATTTTTGTAAGCACACTTAGTGGTATTGCTGTAAAATTTTCTAAGTGTTGCCATCAATGTCAAAGGGGGAGATTGTTGGCTTGAAGATGATGAATGACTTCATATGTTGTCATTGATGGAACATGTACACACACATATGTTCATATTGTCTACCGGTGTGACTTCAAAGTTGTTTATATTGCAACCGGTATACTAGAAATTTATATCCAATTGGTATGTACATGGAGACAACCAATGTGTATTTATATATGGATATACATAACCCGACATCAACCTGAAGATCCAACAGAGATTATCAAAGGAGAATCAAAGGACAAATGGTTTATATGTTTAACTCCAACTGATATTGTTGTTCCAACCAATATTCATTGATTATGTGATGAGTTATCCTAATCGACAAATTTTGGTGGTATTTTTGTGATGAGTTATGATTGTTTGACCAGATACACTACACCTAGGAAATTGTGATATGATTTCTAAAGGCCGATATGAAATCTAAATGTCTATATATTGACATCACAATGAATTATTTTGTATGAGCGAAGGAGATATGATATGAAATAATTTGATGCATAGTATGTTGGTAATGGAAGTTTGGGTGTGTAGAAGAGGATTTACTCAAGAAAGTTGTGCTACTACTAGATCATACCACCTATTGTTTTCTAATCACTGCAATAGTCAAATCCCCTAACCGGGTAAGCTCTAACAAGCTTCATTATAAAAATCCTCTAACCAAGTGATCCATTAGTTTGCATTCAGAAATCCTCTACTGAGGTTACTCGTAACAAGGTACTACCTTTTACAAGGTATAGCTTTTAACTAAGCTTTGGGATCTTTAACAGGATTTGCTCCTAGCAGAGAAACTTTTTGTAGACCTTACAAGGTCAGTTATCTATTACTGCAGATAGTTAACTTGTGAGTCCCATCTCACCGTGGTTTTTTACGTTTGGGTTTTCCATGTATAAACACTTGTGTTATGGTGGATGTTTTACTTATTGTGGATGGACTAATATCATTTTGGATTACATGCATATTGTTTAATAAACTTGTTAAGTATATCTACCGGTCAGTGTTTAAAGTAGTATTTTTTTTGGTGTCACTGATTCACCCCCCCTCTCAATGCATTACAAGTCCATCATTTTGTAAGCACACTTAGTTGTAAAATTTCCCTAAGTTTTACCATCAATGCCAAAGGGGGAGATTGTTGGCATGATGATGATTTTTGTATTGGATGAATTTATGTGTTGTCATTGATGGCACACATATGTTTTGATTGTCTTAGTTAGGTCAAACCGGTACTACTCCTAAGTCTTCATATTGCAAACCGGTATCATATGTATAGAGTAAGTCTAACCGATATGAAGGTGTCTAAGCCGATATGTGTGGACAACTAGTATATGCAGTTAAGACAATTGGTTTTGGTCAATTCCACTGTCACCCATTTCAAAATACAATGGAGAGATAGGAAAGGAGGTGAGTGAAGACAATCGGTACGTGAGTTAGAAGCGGTCAACACTAAATTGATATAGGTGTTCCAACAAGCTTCACAGATTGTGCGATGAGTTATCACCGGTCGTGATGTGTTATCTCTAACCTACATTATTGGTGGTGATTTGTGATGTGTTATGGAAGATTGTCTAGATTCATTAAACCTAGGAAATTGTGTTGAGGTTCCTGAGCTGACATGAAATATAATGTCTATAAATATACATTGCGGTGATTTATTTTGATATGCAAGATACAAGTGATGTTATGAGTTAGAGTTGATGTGATTTATTGAAGGAGTTGCAGAGTATGTTAGTGATGAAGTATTGAGTGAGCAGAAAAGGATCTATACAAGAAAGATGTGTTATTCCTAGATCACACCACCTATTATTTTCTAATCACTACAACAATTAAATCCCCTAATCGGGTAAGCTCTAACAAGCTTCATGTTGGAATTGTGTTGTCATTGATTTCAACCAGTATAGGACATTACTGATATCATTGACATTGATGTTAACTAAGTGAACAAGAGGTTGATGGCATTAGAGTGTGATGTCAACTAGAATTTAAGATGGACTGGTATGGGAGAAGAGTTGATGAGTTGTCATTGGTGACAACCAGGGGACCATCTTCATGCAGAAGGAAGAACCGGTGTGTACCGATATGCTAGAGGTGCAATAAACTGATCACTACACTTAGTAAAAGGGTTGTGGATATGGTGGTGCATACAAATGGAATGAAGAGACTATATGATGGGCATTTATTATGCTGAAGTGGTGGAATTCTATTTAGATCGAATCAATATCAGAGGTGAAGTTTGTGCAGGCCACTAGATTGCTACTGTAAGGATAACTAGCAGGATTCTCACCAGATGAAGATGCAGTCATCATGAGATGCAATGACTGACAGTGAATGTGCCCACACTAGATCACATGTGCTTGTTTGAAGATGTGTTGCACAAATAGGGAAGCCACATGAGTGCACTCCAGGATGTAGATTACAAGAACTCACTCTCACCGGTAAGTGGTACTTATCTCCTATTATACATTGTGTACGTCATAGTTTTGTGAGATAAGGAAAAAGAGGTGTGCATCGAGTGCATGAAATTAGGGATATGCACTAGACCGACAAAGATGGTAGGTTGAATTGCCTAGACAAGTGAAGGACTAATGAGTTTATCATCATGACAAACCAGATGAGTTGATATTCAGTTTGAAGATGAAGGGAGAGTGGTGCAGCTGAATATAGAGAATGAAACAGGCATGTAGATGCCTTAGATGGAAACCACTAAAGGTTGATGACATGTTAACATTAGGATGGTTACCGATAAGCTTGAGAACTAATAAGGAAATGAAGAGGCTAAGAGTTGTGGCTCCCATCTGATGGAGATGAGAATACTTGGATAGACATGTCTGGTGACTGGTCAAGGTGTTCCACTAGTAGTTCAACTAGTGTAGATGTGATGAGCGAACCGGTAGAATGTGAGATACCAGCAGGGTTAGTAAACCGGCAGAAAAGAAGAACTGTTAAAGTGAGTAGTCAGTGATTCTATTTGGACCAACATGAAGTGCCAAGCTGGCAGTTGGTCGACATGGATTCCACATGGATTCAAGGTGGAAATCTCATAGAGGTTGGTCAAGTGTCATGTATAGATAGGTATTTCGACAAGTAAGATTTGAATATAGATCCCATGATTTGTGGATCAGATCAAAGGAGTGTAGCTCGAGGAAGAATGAATGACAGAGAAGAATCAAAGAGTTATTGGCGCCTAGATAAAAGAAATAATATTAGATTGTGAGAAGACCTCGGGAAGGAAACTACATAAGCATTAATGGTATTTTGACAAAGGTAGGTCAAGATACATGACCATGTTTTCTATATTTGGAAAATGTGTATTGGAAGGCACGTTAATGGTAGAGTTGTACAGTTGGTTGTCTAGGTGATCAGATCAGGCAAGATCTGATTGGATTTGGTTTGCCTTGAGGGTGATGAGGAAACCCTAACACCTAAGAATTTGAACTAGGCTTTGGCCGAAAAACCAGTCTATAAATATGCAAGCCAAAGATAGTTAAGTTGTTGTTGAAGAAAAAAGGATAAAGCTACTGCGAAGTGATTGAGTGTTACTTCTGCATGTGAGATCAAATCAATCAAGTGCTCAATTCATACCTAAGAAGAGAAACTAAGAGTGAGGGTGAACCAAGTTGAAGGGTTCAACTAGTAGTAGAGCATAATCGGTAGTGTCCATATCGTCAGAGCAGAAGTGAAGAGAGCTGTAGAGAAGGCAGACAGTAAACCAACAGACTGAAGTACCAGTGAAGATCAGAGAGTGAGGAGGAGATCCAACAAAGAAGAAGGAGAATAGAGGTGAACCAATAGGGTTTACCAGCAATATAGCAGCAAAGAGATAGGTGTACCAGTGTAGCAGAGAAGGTATCTCATCGACAGAGTAAGGTATATGAAATGGTTACAAGATTCACTTGTAACAAGACAACTACTACTTTGTAATTGATGTTTTTCATTGTCATCATTGAGTTGTAGTTCGGTGAAGGGGTTGTAGCTCCTTTGGGTTGTATCCCATAAACAAGTTAGGGGTTGGTGGTCCTTGGGTTGGTACCCTAAATCAGGGGTTGGTGCTCCTTGGGTTGGTGCCCTAAACATTGTAACAGTTTTTCATTGTGAGGCTGGATTAGAGAAGTAGACTCCAACAACATTGCTCACCAAGGTTTTCCCCATCTTGGGTTTTCCTCATACATACTATTGTTATGTGTTGTCCCTTTGTGTGAATGCATTTGTGTCTTGTCTCCTCACAAACCAGTAAGTTTGCATTCAGCTAGATCTGTTAATTAGTATACTTGCATAGGGATAGTTAAAGGGAAAAGTTTGAGAACCACTGATTCACCCCCCCCCTTCTTAATGGTGCATTATGTCTAACAAATGGTATCAGAGCCTAGGTTCCTAGTTAGATGAAATTTCTCTAGCTTGGGTAGATTCTAGCTTAAGGACACAACGGTTTGTTTTGTATCAATCCTTGCTCCTATGTTTGATGGTTCAAACTATTCTATTTGGAGTTGTAGAATGGAAGTCTATCTATCCTCTCTAGGGTTTGATGTATGGATGTTGGATGTTAATGGTCTCCCTAGGAATGTCAGTCCTCCCACCAGTCCTGAAGAAGAAAGAAAATGCAAGTGCAACGATGAAGCCATGAAGTCTATTTTCTGTGGACTCACCGGTGATGTTCCCTCATAGGTGGATAAGTGTAAATCAGAAAAAAGTCTATGGGATAGACTAAAGAGACTCTATGGAAATGAACCCTGCACCGGTGAATGAGCTTGTGAGAGTGAGAAGAACAATGTAGCAAATACATGTGCAGATGACAGAGGCAGTTTAGAGTGTTATAGTAGCATTGGTGATGTGGAGACTTGTCTCTTCATGGTCCATGAGACAGACATTGAGAATCACACATCAAAAGGGGATAATGCAGATAGTTCCCATGGGTATGATGTGTTTGGTAGGGACCTTGAAGAAGATGAAGAGGAATGAGACAAGGTAGATAGATCTATTTGGAAGTGATGATGAAGAAGAAGAAGATGTAGAAGTTGATCTAGAAGGTGAATTTCTAAGTGCCCTTGATGAGCTACAAAATGTTAGAAATGAATTTAAAAACTACAAAAGATTAGTTCATGAGGATTGCAGCCAGTTGAGAACCTACCTTGAAGAATCAAACCAAAAGGTTGGTTTATTGACCACTCAACTAGAAGAGGTAGAAATATTGACTGATGATTTGAAATCAGTCTTGGACTCCAAGGAAAGTGAAATGGAGATTCTGAGGAAAGAATACAAGATGTTCAAGAATGTTGTTGTTGTGGATCAGAACCAGTTGGTCAATAGTCTTCAAGAATCAGAGTTAGCCCTTGCTAATCTGAAAGCACAAGTGGTTGATGCTAAGAATGTGAATGTGGAATCTAGATTGGATCTGGATACCAACAGGTGTAGGTGCAAAATGTTAGAGCAAGAGGTGGAGACTAAAGGAAAGGAGTGTCATGCTCTTAAGGATGAATTTACAAAGCTCACATTAGAGTTGGATAAGTGCCAAGATGAGCTTAAACTGAGAAAGAAATATGATGGTGGCACTGAAGCCTTGGATAGGATGTTAAGTTAGCAAGAACATTCCAAGGACAATGGAGGACTAGGATGTGGTGTCAGTGAATGCTCCACTAGCAAGGAGACTTCTCAAGAAGACATTCAGTTTGTCTCTTCAAATGGAAAAAGTAAAGTAAAAACCTTCACAGTTCGATATGTTGCAAGAAGAAATCATACAGATCTAAAAGGAAAAGGGAAGTTGAGAGAAGGTGACTTCACCAAAAGTAAGAACATGAGAAGATTGCACAGAAGACCTCCTCCCAGTAGAAGATAAGGAAATGCTAATGCCCACAAGACAAAGCATGTATGGGAAAAGGAGAAAAGGGATGGAAGAGCTACAGGACATGGACAATCCAAGATTCATACCCGGAGAAGAAGAAATGAAAACACTAAACCGATAAGGTCTCCACAAGCTTGGCAAAACAAATTTGTGAGTAATTTGCCTCCTCTTTCTGGTTACTATTTTGCATGCAAGGAATATGGACATAGGGCAGATGAATGCAAAATGAAGTATAGGAATAGATAGTATGTTCTTCCTAAAAACAATAATGTCATCTATTGGAGGTGTAATGGCTTTGGTCATAAAAGTCATAACTGCAGAAGAATTAACTTGCAGTCACATGAATACTAGTCCAGTAGCTATGCTCAACATAGAAATGGATATAGAGCATATGAGAGACAAAATACTCCATGGAACAAAAGTAGAAGAGATGTTATTCCCATAAGATCAAGGGGTCCACCGGTTTTGGCAGTAGGATACAATGGGATGATCAGAAGAAGATGGTCTAATCAACATGCTAAGAGATTTCCCAATCATGAAGTTGGGATGGATGTTGTGTGCTACTATAGCAGCACTTCTGGTTGTGATGCAGAATCTAGAATTTTAAGGATCAATCAGCAGGAGAAGAAGAAACCTGCTCCCTAAACTAAGAAAGGGAAGAAAATTGAGACCAAGCAAACATGGAGGAAGAAGTAGGAAAGTAGAACTATGGACCGACACTATGCATTCAATGCACTGGTGATATCTCCTATGTCTTAAAGGAGATACAATTATAAGGGGGAGCTAAATGCTTATCAGATCATTCATCCCCTTAGTGAAAGTGAGAAAGAAGAAGAACAAGTTGTTGTCGGTAAGAGGAAGAAAATGAAAATGGTAGTGTGTGTGAAGTTACCGCCTTGACTACACATGGAAGATGGTTTACTGCTACTGGTGAAATGAATGGTAGCAGAGGTCATTGGAATCGGGAGATGAAAGTAAAGAGGAAAGTGTCCTAGGGTAGAGATAAGAGACTGGTATGTGCAGTATGTTATTGGCATGGATGTTGATCAATATTGCAGGATATGTAAGTCAATGAGTTGAGGGATTATTGCAGTATCTCTGGTAGCCTAGATGGATGTGGTTATGTATTAGGTGTTATTGGAAAGGACCTAAATGACATGTATTGGTCTAGTAGTTGATCTTATGAGCATAAATATTTATGTGTCAACCCACTGGATATGTGACCTGTAGTTGGCATTATGGTCATGATGGTGGAAGTCACAGGTATAGATGTGAGTTCCGGTGCTTTCCATCTCAAGTGTTGATGATTGACATGATGTTGTGCATAATCTTGAAAGGGGGAGATGCACCTAGTAAAAAGGGGGAAAAAGATTTTTGTTAGTGCCCAGTAGATACAAGGAGGTATTTTATCTTGACAGTGCCCTTTGACATTGTTGTCAAAGGGGGAGAAAGTTACTGTAGTATACCGGATACTACATGTGTTGACATCAATGTCAAAGGGGGATATTGTTGGCATTGTGTTGTCATTGATGTCAACCGGTATAGGATGTTATCAGTATCACTGACATTGATTTTAACTAAGTGAAAAAGAGGCTACTAGCATTAGAGTGTGATGTCAACCAGAACTGAAGATGGACCGATATGCGAGAAGATTTGGTGAGTTGTCATTGGTGACAACTAGGTGACCATCTTCATGCAGAAGGAAGAACTAGTGTGTACAGGTATGCTAGAGGTGCAGTAAACTGATCACTCGACTCAGTAAAAGGGTTATTGATATGGTGGTGCATACAACCAGAATGAAGAGACTATATGATGGGCATTGATTATGCTAAAGGGGTGGAATGTTATTTGGATCACATCAATAGTGGAGGTGAAGTTTGTGCAGGCCACTAGATTGCTAGTGTAAGGATAACTAGCAGGACTCTCCCCGGATGAAGATGCAGTCATCATGAGATGAAATGACTGACAGTGAATGTGCCCACACTAGATCACATGTGCTTGTTTGAATATGTGTTGCACAAATAGGGAAGCCACATGAGTGCACTACAAGATGTAGATTACAATAACTCACTCTCACTCGTAAGTGGTACTTATCTCCTATTATTCATTATGTGCATCATAGTTTTGTGAGATAAGGAAGAAGAGGCGTGCATTCAGTGCATGAAATTAGGGATATGCACTAGATCGACAAAGATGGCATGTTGACTTGCCTGGACAAGTGAAGTCTTGATGAGTTTGTTATGTTAACAAACTAAATGAGTTGATATTCAGTCTGATGATGAAGGCAAAGTGGTTTAGTTGAATATAGAGAATGAAACTAGCATGCAGATGCCTTATATGGAAACCACTAAAGGTTGATGACATGTTGACATCAGGATGGTTACTGGTAAGCTTGAGAACCGGTAAGGAAACAAAGAGGCTAAGAGTTGTGACTCCCATTTGATGGATATGAGCATGCTTGGATAGACATGTCTAGTGATCGGTCAAGGTGTTCCACTGGTAGTTCATCTAGTGCAGACGTGATGAGCGAACCAATAGAATGTGAGATACCAGTAGGGTAAGTAAACTGGTAGAAAAGAAGAACTGGTAGAGTGATTAGTTGGTGATTCTATTTGGACCGACATGAAGTTCCAAGCTAGCAGTTGGTCGACATGGATGCCACATGGAGTCAATGTGGAAAGCTCATAGAGGTTAGTGAAGTGTCGTGTAGAGATAGGTATTTCTATAGGTAAGCTTTGAATATAGATCCTATGATTTGTGGATCAGATTAGAGGAGTGTGGCTCGATGAAGAATGAACAAAGGAGAAGAATCAGAGAGTTGTTTATGCCTGGATCAAAGAAAGAAGATCAGATTGTAAGAAGACATCAAGAAGGAAACAACAGAAGCATTAATGGCATTTTGACAAAGGAAGTTTGAGATACATGATCATGTTTTCTATATTTGGAAAACGTGTATTGGAAGGCGCATTAATGGAGGAGTTATATAGTTGGCTGTCTAGGTGATCAGATCAAGCAAGATTTGATTGGATTTGGTTGGCCTCGAGGGTGATGAGGAAACCCTAACTGCCTAAGTATTTGAACTAGGCTTTGGCCAGAAAACCAATCTACAAATATGCAAGCCAAAGACATAGTTAAGTTGTTGCTGAAGAAAAGAGGATAGAGCTACTGCAAAGTGATTGAGTGTTACTTCTACATGTGTGAGAAAATTAGTCAAGTGCTTAATGCATACCTAAGTAGAGAAACTGGGAGTGAGGGTGAACTAGGTTGAAAGGTTCAACTAGTAGCAGAGCAGAACCGGTAGTGTCCATATCGGTAGAGAAGAACTGAAGAGAGCTATAGAAAAGGCAGATAGTGAACCAGCCAACTAAAGTATCGGTGAAGATCAGAGAGTGAGGAGGAGATCCGACAGAGCAAAAGGAGAGTAGAGGTGAATTGGTATGGTTTACCGGCAATACAACAGCAAAGATAGAGGTGTACTGGTGTAGCAAAGAAAGTATCTCACTGACAGAGTAAGGTATATGAAATGGTTGGAAGATTCACTTGTAACAAGATAACTACTTTTATAATTGAGGTTTTTCATTGTGATCACTGAGTTGTATCTCAGTGCAGGGGTTGTAGCTCATTTGGGTTGTATCCCATAAAAAAGTTTTGGGTTGGTGGTCCTTGGGTTGGTGCCCTAAATATTGTAACAATTTTTCATTGAGGCTAGATTGGAGCAGTAGACTCCAGCAACATTGCTCACCAAGGATTTTCCCATCTTGGGTTTTCCTCATACATACTGGTGTTATGTGATGTCCCTTTATGTGAATGCATTTGTGTCTTGTCTCCTCAAAAACCAATAAGTTTGCATTAAGCTAGATCTATTAATCAATATACTTGCATGGGGATAGTTAAAGGGAAAAGTTTGAGAACCACTATAGAAATCCTCTAACAAGGTGATTCATTAAATTGGATCTAAATCTTCCATTGAGGTTACCTTTAACCAGGTATAGCTCCTAATAGGGCTTTGGGATCTTAAAGAGGATTCGCTCCTAATAGATCACTTTATAGATCTTAACCAACTAGTTACCTATTTATGCAGATGGTTAGCTTGTGAGTGCCATCTCACTGTGGTTTTTCCCAGTTGGGTTTTTCAAGTATAACTACTTGTTGTTATGATGAATATTTTACTTGGTGTGAATGCTTTTGTAACACTTTAGATTGCATGCAAAGTCTTAAGTAACCTAGTTAATTATTTTTACCGGTATGGGTTTAAAGTGTTATTGTTTTTACTATCACTGATTCACCCTTCCTCTCAGTGCTTTATATGTCTATCATGAAGAGCATGGGATAAGAAAGTAGTTGTCTACTTTGAGAACCCATCAGAAAAATGGAGTCATGGAAAGGAAGAACATGACCATTCAAGAAGCTAATAGGACAATGATGATTGAAGGAAATGTTTTGCATGTTTATTGGAGAGAAGATGTGAGTATTGTTGTTTGCACTCTTAACCAAGTGCATATCAAAGGTGATACCGGTAAGACCCCTTATGAATTATAGTTTGGTCATGCTCCTACTATTAAATATTTTAGAATTTTCAAAAGTAAATGTTATATCAGAAGAGATGAATATCTAGGGAAGTTTTATGCTAGATATGATGAAAGAATATTTCTTGGTTATTCTAATAAAAGCAAGGCCTATTGATGTTATAACAAGATATTGAAAAACATAGTTGAGAGTGCTAATGTCAAGGTTGATGAAGACAATGAGAGTAAGTACAGATCTTGCGGATATGATTCAAATGATCAGAATAATAGTAAAAATAAAGGAAAGCAACCACAGACCTAGAATCAAGTTCAGATTGTTCTGGTGAATCCAATGAATCAAGAGGAATAAACCAGTGCAAGTGCAGAAGAAAAAAATAAAGAGAGTCTGAAGTTCAAGAAAATCCTAAGACTCCTAGTTATGTATGGAATCATTCTGAAAATCAGATCATAGGAGATAGGATTAAAGGTGTTCAAACCAGAAGAAGAATTATTGTAGATCAAGTTGAGTATTGTTTGATTTCAAGATTGAACCTAAGGATATGAATGAAGCATATAAAGATGAACATTGGGTAAAAGCAATGGAAGAATAATTGAATCAAATTGAGAAGGACAACACATGGATTCTTGTTCCCAGACCTAAAAACAAAAATGTAATTAGAACCAAATGGGTCTTCTGGAACAAATTGAATGATCAAGGTGAAGTTGTTAAGAAAAAAGAAAGACATGTATGTAAAGGATATTCTCAAATGTAAGGAATCGATTTTGAAGAGATTTTTTCTCTAGTGGAAACAATTGAAGTTGTTAGATTATTTCTTGCTTATCCTTCGTACAAAGATTTCTCAGTCTATCAAATGGATGTCCAGTCAACATTCCTAAATGGAGAATTGGAGGAAGAGGTGTACATACAGTAACCAGATGGATTTCAGTAACCAGATGGATTAGAGTGATATGGTGTGTTGGTTGAAGAAAGCATTGTATGGATTGAAGCAAGCGCATAGAGCTTGGTATGCCAGATTGGATAAGTATCTATTGAAGCCAGGATTTAACAAAGGTATTGTTGATAGTAATCTATATTTCAAGATTGATCATGATAACATTTTGATTGTTGAAGTTTTTGTTGAGGACATTATTTTTAGAGGAAATGATAGTTTTTGCAAAGAGTTTGCTAATGAAATGATGAGTGAATTTGAGATTTCTATAATTGGAGAGATGAAATTATTTTTGGGATTGCAAATTACTCAGTTGGAAAAAAGGATTTTTATATCATAGTCCAAGTATGTGAAAGAGTTGTTGAAGAAGTTTGGTTTCGATGATACAAAGCTAGCTGGAATACCTATGGTGACCAAATGTAAGTTTACTAAGGATGATGATTCACCTAAAGCAAATCAGACTGGATACAGATCTATGATTGGTGGATAGCTATATTTGACTCATACTAGAGTGGATATCATGAATGTTGTTTATCTTGTTGCTAGATTTCAAGCTGATCCTAAGGAATCTCATGTTGTAGTTGTTAAAATAATCTTTAGATACTTGAAAGGAAATATTGATTTTGGTTTATGGTAGCCTAGAGATGATGATTTTACTTTAAGTGCTTTTACTGATGTTGATTGGGTAGGAGTTGTGGATGACCGGAAGAGTACTACTGGCGGTGCATTTTTCTTGGGAAAGAGATGTTAGGTCCCAGAGACAACTGAGAGGGGGGGTGAATCAGTTGTCCAATAAATTCAAACCAAAACTAACTAAACCAAACTTAATGCTTAATACTGGTAAACCAAACTTTATGCCAATAGACATTTTTAATAGTTAATTGTAGTATCGGTAAAGTTTAATGCATGAAATAGAAAAGCAATAACATCCACAACACATAACACAGATATTTGTACGTGGAAACCCTGTAAGTGGAAAAACTATTGTGGGAAACCTTACCCACAATCAGATGATACTACTACAGATAGTATGTGTGTACAATATGGAGTCTGCACATGCAGAAAGGCCAACTGCCTAGAGCTCATTGCTCAATCACAAAATGGGAGTCACACTGACTACAATTGGATGGTTAAATCCAATGATAATGTATTGCTCAAAATAGCATCTTCATATGCTGGATTCAGTACCGGTTAAGCTCTGATTTTCCTTCTTCAAACCTTCCTTCAATCTTGAATGATGTCTATGTGTATAGCTCTACTTATATTCGCATATACCTTATTATAATCCTCACCACAATCCTATATCTCAATATCACAAATGAGATCTTACATTTATACCATAACCTAAGACCAAATGAGTAGGTCAGCTCACTAAAAGATATTACAATAAAATCAATAGCAAATGAATCAATATGCGATGCATCATGTCGTCTCAATGCATTTACAATAACAACAAATCATCTTCATAATGTGCCATGTTGATCTGGAATAGATATGCTTGCCGGTGCATAACCTGGACGTATTTGCCAGTAACAACAAATATGCAAACCCGAATAAACCAATGAAAAAATCACCAAAACAAAGTGTCCAAACAATGTCTTTGCCATAATCAAGTAATCTCCAAGTCATTCCAAGTGTCAGTGAACAATATAAATCAAAGTTTTCATCTATAGGATACCATAAGCCAAGATTTGTAGTGCCTTGTAGGTACCGGAAAATCCTTTTCACTACTGATTCATATTTTTCTTTAGGATTACTCTGAAATCTTGAAACAATATGTACTGCATTCATAATATCAGGTCTTGTTTGTGTCAAATATAGTAAATATCCTATCACAAACTTGTACCTAGTCGGATTAGCAAGTGTTGATTCATCCTTCAATGATAGTTTATCAGTTGTAGTCATAGGTGTGCTTACCGGTTTAGAGTTTTCCATACCAAATCTCTTTAGTAATTTCTTCAAGTACTTTGATTGACATAAGAATATACCTTTATCAGTCTGTGAAATCTACAATCCTAAAAAGACTTTTATCTCTCCAGTCATAGACATTTCAAATTCTTCCTACATCTTTTTAGAAAAGTCTTTACATAATCCATCTTCTCCTCCAAAGATTATATCATGAACAAAAAATTCAATAACCAAGATGTCATCATTAGTCACTTTCTAGTATAGATTACTATCATCATTACCTTTAGTGAAACCAATCTTCAAAAGATATTTGTCCAATCTAGCATACCAAGCTCTGGGAGCTTGCTTTAGTCCATACAAAGCTTTCCTTAACCTGCAAACCATATCTTTGTCATCTGTCAAAGAAAATCCATTAGGTTGTTCAATGTAAACTTCTTCTTCAAGATCACCATTCAAAAATGCACATTTAACATCCATTTGATATACTTTATAGTTCTTGCGTGTTGCAAAAGCTAAGAATAATCTGACTGCCTCAATTCTAGCTACCGGTGCAAAGGTTTCATTATAATAAATTCCTTCTTTCTGTGAATGTCCCTTACACACTAGTCTTTCTTTGTTTCTGATTACCTTACCATCTTCATTGAGTTTATTTCTGAATACCCATTTAGTTCCAATCATATTTTTGTCTTTAGACTGGGGAACTAATGCCCATGTATTATTCTTTTCAATTTGTTCCAATTCATCTTCCATAGATTTAATCCAATATTTATCTTCACGTGCCTCATTAATTGATGCTGGTTCAATTTGAGAAATAAGACATACCTCTTCATTTGCCAATCTTCCTCTAGTCATAACACCTTGATACTTGTTCCCAATTATCTGACTTTCAGAGTGATTCAATCTGACATACTGGGGTGTTTTTACTTGTTGTTGTTCTTCAGTCACTGTAGAATTTTCAGATGATGCCGGTGTGACTGGATCAACATTTTGTACTAGTGTTCTCATTGTAGGTTCATTTGATATTATCTCTATTGCCGGTTCAGAGTTCATGTACCTTGAATTTCCTCTAAACTATTGATCAATCCTCACATTTGCACTCTCAACAATTTTCTACAATCTCTTATTAAAACATTTATATGCCTTGTTCTTAGATGAATAGCCAAGAAATATTCCTTCATCGCTTCTAGGATCAAATTTGCCAATATACTCATCTCTTCTGATATAACATTTACTTCCAAATATTCTGAAATATTTAAGAGTAGGAGTAATACCAAACCATAGTTCATGAGGGGTCTTACCGGTTTCACCTTTGATGTGAACTTTGTTGAATGTGTAAACCGATGTACTCGCTGCTTCTCTCCAATACACATGAGGTATATTTTCTTCTAATAACATACTTCTAGCTGCCTCCAAAATTGTTCTATTTTTCTTTTCCACAACTCCATTTTGCTAGGGTGTCTGGGGTGCTGATAACTATCTCCTGGTTCCATTCACTTCACAGAATGTATTAAATTCCTTAGATGTGAACTCACCTCCTTGATCTAATCTCAAGCATTTGATTTTCTTACCGGTTTCATTCTCTACCATCACCTTGAATAGTTTGAATTTCCCAAAAGCTTCTAATTTCTCCCTAAGAAAAGTAACCCAAGACATTCTAGAATAATCATCAATGATTAGCATAAATTACCTATCTCCTTGTAAACTTCTAGTTCTTGCTGGACCACATAAATTAGTATGAATTAAGTCAAGAACATTATTAGATTTTTCTAGAATACTCTTAAAAGATACTCTAACTTTCTTTCTATTTTGACATTCCTTACATACCGGATTGTGAGGTTTAACAATCTTAGGTAAATCCCTTACTGCCTTAGTTGTACTGATTTTGCCAATGCAATCAAAATTTACATGACAAAGTCTCTTATGCCATAACCAACTTTCATCAATATGTACAATCAAGCATGTCTTCTCATTGTTATTCAAATGAAAGATATTACCTCTAGTCTAATTACCAGTTGCAATTTCCAAACCAGTTCTGTTCATGATTTTGCATTTACCATTCCTGAATTGTAACTGAAATCCTTTTGCAACTAATTGACCAACACTCAAAAGATTATGCTTCAAACCTTCAACATAGTAAACATTATCGATGTTGTGCTTACCATCAAAATATATAGTTTCTTTTCCTTTGATCAAACAAGCTTTATCATCTCCAAATCTCACTAGACCTCCATTGTATTCCTAAAAGGTTAAGAATTTACTTTTATCACTAATCATATGATGTGAACATCCAGAATCAATGATCCGTTCATCCTTATCTTCAATTTTAGTTGCCAAGGCCTACTCTACCGGTTGAATAGTAGGTGTCAGTTGATCTTCTATTATAGCAACAAAAACCCATCCATTGTCTATCGGTTCCTCATCAGAATCATTAGTAACTCCTTCATCAGCAAGGTAACAAGATTTGTCTCTATTCTTCTTAAATCTATATCTCTGATATTCAGGATTAGGCTTATATGTTCTTTTAGCTTCTTCTTTCAATCTTGCATGTCTATCAGGACACCTAGATGCCATATGACCAATTTTATTGCAGTTAAACCATTTAAAGGGTGCTTTACCTTCATACTTACTTCCAACTGGACCTTTAGGCATTTTCCTTACAAATAGTGCTTCAAGCTCTTCCAGTTCTTCATTCTCCTTCCTAATTTCTTCAAGTTCTCTTGAAAAAAAGGCTTTCCAATCAGATTTATCAGATGATGATGATGATGATGATGATGCCTTGAAAGCTAAATCTGTCTTAATTAATAGCAATAGGACCAAGTTCCTCAAGTTCAAAAGCTAAAAGTTTTCCAACCAAAGTGTCTCTAGATACTGATGCATTAGGCATTGTCCTCAATTCATTTATAGTAGTTACTTTCATTTTATATGCTAGCGGCAAAGCTCTTAAAACTTTAGAAACAATTTCATCTTCACTTAAGGTTCCTCCACAACATTGTATACCCAAAACAATTTCATTTACTCTTTCCATAAAAGCAGAAATCCTTTCATCTTCTTCCATTTTCAAAATTTCATACCTGACCCAAAAGCATTCAAGTTTTGCAATTCTGACTATGGTATCACCTTCATTCAATGTTTCCAATTTGTCCCAAATAGCTTTAGTAGTAGATCTATCTGATAATCCCATGATTTGTTGATCTGATAATGCACTCAAAAGTTCTCTTGCTTTGCAATCATTTTCCTCATCTTTAGCCAAGGTTGGTGGAATAGGTTGACCTTGAGTAGGAGAGACATAACCATTCTTTGTAAAATCCCATATGTCCTTTCCAATGCAATTTAAATGTGTCTCCATCCTGATATTCCAGATGCCATAGTTAGTTCCATCAAGTTTCAGATTGTCCTTCCTGAAATAGTTAGAAGACATTGGATCTCCTCAAGCTGTTAAACTTATGTAAAAAGAGGACTAAGCTCTGATACCAATTGTTAGGTCCTAGAGACAACTAAGAGGAGGGGGCTGAATCAATTGTCCAATAAATTCAAACCAAAACTAACTAAACCAAACTTATTGCTCGTAGACAATTTTAACAGTTAATTGCAGTACTAGTAAAGTTTAATGCATGAAATAGAAAAGCAATAAAATCCACAACACATAACACAAATATTTGTACGTGGAAACCCTGTAAGTGGAAAAACTGTTGTGGGAAACCTTACCCACAATCAGATGATACTACTACAGATAGTATGTGTGTACAATATGGAGTCTGCACATGCAGAAAGGACAACTACCTAGAGCTCACTGCTCAATCACAAAATGGGAGTCACAATGACTACAATTGGATGGTTAAATCCATTGATAATGTACTGCTCAAAATAGCATCTTCATGTGCTAGATTCAGTACCGGTTAAGATCTAGTTTTCCTTCTTCAAAACTTCCTTCAATCTTGAATGATGTCTGCATGTATAGCTCTCCTTATATTCACATATACCTTATCATAATCCTTACCACAATCCTATATCTCAATCTCACAAATGAGATCTTACATTTATTCCATAACCTAAGACCAAATGAGTAGGTTGGCTCACTAAAAGATATTACAATAAAATCAATTGCAAATGAATCAATATGTGATGCATCATGTCAGCTCAATGCATTTACAATAACAACAAATCATCTTCATAATGTGTCATGTTGATCTAGAATAGATATGCTTTCCGGTGCATAACCTAGACCTATTTGCCGGTAACAGCAAATATGCAAACCTGAATAAACCAATGAACAAATCACCAAAACAAAGTGTCCAAACAATGTCTTCGACATAACCAAGTAATCTCCAAGTCATTCCAAGTGTCGGTGAACAATATAACCTCCTAGTGAATCAAATACTGGTGACTGTGCATAAGTCACTAAACATGTCGGTGAACATAACCAAAGATCTCCAAGTGTTGATAAGTGTTGACAAGTGTTGACATCAATGAAAAAACCATATCAACATATCCAAAATACCAACAAGAGATTGGTTTCTTGGTTGAGTAAAAAGAAAAATTATATATCTTTATCTACTACAGAGGAAGAGTATATTGTTGCTGCTAACAACTATACTCAGGTTGTGTGGATGAACCAGATATTGAAAGATATCAGAGTAGTGTATAATGAGCCTATTCCTATCTATTATGACAATTCAAGTGCAATTAACATTTCTAAGAATTCGGTGTTGCATTATCAAACTAAGCATATATCAATCAACTTTCACTTTCTAAGAGACAAGGTTAATAACACAGGGTCCTCACTTAGTGAACTTGGGTTATAGCACATGCATTCATGGCATACTAAAGAATCCCCCTTTTTTCAAAAAATATTTCCCTAAACTCCTTTTTTGACACCCCCCCCAATAAACAGGCTAAATTAAAAGCTCTCCTATTTTCACAAAATATTGCTTTTTTTCATAGCCCGAATTAAAAAATCCCCTATTTTCATAGATAGGCAATATATTGTACCCTCATTTTTTGGATATTAAACCCCCCAATATTAATGCACATGATATAATATTGCCTAGCTATTAAAGCCCATGTGGTTAATGAGAAAGAAGTTATATTGGAGTATGTGCCTACAAAGGAACAAGTTGTAGACATTTTCATGAAGCCTTTGCCTAAGGATACGTTTGATTATCTTAGAGAGAAGCTAGTGGTGATCACCCCTCCTAATTAGAACTAAGGTGCATTGATATGCATCAATCCATGCATCTCACAGTCAAATCTTGTGATTCGTTGATGAGTGGAGACTGCTACTTAGGGGGAGTAGTTAGTAAGTTAGTTTTGTGAGTCAGTTATTGTGTTTTGTAGTGCAAATATGTGTCTTTGCCATTGATGTCAAAGGGGAGAGAATCATGTGAAAAACTATGCAGAGTTTACCGAGAAAGTTTCATAAGAGATTTGGGAGAGACATTTTTCTTTTCTTTGTCATTGATTGTGTTTTCACATCATATGTTTCCATGAATGCCAAAGGGGGAGATTGTTGGATGTTTGATGATATTTCTACAAATATGTGCTTTGATGATATCTGAAAGATGTGTTGTCATTGATGTCAACATATTTCTCTATCTATGACTATGTTGCAGTCAAGTCCATAGTGTTGGTTTGTTCAACATTTTGATAATTAGAGTTTCTAGATTAAAGGGTTTTGTAGAGGATTGTGTACAGATGATTTAGTATGATTTTCAAAGGTCTGCATGAAGATTTGAGTGAGTTATGGGTATCTGTGTTGTGGATAGCTTTTTTGTTGTTCAATGATGTCAGTATCCACTATTTTAATCTATATTGCTTTGCATTGTGATATCTTGTTTTGTGGATTTTGAGAAATGTTTGGGACATTGATGTGTATCTTCAATTCAGTTGGTTCATGGTTTGGAGCTCCATAAGTTATTTTTCTAGGTTGACAGTCATTGCAATTAGTGTTCTTGAAGCTCTGCATGATGATGATGTGATTCTAGTAATTTGAGTTGTTGCAGATGTTGTGGTGGGGATTCATGATGCTTGTGGTGTTAGACACAATGTGCCACTAAGAGGGGGAGAGGTGAATCAGTGGTTTAAAAACTTTTTCCTTTATCTACCCTATGTGTGAATACCAATTATCATCCTATTCCCTAGTGGGTCTACTGGTAAGATAAATCAAGACAATGCAATGCAAGCATACACAAGGGCACATCCCACAATACCTATATATACAAGGAAGACCAAAGATGGGGACAACCTCAATGAGAAATGTTGTTGGAGTCTACTACTGCAATCCAGCCTCACAATGAAACACTTCGGTTACAACATTTAGGGCATCTAACCAAGGAGTACCACTCCTGTAGTTTATGGGCACCAACTCAAAGGACATAAACCCCTACACTGAGCACAAACCTAGTGATCTTCAAAGAATCATCATCAAATACAAGAGTAATAACCTTTTACAAGCGAATCTTGCAACCACTGCATATAATCTCTCTACCGATATCACCCCTTCCCTGCCTTACCAGTTCTCTACTCTTCCTGTCACTCTGTCTCTCTTCAACTTTATGTTGGATCACTATCTTTCTCTCTCTGCTACACTCTTCTATTGATTCCTTGCCTGTTCTTCTTTACCAGTTACTTCTACTATGTTTTTTCTCTGCTAGTTTGCCTTTATCTCGTCCACTTCTATCTTTCACTGTCGATTCACTGCCTTTTCTTCTTCACCATTCAACAAGCATTCATGCTGAAATATTTCTTTACTTGTGGCCTTGACCTTACTGGTTAATACCCTCTTCACTCATTGCATCTCCAACATACAGTTTATGTGAACTTCAATGAATTCACTGAGTGGCTAGCCCTTTGTTGCTCTTTCACACTTCTCACATCAACATGTGGCATGCAACATCCTCATATCCTCATCTTTGGTCTACATACATATATCTAGGTTTTCCCACCAAAATACAAATTCAAACACTAGCACAATTAGGGTTTCTTCTTTGACCAACAACCCATACCATACCCAATCAAATCTCTTCAAATCATGTCTTAGAGATAATTGTCTGTACATCACTGCCAACATCATTCCTTCTAGAGCACGCCTTCCATCTTTAGCAATCTGAATTAAATCTATCGACTCATCTTTTGGTCAATCACCATAAATAGTTCGATGGTTTGCTTCACCTACATCAATTTGTATCCAGACATCTTGCATCGATCAGTGCACTCCATGGATTTGGTTTGATACGTCCAGCCTCAAGCCGCAACCCCTCTGCAACTCAACCAATAACAGTCACAATCAACATTAAATATCAACCAACTCTACAACAACCTCACCATCATGGCACTTCACCGACCTTAGCAAGCTTTCCACTTCAATTCCACATGGCATCCCTATCGGTATCCATCTCAGCTTAGACCTTTGTGTCAGTTCAGGCAGGATCACTGACCAAGCGCTCAACTGGTGCACACCTACCAGTTATCTTGCCCTATCGGTTCTCTAGTAACCCTATTGGTATGTCTTCTCTTATCACCTTTTTTGACATCCACCTTATCTCACTATGTTGAACCAACATGATCACTGACCAATATCACACAACCAGTGTATGCTTCATACTATCGGTCCCTCTTTGCCTATCGGTTAACTTTCTTTCCTTCTCCTTCCGTGTGTTGGTGAATCTTGTCATCCCAGTCATCAATCATGTCAGTCTTTAGTATCTCTCTTGAAGGATACATCATGTGCATCTTCAAAAGACTAAGAGCACTTCACCTTTGTCTATTTGTCCACTTGGCAGTATGCTGGTATTCTCCTTGTTTACCAATTTGCATGTTCTTTCCTTCATACCGGTAGTGTGCATGATATCTTTATTCCAACTTTCTCCATCCATTTTGCATTTGTGGGAATGCCACTTTCCATATGCATACTGGTAACTCCATGTGTGTAGCTACAGAGCCTCATTTTCATTTTGACTGGTTCTCTTTTCAACCAATTTGCCAAGAAGGCAAACTCACAATCTTAACTCTTCCTTTTCTAGCTTGGTAGCATGACATGTCTTCTCATGTTGAACCAATGCACATCTCTGAACATATCCTATGGAGGCTTCCTCATCTTCTAAATTAGTCATCTGATCTATGCATCCAATCTCCATGCCTCTGCTTTCTCAGACTGTCTTATCCCAGAGAGTCATAATGTATGCCAAGTAAACTAGGATAAGCAAGTCATTACCACTAACTAGTGGGAAGGGATCTATGTCACCTGCTAGTATTAATGTGACATCCCTAAGGAGTAGATGCATCTTCAATTTGACATATGACTAGGTAGATTTCCCATATGTCATCCTTGCTTATTGAAGCAACACATTCTCTGTCACTCTTATCTTCATCCGATGGGAGTACTATAGTATAACATCCAACTCTTACCTGTGGACTACACAAGCTTCACCTCCGGTGTTGATGTGACTCTTGTAACATTCAGGTGGCAGCCACTCAAAGACAACACATAATTATTGGACATCATACCATACTGATCTCCAATGCATGTTAACAAAACATGCCAACACTGACTTCTGTACTGGTAATCTACAATACTTGGCTGCCATCAATGTCACCAATACACTTCAATCTCCCACACCGGTCATGCTATACTAGTTGACATCAATGAAAACACAATGCCAACAATCTCCCCCTTTGACATTGATGTCAACACACATGTAGTATTCAGTCTACTATAGATCCTATCTCCCCCTTTGACAACAATGGCAAAGGGTCTTGATAGTCGGTATACTGCAAGCTCTCTCTTCCCCCTTTTGTACTAGTTTCTTGTTCCCTTTTTACCACTATGCTTTGCAACCTCTCAACTAGCAACACATGAACCAGAGAATAGACACCAAATAGTTTGACATATTCTCCCCCTGTGTAGGTAACTCACATCTCCCTGTATACTGGTCCACTATGCAGTAGCAATGACACTTGATTTCCTCCTATGTCAAGTGTATCAGGCACCAATCATAAGATATGACTATGAACTCCCCCTAAATCGAAACCCTCTGGTGTTGATTTTCTGTCAAGTCCTAAATGGGTACCCCAAACTACACTTTGTATCGATGGAAGTGAGCATCTATACATGCTGATGGTCTTTCACTTCCATGACATCCATCCCATCTTTGTGACATAAACATACCTGACCACAATGCCAAGTCATATTGAATCCATGTCAACTCTCACACCTATTGACATCATAAAGTCTCATACACATGGGATCGGCTACTGGTTCAGCACACTATCATTTGGGAAAACTTCTGATATCATCAAAGACATAAATTCATCTGTCCAAGCCACCAAATTCACTACAACATAACTAGAACATATTGACCCACATATTCTTTAGTACTAGTAACTATCCCTTCTAGCAACATACCACCAAATTAGTATCTATGCCAATATACTTTGTCCAGTGGCTCTCCTTCTATTGTCACATCCCATTTTGACACTTGCAGTAGTGATCCATCTCGACCATGTGAATGTGTAGCCAAGATATTAATTGCACACATCCTTTTATCTCAGCTTCTTCATCATGTTAATGACTACCCATTCTTTCCTTTGTCCTTCTCAACATATGGGGGTAAATGATTTGATCAACATATAGCTCCCCCTAAAGATCTACATCTCCTTTAAACTTTAGGAAATATAACATATGCATTGAGTGCACAGTGTCGGTCCATGGTCATGTTCTCTTCCTTCTTCCTACATACCTTCTTGGACTCCCTCCTCTTCTCATTTGTAGCCTTTGGAGCAGGTCTCATCTTCTTCTATTGATAGGTCTTTGCATTTCCAGATTATGTAGTGTGACAGGTTACATTTCCATAGAAACATACTGCACTCATCCCAACTGGATGATTGAAATACCTTCTATCAGACTAGTTTGATCTTCTTCTTAGGGTCATGCCATTGTAGTCTACTACTGGTTTCAACTGACTTCTTGATCTTGCAGGAGCATTTCTCCTTTGGGCATAGTTGTTATGCCAACTACCATGTGCATGAAACATCTTCTTCCTTCAGACATTACTTTTATGGCCAGATCCATTTTTGTTATAACATATATAATTTATATTTATTGAGGAAACAAATGGAATCTCATTAGCATAACTGGGAGTGGGCTTATGCATGTTTCTACATTTTGATGTTTTATGCCCAAATGCATTACATCTTCTACAGATTGAATGGCTATTCCTAGGAAGAACACCTTTTCTATTCCTAGACATCTTTTTGCATTCCTCTGCCTTATGGCCATATCCTTTACAAGCAAAACAGTAACCAGAGAATGGAGACATATTACTTACAAATTCATTTTGCCAAATGTGAGGTGATCTGACTAGTTTGGCTTCTCCACTTCTACTTCTCCAGGGTGTTGCATCTCTTTGTCTTCCACTGGTGGGGAATATCTTAGGCTGCTTTCTTACATTCATGTTTGCAGTAAGTCGATCTTCTCTTAGCTTTCCCTTTCCTTTAGGATCTGCATTGTTTCTTCTTGTTACACCGATCTTCATTTTTAGCATCAAGTCCTCATTGGTTGTAGCTAGGTCAACCTTCTTTCTTGGTGCACTTTATACTATAAAGTTCTAACCCTTATTATCTCCATTAGAGGAGACAAACTAAATGTCCTTGTGAGAGACATCCTCACTTGTGGAGAAATCACCTACAACATATCCTAATCCTTCGATATCCTTGGTATGTTTTTGTTTACTCAACATTTTTTCCAAGGCCTCAGTGTTGCCATCATACCAGGTTCTTACCTTGAGCTCATTTTGATACTTCTCAAGGTCTTTCCTGATGCTCTCCATTTCTCATTTTAGATCCTGATATTCTTTGTCCTTTGTATCCACTTCTAGCTGGAGATCCTCACATCTTCTATCCTTAGCATCAAAGAGTGGTTTCAACTCACCAGTCAATCCTTTTGCCTCTTCTAGTTGAGATGTCAATATGCAGATATTATTATTCGATTCTTCAAGGCATATTCTCAACTGGATGCATTCTTCATGAACTAAATCTTTGTCCCTTTTAAATTCCTTTCTAACATTTTGCATCTCTTCTAGTGCACTTACAAGTTCACATTCAAGATCGACTTCAACTTCTTATTTATCATCACTCCCAAACACATCTTGGTGGTAAGAGTGATCTGCATGATTACTCTCTAATGTGTGCCTCGCATCTTCTGATTCTTGAGCCATAAAGAAGTTAGTTTCCTCTTCATCATTTTTGCTACTGCTAATAGATTTACCTTCATCATCTATAGACACACACGCTTCATTATTTTTCTTGTTTCCACAAACCGATTCTATAGTGCAAGGTTCATTTCCATACAGTTTCTTCAATCTATCCCATAGGCTTTTAGAAAAGCTACACTTATCTACCTATGAAGAAACATCACCAAACAGTCCATTGGATGTAGCCTTCATGGCTTCTTCATTGCACCTAGATCTTCTTTCTGCATCTGAATCAGTGGGAGGATTGACTTTACTAGAGCAGCCATTTACAACAGACATTCATACATCAAACCCTAGAGAGGATAGGTAGACTTCCATTCTACAACTCCAAATAGAAAAATTTGAACCATCAAAAAATGAAGTAGAGATTGACACTAAGCAAACCATTGTGTCCTCGACCCAGAATCTACCCAAGCTGGAGAAATGTTATCAACCAGGAACCTAGGGATCTGATACCAATTGTTAGACACAATGTGCCACTGAGGGAGGGGGTGAATCAGTGGTTTACAAACATTTCCCTTTATCTACCCTATGTGTGAATATCGGTTATCATCCTATTCCCTAGTGGGTCTATTGGTAAGATAAATCAAGACAATGCAATGCAAGCATACACAAGGGCACATCCCATAACACCAGTATATACAAGGAAAACCCAAGATGGGAAAAACCTCGGTGAGAAATGTTGTTGGAGTCTACTGCTCCAATCTAGCCTCACAATGAAACATGGTTACAACATTCAGGGCATCAACCCAAGGAGTACCACTCCTGCAGTTTATGGGCACAAACCCAAAGGAGCTACAACCCCTGCACCAAGCATCAACCCAATGATCTTCAAAGAATCATTATCAAATACAAGAGTAATAACCTGTTACAAGTGAATCTTGCAACCACTAAATATAATCTCTCCACCGGTATCACCCCTTCTCTACCTTATCAGTTCTCTACTCTTCCTGTCACTCTATATCTCTTTAGCTTTCTATTGGATCACTATATTTTGCTCTCTGCTACACTCTTCTGCTACTTCCTTACTAGTTCTTCTTTACAATTTACTTCTACTCTGTTCTTTCTCTACTAGTTCACCTTTATCCCATCCATTTCTATCTTTCACTGTCGATTCAGTGCCTCTTCATCTTTACCATTCAATAGGAATTCATGCTGAAATATTTCTTTACTTGTGGCCTTCACCTTACTAGTTAATACCCTCTTCACCGATTGCATCTCCAACACATAGTTTATATGAACTTCAATGAAGTCACTGATTGGTTGGCCCTTTGTTTCTCTTTCACACTCCTCACATTAACATGTGGCATGCAGCATCCTCATATCCTCATCTTTTGTTTGCATACATATATCCAATTTTTCTCGCCAAAACACAAATTCAAACACTGGTGTGATTAGGGTTTCTTCTTTAACCAATGATCCATACCATACCTAATCAAATCTCCTCAAATTATATCTCAGAGATAATTGCCTATACATCACTACCAACATCATGCCTTCCAGTGCATGCCTTCCATCTTTAGAAATCTACATTCAATCTATCAGCTCATCTTTTTGTCAATCGCCATTTGATGGTTTGCTTCACCTACCTCGATCTATTTCCAAACATCCTGCATCGATCAGTTCACTCCATGGATCCGATCTGATACATCCATCCTCGAGCCGCAACCCCACTGCAACTCAACCAATAATAGTCACAACCAACATTAAATATCAACCAACTCTGCAACAACCTCAACAATCTTTCCACTTCAATTCCACATGGCATCCCTGTCGGTATCCATCTCAGCTTAGACCTTTGTGTCGGCTCAAATAGGATCACTAACCAAGTGCCTAACTAGTGCACACCTACCAGACATCTCACCCTACCGATTCTCTAGTAATCCTACTGGTATGTCCTCTTAGCACCTTTTTCGACATCCACCATAGCTCACTATGTCGAACCAACATGGTCACCGACCAATACCACACAACCTGTGTATGCTTCATACTACTGGTCTCTCTTTGCCTACCGGTTAACCTTCTTGCCTTCTCCTTCCTTGTGCCAATGAATCTTGTCAGCCTGGTCATGAATCATGTCGGTCTTTAGCAGCTCTCTTGAAGGACACATCGTGTGCATCTTCAACAAACTCAGACCACTTCACCTTTGTCTCTCTATCCACTTGCAAGTATGTCAGTATTCTCCTTGTTTACCAATTTGCGTGTTTCTACCTTCATACCAATAGTGTGCATGATATCTTCATGCCAACTTTCTTCATCCATTTTGCATCTATTGGAACACCACTTTCCATCTGCATACTAGTAACTCCATGTGTGCAGCTGCAGAGCCTCATTTTCATTTTGACTGGTTCTCTTCTCAACCGGTTTGCCAAGAAGGCAAACTCACCATCTTAACTCTTCCTTTTATGCCTTGGTAACATGACATGTCTTCTAATGCTGAACTAGTGCACATCTCTTGACATATCCTATGGAGGCTTCCTCATATTCTACATTAGTCATCTAGTTTATGCATGCAATCTCCATGCCTCTTCTTTCTCATACTATCTTATCCCCGAGAGTCCTGATGTATGCCAAGTAAACTGGGATAAGCAAGGCATTACCAATAACTGGTGGGAAGGATCTATGTCACCTACTATTATTAATGTGACATCCCTCAGGAGTAGATGCATAGCTTTCCCATATGCCATCCTTGCTTACTAAAGCAACACATTCTTTATCACTCTTCTCTTCATCTAGTGGGAGTCCTGCAGTATAACATCCAACTCTTATCGGTGGACTACACAAGCTTTACCTCTAGTGTTGATGTGATTCTTGTAACATTCCGGTTGGCCACCACTCAAAGAAAACACATACTTGTCGGTCATCATACCATGCCGATCTCCAATTCATGTCAACAAAACACGCCAACACTAACTTGTGTACCAGTAACCTGCAATACTTGGCTGGCATCAATGTGACCAATAGACTTCAATCTCCCATATCGTTCATGCTATACTGGTTGACATTAATGACAACACAATTCCAACATGTGGATGTTTTTGGATTGTGTGCCTTTTGTGTTGGTGTTCCGCATTGATCGTTGTGTGCGTAATTGATGATTTTCTCTAGTGTGTTAGTGTTCTTCATATTTGTGGCTGACCAAATGCTTATAGCGTGTTGCAGATGTTAGCTACATAATTCTTGGAGATGTTTCATATTCGAGGTGTGTGATATGGGTTTGTGCTATATCTTGTCCGACATTACTTGGTCTACATTTGATTTTGTAGCATGTGTGGTTATAGTTTTGTAATTAGGTGGTGTGTTGAGTCAACCTTGTTAAGGTTGATGTCATCTATAAATAAATGTAATATCTTTGTAATTGTGTAAGTGTATGGATGATAATAAGAATGTATGTGCGCTGAATTTATACATCTTTCGGAGGTAGAGAAGAAGTGTGAGAAGAAGATAGTTGTTATGTGCTTAATCAGAACTGTAACCAGGCATAAGGAGATGTTATTTCTTCAGTTCATGATCTTCTAAATGTAATCTAAATCTATTTGTAAGACATTGAGGCTTCCCTAGGGTTGTAGCCCCTGTTGTTTTGGAGCAATGAGCTCTAGGTAGTGTGCCTTAATGCATGTACATTCCCCATTGTAATATTTCATATACTTCTAATAGAGTGTCATCATATTGTGGGTAGGTTCCCACTGTGTTTTTTCCCTTGATCAGGTTTTCCATATCAAAACTCTTGGTTTTATGTGTGTTCTTGAAGTGTTGTTGATTCATGCTTTCATGCTTAATTATTAGATCTAAAAATAAGTTTAAATTGTGTGTTTGTGAGACAACCAATTCACTCCCCCTCCTTAGTTGTCTATTGGTTATCAAAGATATTTCATCATCTACCTCTCTACATCTCCATCCATGTCTCATTACCTACCTTTCTATATCTCATTTCTCTTTCTCCCCATCTAGGTCTTTGATTTCTTTCTCATCCTCTAGGAATCTCACCTTTCTATTTAACCACTCTCTAGTCCTCTACCTCCCTCTTCCTCCCTCTCCCTCTATGAAATCTCTCCTTTTCTTCTTTGTCTCCCCTCACTTCTTATCTCCCCCAAACTCTAGACCTATATCTCTCTCACATCACTCTCCCTTATCTAAGTATCTCCCTCTCTTTCATGCCTTCCCTCCTTACCCCCATATCTATCCCTGTATCCCTCCCTCTCTCTTCCCTCTCTCTCTTATTGTTCCTCTCCACTCTCTCTCCATTATCTTAATCACTACTCTCCACCCCACTGTATCTCTCTCCCCATCTATATGTCTCTCCCTCTCTCCATATTTATGTCTCTAACTCTCTCTCCCTATCTCATTACCCACCTCTCTCTCCACTTTTATCTCACTCACCCCTATCTCTCCCCTAGGTATCTCACCCCTTTCCCTAGAATCTAGGTGTTTGACCTCTATATCTCTCTCCTCTCTAGTTCTTTCCCCCCTCTCCACCTCTCTACCTTCCTTCTTACCCTATTTATCTCTTTTTTAACTTATCTCTCTTATTTTATTCTCTTTCTCCTAGACCTCTCTACCTCTCCTTCTCTAGGTCTCTAACTCACTCCATGTATACCTCTATTTTCCTCCTTAGCCCTCTCTTTCTCTTTGTTCTTCTATTTTTTCCTCCCTCTATAGGTCATCACCTCTTTCCTATTCTATCCCCATCTAGGTCTCTAACCTCAATCCCTCTCTAGGTCTCTCAACTCTCTATTTATATTGAGGGATAGAACTAGAAAGGAAATAGATTGAGTGGTAACAAACCTAGAGGGGGAGAGAGAGGTGAGATACCTAAATGGGGAGATAGGGGGATGAAATAGATAGAGGGTGATATAATAGGAGATAGGTGATGACCTAAAGAGAGGAGTGATATATAAAAGGAGGGAAGAACAAATATAAAGAGAGGGATAAGGAGAGAGGGAGGAAGAGATAGATAAGGAAGGAGAGACGGGTCAGATACCCATCTCCATTTATAAATTCCTTCTCTTCTCTCACTCTAGATCTCTCACATCTCTCTCCCTAGGTCTCTCACCCCTCTCTCCCTAGGCCTCTCACCCCACTCTCCCTAGGATCTAGGTCCCTCACCTTTATATCCTTCCACTCTCTAATTATTTCCCACCCACTCCATCTCTATCCTTGCCTCCTTACCCCTCCTCTCTTTGTGAACTTATCTCTCTAATTTTCTTCTCCCTCTCCCTCACTTCTCTACCTCTCTTATCTCTAGGTCTCTTAGTCACTCTTTGTTTACCTCTCCCTCACTCCCTCCTTAGCACTCTCTTTCTCTTTGTTCTTCTATCTTCTCTTCTCTCTCCCTCCTCTCTCTATCTCATCACCTCTCCCTCCCTTGTATAGGGTTAGGTAATGTAATACCCTAAAATTGGTCATCTAAACCATTGGCCCCTAATCTCGACAACATCACCAAGGTACTAACCAAAGGCAATTAAATCAACTTTGAGCACATTATTTATTCTTGAAATCATCAAATGTCACATGGCAAATCAATTACTCCAAATCATTCCAAGGAAATCATTTTGATCAATTATCCTATTTAATTTATTAAATATCCTAGCATACTTAATTAATTAATAAATTTGCCATTTAATCATGCAAGAAAGGAATTAATTTATTACAAAAGAGGAATTAATTACAAAGCAAGAGTTGAATTGAAAATAAAATAAAAGAATTGAATTAAGAGAGAAATCAAACTTGAGATATTATTTCTAAATTTAGAACTTGAAATTAGAAAAGCAAATTAATTGAATTATTTGATCATTCTCTAAAATTGGAACTCAGCTTTTCTAGAAAAAGAAGTTCAGTTGCATTGAAAAGACTCTTTTCTTGAATAAATCAAAGAATTATCTATTTTTATCACAAATGCATGGAATTAATTAAATCTTATTTCCAATGCAAACTTGAACTTCTTATTTGAATGCATTTCAATTAAACTATAATTGGAATCTATCTCAAGGTCAACTGAACCTGATTTCTCAATTATTTCAGTTAATCCTAAATTGAGCTTTTTAATCATCTCTCTTGTGAATTATCTATAAATTCAGCCTTCAGCTCTCATTCAAAACACCCCAGAGATTTTTGAGAATATGCTTGGAGATTATTATTACACTGATTTTGCTCTGGAGTCATTGAATATATTGTGCTTTTTTTAGATTATTTGCATATTTTAGTTTACTCATTATTTCTTGAATCCATATTGCTTGAATTCATTATTGTTTGAAGCTTTCATCCATCTTGCATCCATTTAGCTTAATATCATTCTCATATAGATTAAATCCTTTGTCTTGGTGTAGTCTAGTCACTGGTATTCCTTATACAAATCTAAGAGCAATCTTATAGTTGCATCTTTTAAAAGGCAATTGGTCGATTTGTTATGGTTTTATTATTAATGCTTATATATGTCTAACCATACATGTAATGACTTAATTGAAGTGTTGTGTCTTGCAGATACAGATTCTTATTCCACTTTCCACACACACAGGTAATAGGTATTCAAGGATATAGTCTTTATTATATAGGATTGATGGTATAGGGAATAGTGTATAAGATTAATGGTATAGGGTTGAGGTTATTGTTTGTATTCATACTTCCCTCTATCTCTCCATATTCATATCTCTCTCTCTTCTCTCTCACCTCTCCCCTCTCTAGTTATCTCTCTCCCTCTCTATCTCCCTCCTCTTCTCTCTCTTATTTTCTCTCTTCATTGTCCAAGTCATTATCTCTCCTACCCACCCTCTCTTTCTCTCCAATCTCTCTCTCTCTCTCTCTCTCTCTCTCTCTCTCTCTCTCTCTCTCTCTCTCTCTCTCTCTCTCTCTCCCCTTCCCTAGGTACCTCATTCCATGTATACCTCTCCCTCCATACCTTCTTACTCCTCTCCCTCTCTTTTTTATTTTGTCTCTCATCTTATCCCTCCCTCACATTTCTAGCTTATTACCTCTCCTTCCAATTTGCATGGTATAAGGTTAAGGGTATATAAATAATTTAGGGTATAGGTTTTAGGGAATAGGGTGGAGGGAGTGAGAGACCTAGGGAAGGAGAAGATAGGGAGGTGAGGGGAGAAAGAATAGAATGAGAGATTTCATAAAGGGAGAGTGGTAAAGGAGGATGGAGAGAACTAGAGAGGTGAGAGACCTAGAGGGGGATAGAGAGGTGACAGACTTAGATTGGGAGAGAGATGGGTGAGATAGATAGATCGGGATATAAGATGACAAAAATGATGACCTAGAGAGTGAGGGATAAAGAAGAACAAAAACAAAGAGAGGGATAAGGAGGGAGAGGTAGACATAGAGTGATTGAGATACCTAGAGAGGGGAGAGTTAGATACATGAGAGAGAGAAATAATAGGGTAAGCACGTAGGTAGAGAGGTGAAGAGGGAGAGAAAGAACTAGAGAGGGAAGATATATAGAGGTGAGAAACATAGAGAATGGTGAGAGAGGGGTGAGAGACTTAGATGGTGACAGATAGATGCAAGAGAGATGGAGGATGAGATAGATATGGGTAAGTAGATAGGGATGGAGAGGTAGAGAGTTGAATATGGATGGATGGAAAGACATACATAGGGGGGGGGAGAGGCCATAAGGAAGAGGTACTTATTAAGAGAGAGTGAGAGATGGAGTATCCAGGAAATGTGAGGTAGAGTGGGAGAAAGGGTGGGAGAGAGAAAAGAGGGAGAGAGAAAATAAATTATTAGTAGAAAGGGAAGGAGGGAGGGAGGGTGGAGGGAAAGGTAGATAGGGAGTAACTGAGAGACCTATAGAGAGGTGGTGCAGTCACCGGTTAGGAGGGACCTCAAAGAGATCAATCTGAACCGATCAAAAAGAGTAAACACAATGGAAACACAAGGAGGAAATCTAGAACTGAATGAATTATATCATGAAAACTAATTACAATCAACTCGTAACAATAGGGTTATAGAAACTGGCTCACTAGCTTGCTAAAACATGCTTAATTATAGAACAAGTCATAATCGGGACCTCAAATCTTCAAATATATCTTCTATGTTCTATCTCTTAACTTATCTCTACTCTCATAACTGGGACCATTTTAGGCCTAAGCCGTGTTTTTTTAAAAAGATGAAATAATTTCTCACATTTTTGGTCATGCTCTCCATCATGTTTGCACATGTTTCACTGCAAATAAAAATAAACACCTTGATGATGTTAATCTCTATCTTAACTATCCAACCATTTAAATTTTTTACATTTTTATTATGTTAAATTTTTCATCTCTAATTTCTTTTATTTGTGTGTTTGTTTTTATCAAAAACCAACATGTGCTATTTTGGACATAGATTTTAGTCATTTATCAAATTTTGAAACAAATTAAATTTTTAGAAACTAAACTCCATTCTACACATATTGAAGTTCAAAATTTGTTAATTTAAAAAAAAAATGGCATCTTAAGACCCCTTTTTCATCCCCCATCTTGGTGCACTTACCCTATAGATAGTGATATATTTTTTGAATGAATGGATCAACTAACATTTTTAAGTTTGCACGATAATGCATAAAAATTAGAAGGTGGACAATCAAATTTTTGAACATTTAATTTGAGCTTAAGTTTAAAAAATTTGAAGTTATTATTTTGAAAAAGTTATTTGTTACATTTTAAAGGATAAGATGAAGGAGAAATAACAGAAGGATAAGAATTATGACTTATTGATTTTATCTTTTTTTTTTGTTGGATAATCTCATAGGGAAGAATGTAGGTTAAGTAAAAGGGTATTTATGAAGTATATTCCTATCTTGGGCAATTTCTTCTAGTTGCCTAGTCTTAAGCAACTAAATTTGTACCGTTTAACACTCTCAATTTGACACACTTTGACATCTCTTCTTCCATGTTTGTTATTTGATTTTAAGAAAACTATGAGTTCCCATCTTGTAAATCATTATATTTATAAACTAGGTTAGTGAAATTACTAAATTCAAGTAGGGTAATAATAAAAGAAAATAAATATTAGACAAAAATGAAATATTGAGCAATGGTAAGACCATAAAAGGAAGGAGAATAATTCTAGTTGATATGAATTAAAAACTTCTAATATGAAAGAATGTCAAATATTTGGAATGTTGCTTTTGATGAACTCCACAATGCCAAGGATGTCCCCAAACTAAGGATTTTTCTTTTGTTGGTTTATTCTAAAACCAACAAAGTTGGAAATTATGGTTTGTAAGGGAGGATTAGTATTGAAGAAGAAGACCCTACTTTTGTTTAGATTTATTTGTTGTCCCAAGATAGTCACATACTGTGTCAAAATTATTTTCCAATCTTTTGATTCCATAATAGTAGTTGTATCAAGGAGGATTGTGTCATAACCCTTGTTGATATTAAAGGTGATATTTCTACCTAGCACTTCTATCAAAATAATAAAAAGGTAGGGGGAAAATGGCTATATTTCTCTTAAGTCACCTTTGATAGAAAATTGATGACCTAGGGATCCATTATTGATTAAAATAACAAGAGTGGCAGAATAATATTTTATGAAATTTAAAATCTTACTTTGAAAGACAAATTTAATATAAGATACTTCATCAAAAAGTCCTAGGTAAATTTTATTATAAACAGGCTTGCATATATCAAGTTTTAGTGCCATTCTCTTTTACTCTTGTCCTTTGAGTGAAAAAATTCATGGATAGAGATGACAACATCTATGATTTTTCTCCTTGGTACAAATCTATTTTGATTAAGGTGGAAAATCTTGTCTAAGAAATGTTGAATCCTTAAAAGTTAGCATTTTGGCCAAAATTTTATGAACAGTATTGCACAAGCTTATAGTCTAAAACTCCTCCATTTTGTTGGCCCGTATCTTCTTAGGAATACGAACCAAAAAGGTGTTGTTTATTTCTTTTTGGAAGCTCCTTGAATAAAAAAATAAAATTAAAAAATGAGAAACTTTGATGATATATGAGCCCATAATGTTGTACTACCATTAGAAGGAGGTAGGTGGAAACTATTAAGACCCAAGTCTTTGTATAGGTTAAAGGAGAAAATAGAATGTTTTAACTCATCATCATTGAACTCCCTTCCCAAATATTCCAATTAAATAGTAGAGATAGCATAAAAAATCACTTCCAAGAGTTGTCACTCCTATAATGCCTGCCAAAATACCCTAGAGAAATAAACATATCTAACATACAAATAGAGATAACAAAAAAAATTAAACATCAAATAATGCAACATAATAAAATTTCATTACTTAAGATCATAGATTAACATCTACATAAATGATTAAGAAATCATGATCATAACCATATTCATAGCGAAACATAATGCAAGCAGAAATAACATTGCAACGATTATCATCTCAATTCATCCATATAATCATTCATTCCCTAGGGTACTTCAACACCATCACTTACTTTCAATGACACATAAACACATCAATATCATGAAGTAATTAACACCCATTTCATTTAAGTTCTTCTCAAATACTTTCTTCTTATCATGAGAATCATTGATTTTTGATGTGCATACCTATCATAACCCCATCTTGGATTCATTTTAAACACCAAACCAAATGTTCCTAATTCCCTTGTATTTATCCATCCATCACAACATGAATATAATTAACCATATTCTATGAAAGAACTAGATCATTCCTTAAGAATCACATCACATCTCATCAAGGTCCTATTGACATACATGTTCAAGGAAGAACAACAAGTATAAAACTTCTTCCAAATAGAATTCCATAAATATGAAAGACTAACTCATGAACTCATACACTAAAAGATCACATATATGTTATATAGCTCACATAACCAGAGGACAACTAAGAGGAGGGGGGGGTGAATCAATTGTCACCGGATTACAAAACTTTAACCATTCAAATCCTTATTACCGGAACACATAAACTCAATACCAGAATGCATAAACCAAATACTGGAATGATAGATATAGAAATTAAACATAACCATAAATCAAAAAATAGTTACCATCCATCCATAACACATGCCACCAATATTTGTATGTGGAAAACCCGATAAAGGGAAAAACCATAGTGGGAAGCCTACCCACAGTCAGAAAATACTTTTGTAGTAAGTATGTGATTACAAGATGAAGGGGCCTACACATGCAGAAAGGCCAATAGCCTAGAGCACACTTCTCAACACAAAAGGAGCCTCACTAACTACATAAAACATCACACTACAATCTGGAATGAAGATTCAACTGCAAGTATAGCATCTCCTATGCCTGAGTACAATTCTGGATAATCTCAATACCAGAGGCCTTAAACCTCTCTTACAAACCCAATTCAATCACCTATAATCAAACAAAACCTTTGCATGTGATTACAACATTATTCGCACACAGATAATCCTATATCCCATAATCCCTTAAGCCCATACATGATCTACAAAGAGATCTTACATCAGATTTATACCAACCCGGGACCTAAACAATTAGGTTGACCACCTAAAAGATAATACAATAAATTCATAACATAAATGCACAATCCAATGATCAACCAAGTCATCTTAGGCTAAAAACAATGTAAATCAATCATTAAATCTCACCGGTAATGCATCAGGAACATCCACCAACACATTACATAAATTGATCCAAAACATAGATAACACCAGACCCAAAATAGATCGCCATAAACCAAATCCAGCACCACTGATCAATAGGAACACAAACAAGATAACCAATAGCATCTTGATAGTCATCTAGAAGCCATACCAACACCACTTATCATGTGCATCAAAAGATCTTCAACAAAGCTCTGCCAATAAAACCCTTACCAGTGACCAAAAGGCTTACTAGAACAAATGATAGCTCTAAGTCATCAAATCCTGAACCAACTGATCATGATATACATATAAATATAATGAAAAACATATCCAGACCAATACCACAAACCAAAGCACACCGGATCAATATCATAATCCAACCACTCTACCGGAACCAACAGGAAATCGATAAACAACCAAAACTGCCGATGTCGCCATCAATGCAAAACATAATCAATTCATCCAAAACTATTGGTGTTGCCATCAATGACAAAACATGAATGCAAAACATAATCTATTCCTCCAAATTTCAAGCAATCTCCCCCTTTGGCATTCATGCCAACACTAGATGTGAAAAACATCCAAGTGCCAAGAAATGCCAAACAAGTCTCCCCCAAAGGAGGATAGCCAACAATCTCCCATAAGATGATATTACAATGAAGCTTTGAACCAAACTCCCCCTTTGACTGATATTTTGTTAAGCTTTGTTTTTCACATATATCTCCCCCCCTTTGACATCAATGCCAAAGATCTGGCATAAATATCAAAGAAAGATCATAAATCCACTTAACCACATAGCTGACTACTCCCCCTGAGTAGTAGTATCACCACATCAATCCAGAATGAATAGTAGCTCTGTAAATGAATGTTGGACTGATGCCCATCAACATCATTCAGGTCTCTACCAGAGGGTCAAAAACCCCCAATCTGTCTCTGAAGTATTCAAATGATTCTTTAGGAAAAGGTTTAGTAAAAATGTCTGCAATCTTCTCTTTAGTATTCACATAAACCAATCTAACTTCATTTGCTTCCACCTTTTCCTTCAAATATTTATACTTGATAGATATGTGCTTTGTCTTAGAATGAAATACTAGATTCTTTGATATATCAATAGCAACAGATTTATCACAGTGAATAACTACTGGTTCATTACAATCTACCTTTATATCCTTCAACATTTGCTTCATCCATAGAACTTGTGTACATTTATTAGCAGTAGCAACATACTCAGCTTCAGCAGTAGATAAAGATGTACATGATTTTTTTTTTCTGATCCATAAAACAATTATCTTTCCAAGAAAGAAAACTCCACTAGATGTGCTCTTTCGATCATCAACATCTCCAACCCAATCTACATTTGTATATGCACTTAATGTAAAGCTATCATTTTTAGGATACTAGAAACCATATTCAGTTGTTCCCTGCAAATACTTGAATATCCTTTTCACCACACTCACATGATTTTCTTTAAAATCACTATGATATCTTGATACAATACAAACTACATTCATTATATACGGTCTAGTCTAAGTAAAAAATAACAAACCTCCAATCATAGACTTGTACCTTGTAGGATTTACCGGTGTAGGTGCATCATTCTTTGTCAATTTCTCACTTGTAACCATAGATGTACTAACTGGTTTAGAATTTTCCAAACCAAATTTCTTCAACAACTCTCTAGCATACTTAGTTTGACAGATGAAAATACCTTTATCAGTTTGAGTAATCTGCAAGCCTAAGAAAAATCGCATCTCCCCACTCATAGACATCTCAAATTCATTCTTCATAATGTTAGAGAATTTCATACACAAATTATCTTCACCTCCAAAAATGATATCATCAACAAAGACTTCAATAATCAATATGTCATCATCAGTGATCTTATAATATAAATTACTATTAGCATTACCTTTAGTGAAACCAAGCTTCAAAAGATATTTATCTAGACTTGCATACCAAGCTCTAGGGGCTTGTTTCAATCCATATAAAGCTTTCTTTAACCTGCAAACCATGTTTTTGTCATCTGAAAGTGAAAATACATTAGGTTGCTCAATTTAAACTTCCTCTTCAAGATCTCCACTCATAAATTCATACTTGAAATCCATCTAATAAACCTTGTAGTTCTTATGTGCAACATAAGCAAGAAATAATCTCACAGCTTCAATCCTAGCTACCGGTGCAAAGGTTTCATCATAATCAATTCCTTCCTTTTGAGAATATCCTTTACAAACCAATATAGCTTTATTCCTCATAACTTTTCCATCTTCATTCAATTTATTCCTAAAAACCCATTTAGTTCCAATAACATTCTTATTTTTAGGCTAGGGAACTAAAATTCTTCTGATCTAATTCTTCTTCCATTTCTTTCATCCAACATTCATCTTTACAAGCTTCAATTACTGATGTTGATTAAATTTGAGAAATTAGACATACCTCATCAGCTACCAACCTTCTTCTTGTCATCACTCCTTTGTTTTTGTCTCCAATGATCTGATCTTCTGAATGATTCAACCTTACATACCTAGGAGTCTTTTGATTTTCTATTCCTCTATCCTGATCTTCAGTTACTATTGAATTTTTTGATACTGTCAGAGTAACTGGTTCAACATTTTGTTCTAGTATAGGTGCTACCGGTTCAATTATGATCATTTCCAATGCCGGTTCCTTCTCATAAGTTCTGATTTGACTTTTGTTCTGCTCATCCACCTTGACATTTGTGCTCTCCACAATTCTCTGCAATCTTTTGTTATAACATCTATATGCTTTACTTTCATTAGAATAACCAAGAAATATTCCTTCATCACATCTAGGATCAAGTTTTCCAATGGAATCATCTCTTTTGATATAGCATTTACTACCAAAGATTCTGAAATACTTAATTGTTGGTGTATGACCAAACCATAACTCGTAAGGTGTCTTACTAGTGTCTCCTTTGATATGAACTCTGTTGAATGTGTATATCATTGTGCTTACATCTTCTCTCCATTAGATATGAGGCAAATTATTTTCCATCATCATAGTTCTAGCTACATCCATGAGAGTTTTGTTCTTCCTTTCCACAACTCCATTCTACTAAAATGTCTGGGGTGTAAACAATTCTCTCCTTATCCCATTCTTCTCACAATAGCTGTTAAATTCACCAGATGTGAATTCTCCACCTTGATCTAACCTTAAGCATTTAATTTGTAGTCATGTCTCAGTCTCAACTTTAGCTTTAAAGATTTTTAAACTTTTCAAATGCTTCAAACTTCTCCCTTATAAAAGTAACCCACGTCATTCTTGAATAGTCATCAATGATTAGCATGAAATATCTATCACCCTAAAAAACTTTTGATTCTAGAAAGACCACACAAATCAATATGAATAAGATCAAGAATATCATTAGATTTGTTTTGTATACTCTTAAAAGTAGTTCTAGCTTGCTTTCCCATTTGACATTCCTTACATACCGGATTATAGAGCTTTACAATCTTAGGTATATCTTTAACTGCCTTAGTAAAACTGATCTTCACAATGTAATCAAAATTCACATGACACAACCTCTTATGCCATAGCCAACTCTCATCAATTTGTGCAATCAAACATGACTTCTCACCCGAGTTCAAATGAAATATATTACCTTTAGTTTGTGTATCGGTTGCTATCTCCAATCAAGATATGTTGATAATATTGCATTTTCCATCCTTGAACTATAACTGAAATCCCTTAAAAGATTATGCCTTAAACCTTCAACATAATAAACATTATTAGTGTTATTCTTACCATCCAATTATATCATTCCCTTTCCCTTGATCATACATGCTTTTTCATATCCAAATCTAACCAGACCACCATCAAATTCTTGCAAAGATAAGAACTTCCTTTTATCTCCAGTCATATGATGTGAACATCCACTATCAATTACCCATTCATCCTTGTCTTCAATTTTAGCAGCAAGGGCCTCCTCTTTAGGTATCGGATCATTTTCCTTGATAGCCAAAAATACCCATTCCTTTCCATTGTCGGATCCACTAGCTAAATCTTGTGTCGGTTCATCATCAGAATCATTCACACCTTCCTCATCAACATAGTAGCATGATTTCTCTTTGTTTCTCCTATACTTATGCTTGTTCTAATAATCATGATTAGGCCTAAAAGATCTTTTATCTTTTTCCTCAAATCTTGAATTCCTTTTAGGACATCTAGATTCAAAATGACCTATCTTATTACATGCAAAGTATTTAAAAGGTTATTTTCCTTCATACTTACTTCCTACCGGTCCTTTAGGTACTCTTCTAGCAAATAAGGCTTCAATTTTCTCAAACTCTTTATCTTCTTTCTTCATATCCGCTAGTTCCTTTGCATATAAAGCTTTCCAATCACTTTTGCCAATAGATGATGTAGATGCATGCAAAGCAAGTTCAGATTTTATAGCTTCAGAAGGTCCAAATTCCTCAAACTCAAAAGCAGATAACTTCCCAACCAAGGTATCCCTATTAACAGAGGTGTTTTCCTTTCTCAATTCATTAATTGTAGTAGCCTTCATCTTATAAGTCGGTGGAAAATCTCTTAGTACTTTAGAAATAATTTCATCTTCACTTAGAGATCGACCACAACATTGAATTCCCAAAACAATCTCATTATCTCTCTCCATAAAAGCAGTAATCCTTTCATCTTCTTCCATCTTTAGGTTCTCATACCTCACCCGGTAACCATCAAGTTTAGCAATTTTAACAATAGGTTCATCTTTATTCAGAGTATCCAATTTGTCCCATATAGCCTTTGTAGTTGATTTGTCAGTTAGTCTTATTATTTGTTGATCAGAGAGTGCACACAAAAGGGCTTCTCTAGCTCTACAATTGTTCTCAAGCTCTTTATCTAGACCTTTCAAAGGAGGATTTTCAAATGACAAATTAAAAAGTGTAACAAAATTCTCAATGATCTCCCAAATTTCTTTTCTAAGACATCTCAGATGAGTCTCCATCTAAATCTTCCATACCCTGTAATTTGTTCCATCAAGCCTAGGAATTTTTCTCTAAAAAACAGATGCAGATGAACTTGCACTCTTAGATGCCATAGGATCTTCCTCAAGCGGTTAATCTATTGCAGAGAGGACCAAGCTTGGATACCAATTGTTAGATAGCTCAGATAAACAAAGGACAACTAAGAAGGGAGGGGGGGTGAATTAGTTGTCATGGAATTATAGAACTTTAAGCATTCAAATCCTTATTACCAAAACACATAAACTCAATACCGGAATGCATAAACCAAATACTAGAATAATAGATATAGCAATTAAACATAACCATAAATCACAGAATAGTTACCATCCATCCATAAGACATGACACCAATATTTGTACGTGGAAAACCTGGTAAAGGGAAAAACCATGGTGGGAAGCCTACTCACAGTCAGATAATACTTATGCAATAAGTATGTGATTACAAAATGAAGGGGCCTACACATGCAGGAAGGCCGATAGCCTAGAGCACACTACTCAACATAGAAGGAGCCTCACTAACTACATAGAACATCATACTACAATCCGGAATGAAGATTGAACTACAAGTATAGCATCTCTTATGCCTAAGTACAATTCTGGATAATCTCAATACCGGAGGCCTTAAACCTCTCTTGCAAGCCCAATTCGATCACCTATGATCGACCAAAACCTCTGCATATGATTACAACATTATTCGCACATAGTTAATCATATATCCCATAATCCCTTAAGCCATACATGATCTACAAAGAGATCTTACATCATATTTATACCAATTTGGGACCTAAACAATTAGGTCGGCCACCTAAAAGATAATAAAATAAATTCATAATATAAACCCACAATCCAATGGTCAGCCAAGTCGGCTTAGGCCGAAAATAATGTAAACCAATCATTAAATCTTGATGGTAACACATCAAGAACATCCACCAACACATTACATAAACTGGTCCAAAACCTAGATAACATCGAACCCAAAATAGGTCACCATAAACCAAATCTAACATCACCGATCAACGAGAACACAAACAAGATAACCAATAGTATCCTGATAGCCATCTAGAAGCCACACCAACATGACTTATCACGTCCATCAAAATATCTTCAACAAAGCTATGTCGGTAAAACCCTTACCGATGACCAAAAGGCTTACTAGAACAAATGATAGCTTTGAGTCATGAAATCCTGAACCAATTGATCATGACATGCATCGGAATAGCATGAATGACATATCCAAACCAATACCACAAACCAAAGCATATTGGAGTATACCGGATCAAGATCATAATCCAACCACTCTACCAAAACCAACCAAAAACCGATAAACAACCAAAACTGTCAGTGTTGCCATCAATTACAAAACATCAATGCAACACATAATCAATTCCTCCAAATTTCCAACAATATAAGGGTAAACACACAAAGTTGTGTCACACTTTTATAAAAAAAATGGCTAATGCTGATTCAACTTTTTATATTGAATCAATAGAAATTTTTATTTTAAACTTTAAACTGATGTAAACTAATAAAATATTTATTTTTTTGTGTATATTATGTTTGTAATGTTTTAAAAAAATTTAAAAATTATTTGAATATACTTTCTTATAAAGTAAACACTATAATTTAGTTGTTGATAAAATGTTGAAATGGAAGTTACATGAGGCGTCACACTTTATATAGTAAATTTTACCTTTTGTTCTTCAATTTTTTTTGTGTATATTGATAACTTAATCCTTTAATGCAAATATATATTTCAAACTATTTCTTATGTATACATATTTTTCAATAAATTTGAAAAGTTGTGTGTACTGAAATATAACTCTTTTCATTTTCCATCACCTTTTTTCTTAATTATTTATCCAAATTAGAAACGAATTATATTATCTTGACATAAAATCTTTTCACTAGTGCATTTATTTTTTCAGAATTTTTAAATAAATTTTAGTATTTTTCCTTTACAAGATAACCAACCTTATATTTTAGTGTTGATAACCTACTTTCAATAAATATAAAATATAAAATATAAAAACTAATTAAATATTAAAAGATGTATATTTTAGAAAATTCACTCATAGATCTATAAAATGGTATTTTTACATTTCAAAAAAAAATTATTTATAAGAGTAAGAGTTGTTGAAACATCAAGTTTTTCAAAAAGAATATTTTTTTTGGTAATTAGACCCAGAGTTTTATAAAATATACATTTAGTAGGAAATTCCAATTGGAAAATTTGTGGCCCATATATAAGATAGCTATATTGAATCTCTATAGACCATATATTTGACTAAAATTAATTTTTAGTTAGAATTACTTAAATTCACTTGTGCTGATAAGTTGGCCTGAAATGTGACACAGTTTTGTGCTTTTACCCATAAACTAATCATCCATTTTCAAATCCAATACAGAATCCAAATCTCCATCTCTTACACATTAAAAATTTATTACAATACATTCCAATGCAATGATTACTACATCTCACATCCTCACAAGCCATAATCCCAGCTACTACATCACATCCCAGTACATAAGAATACAAGACATAAGAGTACATAATCTCCTTTACATTTACAATGTCATCATGACACAATATACTTTCTCAACACCTAGAAATAAGCTTCGCATAATGAAGAATCATAGATTTCATATAAATATCAACTACTCATTCATATCCATATACCAAAGATAACTAACACTAAAGATTGACATCTTTGAAATCAAGGTGTACATGATTGTTAACATATCCACTACCATCCACAATATATACACAAGATAATCCAATCGTATCATTCAATCATTTAATTTCTTTCAAATCTAGAACTACATACACATTGAATATCCATTTACAACAATCTTATTCAATACAACTCATTCTGAAATCAACCCACTACAAGTCCTAATGCATAGGTCCACAAGATACTAATTACATAGTCTTCTTTACTATTACATCTTTCTCAAGATACAAAAAATATGATATCAATTCCAATTACATAGATTACGCTCCAAAGATCCATCCACATAATGAAACAATATAAATCCATATCCATGCACACAAGCATCCAATAAAGAAAATCCCAATGGAAGAAGGAATCAAACCACCCAACCATGTGAAACCAAGTAGGAACCACCCCCCATGCTAGGAGATGACATGGGTTTCCAACTCACACTCAAGACCTAGGTTGACACCTAACATCTAAGGGAATCAACAAGACATCCACAAGATAACAACCATAAAAATTGAATCAAATCACATCACAAGGCTAATAATAAATCAAAAACTCCCAAAGCCTTAATCAACAAAAAAGAATAAGGATCATGGACACATGCAGGGAAAGAGTGTCATCACATTCTATCCTCACAAAGAAGGGTGTAATATATAAATATCGAGATCTCCGCCCAACACGATGGGATCTCCATCCTCACTGCTGATAGACATGTGGAGTCATCTCAACCTATGAGCAATCAAGGGAGTTTGTCTTACCATCTCCACAGTCTTCCCAAGATCATCCCTAGTCTCCACTCAAGGGCTATGAGGTGTCGCACCATAAACCAATTTCATTATCTTGATTAAATGAATTCCTAACTACCCAAAACCACTAATCAATTATTAAGGTTATCACTTGTAATTACAAAGGAAAACTCTTCATGTGGTTCCTTGGTCTGTCTAGACCCTAATGATCTATTGTTCACGACTCCAATCCACACATGCAAGAGCCCACTCCCATAATCATGGACCAATACCTTAGGGTGAAACATAACCAAAGAAACATCACGACAACATCACGAAGGCTCTCTAAAGACATAAATATAGTCACAACATCACTGATACAAATTGAAGCATACACCCATATGCAAAGAAAGAGCCTTCACCAAATCAATATATCAATGGACCAAGGAAAATATATGTGATCAAAAGATAATCCAAAATCAATACCAATTATCAATAGTGAGGCATAATCATCTCACTGGAGCTCTCATAACCATTCCTCAACAACAAGGCATTTTCCCTCTTGCTGGAGCTAATCCACATATAAATAATACACTCAATGGTAAGGCACTAACCATCTTACCAGAGCACAAATAAACCATGAATTGAGCAATACAACATCAAATGACCTCTTTGAGAATCCAAAACAATCACACAAAGCCTCTAGAAGACACTTGGAAACCCTAAAAGTGACCAAAGTAGACAAAACTATCAAAATCACTAGTGTGGGGTAGTTTAGCACATACATGGTGTAGATTAGTGCATCCAAGAATTATTTTTCATGCATCCATGTAGTCTTTTAGTGCATCTGTGTGTTTTTGTGGAGCATAGAACCCATAATCCAAACATGACAAATGGACAAATGGATTGACGAAACTGCCTAGAATTGTTCATGGGCTCACAAAATGAATAGATGAAGCTCCCAAAATGTGCAAAAGGGAAAATAAAATCCAAAGTAATGCTCAGAACAAAACTATAATATCTCATAATCCAAATCAACACCATTTCCCAACACCTCATTTATACAAATTTACTCAAACTTGCCTAGAACTCAAAATACAACTCCTAAACATGAAATAGGATTCAATGAAGACTCAATACACTAAAAAAAAGATAAAATGTGGTTTCCCAAACCCAAAGTGAAGGGAAAATCCATATCAAACACAGTGAAAGCAAGCATAGAGCAACATACAACATCATAGTCACATATATCTATCCATAACATTTGTACAAGGAAATCACCATAAATATCTTCCCATTAAAATAAAAACAACATAATATCAATATCCAATTCCCAAACAATCCTGGAAAACAATCTTTGAGAGACATAGTGAATACAAAGCTTTTTTGAAAACCAATATGCAAAATAAAGTAAAAGATTCAACCTGGAAAAACATCATAATGGCAAGTAAATTCGAGGTAGAGTAGATCCAATCCAACAAAACCAAGCAAAACAATCTTCAAATCCAAGCTCCAGCGAAATCAAATCTCCAAATGCAAGCCAAAATCTCTTGGAAGCTAACCCAGTAGCATTTGTAGAAAGCTCAATAAATAAACAATTAATTGAAAACTATAGAAATGCATCGGTCAATCAAAATATTCCTAAGAACTGTATATTATACCTGCCATAATTGATTTTGAGGTGAATAATATAAAATATTATTATTTACTTACCCCCTTGTAATCAACCAATAAGGTAAAAGGGTATGTAAGCTATATTCTATATTATATTTAATATTTTAATCACTCTAAAAATTAATAAAAGAGGATTAATGCATCAAAAGCATAAAGTAAGCTTTATGGGCAAATAAAATATAATAGCCCAAATAATTTAATTACAACTAAATATTAAAGTCCCAACTATATAAATAAATTAAAATAATCCAAAAGGCCCAAATAAATAAATAATAAATAATAAATCAAAACCAATTAATAAATAAAAAATTAAATAAATAAAGTTGACACAATAAAATCAAACCAACATAAGAAAGCATTAATAAATAATTAATAATTAATAATAGCCAATAAACAATAAATCAATTAATTAAATAAATCAAGCTCAACTAATCATTAATCAAGCCAATACAAATAAATATTAAATAACCAACCAAATAATAATCAAATAATCAAACCATCAAATAAATCAACTATAATATTAATACTATATTAATTACATATAAATCACATACTCACAATACCTCAAGCAACCTTACATAGGGTCTAACATCGACACAAGACTCTAACCACCAACTTGCACCACAATACAAACTGACAAGGTAGACAACTTAAGCCTAAAGTATGAGAGGGAAACACATGCCATCTCTAACAAATTGCCATTGGGATAAGACATGCTCAGACTTGTGAGACCAGGTGGAGTGATGTCTAGTACCTGCAATCCTGTGATCACCAATATCCACGATACAACATATACAATAATATATCATAAATAATCAAACAGGTTATAGAGAATTGGAATGCCATATCATACTCGCAATGAGTGGTATGACATCATCCCTATCATGAAGACATTAGAAGACAATCACAATCATCATAACATCAACTCAATCATCATCATAATCATGGAATCAGGTTAGCATAATAAAGATGCCATCATAACCTGATAAGCAATATAATCCATACATGAATAGTGTGTGCTTAAGATTGATCAACATATTAGTCCAAGTCGTAACTTCATCCACATAAATCATAATGAATCCACTAATGTCAAAGAGACTATTAGAGCACAAATCTAAAAGTGTATATCACACCCTCTCATAAAGGATGAGTCAAGGAGGGGCAGTACACTTCCAAGCTTTGGTTTGTGGCAAGGTTATTCTAGAGGACTATATGAAAAAACATTACTCCTTTAGCTTAGTTATCCTTTTCTTTAGTGAGTTTAGTGTCATCATTGATAACCAATTTAGATATTGTATTGTTTCTCTATGCTTGAGTGTTGAAATGTGGAAGAATTTTGCATGTTATGGTCTACAATTTTGAGCCAATGAATTTTAGATTTACGTTACCAAAAGATTTCCTCTTTTTCAATGTTGTTATGAGGATTTCTTAAGGTTTCATTTTTCATTGTATGCATTTCCTCATTCACTTCCTTTTTGTAATTTTCTTGTGGAATAGCTAATAACCTTTTTTTAGACTCTTTTTTTATTTAAAGTGTTCCCAAAAGAATTCTTATTCTACTCCCTTATGAGTTTTTCTTCAATTTTAATTATTCACATTAGTTTTTATAGTGCAATCCCTCTCACCTCCATGTTCCACCATTTTCTAACTAGGTTTAGCTATGGACATTGAGTCCACTTTATCTCAAACTTGAAAGTTTGATTACCTTTTTTTAAAACCCATGTCCCAACTTAGTAATAAAGGGGTATGATAGGATCTTATTCTAACTAAGGTCTTGTGGTTACATTTTCCCTCTATATTCTAATTGGAAGTGATTAAGAATCTATCCAATTTGATTTGAATGAGATTGTTGCCAGCTCTTTTATTGGAGTGGATAAAGAGTAATCTTCCAAGACAATATCCATAAGACCTCATTTGGAAAGGAAGTTCAAAAATCAATATCCATAAGTTCTCATTTGGAAAGGAAGTTCGAAAATCACCCATGCAATCTCTAAAATCTACGGTTCCTCCCAAGTGAGGTGTTGAAATCCCTTGCAACCATCCACTTAATGTTATGAAAAATTTGTTTGAAGTTGATCAAATCATCCCTCAAAAGTCTATTATTTTCAATATTAAGAATATAAATGTTTAGTAATTCTAATAGTTGAAATATTGAATACAAATAAATTATCAGAAATTATATTGGTTCAATCTCACAAAGATTGAAAATATTTATATTATATATTTTGACTGAAATTCAAAATCAGATTTAAAACAATAACATATTTAAAGCTTAAATACATTATACATAACGTTACTTAAACAAATATATCAATGGTGGCATTTAGGATAACCACGTCCTTTACTTGACCAAACAGTGGATTATAAGTAATGGTGTTGATTTTATGAGAGGGGAAAACTTGAAACATTACTCATCCTAAGCTGGATATTCTAGTTGCAGCTCCACAACACCAGTACTAACTTTACCCTTACGAAGCATCAAACTCACTTCTTGAACTCTCTTACCATCTGCACATAGCTTAATGTAACTGTTTTTAGAATAGCAGTTTTCTGGTGTAGGCAACACAATTTGAGTATCTCCATTAACAAGATGATTGAGATCTATTTCAGCTTCTCCCATAGGGTCATCCCTTTTAAGCTTACGAGGACTATCCCAATCCCACACTTCCTGCCAATTCCAAACCACCCAATGTCATTAGACTGCAAAATCATACATTTTAGTTCATTTTCTCTCATCATTCACTGTTTTGAGAAACTAAATGAAGGAAAAAAGCTTAGATTTGGAGTAGTTACTAGTTTGAGGCAGCAATCTGTTATGGGCAGTACAAACTCTTCTTCCCACCTTGGGTTTAGGCTCTTTTCCACAACCTTGGTGCGTGCTTCCTGTTATCTTAAGGAATGTATAAAAGCAATAACAACGGTCCGTCTTAAATTTTACATATTAAATAATATATAAAGTCTTAAGAATGCTAGTCAATTTTCAATGTTTAACACTTTTAAATCTAAAAATCAAAGCTTAATGTATTTGATTTAAACCATCGTATAACAACAAAATATGATGAAAAAAAAAAAGGATTACAGACATTTTTGCTAAGTCTGAGTAGAACATATGGATCACTGCTTCTACTTGCCCAATCTTGAACAACTAAATTCATACCCTTCAACACTCTCACTTTAACACACTTTGACATCTTTTCTTCCAAGTTAACTATTAAACATAGGTATGAATTCCCATCATGTAAGTCATTTTATTTATAGATTGAGAGTAGTTATTGAACACAAGAAGGGGAATAATAAAAGCAAACAAGAAATAGACAAAAGCAAAATCCTTAGCAATGATAGGACCATATAAAGAAGAAGAATAAGAATTATAGCCGACGTAATAAGAAAATTGTTTTATGAAAGAATCTCAAATGCTTGTTATGTTGCTTTTGATTAACCCCACAATTCCAAGGATGTCACAGAACCTTAGAAAACTACTGGATAAAATAAGAGAATAAAGTTTAATGGCTGCAGACTTGCATTGACCAGATTAAAACGTACCTTTTGATTTTGATGTTATTCAAAAGCTTTATATAGATGCCACCATGGTAATAGTTATGTTAAGGTGGTTTGTCTTCAACATTATTGCTTTAGTATTGGAAAAAACAGCTAGGAATAAATCAGGAAAAAAAAGGGAGGTTCACATATTGAATAATTAAAGTTTATGTAACTTTGTGAAAATGAAGTTGTATTGTTGATAATATTAAATTCTAAATTTACATGCATCAACATTTATTGTTTCATTAGAAAACATAAATTTGTAGTTACACCAAAATTAATGTTAGTGAACTTCTAAATCAGTATCCTCACCTAGATCCACAGTAGTGGTTAATTCACAAGATCCACTCCAAGAGGAGCAATTAGTCCAACACCCCTTGTCCAACATGACTCGAAAATTTGAACTTAGGTTGAGGTTTGAATACCACATATAGATTTGTTGTCACTTCAAAATCTGCAAGTGTTGGTGAACTTCCAAATTAGTATCTCTACCTAGACCCAAAATAGCCATTAGTCCACAAGATCAACTCCAAAATGTGCAACCATGAGTCAAATAAAAATTGTAATGGTGAAAATGCATTCTTAAAAGTAATAATTAGTTTTCAAGTGATACAATTGTCATGTTAAATTAGCTAATGGCATCTTTTATTTTAACTTCCTTTTATTTATAACTTTTAGGTTCATGCTTCAAATTTTTAAGTTTATTTTAAGTTCAAATTTTATAAATGGTTTCATGTTTCACTCCTTTGCCAGTCTTTGTGAGCTGACCTAACACGTGTTTATGTTTATTTGTGTGCTTAGTTGTTGTATTTATGGACATTTACAATATTTACATCTTTACTTTATATGTGTGATTTTCAGTGCTCATTTAATTGGAAATACATATGGTGTAGGGCACACATCACTCCAAGAAAATAAATTTTTTTTGTTCTAAGTTTTGTGTTGTCTTTAAAGTTGTAATAATGGACCAACCATTTGGGACTCGGTGGAGCCATGGTTGAGTTGTCCAAGCTTTGATATGTTTCAGGATGTTCTTAAGACTAGGAAGTTGTAATGTTGATGTTGATCACAGCTGTATTACTCTAATCAGAGTCATCATGTAACAGGGGTTTGATGTATTGTTTTTAGGTTTCTAGGATGCTTAGAGGGCCTTTGGGAGCCTTGGAATGCACTTGAGTGCAATGCTGCATCCTAAGTGACAAAAAAGATGTAAAAGTTGTTGAGCAACATTTTGCAACATTTACAAAAGTTGCATTCTTGTTGATTGGTGTTGCAAAGTTGGTTCAACCAAATAAATCATGAGCATATAAGCCAAAAACAACTTCATTGTACGGGTTGGAGGATCTGGAATGCAAAACCAAGTTTTTGTGTTTTAAGGAAATCTTGTCTTTTCATTGTTTTGACAATTTTTTCCTTGTTTTTGCTTCATTATACAGTCCAATACGGACTTGTCAATAGAATCTCATTGCAAGGAATGAGATTTTGTTAAATAATCTTTCCAGCAAGGTAGATTAGCAATTCTAAGTGTGTTTGGTTGCAGAGATCTAATTTGTGACTAGGTGTAAAACCCTTGCAAAGTAGGGTTTAAGGGCAAAATGGCTCTAACCTGAGCATCCATTGATGGAACTAGTTGAAATAAAGTGGAATGCTAGGTTAGGGTCTGTACATATGTTTAGAGTAGGTTTTTTGGTGTTGTAGGCCTTTGTGATGATTGTGCAATGATGCCCTAAGCTCGTAACTAGGACTTAGTGAGTTAGGACAACAGAAGATGTGTGGTTTCAAAGCACAAGTGGATTGGTAGAAGACAAGATGATGCATGGTTAGAAAGACCTTTGAGTTCCCTTGAATAATCCCTTAATATCTTTGGCAAATATTTTGACTAGTGAACCCTTTCAAGAACAAATTTGTGAGTCACCCGGTAGGCCTAGAACCCTTGAAAATAGGACAGTTTTGGTTCCCATATGTGTACGAAAAACCCAGATGCAAATATTCATTATTGTTTGTAACACTGAAAAGGGTACTCAAATCTATAATTTATTTGTGACCTTGTGTGGGAAAGTTTCAAACTAAGTCTTGAAAACCGCCAATGGAGGGTTAATTGTATTAGGCCTATTTGGAGCCGATAGAGACAAAGAGAGGGTAGGAAACCTTGGTAATATGATTGAAGATTTTGAAACCCCTAAAAGACTTCAAAGACACTATATAAATGTATTTTTAATCCATAGAACAAATTGGTGTTGTTATCCTTTGCAGAGGTTGTTGGAGCCTTAGGAGTGGTGTGCAGAGATTGAGGTGGCAAGCTCAATAGGAAGAGTTGATTGTGTGAGATCAATGGCTATACCTTGGAGGAAATCCAAAGTGGATTAGATCTTGGAGGTCTAAATAGAAAAACCCCTACCAAGTACCATTGGTAGGGCTTGAAGAGTTAGAAGGGTTGAGTAAGACAAGAAAGACAAGAAGGTGAATAGGATTAGCTCCAAGACTCTTTGCATCAAAGTGGTATCAGAGCCACCCTTTGAAACATTGTTGTATGTCAGAATGTGAGGAATCAACAACAAGTTCAATACCTCCAAAGGCAATGACTCTAGAAGCCATCTGGAAGATGGTGTCAAAGATGCTTGAAGGATTGAAGGATCGGGAAGGAAGTAAAGGAACTGGAGATGTTAAGAAGGAGAAGGGGAAGGTTAAGATAGAATGGGGAGATGAGACAAATGAAGAAGTGGAAGATGAGGAGTACTAGACAACAGTAGCAATGCCCCAAGACCAAAAACTATTTTTGGATGCAGTCAAATCCATCTCCAAAGATAACTTGGATGGATTACCCACCGATGGAGGAAATCTCAATGGAGAGGAGCTACTAAATTGGATAGAGGCATTAAATAATCATTTTGATTATAAGGAGGTAGCAGAGGAGAAAAGAGTAAATGTGGCCAAGTCAAGATTGAGAGGATCAACATTGGTTTGGTGGAACATGATGCAAGAAGAAAGGGTACACATAGGCAAGAAAAAGATAACTTCATGGGAGTGTATGAAGATAAGGCTTAAGGCTCAATTCCTACCAGGAGATTATGAAGTCCGAATCCACAAGAGACTGCAAAATTTGAAACAAAGGGAGCTAGATGTCAATGTATACACTGAGGAATTCCGCAAGCTAAGTTTGAGGGCTAGGAAGCATGAGAATGAAGTAGATAAATTGGTAAGATACATGAATGGACATAGGCAAAACATACAAGATGAAATAAGCATCCTCACACTAAACACTGTTCATAAGTATTTTCAGTTGGCATTAAGGGAAAAGGAACAGATCAAAAGGAGAAGTGAGAAAAATCTGAAACATATAGGTGGTAAAAACTTTCGAGGTAGAGGAACCTTTGGTAGAGGGAAGAATGCTTCAAGAAATGAAGAACCTCAAAACCAAGAAGGAAGTGGGGACTCCCAATGAGGAACATATAGAGGATCCTTTAGAAGAATAATGCTTAAGATATCCCAATGATAGATGGAGAAAATTTAATGATGAGAAGAATAATGCTTAAGATATCCCAAGTTCAAGAGTCACCATAGAGGAAAAGTTTATTTAGGACCACTTGTAAGTCACATGGGAAAATTTTTAAGGTGATTGTGGATTCAGGCTCCACAGAAAATATTGTCTCAGTTGAAATTGTGGATAAACTCAAATTGAAAAGATTGCCTCATCTCACTTGTTATAAGGTATCATGGCTCAACTGGGGTCAACATGTCTTAGTTGATGAGCAAGCATGGGTGGACTTTGAAATTGGTGAGTACAAAGAAAAAATACTATGTGACATACTGCCTATGGATTCTTGTCATCTGATTTTGTGCCGTCCACTGCAATATGATGTGAAAGCCAGTCATGATGGAGAAAAGAACAACTATCTCATCACCAAGAATGGCCAGAAGTATCAGATGGATCCATTACTTGATCCAAAAGAGGAAAAGAAAGTAGGGTCAAGTGTCATGTTGCTGAGTGGTAAATATTTTCTTAAGGTATTAAAACAAGAGGGTAATTAGAGCTATGCTATAGTGTTAAATCCTAAAGGTGAAGCTAAGGCATATCGAATGAGTGAAGTGCATCAAGAGGTGCAAAGTTTACTAAAGAAATATGTAGAAGTTATAGGATATGATATGCCTGATTCTTTTCCTCCAATGAGAGATGTAAATCATCAAATAGACTTGATACCAGGGGCAAATCTGCCTAACAAAGCTTCTTATAAAATGACACCTAGTCAAAATGAAGAGATCGCCAAACAAGTGCAAGAAATCTTGGACAAGGGGTTTATTAAAAAGAGTTTGATTCCATGTGTTGTTCCTACTATATTAGTGCCTAAGAAATGAGGAAAATGGAGGATGTGCACTGACTCAAGAGAAATCAATAAGATCACTATAAGGTACCGGTTTCCCATGCCAAGGATTGAGGACCTATTGGACAATCTAGGCGGAGCAAGATACTTCACAAAGGTTGACTTGAAGTCTGCTTATCATTAGATAAGAATCAGACATAGTGATGAATGGAAGACAGCCTTTAGAACCGATGCAAGCCTATATGAGTGGTTGGTGATGCCATTTGGCCTCACCAATGCACCTAGTACCTTTCAAAGGCTCAAGAATGAAGTCCTAGTTGAGTTTATTGGTAAATTTGTTATAGTGTATCTTGATGACATTTTGGTCTTCAGCAGGTCCAAGGAGGAACACCTTAAGCATGTGGAGATGGTCTTGAAGAATTTGAAGGAGGCTCAAGTCAAGATCAACCTTGAAAAATGTGAGTTCTTGAAAACAAAGTTAGTTTACCTTAGTTTTGTCATTTCACAAGGTTGTTTAAAGATGGATCCAAGTAAAGTAGAAGCAATACTTAATTGGCCTATACCTAGGGGCATAAGTGATGTTAGGAGTTTTCATGGAATGACATCTTTTTATAGGAATTTCATGAGAAACTTTAGCCATGTTTGTGCTCCTATACTCAACACCATTAAAGGAGGAATTACATGTCACTTTAAGTGGACAAAGGAAGCCAATAAAGGATTTGAATTGTTGAAAGCTAAGATTGCAGAGCTGCCAACCCTTAGATTGTCTGATTTCAATCATTTGTTTCTAATAGAATGTGATGCTAGCCAAAGGGCAATAGGGGCAGTTTTAAGCCAAGAAGGTCATCTTATAGCATTCTTCTTAGATAAATTGAATGAAGCTTAACAAAGATACTCCACATATTATTTGGAGTTGTATTCCATGGTGCAAGCATCGAAGAAGTGGCTTCATTACTTGCTGCCCAAAGAGTTTGTAGTTTTCACTGACAACCATGCCCTTAGTTTCCTTAATGTGCAAGAGAAGTTGAATCAAAGACACCTAAAGTGGGTTGAATACCTACAATCTTACACCTTCACTATCAAGCACAAAAAGGGTATTTCAAACAAGGTAGTTGATGCCTTAAGTAGGAGAGTCATCACTATGTAGGAGATACAATTGCAAAGTGTGGGATTGAATGAGTTGAAAGACCTCTACAAGGATGATAAAGAATTTGCAGAGATATATACTATTTGTTCTGATTTTTCTAACACTTCACATGTCTCTCATTTAGAATATATGATACAAGAGGGTTTGTTGTTCAAAGGACATCTTCTTTGCATTCCCCAATGTTCTATTAGACAAAACATTATCCAAGAAAAGCATCAAGGAGGTCTAGGAGGTCATTTTGGCATAGATAAAACTTTGGAGTAGGTTAGTAGGTTCTACCATTGGCCCAAGTTGCAATCAGAAGTGAGAAGGTTTGTAAAACAATGTGCAATCTATCAAAGAGAAAAGGGATCAACAAGTAATATAGGTCTATACCAACCTTTGGTCATACCTCAGAGGCCTTGGGAATGTTTGAGTATGGATTTTGTGTTAGGCTTAACGAGAACTCCAAGGGGATTTGACAATGTGTATGTAGTGGTAGATAGGTTCAACAAAATGGCACATTATATACCTTGCAAGAGCACCAATGATGCCACCTACATTGCAAGACTCTTCTTCAAAGAGAGAGTCAGAATTCATGGCCTTCCAATCAACATAGTTAGTGATAGGGATGTGAAGTTCATAAGCCACTTTTGGAGGACACCTTGGAGAAAGTTGGGCACAAGATTATCCTTTTCATCTATGTATCATCCTCAATCAGATGTACAGATAGAGGTAGTCAATAGATCATTGGGTAATCTACTAAGATGCCTCACCAAACAACATTGGTAGACTTGGGATTTGGTACTCTGCTAGGAAGAATATGCATATAATGACTCAGTTAACCAAAGCATAGATAAAAGTCCCTTTGAGATAGTGTATGAATTTCATCCTAGGGGCATACTAGAGCTCATAGATCTCGGTTCTATGGCACGTAAGAGTGCTCAAGGTGAGAATTTTGCAAAAGGTATCAAAGAAGTGCATGATAAGGTAAGACAAACCTTACAACAAAAGTCTGAGAAGTATAAGGTGCATGCTGATAAAACAAGAAGGAATGTGCAATTTAAGGTTGGAGATTTGGTCCTCACATACCTAAGGAAGGAAAGACTTCCAAAAGCGCACCCTACCAAGCTATTGATGAAGAAGATTGGACCTCTCAAGGTGGTGCACAAATATGGACATAATGCATATGAGGTTGAACTCCCTCCCACCTTGGGTATCTCTCCTATCTTTAATGTATGTGATCTCTATCTACAAAAGGGAGAATCACAAACAAATCAGTTGGACATTTCATCATAGGCTAATGAAGATTGGGTGAGAGATTTCCCACCATGCCAACCAGTCAAGTTGGAAAGTATCTTGTACACCAAGGTGATAAAGAAGACAAGGAAAGGAGTTTAGAAGCATTATCTTGTCAAGTGGGAAGGGTTACTTGAATCAAATGCTATGTGGATGTCAGAATCAGATATACTTCAGCATGGTGTGGAAATTGCAGACCTCTTAACTCAAGGGACTTCAGTTCTTTGTCCCAAGGAAGTATGGTGCAGGGCACACATCACTCCAAGCAAGAAATTTTGGTTTTGTTATAAGTTTTGTGTTGTCTTTCAAGTTGTATTAATGGACCAACCATTTGGGACTCAGTGGAGCCATGGTTGAGTTGTCCAAGCTTTGATATGTTTTAGGATGTTCTTAAGACTAGGAAGTTGTAATGCTGATGTTGATCATAGGTGTAGTACTCTAATAAGAGTCATCATGTAATAGGGGTTTAATGTATTGTTTTTAGGTTTATATGATTCTTAGAGGGCCTTTGGGAGCCTTGGAATGCACTTGAGTGCAACGTTGCATCCTGAGTGATAAAAAAGATGTAAAAGTTGTTGAGCAACATTTTGCAACATTTGCAAAAGTTACATTTTTGTTGATTGGCATTGCAAAGTTGGTTAAACAAACTAAATCATGAGCATATAAGCCAAAAATAACTTCATTGTACAAGTTAGAGGATATGGAATGCAAAAGCAAGTTTTTGTGCTTTAAAGAAATCTTGTCTTTTCACCATTTAGGCAATTTTTTCCTTTTTTTTTCTTCATTGTACGGTCCAGTACAGACTTGTCAGTAGAATCTCATTGCAGGGCATGAGATTTTGTTGAATAATCTTTCTAGAAAGGTAGATTAGCAATTCTAAGTGTGTTTGGTTGTAGAGATCTAATTCATTCTCTGTGACTAGGTGTAAAACCCTTGCAAAGTAGGGTTTAAGGGCAAAATGGCTCTAACCTGAGCATCCATTGATGGCACCAGTTGAAATCAAGTGGAATTATAGGTTAGGGTCTATACATATGTTTAGAGTATGTGTTTTGGTATTGTAGGCCTTTGTGATGATTGTGCAATGATGCCCTAGGCTCACAACTAGGAGTTGGTGAGTTAGGACAGCAAAAGATGTGCGGTTTCAAAGCACAAGTGGATTGGTAGAAGACAAGATGACACATTGTTAGAAATACCTTTGAGTTCCCTTGAATAATCCATGAATAGCTTTGGCAGATGTTTTCACTGGTGAACCCTTTGAAGAACAAATTTGTGAGTCACCCAGTAGGCCTAGAACCCTTGAAAAATAGGATAGTTTTGGTTCCCATATGTGTACGGAAAATCCAGATGTAAATCTCTAGTATTGTTTGTAACTCTGAAAAGGGCACTCAAATATGCAATTTATTTGTGACCTTGTGTCAGAAAGTTTCAAACTAAGTCTTGAAAACCGCCAATGGAGGGCTAATTGTATTAGGCCTATTTGGAGCTGGTAGAGACAAAGAGAGGTTAGGAAACCTTGGCGATGGGATTGAAGGTTCTCAAACCCCTAAAATACTTCAAAGACACTATATAAATAAATTTTTAACCCATAGAACAAATTGGTGTTGTGATCCTTTGCAGAGGTTGTTGGAGCCTTAGGAGTGGTGTGTAGAGATTGAGGTGGCAGCCTCAATAGGAAGAGTTGATTGTGTGAGATCAGTGGCTATACCTTAGAGGAAAGCCAAAGTGGATTAGAACTTGGAGGTCTAAATATAAAAACCTCTACCAAGTACCATTGGATGGGCTTGAGGAGTTAGAAGGGTTGAGTAAGACAAGAAACACAAGAAGGTGAATAGGATTAGCTCCAAGACTCTCTGCATCAACATAGAAGATTCACATGCACATAAAAGTGGAGGAAAATATAATGGTGATATTTGTATACCCATTCCAATTCTCATTTAGTTTTGAGTTCACTTTGATGGAATGACATAGTAAAATAACATATTAGCATATGATGCACTATTTTGAAAATTTTAACTCATTCCCTATTCATTTACCTATCCTTATTTATATATATATGCACTTTTAATCAAGGTTATCTTGTCCATATTAAATATTATCCCTATATATTAGAAATTTATTATGTCTATTATTGTATTTTTATTCATACCTTTGTTTCTCGCCTCAAAGTTCATATCTCCCTCTCCCACAAAAATCATACAAAATGAAGAATTTCTCTTATAATGTGAAAATGATCCCCAAAAAATCAAAATATTTCCAACTCTCTTATTTCAATAATTGTTATGATCCAACTTGGGTATGATCTATTCTTATATATTGGTAATTAAAAGGCATTAAATGTGCATTAATTCATATCAATTATCAAGGAAATATATGATCTATTCCTATATATTGGTAATTAAAGGCATAAAATGTGCATTAATTCATATCAATTATCAAAGAAAAATTCTAAGCATTGCAAGAGAATCATTCTAGTAATTCTTTACTTTTTACTGGTAAAAGAAACCTTAATCTACATGAATTTTTTTTTATGACACAAACATATGAGATAATGTTATTTTTTATATCCTTCCATGATTATAAAGTTGATCTTTCAAGTGACTGTACTAAGGAAAATGTGGTCCTCATGATTACAATCTTCTAAAAGGTATTTATCAATATCACCACTCCTAACATATTGGTAGGTATCAAAATTTTAAATTAAAGTGGTTTTTACCACACCATAGTAAATAGGGTCAATCTCATAAATTTTAGAGCACTTTCACATGTCAAGACATTTTCATTGAGAGTGGGATTGGTGCTAATGTGAAGCTGATAGTCCACAAGAAATCTGATGGCTATAAAGATCTAAGCATGGTTTTGTTGGCACATGTTGTCATTGATGTCAACCTTGATGTCAACCTTGATGTCACCTAGGTCAAGCAGTTGTAGGTTGCAGAGGAATTCGTAGGCACAACGAGGCGGTTTCATGTGTTGGAGAGATGTACACAAAGTAGTTTCATGCTCTAGAAGTGCCTCACAATGCATTTGATCCATCGCCTTTGATGTGTGCAAGTCGCAAAATTGAAAAATGTCAAAAAACTCTCTTTCTTCAGAAGTTAGCATGACAAATTAACTATCTTGGTGAAATGGTTCTAAAGAAGCAATATCAGTGAGACTACTATATTGTCTAGCCAATCCATGATGGGATGGAGATTTCTAATTCAATGTGTAATTCAATGTAACTCAGGCCAATCCAGGAGATGCTATTGGTAGTTTGGTTCATGTTCGTATCAGACAGACTCTGGCCAATGAGAGACTAAGGATTGTGTTGGGGTTATAATGTGTGGTTGGTGTGACTCTGGCTGATGATGGATCAGAGAAATCCTTTGAGATGACACTGGGTCTTAGAATACGTCATAACAATTTGGAGATGTCAAGCCGATGCAGTGCTATTGGCATAAGTTAGGCAGATGGTCATCATTGCATCGACGTGAGGACCTTCGTCGGTGTGAGAAAAGGGTAGTCATTTTGATTTTATGTGTCATGCTAACACATATTCATAGGTGGTGAATTATTGGGATGATTCAGGATGATGCCGCTTGAGAAGTTGACAAAAGACTATCGATGAAACTCATGGAGATGGGTTGAGTTTTGAGTTGACCAAATGGACAAATCGATCGATAAGAGTTTGGTTGATGAGTTCTTGCATCGGCAAGGGTCATATTATCGAAGTGAAATCTTGGAGTCAATCCATAAGTGAAAGTCACACCGACAGGGAACATGAGTGATGATATTGGGATGTGTCTGTTAGACATGCACAACGAAAGGAACCAAAGCCATGATTAGGCTATCGGCAAGTGCCTGACCGATGAACCATCATCATAATGAGTTATAAAAGTGAGGTGAGATTCTAGAGGTCAGCCCGACAATAAAAAGCATGTTGATAGGGCCACAAGGAGATACATCGGGTTGAGTCACCCTGATGAGAGTATGAAGAAGAGTCAAGGAGATCGGTGCGACTTATGACATCGGAATGAGTACCTCAAGTTGTCCTTGACCACATGTGTTAGTCTGATAATGTTAACTAAGTGACTATCATCATCATAACTCTCAGCATTGACCAAGAGGAAAGGAATGCCAAGAGACAGTGGAAATCGAGGAGAGTTTCTTTGATGAGAAAACCCTCCAAGGCATAGGATCCTCAAGAAAATAGACATGATCGTGAATTGTTAGGTTGATGTGTATTCACAATGCTAGCCGATAGACATGTTTTTCATGCCACATCTACAACCCGATTGTTATAGAGTCCTACGTGGCAGTTGACTGACATTGACTGAGTAATTTGAGCGACAGAATGAAAGATGTGGTATCTAGGTGGTCAAATAAATATACTAAGATACTGAAAACGATGTCTGCAATCCAATTTGTGCAGGAGGATGGTGATTTTATTATTGACAAAACAGTTGCTATTGGTTGATGGGCTCAAGGTGATTGACAAAGGATGGATCAGATCTATAGGACAAATTGAGATTACTAAGTTTAGTAATCTAAGTACAAAGAATGATCTCAGGATAGATAAAATGCATTTAATATGGACGACCAGTTTGAGATCACACTTAAGACATAGAATGAAATCTTGTGGACACAGAAGCTGACCGAATGAAGAAGAAAATTGGTGTGATTCGACAGGGGTAGTTGAGCTAGCTGAGTTGGATGGGTGATGTGGACAAGTAACAAAACTTGTATTGAGAAAAATAGTTACTATTGAAATGGTGTAGTGTGACGGTTTAGAGAAAGAGATGGAGTAGAAAGAGAGAACTATGAGTAGTAGGAAAAATAGAATATAGGGAGCAACAAGTAGATTCAGCGTGGTGTATCAGAGATAGAAAGAAGAAGAAGAAGAATAAGATAGAGAGGAAAGGGCAGAAATAAAATTTTGAGAGGCATAATTTACTTGTGTTACAAAACACATTTGTAATAGGGATTTTCATTGTATTGATTTGTATTCTCATTGTATAACTCTGATTGCGTGCTCAGACCAGGGGTAGGTGCTCCTTTGAGTAGGTGCTCATAGAACTAGGGGTTGGTGCTCCTTGAGTTGGTGCTCAGAACAATAGGGGTTGGTACTCCTTGGGTTGGTGCACTAAAACACATTGTATTCAATATTGTTTGTGAGGTTGGATTGGAGTAGTAGACTCCGATAGCTATTCTCACCGAGGTTTTTCCCACATTCAATTTTCCTTGTAAATATTGTGTTGTGGGTTGATTTTTTTGTGTGTATGTATGTTCTCACTTGACTTGCATCCTTTATCCTTGCACACTTAATTTATAAAAAAAATTGTAATACACTAATTCACCACTCTTAGTGTCCATTTGTGTTCTTCAATTGGTATCAGAGCCCTAGGTTCCATTAGTGAAAAGCTTTCTCTAGCTTGGGTAGATCTTGTCTTGTGAACACAATGGATAGAAATGAGTCCTCCTCCAAAGCACCTATGTTTGATGGCACCAACTATGCTTTTAGGAGTAGAAGAATGGAGACATATTTGTCTTCCCTTGGATTGATGTATGTATGTTAGTAAAAAATGGATATACAGTTCCATCCACACCTCCTATTGATCTTGATGCTAAAAGGGAGTATGAAAACAATGCAACAGCTAAGAATGCAATCCTAAGTGGTTTGTCTGATTATGAAATGGGAAAATTCATGCATTACAAATTAGAAAAAGAAAATTGGAATAAGTTGCAGAGTGTATATGAAGGAGATACCAAAGTGAAAGAAGACAAGTTGCAAAATCTAAGAGCTCAGTTTGAAAATATAAAGATGAAAGAAGAAGAGAAGATAGCTCATTATCTACAAAGAGCGAATGATACTGTGAGTGCTACAAGAGAAATTAAAGAGGATGTCAAACATGAAGTTACTGTCAAGAAGATTTTGAGATCATTTACCTCTAAATATGACACAAAGGTCTCTATTATTGAGGAATCTAAAGACTTAAAAACTTTCTCTATGGATGAATTATTTGTTTCTTTATCAGCATATGAAATGAGAATAATAGGTGGAGAATCATCAAGAGAGAGGTTTCCTTCAATACCACATAGAAAGGAAAAGAACAAGCTACAAATGAAGATAAAAATGACTCTGATGTGGCTATAGCCAACTTTACAAGGAATCTCAAAAAGGGTTTAGGAAAAAACAAAGATAAGCTTCCCTTCAAATGTTTCAATTGTGGTAGGATAGGACACTTTCCATCTAAGTGTCCCTATGGTGAGAAAGATGAAATTGAGAAATAGAAAAACAAATATTTTGATAAGGATAAGATGAAGAAAACCTACAGGCCAAGGAGAAGGAGTTTTAAAAAAGAAAATCAATTTGCACACCTTTGAAGATGATGCCATGGATGGAGAGAGTATCTCTGATGAGGATTGCAGTGGAGTAGAAAGAGAGGTTAATCTCTTTATGGAACAAGATGAGTTTCATAATGAACATATTGTTGATGGAGAAGGAGAGGAAGGTGAAGTTGAGGTATATTTTTAAGGTGAACTTGTGAGTGCACTAGAAGAACTCTGGAAAGTGAGGAAAGAATACAAAAAGATTAAGTATGTTGTTGTTGAAGAACAAGACAGATTGAACAAATTTCTTGAAGAATCTAAACAAAAAATTTCAAGTCTGAGAATGTAATTGGATGAAGCTAGAAGAATGTATGAAGTGACTAAATCAGATTTACAAAACAAAGAGAAAGAGTATCAAAAGATGGAGGAATAAACTGTAAATCTCATAAAGGAACTTGAAAAGTGCAAAGATGAACTCAAGGTGAGAATCAAGTATGAGGGAAGCACTGACACTTTGGATAAAATGTTGAGAAAACAAAAGCACTCCAAAGACATAGAGGGTGTTTAATTTGAGGCTAGTCAATGTTCTACAAGTAAGGACTCATTGAATAAAGAAATACAATTTGTCTCCTCAAGAGAAAATAGTAGAGGACAAACCTTTACTGTCAACAAGCCTACTGAAAAGAAGACATATGTTGTTGTTACAAGGAACCAACATGTTGATCCTAAAGGAAAATCTATGATGAATGATGGAGGCTTCACTAGAGTCAAGGATACAAGAAGAAATAACTTAAGAAGACAAAACTTTGTTGCTCCAAGGAGACAAATGAGTAATGACTTCAACAGAGATTGTAATATTTCCCAATTCCATGGCTATTGCTACAAGTGTAATACACATGGTCATAGAATTTCTGATTGTAAAATAATGCGTAGGTCCACTCCTAGTTTTGAAGGTATAAATTCATTTGTAGCACTTAGGGATATGACTGTCATTTGTTATCATTGTAATGGTATTGGTCATAGAAGTTATGAGTGTAAGAGATATATTTTTCAGTCCTATGCCAGTCCCTCAAGTTCATCATTCAATAGGAATGTCAAATGTTATCATTGTCAAAATCTTGGTCATATAGCAAAACACTGTAAGCTTAGGACAACCAAGCAAAAGAAGATAGTGTCAACATCTAAACCAAATGTAAAACCAGAACAAAATGGGACAGTAGAAAAGAAGGAGAAATCAAATCAAGTTTGGGTAGAAAAAAAAAGGACAAAGCTAAGTCAAGTTTGATTTTTCAAACAGCCCTACATGCTAAAAGGAAAAACTTGTGGGTGGTAGAAAGTGGCTTCTCCAACCACATGACTGGTGGCAAGAAGAAATTCATCAAACTAAAAGATTGGAATGGTGGTTCTGTAAGGTTTGGAGACAATTCATCCATCAAAAAAAATGGCAAAGGTACTCTCAATATTGATAGTAAACTTAAAGCACATGATGTATGCTATGTGAAAGGTCTAAAACATAACCTACTTAGGTGTAAGACAAATGTGTCACAAAGGATATAAATTCACATTTGATTCAAAATGATGTGTCAAAATCAAAAAAGAGAGTAATGGTCAGTTGGTTCAAGAAAGTAAAAGAATAGATGGAATGATGGGACAAGTTGATGAGAGCTGGTTATGGCATAGAAGACTAGGTCACATCAATTTTGATACCTTGGTTAAGGTAAGAAAGAATGGGTATTTAAAACACATGTACCTCAAATTATTAAGCCAACAAGCACCTTTTCTGATGAGTGTCAAAGAGGTAAGCAAACAAAGGTCATCTTTAAGATAAAATAATACTCAACTACAAGAACTTCTGAGCTTGTGTACACTGATTTGTGTGGGCCTACTAAAACAAGGGCCCTAAATGGAGAAAGATACTTCATGCTTTTTATAGATGATTTTTCAAGGATGACATGGATCACCTTTTTGCAAGACAAGTCACAGGCATTTGAACAATTCAAAATCTTCAAAAGGATGGTAGAAAGGGAAAGTGGATACAAGGTGAAATGTCTAAGATTGGATTATGGAGGTGAGTTTACATCAAATAAAATTGAAGACTATTGTGAGAGACATGGAATCGGAAGGCAATATTCAGCCCCTAGGATAGTCAAGGAAATGGCTAGAACAATGTTAAATGAAGCAATTTTACCTGATATATACTAGAAGGAGGTAGTCCATACCATTGTATACACATTAAATAGAGCTTAGCTAAGAGTGAACAATAAAATGACACCTTATGAGATATGGTATAATAGGAAACCATCAGTTAAGTATTTAAGGTGTTTGGTAGAAAATGCTTCATAAAAAGAGATGAAGATGGACTAGGTAGCTTTGATTCAATAAGTGATGAAGGTATCTTCTTAGGATACTCTACTCACAGCAAGGCCTACAAGTGATTCAACAAAAGACTAAAGAATGTAGTTGAAAGTGTACATGTAAGAATTGATGAAGATCTACGTAAAGGTAAACAAACCACAATAAATCAGATTGAAGAACTAGATACTGAAGATTGAGATCAATCTAAGAGTGAAAATGAAGAAGAAGCACCAAGAAAAACTGCAAACAAATATGTGCAAAATAATCACCAAGGAGAATCCTCTGGTAGCCCAGGACCGTCGGCATCCAAGGCTTGAATGAAAAGGAGTCGGGCTTCTCTTGAGTCCTAGGACTTGCTTTCTTTCTTTAGGGTATTTTTTTTATTCTCTTGGTTTAATCTAAAATATTTTGTCTCTTATGGCTCCAATAGGGAAACTTTGACTCCTAATGACAACTTTTCCTTTTACTTCTGTTGAAGGCAATATAGACATATGGGTTGTTTGTGATTATGTTATCTTAAGCTTAGCAATTCTGGTTAGTTTGTTTATTGCTTAGTTTTATGTTTTTTCCATCTCAAATGCAATTGCAAATCTTCTCTGAATTGGATACATTCTTAGAGTTATGCATATATAGATATGGGTGTATATATTGATATAGTAGGTCTCACCTTGGGTTACTCATTCTTTAAGTGGATGGTTTTACGAATATATAGATTCATGTATATATATGCATAATCATGTTCATTCATCCATTTGGCACTTGCTTTGGCTCTTGTTCCCCTATTTGCATGTCCAATCTTTGTCATTGATTATGCTAAGAGATTTTCTCTTTCTTTTTTCCTTTTTCCTGTATATATATATAATTTTGCTTTTGGTTTTTGATCATTTTCCCTTGTAGGTAGATACAGGTTTGGCTTTCACTTTCTTTGGTAGTTTTACCTTGGCTAGGATTCTTAAATTAGTCTATGGCTATCATGGCCCTAGACTAGGATATGCTTTGTTTACTTAGATTTAGTAGCTAAATCTTTCTATGGGTTTTTCTTTACCATGATTACTCGTCTATTTGTTGGTAAGAATTGGTTAGGTTGGCTAGAGAGTATGATGATCTTTTCTAGGGAATCTTTTGGTGTGTTCACCATATGGTGATGTCACTTCCCATGATGTAACTCTTTCCTTTTTTCATGATGAAACGAGTATACTCTGGTGGGACCTCCAAACAAAACCCTAACATTCACCACTAGAATTTGTAAGGCGAAATCCTTTTCTATAATAATCTCAAAGTTGCTTTTATTATTCCTCTTCTTGGGTTCAGCAATCCCAAAGGCAGTCTATAAATAACATTATAATTTTTTTTTATAGATTTATTGATATAAATCAGTAAGGTCATAAATAGGGGAGTTTATCTTCATTTAAACATTTAACAAAATTTGAATCTGCAAAAATAACAAAACTTCAACTTAACCATCACAACATGCTTCTTAACATATACAAAAAAAAACTTAATCAATAAAAATTAAATTATTAAAAGGAATTAAAATATCAATTAATTATAACAATATATATTTTTAAATATAATAAAGAGACAATTTTAATTATAAATCATTATATCTTGATCAAAGACATAAAAGATGATATTAATAAATATTTAAAATACAAGAAAAATATTGTTAATATAATTTTAATGTTAAATAATATTAATAATGTTAAATAATAATTATAAAGCATCATCTCTCACCCAAGAGGCGACAAGGAGGCTAGGACCTTGGGGTTTGAGAGCGGTGGGCAGAGGAGCTACGACCGTGGTGGTGGCCACGAGGCGGAGTACAGTCAACAGAGACAGAGTTCGATGATACTCGGGAAATCGCACAAGGGGCATTGCCCCAGTGCTGAAGGAGCTCTTGAAAGCGGGCCACCTTGTCAGCTTGTACCTGAATCTGCATTAAAACATTGTTACAAATGCAAGCTTTAGCATAAAGCGAAATGTTAATATCCAAGCAGCTATGAGAAAAAATAACAACATTTCTATCCTTCCAAAGAGAGAAAAGGATCTCCATTCTGAAAGCATGCCATGTTTGGGAGAACTTAAAGGGGATTCTAGGTGACTCACCTAGAAGAGCCATGTGCCAGGAAAATGGCTTAGGTCGAAAAAAGACATGAATCCAGCTCCAATACTATTGAGCTCTTCTATAGAGCCAAAAGATGTACATAAAAGTTTCTGGGTGACTACAAAAAGGGCAATGAGGATCAGGCACTCCCAAATGCTTGAGTTTGGAATCCAAAGGCAAACCTTGAAAGAGAACACACCAAGAAAAGTGTGCAATCTTAGGTTCGCTGATGGCGAACCAGACAACCAAAACCTGAATTTCCAGGTAGTCTGGGAATACTACAAGTGCCACCACTAATTGAGAGTATGAACCATAGGCAAGTGAAGAACCAACTGGAGATAACCCATTTTGGGTTTGTAGTTGGTAAAAGGAGTCCAAGGATACCACTTCTAGTCTTTCCACCAAGGTCTAATAGACCAAATACCGAGCTTATGAAGTAAATTTGAGGGAGGGGCCGAGACCAGAAGGTCATAAGTCTGTCGATCTAGCCGAGACAAATGAAACTGGACTTGGAGGTCATCCCAAGACCAGAGGCTCATAGTAGATCTGGAAAAAATATCCTTAGGTGTGCGAATGTCACGCTTGTGAAAGTGTAGAGCACTAACACCCTGAATCTTGGCCAAAGGTAACCCTTGCACCTGAAAAAGAGGGGACCACCAAAGGTTGTGCTGATTCATGGATAAGTCATCCCGAAAGCCATCGCCGACCCATTGTAACCAAGGCTTGATAGCTTCCCAAGCATGCCAGATACTTTTGACCATAAAAGTACCCTGTATCTAAATAGGGTCTTTCATGGTGAGCAAGATTTTCAAACCAATCCCTTTTTAGGCTGGCCTTTTGGAAGGAAAGCCTGAAGAAATGCAATGTTGGAGAAGAATTTTCCAAGCCTCATCACCAAATAAGGCTCTGATAACCCATTTAGCACATAAGGTTAGCTCTTGGTTCTAGGTAGAAATAAGGCCGAGACCTCTGGACTCCTTGTCTCCCAAGCAACCCTGTGAAAACCATGATGGTTAGACCCAGAGGCCCAAAGAAAGGCCAGCAGAAGTCTTTCCAACTTCATGTAAGAGGCCTTTGAAGGAGCCCAACATGAAGAATAGTAAACATGGGTGGTAACCAACACTTTAGAATAGAATTGGAATTTACTAGCCAAAGAGAGAGGCTTGGTGATCCAGTAGGCAAGCTTTTTCTCGATTCTGGCTAAGACCACCTGCTAGAGATCCAAATGCAAAGCTTGGAAGGCAAAAGGAATGCCCAGAAAGTGAAATATTTTGCCATGATGGAGCCATTTCTAGTCATACTGAAGGATCCATGGCAGAGCAAGAAGAAAGGACTATCCGTAACATTGCATCTTGTGCCACTGAATGGCTGAATCAGAAGCCAAGAAAAAAGTGTTAAGACATTGAAGAGAAGACTGTACATTATCTTCATCCTCAATGAGAGTGAGAAAGGAATCACCTACAAAGTGGCCATTGACAAGTTGGGAAGGTGACTCAGGCAGGGAGATACCACTGACATGCCCAACAATGATAGCATTAGCAAGTAAGTAGCCAAACCCTTCCGCTGCAAGAACATATAAAGAAGGAGCCAGAGGGCACCCCTGGCAAATGGATCTGAAAAGGCCAAAAGCCTTAGACTTCTGACCATTAATGGTGATGCAAGCTGAGGCATCTCCAAATAACATCTAAACAGATTGGATGAACTGGGGACCAAAGCCAAGGGCTTTGAGCATAGCCAAGATAAAAGGCCACTCAATGCGATCATACACTTTAGCGAAGTCAATCTTGAGAAAGATTGCCTGTTGTTGAGAGTGTTTGGCCCAATCCATTGCTTCCCAAACATCAATAATATTGTCTAGAATAAATCTAGATTTAATAAATCCAGTTTGTTCTGGGCGAACAAAAAGTGGAAGAAGATGTCGAATCTTAACAGCCAAAGCTTTGGCAATGATCTTATAAGAGACATTAAGCATGGTGATAGGCCACCAATTGCAAATGTCCTCTGGGTCCCCAGCCTTAGGGATAAAATTGATGTTTGCCTGATTAATCATTTTTCCCAAGGAGCGGGAATGAAAAGCTTCTAGATAGACTTTATGAAGGTTAGGACCAACACAAGGTCAAAGAGCTGTCTAGAATTCACAAGGGAAGCCATCATAGCCTGGGACTTTGTCACCTGCCATAGAAAAAGTGGTTTCTTTGAGATCATCAATGGTCAGTAAGAGATCACAAAAGGCTTGTTGCAAATTAGATATCCACTTGGGAAAAATAACTAAGCAATCTTGTAAGGCTTGGGTTCTGGCCGAAGAATCTCCCTATGTTGTGAACACCTTCTCATAATGATGGACAAAGGCTTGCAATATGTCAGGCAGCTCGGTGAGAAGAGCCCGTCCCTCTCTAATTTTCTTAATCCCAATAGAGGTATGATGGGCACATAGAGCCAAGAAAAACTCCTTAGAAGCTCTATTGCCCACTTTAAGCTAGTGCAATCTGGCTTTGATTTGCACTCCTCTGGTAGAGTGACTATCCGTGACTTGCTTCTGATGGTGGAGCTAGGCTAAATGGAGTTGCAGGGTAGAATCAAAGGGATTCAAAGACAAAGCTTTTGTGGCAGCACATAGAGCTTTGGTGGTCACATCATACGACTGCTTGTGGTAGATGGAAAGTTACCTACCATAAATGCGCAAAAACCTCGCAGAGCAGGAAATGGCGTCATGCCACCACACAATCCAACTAGTGTGATGACGAGGCTTTGGCTCGAGATTCCACACTCTTTGAATGTGGGCCATCATGGATTGGTGGCGCAGAAGAGACATGTTGAGGTAGAATTACATTTTGGAAGGATGCTGCCTAGCTGTCTGCCATTCAATACTAAAATTTATGGGGAAGTGGTCTGATAGCGTCACATCAACAAGAGGAGTGATGGGCAGATAATGATCTTCAGAAAAGAAAAAAAAAAGATTGCGCAAATATCATAGCATGATCAAGCCTTTTAAGAATTCTGTTAGAGCCAACTCTGAAATTCGACCAAGTGTGTCAGACCCCACTAGGATAGTGGTGGTTGGTGTTGGGTTCAAAAAGACCCAATTTATTATGCATATAGTACCAAGCTTCCCGCTCTCCAGCTATCCACCAAAAAGGAAAAAAACCATCCTTATCTGAAGCCACCTCAACCAAATTGAAATCCCCACACATGACCCGAGTGGCAGGTGGAAGATTATTTGTGATCCATTTACATAGGTAAGATCATTCAACCAAATCATTGGGATCATAAACATTAACGATCCCAACAGAATGATTATCGATTGAAAGAAAAACCCAAATGATGCACTGCATGGGATCAACCCCATGAGAAATAATTGTAGTTCACCACTGAGGTGAAAGGAGAGTGACAACTCACCCTCGACCATTTTCATGCTAGGAAGAAAAAATAAGGCAATCTGGCCAAATAACACAACATGCAACATTTAGCATGAAACCTGCAATTTTAACTTCCTAGAGGCAAAGAACATCTAGGCCTACAAAACATTGACAAACATCTCGAACAAAATACTTTCTGGCGAGGTTTGTGAGACCTCGAACATTCCATGAGATGTAATTCATGACAAAACCAACATATCTTCCTCGTCCCCAAGAGAGGAGAAGCTATTGCGGAAAAAATCTGAGTCCCCATTGGAGATGACGCGTCATTTTTCTGAACCACCATCTACAATCTTAGCATGCCCTAAAGGGCTGCAAGAATGGTGTAGAGAGTTTGGAGAAGAAATTGCAGACATGGCCTAAGGATTGTGCACCCAAGGAGGGCAAGCAACACCCTTATAAGAAGCATTCCCCTGTTGAGCAGGGTTTGAAACTGGAGTGAGAGCCGCCTGGGAGGATGGAGACAACACAAGAGGATTTGTCATCGGTTGAGAACTGGAACCAATGGGAATCTTTTGGGCCGAAACCGTAGGGGTTTTTCCTTTACGAACCACAGTGGTCCATTCATCCTTCTTGGCTCCCTCCACTGGACGAGAGCTAGAATCCTTAACAAGGGGTTTCAATTTTGGAGTTTTTGAAGGACAATCCCTGATCTTGTGATCCGTTAACTGGCATTGATAACAAGTGTTGGGAAGGTTCAAATAAAGCACCTTCTGGTTGAAGGTGTTACCACCCACTTTAATATCAACAGTCTCTTTCAAGTCATGAGAAAGATTGACCTCATCACATACCCTCTTTTGAGGGCAAGCATTAAAAAAATGGTCTGGCTCGAGGCAGACAACTTTGCCAATAGACTGAGCAATGGTTTGCATGAAAGGCCAACAAGGCAAAGGAAGACCGAGGAACTCAACCCAGACTGAGACTCATAGTTTTTTGTCATCTAAGACAGAAAAATTGCGAGACCAACACTAGAAGACCAAAAGGGATGACCTAACAGTCCATGAACCATGGGAGAGAATAGCCTCTACATGGAAAGGGTTTGAAAAGCGAAACAAAAAAAATCCTTTCATAAGACTTTGGACACCATCAAGCCTAACTCCATGAGGAGACCAGACTTTGGTGACCCAATCATGAAGCGTGCTTTCAGGAGGGATCCTACCCACAAAAAATCCTATCAAAGTACATTTTTCAAGCCAGACACCGGCATTGTCAAAATCTTGAATAGGAAGTACAACATCAGGCGAGGACATACCTCGTGAAACACTTTCAGCACAAACTTGTGAGGGCATTTTCTCAGTGGCGCTATGAGTGTCCGTAGCAGCAACTCTAGCACTAGCATCAACTGCTGGGCTAAAGTTGGCTGGAGCCATAATAAACACAAAAAGCCCACAGTAAATGCAGTCTGAAACAAACAAGATGAAACACGCAACCTCAAACCCTAGTAGAGCTCTCCAAAATGAGTAGTTTTAAGAAATATATATTATAACATTTTTCTATGGATTTATTGATATAAATCAGTAAGGTCACAAATAGGGGAGCTTATCTCTATTTAAACATTCAACAAAGACACTCAACAAAATCTGAATGCGCAAAAATAACAAAACATCAACTTAACCATCACAACATGCCTCTTAACATATAAATAGAAAACTCAATCAATAAAAATTAAATTATTAAAAGGAATTAAAATATCAATAAATTATAACAATATATATTTTTAAATATAATAAAGAGACAATTTTAATTATAAAACATTATCTTGATCAAAGACATAAAAGATGATATTAATAAATATTTAAAATACAAGAATAATATGTTAATATAATTTTAATATTAAATAATATAAATTGAGAAAAAAGAATATAAAGTTTGAATAAAAATAAAAATAAAAAATTAATAAAGTGAAAATTATAATAAATAGATTATATGAATATTGAAAAAATAATAATTCACAACCAATATTATATATTAAAAATCAAGAGTTAATTAGAAATATTACTAATTTTTTATATATTTGTCTTACAATATTATAAAAATAAATTAATTTATTACAAATGTTTCCAGATTAGATTGTATAGAATTTTTTTGCATCAACATTTCAGATCACACTCCATGATCCATCATCAATCATAGATTGTGATCCAAAAGTTGATGCAAAAAAAGTCTACACAATCTAATCCAAAATCATTTGTAATAAATCACTTGGGATTGTGGAAACTTGATATCATTAATAAATTAACTGATAAGTATTCTAGATTAAAAAATAATTATAACATAAAAATTTAATAAATGATCACATGATAAAATAAAACATAAATATGTATATAAACTATGGCTTTTTTAGGGCAATTTTTTCTTGTTTTAAGAGTCATGGGTACTAAATAACTAGATTGCCTCAATTTTTTAAGTTTGCAATATGCAAACAAATTTTAATATTAAACTAGTAATATAAAATTTTGAAGCTAAAGCTAACAATAATTGTTAGTTTAATATGATTAATTTTTTTTCTATATTGTACTATAAGTGTTATAAAATTTATATCAAATAATTATGCTAATGCTGACCTTAAATATGGCCCCATTGACTTTGGATGGTTTAAACTTAAGTTTGAATATGGTTCCACGAAAGGGAACTTGGGCTAGGAGGATATGGGTGGCATTTTAAGGGATAATACCTAGATACTATGATCTTTGCTAAATTGGGTTTTCAAACTTCTAACATCACTACAATGATAGTTTCCTATCACGAGATTTGATTGGCTAAAGAAAGCAGATTTAGAAATTTGTTATTTGGAGGAGACTCCAAAAATACCATCATGATTTTGCTAGGTAATGCCACTCCTAGTTGGTTTCTCTAGGACCTAACTGAGGAATCTCATCAATACATAATTAACTTTGATCGTTGCAAATAAAAGAACACTTTTCAAGAGGGTAACACGTCCATTAACTTGTTGGTAAACTTGGGTCATATATCCAAACTATTAAAGTTTGGACATTTTTTAATTTAGTCCTAAAGCCTCTAAATTCTTTTATGACCAATGATGAATAAATTGCATAGCCTCTAATGTCAAGGGAAGGAACAAAATCTCCCATAAAAAGATGTCCCACATGAATTGTAAGCCTCCTAATCATTCTTTTCATATAAGGATGAACTAATCTCTCTCTTGACTCATAGTGGTAAGTACACTTTCATTGATCATCTAGTTTATTTTGTTTATTTTAGAAGTCTCTTGATTTTCTACAACTCTACACCCTTTGTATGCTTAATTGCTATTCTTTCCCTATTTTCTATGGAAGGTGATATTGTTCAAGTGGAGCCCAAGAATTTTGATGTTATTAAGAATGACTCAGAATGCTAGTCTATTCTTCAAAAAGGAAACCTAACATCATTTATTGAGGCCATGAATGGTTACAAATGGTTACAATTCAATCCTCTCAATCAACTTCACAAATTCCTAGAAGGATGACTCTATGAATGTAAGGGTCCTCTCCTTTTGGGTTATTCTTGAGCTTATTATAGATACCATAGGCCTTCTTCTTGAAGGTGCCAAGTTCCTAAGAAAGACAAAAGGAGATTATCAGAGAATATGAAAAGGTTCCTACAAACGAGTGAGAAGATCAGTCATGTATAGAATAGGTTCAATACAAAGAATGTCTTGGGGGTTTGGAAAACAAATGTTCAAGTTCTCATGATGTATGTCACTTTATAGGGACACTTCAAAACATTCCCCTCTTACCTATTTCCTATGCTTAATAATTTTTTTCATAATTTGAAGATGGATTTTTGTTTCTATAACTTTTCTTCTTTGGAGTGGTATGTGAAAGTTGTCATTTCCAATGAAAATACTATACCCTTTTGGAAACTTGAGTTATGTTGTCATTGATTTCAAACTTGTTAAGTTGTGCATATACTGTTTATGGTTTGTAAATGTGTGTTTAGTTGTTGTTATGTTGTCAAGTGGTTACAATAAGTAAGTAGAGGTGTTTCTAGAAGTCTATAGTAGTGGAAGTTACAATATGAAAGAGATAGTATTTAATGTCCTTATGGAAGAAATTGTCTACATTCCTCTAGTTCTTGGTGATGATGGCTTGTGGTTTTGAATATAATGTCTACATGCTATGGATGTTGCACTATCATGTTTTTGGGCCCTCATTTGCTCAGATGATGTAGTTGGTTTTTGTGATTTGCTAACAGTGAGGTTGTCTATTAGGACTAGTCTAGAGAATGCTTTGCATTGCTCCACTATGTTGATTCAAGTGATACAAAATGGAGGACATGTTCATATGGTTCGTGCAGTGTTCTAACTTAGATTTCTAGTGTTGGTTTGATTAGAAAGTGAAGTTATGTTGTTTTGTGTTTGGTGTTGTCAGTTGTGTGAGTCTCTGACTGACTAAGTTGGCTTATCTTATTTGGATCACACTCTTTTGGTCTAGATATGCTTTTGAGGTTGAGTTAGAGTGTTTATATGGGTCTCACCATGGCATGTGTAGATCTGCATTGAGTAATTTGCATTGGGTGATGGTTTTTGGGCCAACTAGTCAATGTTCTTCATTGTTTTCCCACACATTATGTTTGATATTGACTTTGAAGGATTTTATAGTGTGTGTGGCTCATTAGAATCAACTTAGGAAGACGTGTTGTGATGCATTTGGGTCTCCTTTATCTCCTAGAGTAGACTGCATTGTATGTTTTTGGTTTGGGTGGCTAACTTTAGGTAATTCATGTATGTTATATTTGTCACTGACCTGGTTGAGGATTTCAATGAATAATATTGTATAAATGGAAGTGCAGATGTGTGAATTGAGCAATGTATTGTTGTGAATTGTGTGTGAATGATGTGCAATCATAAGTGAAGCAACAAATGTGCAAGTTTCAGTTTCTAATGAGCTTTGATAATCATATCTTTAGTATGACAGTGTTGTGAGACAATGAATGAAGTGAGATGTGTTTGCCATTATATTGTTCTTTTGACACAATAATTCAAGGATAGTTTCATGATCAAGAGAGCGTATTCATTTCAATTCATTATTTACCTATACCTATTAGAAGATAGTGATTCCTTTGGTAGCTTAGGCATCATAATAATGCAAGTCCTTTGAATCTTGCCACGAGGTTGTGCATGTTAGTCTTTCAAATCCAATCACGTGTAGTGAGAATCCTTGGCCTTGAGACTAAAAAATTGTAATTAGTTATTCATATTGTGTGTGATTCTCACCATGGTTTTTACCTTCTTGGGTTTTTTCATGTAAATTTGGTGTTCTTGTGTGTTTTGTGCTTTGTGGTTTCATGTTTCATAATTGCAAAGATAAGTTAATTGTGAATTGAAGTTTAAAGGATTATAAGTAAGTTGTTTTAAGGCCTTGATTGATTCACCCCCCCCATCTCTCAGTCCTATGGCATGTTCAACAATTGGTATCATAAAGAGGTTCCTCTATGATAAGATTAATTACTTGATAAAGGTCTAGGATGTTGTAGCGCATGTATTTCAGGGCATCAAGGTTTGATGGTACAAATTAATCTCCTTGGAAGTCACATATGAAATATCATTTAAATTCTCTACCATTTGGAATACAAGACATTATCAAAACTAGTTATAGTGCTATGAATGGTAGTCCTACTACTCCAGATAAGTTCAAGAATCATGAAAATAATACCAAGGAAAGCAATTTACTTGTTAGTACTTTGATTGAATGAATTTTTTTCAAGATCAATCGATGCATAAGTGCAAAGAAAAACTAAGATAAGTTGAGTAGTTCATCTATAGAGATGATAAGACCAACCAAGTCAAGATGTAGAATCTAAAGTATATATTTGAGACATTGAGTATATACGAAGATGAGAACATTGAAGATTACCTACACTGAGTGAATGCGATAGTAAATTCAAGAAGAAGTATTGGTGGAAAAATGGAAGAAATTGAAGTGATAAAAGTGATGAGAACATTGCCTAACTTCTATAAGCCAAAGAAGTATTCCATTGAAGAGGGTCATGATATGAGTAAATATACTTTGGATCATCTCTATGAATCACTCCTTGCCTTTGAGATCTAAAATTAAAGTGAGTAACACAATGAGAATAAGGAAGGAGCATTAAAAGTTAGCAAGAAGATTGAAGGTGAACAATTTTTTACAATTAGAAATTCATCCTTATGGAATTTTTCCTTGCTAGAATGATTATCATTAATGTTGGTTATAAGAAAGTTATTGGTATGGCTAATACAACATTGTGATAGATGTTATTCTAATTACTCTAATTTTCTACATAGAATAACTATTTCCTTATTGCATCTTGTTATCACATTCCATTTATTTTTAAACTTCAAATTAGGGATCCCCTTTTGTGTCTTTTTAATGGTATCTTTCCATAACGTATCTTTTTTAACTTTTCAAAAAAGAAAGCTATATTATAAAAAGGTTGAAATATGCACTCATATTTTATTAACTCATTTAAACAACCAAAATATAATAAATTTATCTATATAACCTCTTGCTATAAATATTTAAGAAAAATTTATTCTTCTTTCTTCTCTTTTAGCACATCTCTTATCATGACACATATGTTTGTACTTCACATTTTAACTACCATATCTTGATACCCCTCCTTCATAGTTCTCATATCAACTCAACCATATATTTTTGTTCTCTTACCTACACTATTGATGTTACCTTTTAATTCTTCAACTAAAAATTACTTTTACCATTAGAGTATGAAGTAGGAACATCCCTAGTTCATATCAATCTTGCATTAACCAAAAACATTTTCCTTTCTATTTTCTTTCTGTTTGAAATTTTAATTTCTCTTTCTATGTGTCTTGGTTTTGGCTCACCGGATCCTATGGAATTCGATTCTACTTGAAGACTTGATCATCTTTCTTGCTTCCAGACAACATCACATTTGGATCATTTTCTAGAAAGATATTGCTATCGGTTTCACTATCAATTTCCTATTACCGGTTGCCTGGACCTATTTTGGTGATCTACCAGAACCCCTTCCGAAGCTTGTGGAGCCTTGGGCATTGATTTTGATGTTCCTTGGTGTGTGGCCAACCTTTTCCCATGATCTACATTTCATCCTTTGGATTTTTTGGAGGAATCTCTTGGCGGAGGTCGACCTTGTTTATTTTACACGTCAGGTCTTGTTCTTCAGGTTTTGATCCTTTTTCGACCAATTGGATCCTTTGGATCGATATGTATAATTATAATTGTGCATTATAATATAATCAATCATAGAATCAAGTAGCTAGATTATGTGTAGAAGATAGATCTCATGATTCAAGGTCCTGGTTGTGACCTATTATGTATGTTCTACTAGGCTTGTGAGCTGATATGTTGTAACCCGATTGTTACCGGTTGGATGCAATCAATTTTCATGCAATAAAACTATCTATTCTACATTGCCTCTATATCTTTGTGTTTCCATTGTGTTTACTCTTGTTGGCTAGTCCGAATTGATCTCCTTGAGGTCCCTCCTCACTGGTGATTACTTCAAGTGGTATCAGAGCAAAGTTTCATTTCGGAGGTTGCGTGTCCTAAAATTTTGTTGTAGGGTGGTGGATTACAGATCCGACCTATAGCTGCAGAGGACTACCGTGAATGATGGTGCGAAGAGGAGTTAGGAATGGTGGAGCACATGGGAATGTCGACCCTACTATGATGAAGATGTTGTGAGGTATAGCAGCCTGATTGGAAGCCGTGGAGATAGCCGAGAGAAGAGGCTGATACATCAAAGAGAAGAATCCCCGACAGAACAAGCAAACCTACCGGTAGTTGATCCGGATGAGGAAAGGTTTTTGAGGGTTTTGAGTAGGGAGAATACTAAACCTCATTTTACCCCACCAGAATATGATGGAAAGTTGGATTCAAATGAATTGATGGATTGGATCTCAGAGATGGAGAAGTATTTAGATTTTGAAAACATTGCAGAAGAGAGGAAGGTTGAGATATGCCTATACTCGGTTGAAAGGTCATGCATCTCTTTGGTGGGATCATTTGCAAGTTGATAGACATAGAATATTAAGACATGGGATCAAATGATTGCTAAGTTGAAGTCAAAGTTTATGCTAGCTGATTATCAAGTGAATCTGTTCCAGAAGTTGCAGAATTTGAGACGGAAGGAATCTAGTGTGAAGGAGTACAATGAAGCATTTTACAAGTTGAATATCAGATCTTGACATGTTGATGATGAAGTTGAACAAGTTGCAAGATATTTGAATGGATTGCGGATGTCTATACAAGATGAACTCGGTTTGATCAAATTGGAGAGTGTTGAAGAGGCTTACCAGTATGCCCTAAAGGCATAAGACAAGTTAAACCAAAGACATGAGTAGAGGCAGAGAGGCAGAGGTGGAAGGTTTAATGGAGGAATATTTCAAGGAGGAAGAGGATATATCGGAGGTAGAGGAACTAGTATAGATTAGAACAAGGAAAAGGAAGTGAACTAAGGAGGTAATTCATAACGGAAGGATGATAGAAATTTCTACTAGAGGAGAGAACCAGATGGTTACCGGAATGAGAACTTTGGAAGGCAAGACAAGAGAACATTTAGAGGAACCCACTTTAAGTGTGGAGGAGAACGACATCATGCATTCGAGTGTAAGAAGAAAAAGAATACCAAAAGAGAAATAGTGGTGGAAGAAAACCCCACCAGATAAGACAATAAACTGGAATATGGAGAACTATTGGTGATGAGGAGATATTTTTGTCATATCGGAGGAGATGAAGAGCCCTTACAGAGGAATAATATGTTCAAGACTAGATGTAAGGTATCCAATAAGTGTTGTAAATTTGTTATTGATAGTGGTAGTTCAAATAATCTTCTTTCAGAGGAAATGGTGAATAAGTTGAAATTGGAGAGATTGAAACACCCTAAGCCTTATCAGATAGCATGGATTTAGGATGAACATAAGTTGTTAGTAAGTGAGCATTGTTTGGTGAAATTGAAAATTGAGAATTATCATGTTGAAGTCTTGTGTGATATTATGCCTATGGATATTTTTCATCTTTTGTTGGGCAGACCTTGGTAGTTTGATAGACATGTAGTACATGATGGAAGGAAGAATACATACACTATTGTGGCCAATGGGATGAAGAAAACCTTGCTACCCTTGGAAGAACCTTTGAAGAATGAAGTCTGTACGAATACTAGAATCTATTTGGTAGATGGAAGGAAATTCATGGATGGACTGAGACATGAGAATGTGTGTTTTTGCTTAATTCCTAAGAAGACTGAGAAATCGGAACCAAAAGGAGAACACCCAGAGGAGATAAAAGATTTGCTGACAGAATATGAAGACATCATTTTAGATAATGTGCCTGATGGATTGCCACCTATGAGAAGCATTAGTCATTGCATGGACTTGGTTCCTGGAGCTAGTTTGCCTAATGAAGCTGCACATCGGTTGACACCGACAAAGAATGAGGAATTGAATAGACAAGTGTAGGAGTTGTGGTTTGATCAGGGAAAGTCTGATCCCTTGTACAGTACTAGCAGTATTAGCACCTAAGAAGAATAAAGAGTGGAGAATGTGTACTAATTCCAAAGCAATAAACAATATCACAGTGAAATATCAGTTTCCTTTGCATAGAATGGATGACATAATGAATTGTCTGAGTGGAGAAAAATACTTTACAAAGATAGATTTGAAGAGTGGATATCATTAGACCAGGATAATAGAAGATGATGAGTGGAAGACAACATTTAAGACAAGTGAAGGACTGTATGAATGGTTGGTGATGCCTTTTGGATTAACTAATGCACCAAGTACTTTCATGAGGTTGATGAATGAGGTATTGAAGAAATTCTTGGGTAAGTTATTATGTATTTGCATGACATTCTGATTTTGAGTAGGACAAAAGAGGAAGATTTGTTGCAGTTAAGACAAGTTTTATAGAGATTGAGAGAAGAAAAGTTGCTGATAAATATCAACAAGTGTACTTTCATGAGTGATGAGATAGTCTATTTGGGATTTGTGATATCTGAGGATGGTTGGAAGATGGACCCTGAGAAAGTGAAAGAAATTGTTGAGTGGCCTACACTGGAAAGCATTGGAGAGGTAAGATCATTTCATGGATTGGCTAAGTTTTACCGAAAGTTTATCGAAAAATTTAGTTCAGTTTGTAACCCTATGACTGAGACCATGAGAGGATATCAGGAGAAATTCAAGTGGATCACCAGAGAAAACAAAAGTTTTGAACTGTTGAAGCAGAAAGTGACTGAGCAACTTGTGTTAATTTTACTAGATTTCAATAAAGTATTTCAAGTGGATTATGATGCAAGTGGAACAAAAATAGGAGAAGTCTTGAGTCAGGAAGGGAGAGCAGTAGCTTATTTCAGTGAGAAATTGAACAATTCCCGGAGGAGATATTCAGTGTATTATTATGAGTTTTATGCCATATTTCAAGCCTTGAAGAAGTGGAGACATTACTTATTGCCTAAGGAGTTTGTGTTGTATACAAATCATCAAGCTTTGCAGTATTTGAAAAGTCAAAGTAAGTTGAATCAGAGACATATGATCTATGGGTACAATTCTTGCAGATTTACACCTTAGTGTTGAAGAATAGAAGTGGGAAATCTAACAAAGTTGTTGATGCATTGAGTAGGAGAAGGGTTTTGCTGACAAAGATGAGAATGACAGTATTAGGATTTGAAGATTTGAAGACATTGTATGATGATGACCCATATTTTGCAGAACCTTTGAAAGCATGTAGAGAAATGGTTATGGTAGATAGAAGTAAGTGGTTGGATTATTTTATTCAGGATGGGATGTTATTCAAAGGAGTTCAGTTGTGAATACCTAAGAGTTTTATGAAGGAGAATCTGATAAAGGAGAAACACAGTAGAGGACTAGCTGAACATTTTGGCATTGACAAAACAATAGCATTAGTGCATGAACAATACTTTTGGCCTTAGACTCATAAGGATGTTAAGAGATATGTGCAGAGTTGTAGAGTTTGTCAAGTTGCAAACAGTAGTAGTCAGAATGTGGGATTGCATAAACCTTTGATAGTACTGGTAAGACCTTAGGAGGATATAAGCATGGATTTTGTACTTGGATTGCCTAAAACACCGAGAGGGAATGATTCTATATTTTTAGTAGTGGATAGATTATCGAAGATGACTCACTTCATACCTTGTAAGAAGACATCAAATGCATTACCTGTAGCAGGCCTATTTTTCAAGGAAGTGGTGAGATTGCATGGATTGCCTAAGAGCATAGTTTCAGATAGAGACACTAAGTTTGTTGGCTATTTTTGAAGAACACTTTGGAAGAAGATGAAGATAGATTTGAAGTTCAATTCTACTTTTCATCCATGAACTGATCGACAAACACAAGTTGTTAACCAAAGTTATTATTATCATGTGGAGCATTGTATATTTGTTGAAGAACAAATCAGGTTTCCTCCTTGAAAAACATTTGGAGGTTTTTCCCTCAAAGTGGTAAATTATTTTTAAATATTTGTAGCATATTTAATGCAATGCCATGACAAGGACCCCCAAAGGGAACGCACCAAAAAAACCTAGAATCATTTTTTTTTCAAACATTCTAGATAAACTTAACAACTTCAACACCAAATATATGACACAATATGTTGCACTTACATGACAATGTGCACATAACTATTGCAAGGGAGACCACACCGTATAAGAAAATATACACAAGGTTGCACTACTACACAAGAAAGGTGACAATAAAGGAATCACTCAACATAATGGAGCAATAGAGATAGAGAGAGAGAGAGAGAGAGAGAGAGAGAGAGAGATTCCTTGATAGTGATAGTCACATAGCACAATCACGTCCTCTCATAAAATGAAACCCAAATGGGATGAAGGAATAATAAATCTATAATCCACATCCGAATGGGTTAAACAATGTAAGCCCAAGCAATCTTGACAAATGAAAGAGTCCACTAGATCAAGTGTAAGCATATGAAATCTTGTCATAACTCAACAACACACAAGCAAAACTATTAGGTCAAGCTAAATTCTAGAATAAACCACAAGGGAAGGCTTAAGACACCTTAAGGATCACTAATAAGAGGTTTCAACACTTACAAGACCTCACAAGAAGTTATAAGGCCTCACTTGAAAAAGTATGCTTTCTTCTCAATCCTAGGTGCAACGGTCTACTGCCTACATATGAGTAAAAGCACAATGTTGTGTCACACCTTATAAATGCACTGACCAATAGAACTAAAATTGTTTAACTTCTACTGTAGAAAAGTGGCATTTCTAAATTGAATTTTGAAATGATGTAGGATGACCACATGTAGAAATATTAATAAAATTTATGTCTATTATTTTTCAATTTTTTTAGGAAAAAAATTGATTTTTTTTTTTATAATTTCAGAGATAGATTTTTAAATCCCTGAAAAATGCCGAAAATCTGAGGTTCTAGTTGGTCCCACACAAGAAAATGAAAATGGACTTATTTTTTTTCTGATTTTTTTTTTCCAAGTAGAGAACATGTATATGAAGTATTAAATAATTTAAAATTAAAATTTTGATCTATCTTTTTCTTGTTATAATATTTTGAAGTCCAACATAGCTAAATTTGATAGTTTTTGGTCAGTACCACTTCTTGACCAGTAAATTTATAATTAACCAAAAAAAAAAATACCCTTTTTGAGAAGATTCTCTCGTCTTGTGAAAAATTATTTTTTAAATTTTTTTAAATTTTATTTAATATTTATTTTTAATTTCTAATCAGCCTCTTTTTTACTTTAAAAAATCTACTCACAGTGTTTAATTAATAAAAAATATTCAGTATTATCAAAATAGTAAAAAAAAAGTATATGACTAGAATCGTGACTTCAAGATCTACAAAAGGTTATATTTTTTTTTTTAAAGTTCAAATTGATGAAAAATTAGCTAGAAGTTGAATCTGGCAAAAATGCACAAAATGTGGCCCTTTTGGTGCCAAATGGCAGACCACCTCAGCCTGTTTGGTCGAACACTTGGGCACTTGGTGTAGGAGCACCCTTCCAAGCTCTCCCTCCTTCTTGTTTTGTTGGTACTATGCTTCTTATGAAGCCATTGTATATAAAATAATGAGCCATGTGCTCATAGGTCCTAGTTAGGGTCCTAGAGGAGATCTTAGGGGTCATTAGTCAAGATTGTGATTTTCCTGAAAATGGAGGGCATGTGTGTCTTTGTGGTGTTTAGGGGTCCTTCATCCCATGGTGGTGTCCTTAGGTTGGCCCAATGTGGGTTTAGGAGTCATGAAAAGCAACATTGAGAAAGTTGCTCAAAAGTTACATGACAACTTTTAAAAGTTGTCAAGCAACTTTTCCACCAGGAGGTCTAAATCCTTAGTTTGGCATGGAAAACCCTAATATGGGCACACAAACCAAGGTAAAGGTGATATAAGTATTTTCAAACCCTAATTGGATGGGTTGGATGTTAGAGATTGTACGGCTCAAGCAAACTGAATTGACTGTGACTGTTTTGTTGGTTACTAGTCAGTTTGAATGAAGCTACCGAGCAAGATAATGGATTTATTTGAGTGAAAAATTGTGTGAAATGTCTTCTATGGTGTAAATAACTCCATTGTGAGTGATTAGAATAGCTTTTGGTTTACCGGTTGAGTGTGTTTGTAAATAGTTTGTAAATTGCAGTCTCACTATCCAATTTTGGACTCGTTTGTGCAAATGAAGTCTTAACTCCATTCCCCGTTGTGGAATCACCATGAAACCATGGGGAATGAGAGTGAAGATCTTGTACTATAGTCCCATGCAAGCAGGGCCCTTGGAAATGCAAGGAGGCCAAGCAAAGACCCACTCCTAGGTGAGACTAGACAGTGCCCGATTAGGAGAGGTCAAATTGTAGAGGTCTTGGAGAGCAAGGTTGGTTAGTGGAGAGTGCATCCTTTGGAGGAGGTGTAGAGGAGTGGGTGAAGCATCATTGGTGTGAAGGAGGAGCCTCCACCGATCCAAGAAAGGTGGCTAAAACTCAAAACACTCACTGTGACCCAGGCAGATCCTAAAAACCCTCACAAAAACCCTTGAAAACCTTAAAATCCACCTAGGACAATGTACAGACTCTTGGGAGCCTAAAACCTAGAAAATCCATGAGTCCTTGCCAAATGAATGGCAGTCCATTTTGGGAGTTTGGGTTGTTTGTGCATCATTTGTGAGAGGGAGCCCTAAAGGACCGGGTAGGAGGCCTAATTTGTCCTAATCCTTGTAGCCCTATTTGAAGGCAAAAACACAAAATAGTGAAATCGGTAAGGGATTAGAATCTTGAAATGTCTTGGGGGAATTTGAATAGCTGGGAAGACCATGAAATAGACCTATAACAACCTTGCTAAGACCTTGGAAGGTGTGGAACAAGCCTAGCCCTTATTAGGCATAGTAAGGGGTTTTGAGTCTCATGAGTAGGTGAGACCTTAGGAGCAACATTGCAACTCATTGGTGGGTGGATTGGGCAAGGTCAAGGGATTCCTCAAGCAAAAAAAGTCCTAGAGACCCTAGGGTGTGTAGAGAACACTAGGTGGTCCAAGGAAAGGATCCAAGAGCATAGACTAGGCTAGTCTATCCCTAGCCCCATCCCATCAGCACCAAACCTTGGCCCCCACCTGACCACGGGACAAAATGATTTTTTTGTCTTTTTTTTTGTTTTATTTGCAAAGTCAACTGCTAGGTTATCAGGCTGAATTTGATGACCATTTGGACATATTGTTGATGATTTTTACAAGGTATTTTTTATTCAATTCAAAAAAAATTGATGTTAACTTTAATTTATTAATATTTTAATATTTAAATTACATGTATAATTTGAGTTTTTACGCATTTTTCATTTAAATACTATTTGAAATTTTGTCTACATGAATTTTGTTTTTCCTTTATAGTTTAATTAGCTTGTTTGAAGTGTTTGATGCCTTTGGCATGCTTTGTGTTTAGATAGAACCCTAAAGATGATAACAAAAGTATTTGAACTCCCCTTGTCTTCCATTGGTCATTGGGTGTAAAAGAAATTGTTATCATCTTCTTTTTAGGTAGAAGGCCATGCCCTCTCGAGAATCCCATAAGGCCAGTGAGAAGGGAATGACCCAAGCAGTACTTTCTTCTACCCTCTATATAAATTAATACGTTAGGTGAAAGTCATGACGCCTTGGTGACGTGTATCTACACTGATGGTACTCCCTAGTATCTGCACTAAGTGTACGCACTTGTGTGGAGAATGAGGAGTGAGTTTTTGAATGAGTTGTTGCCGCATGGGTAGACACCAAGTTCCATAGAAGTTACCCCACTAAACACCTTAGAGTAGTGGCCCACCCTTTTTTTGCCCAAACATTGTGATAGCTTCAGTGCAAGGGGATAGATGGTTTTCCCCCCAAGACACTCACCATAAGGCTCCCGTGGGATGAGACAGAAATCCTCGGCTTAGCATAAGATACTTGTAGCTTTACAAGGATAGGTTGATAGGGTAATCCTTCCACTCTTGGATGCCCCTAGTTGTCCACTCATGAAAAAGGCAAAATTAGTGAATACACCCCTCAAGGCGTCCCTATACTTGAGCTGACAGAGATTCCAAGTTGTGGGCTGAACTTACTGCCAATAGAACATTGACCTTAGGATAAGAAAGTGTTTGATGTGTTTTTTATTGTGTTTAAATGGAAATTGGGCTAAATTTGGCCTATGAACATACACATTGGTCATGTTAGTTTTTATATTATCACTAGTTGTAATGATCATTGTGTCTTCTTGTTTGCAATATTTGAAATGGCTTAGTATGTGTGTGTATATGTATGTGTATGTGTATGTTCATGTATGGGTATGCGTATGGATGTGTGTATGTGTATGTGTATGTGTATGTGTATGTGTATGTGTATGTGTATGTGTATGTGTATGCGTATGTGTATGTGTGTGTATGTGTATGTGCATGCATCTGTGTATGTGTGCATGTGTATGTGTATATTTATGTGTGTATGTGTATATCATGTGTGTGTATGTATGTGTCTATATATATGTATGTGTGTGTATGTATGTGTATGTGTGTATGTGTGTGTGTATGTATGTTTGTATGTGTGCGTATGTGTGTGGATGTGTATGTGTATGTGTCTGTATGTGTATGTGTGTGCATGTTTGTATGTGTATGTGTGTATGTATGTGTGTATGTGTGTATGTATATGTGTATGTGTATATTATGTGTGTGTGTGTGAATGTGTGTATGTATGTGTGCATGTATAGGTGTGTATGTGTGTATGTGTGTATGTGTGTGTATGTATATGTGTGTATGCATGTGTATCTATGTATTTGTATATGTATATGTTTATGTGTGTGTGTATGTGTGTGTATGTATGTGTGAATGTATGTGTGTGCATATATGTGTATGTCTGTGCGTGTATGTATGTATGTATGTATGTATGTATGTATGTATGTATGTATGTATGTATGTATGTATGTATGTATGTATGTATGTGTGTATGTATGTATGTGTATGTATGCCTGTATGTGTGTGTGTGTGCATGTATGTGTGTGTATATATATGTTGTTTGCATGTGCATCTATGTGTATGTGTGTGTATGTATGTATTTGTATGTGTGTGTATTTATGTATGTGTATGTATGTATGTATATGTGTGTGTATTTGTTTGTATGTATGCATGTGAATATATCTATGTGTATGTGTGTGTATGTATCTATGTGTATGTGTGTCTGTGCATCTACGTGTACATGTGTACATATGTATATGTATGTATATGTGTGTGTGTATGCATGTCTCTGTGCATGTGTTCATGTATATGTGTATGTATGTATGTATGTGTGTGTGTGTGTGCATGTATATATGTGTATGCATGTGTGTGCATGTATTGTGCATGTATGGGTGTGTATGTGTCTATATGTATATGTGTGTGTCCATGTATATCTATGTATGTATATATGTATATGTTTATGTGTGTGTGTGTGTATGAGTGTATGTGTGTGTATGTGTGTGTATGCATGTGTGAATGTATGTATGTGTGCATATATGTGTATGTATGTGTGTATATGTATGTGTATATGTATGTGTGTGTGTGCATGTATGTGTTGTTTGTATGTGCATCTATGTGTATGTCTGTGCATGTATGTATGTGTATGTATCTATGTGTATGTGTATGTATGTGCATCTATTTGTACATATGTATGCATGTATGTATGAGTATGTATGTGTGTGCATGTGTATCTATGTGTATATGTATGTGTGTTTGTATGTGTTTGTACATTTATGTGGGTATGTATGTATGTATGTGTGTGTGCATGTATACATGTGCATGTATGTGTGTGTATACATGTGTGTATGTATGTGTGTGTGTATGCGTGTATGTGTGTGTGTGTATGTATTTTTGTGTATGTGTGTGTGCATGTATGTGTTGTTTGCATGTGTGTCTATGTGTATGTATGTGTGTATGTATGTATGTATGTATGTATGTATGTATGGATGTAGGTATGTATGTATGTATGTATGTATGTGTATGTGTATGTTTATATGTTAATGTGTGTACCTATGTGTGTATGAGTGTATGTGTGTGTATGTATGTGTGGATGTATGCATGTATGAGTGTATGTATGTATTAGTGTATTTATGTGTGTGTGCATGCATGTGTTGTATGTGTATGTATGTGTGTGTATGTATGTGTTGTATGTGTATGTATGTGTGTGCATGTATGTGTATGTGTGTGTGTGTGTGTGTGTGTGTGTGTGTGTGTGTGTGTGTGTGTGTGTGTGTGTGTGTGTGTGTGTGTGTGTGTGTGTGTGTGTGTGTGTGTGTGTGTGTGTGTGCATCTATGTGTTGTTTGCATGTGTATCTATGTGTATGTGTGTGTGTATGTATGTATGTATGTATGTATGTATGTATGTATGCATGTATGTGTGTGTGTGTATGCATGTATGTGTGTGGGCATGTATGTGTGTATACATGTATGCATGTGTGTATGTATGTGTGTGCATGTGCATGTGTGTATATATGTGTGTGTATGTGTGTGTGTATGTGTGTGTGTGTGTATGTGTATGTATGTATGTGTGTATGTGTATGTATGTGTGTGTATCTGTGTATTTGTACATGTGTGTGTATGTATGTGTGTGTGCATGTGTGCATGTATGTGTGTATGTATGTATATATGTATGTATGTATGTGTGTATGTATGTATGTATATATGTATGTGTCATTTTTTTAAGTAGTAGTGGCACTGTTTTTTATAAACTGTAATATAATGGTTCATATTGCCACCTTAGGACGTGCAATATGACTCCTCGAGACACCATATGATGTCGTTAGGGGTCTTATTGTGTTCTAAGGGGTCATATGTGTGTGTGTGTCTACATGTATGTGTGTATCCTTAGGACACAATAAGACCCCTCATGACACCATATGATGTTGTTAGGGGTCTTATTGCATTCTATGGGTCATGTGTGTGTGTGTGTCTACATGTATGTGTGTGTATGTATGTGTGTGTCTACATGTATTCTTGTGTATGTGTATTTTTGTATGCATGTGTGTGTATGTGCAATTTTAAAGTTGTGTATGTCTGTCCAATAGTTCTTAAACATGTACTTGCATATTTAAAATTGTGTATGTGTGTCCAATAGATATTAAACATGTACATGCATATTTAAAGTTGTGTATGTGTGTCCAATAGTTCTTAAACATGTGCATGCATATTTAAAGCTGAGTCCAATTGACTTGACATATATGTGCATGTGGGAATGTGTATTAGGAGTTTGCATATTTAGATTGCTTCTCAATCGCAGTTTGTCCAATGGGCAATAAAAGGACTAGATTACGGAAGTATGATTGAATAAAAGAGACAAAAACAAGACATATAGCACCTGCTCAAGAACAATTTCCCATTGACGATGAAGTAGTCCCAATTCAAGAAAGAGAAGTAACTAGTCCCAGTGAAACAATAAATTTTTTATTTGGTATGGCCAATTTGATGGAGATGGATGAAGGCACTCTTTTCAATGAGATTTCAGATGAGGATATGGTACCAGAAAGGACATTAAAATTACACTCCAAAAAAATTTGGGATGAATATTTTCAAGACAAAACTCAAATTGGAAGGGCGCAATTGTTTGCAAAGTTTTTTAGGAGAAAAGAAATGACTGCCTTTTTGGAGTTGTTGGGTGTTGATAACAAGAATAAATCATCAGAGGGATCAGTAAATCAGACAGTGGTTGAAAATTTGCAAGAAGCTCTGAAATTTATTAAGAGTACGAGTCGAGTCGCTGATTCAAGTGCTTCCCGAAGAGAATTAATGACTATGATTACTAGTAAGAAATTATCACATAGAAAACAAACTCAATCAATTGCTCAGTAATTGAATGTTTCTAGAGGAACTGTCTAGAGATATATTAGGAAAAGAAATAGGTTGGATGAGAATATTGAAAAGAATTGGCTCAATATTTTCCAGGGTTCCTCGAAAAGATGATTATTGAATACTGGACTAGTCACTCTTGTATTTCTTCTAATAGAAGAGACACTATACGTACATACATTCAAGCTATTTTTTGGATCACTATATATATATATATACATTTGAGTTAATCTGTACACTTTCATTTAATTTGTCTCGGTGGATTAATTGATTTGAATTGAGTTGATTAATTGATTTGAAATGAGTTGATTAATTAAGTGGATTAAATGATTTGAATTGAGTTGATTAATTGAGTGGATTAAGTGGATTAAATGATTTGAGTTGAGATGATTAATTAAGTTGACTAAATGATTTGAATTGAGTTGATTAATTGATTTGAATTGAGTTGATTAATTGATTTGAATTGAGTTGATTAATTGATTTAATTAATCAATTCAAGTAACTAAATCAAATCAATAATTAATGTAATTCAACTAACTAATTAATTGATTAATTGATTTAATTAATTTATTCAAGTAACTAAATCAAATCAATATTTAATGTAATTCAACTAACAAATATCAAGATTTATCATCTACAATAACATGATCAATTCTATATATGTAACTAGAACTAATTATAAAAATATAATATGAGCTCATAGACACGTGTAAATAACAAACAAGTGTCAGGTACATAAACAAACATATAAGTATAAAAATATCATCAAACAAGTGTCAGATACATATAATATCAGGAAACAAGTGTCAGATACATATAAGTATAAAAAAGAGTACATGCACGAGCTGCATATAATATCATCAAACAATGATCAGTGGTTCCTAAACTAGCTTGGTGGGCCCTCCACTGATCCATGATTTGAATGCTCTCCTTGCACAAGAAAGTACATGTACACATTTAGCACACGTATATATATAAACAAATGAAAATATTATCTAACTATTACTTGTATGGAAACTTTACTTCAACATAAGTACATGTGCAAATTTTACCTAATGTGATCCACCTAATGAATGAGTAGAGTGTGCATGGGTCATAGGTGTCTGAGATGAAGAACTCAAATGTGCATGTAAATAATATCCTAACATATCTAATGGATCACCACATTGTAAATAATCCCAATCTCAAAATGTGTTAACAATTTCAAAGTTGAAATCCACTATTTAAAATCAAATAAATGATATGACCTTAAAGAAAAAAAATGTATACCTCATGAGACTCCAAGGTTCTCCCAATTGTGCTAATATCAAATGTATGGAAGGAGACCTCATCAACATCTAGATCTAGCGTTGCATCCTCTAAATTGTGAACAAGTAGACTGGTAAAGCCACCACGAGCGTTGCATCCTCTGACCGACCTGTGTGGCAATCTCTGCAATGCTAGAGTAAATATTTCATTTGGTATCATCTATTGCTACATCGGCTTCCTATTCTAACTCCAAAAATTTTGGTAGAACCAAAAGGTTTGGACCAACTAATACCTCTAGTCGTCTATACCTATCACAAAGCCTCCCCCTACCCTGTCCTATATTCCTTGGTATACTAGTATAATACACATCTAGGGCCATATGAAATTATGCAAACAATTGTTTGTAGAATTAGAGTGGCAAATCATCCTTCTGTGGCTACCTACCATGAGTTGTCAACCATCTAGGATAAATGAAAGGGTCCACCATCGGATCAATGCATCTGGTGACTAAATAACCCCTAATCCTCCCTGTATGTGTCTAATAGTTAGGGAACATGGTATGGACCTATTTAATAGAAATACTCATGTTCACGGTGTCTCATTTCACCGTGCCAATCACACTCCTAGAAAGGGATGCATAGAAGGAATCAGTAGAGATCTCATCATAAGGATTGTATGTCCTAATGGTCTCAATCATGGAAAGTAGCTGATCCCTAATAGCCTTTACCCTTTCCTTATTAGGATGGGTAGGGGTGGCAAGTATGGTGGGATCAAGGGTGTCTATGGACCTCTACAAGGAAATAATGGTCTCAACATGCCGAGACCTATGCTATGAATCAGTAGAGGGCATTGGACTAGACTGTCCAAATGTATGGTCGGTACCCTCAGGGTGAACACTACCATCTAACATATGATCATCCATATGGAAAAATATTTGTACATGTGTAATAAAAGCAAATATTAATTATTCAATTCAACTATTTTTTAAATCATTCAAATACACATTAAAATTAAAGCAACATACACACTATTTTCAAATATTTAATTTAAAGCAACATTAAAATTAAATACATACATACATACATGCATAGACATGTACACATACACATACACATACACATACACATACACATACACATACACATACACATACACATACATGTACATATGCATGCATGTGTGTGGATGGTTTAGGGTGTAGGGTGTGTGTATGTGTGTGTGTGTGTATGGTTTAGGGCTTATAGGTGCATGTGTATGTGTGTATGAGTGTGTGTATGGGCATATGTGCGTACATATACACATACACATACACATACACATACATGTATGTATGCATGCATGTGTGTGTATGTATACATGTACATGTGCATATGCATGCATGTGTATGTGTGTATGGGTGTGTGTATGTGTGTGTACATTGTACATGGGTGCATGTGTGTGTATGGTTTAGGGTGCAGGGTGTGTGTGTGTGTGCATGAGCATATGTATGTGCGTGTGTAGGGTTTCGGGTTTATGGGTGCATGCATATGTGTGTATGGTTGTATGTATAATTTTGGAAAGTTTGATTTCGATATGTATGTATGTATGGTGTTTTATGTGTGTATGTGTCTATGTTTTTAAATTTTGGTAAGTTTAATTTTCTTAATGTTTTAAAATAATAAATTAATTAATTTTTTAATTATAACCACCAAAAAAATAAAAACAATAAATAAATTATTATTTTTAATTATAACTACACTAACAAAAAAATAAAAAACATTGAATAAATTAATATTTTAAATTATATCTACAAATTAAAAAATTAAAATAATAAATAGATTAATTTTTTAAATTATAACTACAAAACAAAACAAAAAAAAACCTACTTGGCAAGAAGGGGGCTGGAGTTAAGCTCTTCTTGTGTTCGGTTGAACTCCCAAGCAACTCATAGTGCAAATGAGGGGGGTCAGTTGAATTTTGGGTTTATAAAGACTTTTTTCTAGCCGAACTGAGTTCAGATGGACAAAAGAGGCCACACAATGCCACCTAGGCACCACACCGCACCCAAAGAGTCTGGTCAAGCTAAGTTCAACTGGACATGCCCGAATTGGCCCCAGGTGTGACAGACCTTTGTGCTTTGGCCCATACACAATTATCCAAACCAATCAAATCAACACCACACTGACTCAGTGACAACATATTTGGACAACCATAGAGGTTCCCTTGACTCCCCAAGGCTCAACAAGCAAATTTGGTTAATAGGAACTACCCCTCTAAGGCCCCAAAAATCTTGATGACATATAGCTCAAAACTACCCCAGGTGGACTTGGGTGTCCACCCAAGACACTATCAGTTTGTGCTAGAGCCTTCTAGCCACACTCTAGTCCTCTAGGTATTCTAGTGTCCATTTTGGTGCTAGTATCCTTGACCTAACCCTACACCCATGTTATCTTCCTCTAGAAACACATTTAACCTAACTAGTAAGCAAACCAAAAATAGGGATCGATCACCACGACAACAAATAGACATTGGAAAATACTAAAGGTTCCTATGATACTTTAGGAACATTAAAATTCTAGTAAGGCTAAGGGAAGAGGGAAGAATAACAACTCCCCCAATACTAGGTCTCATCGACACACAAAAGGAGAGGATGGGGATATGTGTAATGGAATCCTAGGTCATAAGCAAGGACATGTAAGAACATGGAATTACGACACTTTTCCACTTTCATAACATAAATTACAAGGTTCTCTGAAAGGCCTTGAGTAGACCTATAATGACTCAAAACAATAATTCTTGAACAAGGTATGACAAAATTTTGAGGGGTCCACAACACCTTCCAAGATGAATTGACACGTGTAACTAGGTTAATTTTAAGCCCAAAAGAATATTCCTATAATCCTTTAAATTTTTCAACATAAGCATCATAATCAATACAAAAATAAATTGTACTCAACTCCAACGTTGAGATACATAATCAAACCAACTACACAATCATCATTCATTAACACTTACAATTGCATGCATCTCAAGAAGGAATTTAATTATAAATCATTACATTTACATCACTTGAGGACTCAAACATCCTATAAATATAAAACTTACATTTTATTTAAACAATTAAAAAGATTAAGGACAACCAAAAGAATAATCTACTTAACAAGCTTGGTCCAATATCCTCTGAAACCCTATGATTGTATATGCCCCAAGACCATGTCGAATCAAATGGTCCACTCCCTCCATGGTACTAGATAATCACAAAGGCCACAAACATTAACAAGTGCAAGATAAGAGAAGAGATACAACACTCATCCAAGTATGCAAAACACAAAGCATCAAAGTATGATATTATACAAGATCCAAGCACAAAGTATAACACAACATTATAGGAAAATCATACATAGTAATGACATAGAAATCCATGTAAACACCAAAATGGAAGGAATTAACATATTCTAGGTGCTACTCAACTATGGGGCTAAGTACCAATGAATAATAAAGGGTACTGTCATTGTATAGCTCAAAGGGATGGCTCACACAGAATCGAGTAGTCCTCTCATAGATAAGGAGACCCAATATCACTTGATACGACACTCCATGAGGTGATAGGTCTTTTGAATTCATTAGGTTTGCCCATACCAAGAATCAAGGCATTAGAGGGGCATCTAATTATCTTATTTAATTTTATTACCCATATTTTCATTAGTTATCACTGGATCAAGTAACTCCCCACACCGTGATTGCCAATGTGCCACTTTGGGTTGAGGATACAATGGGAGCCACTCCTATCATTGACTCTTCTACTTTCCCTAAGCTCATGAAATTCCAATGTATGTGTAATTTAAACCAAAATTGAATGATACCATATTTCATCAAAAACTATGTGAATAGTGAAATCCACCATTAAAATAACTTCAAGCACTCATGAAAATTTGATATTTGAAATTTAAGAATTTAAAAATGCCCCTTTGGTTCTAAGGTGTCCAACACCCAAAATCCATCACAAAATCAGCAGTTGATCCATTCAAACAAAAAATGGGCATGATAAGGTATAAATTAATTTTTTTATTAAATTTACTCATAACAATTTATATACTCAACCAGATAAAATGTTTTAAATAAACAAAATGATTCATTTAACAATACAAATCAATTGAAATAATTCTTAAATTAAAAAAGGATAAATGAGGAAGAAATAGAATTCCTACCTCAATTTTGGACCAAAATTAAAACTTTAAAATCTCCAAAAACACCAAACAAACAATCGAATAAATGTAGCAGCACAATCCCCATCCCAATCCTAATATATTACAACAATAATATTCAGATTCCCCTCAAAATTGACTTAGCAATCACCATTTTAAATTACATGCATAGAGAGGCTTTCATCCCCTCCAAAATCACAAAAAAAATGCTAAGTAAAAATGAGCACTTTTCCCTTATAAAACCAAATTGGCTTTTAAAAGTAGAATATTGAAATAAATAAATCAATCAATAACTAAACTTATATTCCCAGATATCCAAATTGATGAAAGTAATTGGTTTTGAAAATGGATATCTTGCCTTTGTTTTTTGGTTTTGGATTTCATTGATCCTAGGATAGGTAGTAGAGTCAATGATGGGAGTGGTTTCCAACGTGCACCTAGCCCAAACTGGTACACAAGTGATCACATGATAACTAGTGCCTCAAAGTTTCCTTAAATTCTAGTATGAGGCTATGAAATTTTTGGGGAGACATGTAATCACATTTTGGCATAGTTTCTTCCCCATAGTGGTATGCTCACACATATGGCATCGGTTCTTGCATGATCATCATTCACATTCATATGAGAGAATTCTTAGTTCCACATGATAAATCCCTTTGAGTTACATGACAACACTCTCCCCTCTTTCTCTCTATGTACCTAGCCCTATATATTTGAGTGGTACCTATAAGATGATGTGCCTTACATGTGAGTAATGTATCATTTTGGATTCATGTGGATTCTTGGTATGTGGGACATGGCATTATGTTATTCTTGATATATTACATGTAGAGTTGCTTTATGCTTGGTGAATTGTTATTCCTCCTTCATGAGTGCTTCCTTTCTTGTATATAATTTGGATTATATTGAGGTTATGACTATCTCTCTATTGATGTATTAATGTTACATTATGGTCATTATTGAATGTGATGCTCATGTTAAGCGCATGCTCCATGTTAGACACTTGTGTTATTCTATTCTCCCTCTTGCACGATTGCATGGTTGTTTGGGATGTGTGATTATCTCCACAACTATAGTGGGGTGGACCTAAGGGTTCAACATGGTTGGGTGGCATTGCCAACCACCATTTCCCTTAGCACTTGATCCTTCTCATTTTCTCCTCATTGTAAGATTGTAATAATTTGTATATTAATTTTAGCATTATAAACATTGATTATGTATGTCATGAACACTCCAAGTAGAGTTCGATGTAACTATATCATATTGTTATGGGTTAGTATTTCTTTCTGTATCAGTGTTGGAATAAGGCAAGAAATATGATGTTTTATGCTTCCTTATTCCTAATGCATCATGATGTTGTCTTAGGAACATTTTATTGGTGTTTTAAAATGAATGTCGATGTGTTGGTATAGTGTCAGAGATTTATTTAGTCATCTCCTAGTTGGTCATGAATAATTGGCCCAATTTTTGATATGCTGCTAAGGTAGTGTAACATTAGGGAACCCTTAGAGGTGATTTGAGTTAATTTGATTGAAGTTTTGAGATTTTATCCTTCTGCATATGCACAGTTGGTTAATAATTAGTTGACCTTATCTTGATATTGATTTTTATACTTGTAAATGATATTCATGATGGAACTTAATTACTTTAAAAAATATATTTCCATGTATTCTCTGTGTATTTTTATCTTATCCTTTAGGGATCCTTGGTGAGGCATTACAAATAGTCTAAGTGATAATGGAGGTGTCAAATATATTCAAGTCTTCATATCCTCATGCTATCACATCTGCATATTCATTAGGTAATTTTAGAATTTCCTCACTTTCCAAAGGGGTGCATGTCATTCCAATAAAGAAATTATTTTCCTAACTATCTTGGTTTCTAGGTTATGTTTCTCATATTTTCCTCCTTCAGAATTACCTAGTAATCTCTCCTTCACCCTTGGTTCTAAATCAAATATTCTCTCCAAGGCCACCATCCGTATTAGAATTATTTTCGTACAAATATTTAGGATTCTTTATGTGTCCTCCCCTTATTTAAATGCATCTCTATCATCTTCTTCAATAATCTATCCTTTAGAGACTCCTATGCTAGTAATGAAAGAAACAATATGCTTGTCATCCTCAAATACCTAAATATTTATGATATTATTAGGAATAGCTTATGCAGATGCCAACTCTAGTGATAATTGTCTTAGATTACATTTAGTCATTGGTTCTAGAGTGCTTGTAGCTACTGCTAAGGCATCAAAGATCTAGTTCCTTCTTCAAGGTATGATCTCTATATTAAATGCATATCAAAGTCTTTGATCAAACCTCACATCCTATTTCTATATGCAACCAACCTTTTCTCATGGCACATATATTGGCTCTTTACTTGTTTGACAATTAGCTCTAAATCTCTTTTGAATTTTAAGCACATCACTCCTTTTCATAAAGTGAACAAGAGACCTCTGGTTAGTGCTTCATTCTTAATGACATTGTTGGTGCATGCAAACTACAACCTTGATGAGGCCAAAACTATTTTTCCTTTCTAATCCACTAGTTGGACACCAACCCTGCTTCCTTTTTTTGATCTAGAACCATCAAATTTTAAAAGCTAAATTTCTACCTTAGTTAGTTTCATTTTACCTTTCTTCATGTGAACGGGGCTATTTTCACACTCCTGTGATGGTTTTATGATTTCATCATCTAGCTTCACCCTTCTCTCTAATGGTTGTAGGGATGATCAAACTTGCATTTGTAATGAGGTCAACTACTCTTCAATTTATACAATCATGACCTCTAAATGTTGATCTTGAGTTGGATTTTTAACATTTGTGGCAAGTTGATTGGTATCCAACGGATTCACCTCTTTGTTCTTGGTTTCACTTTTTGTTACTATAGCTAGCAATCTGGAAATCATCAAAGCAAATCAATATTAATCTAGCTCAATCACGAAAGCTCAAATGCAATGATCAATCCTAAAAACACTCAATAAAGACATGAAAACAAGACATCAATTATTGATTGAAAACTAAGCAAACCAAATGCAGACTTGGATGTCTCCTTCATGTGGCTCCATTGTCCTTCTTTCTCCTTCAAATAGCTTTGTTTTGTGGATCTCACCTTCAAGTGCATAAGCCTAATGTGAAAGTAAGATTGACAAGATGATAGCGCAAGAATACTAGAAGCATGATTGATTCGACCAGGGATCAGGGGCATTGGTTGAAGAATTTCATCCAATTTATAGACAAATTGGAGAAAAGATCAGATTAGCATGAAAGTGATTCGAATGGAAATTCAAATCAAGAATAGAAAAATTATGGCATGTGTATGACACATTGCTATGCAAGGATTTATGACAATTTATGACAATTTATGACAAATTGCTATGCAAGGATTTATGACAAGATTTTGAAATAGAAATAGACATTTAGGAATTTAGGAGAAATTAGAAAATTAGGTTAGAAATGATGACTTGGAAATTAGGAAATTGATGAAAATTAGGTAAATTAATTAATAATTTCTCATTCATTAATTAATTTACAAAAATAGGAGGAATTAATTAGCCAATTAAATAAATATTTAATTGTGACAAGACTTGGGATAAATAAATAAATCATTTATCCTAAAGAGAAAAATGGAGAGAAAATGACAAACAAGGTTAAATGAATAAATCATGAAACCCTAGAAGATAAATTAGAAATGCAAGGACGACAATTAGGTCTTGATGCAAGATTGATTTGATGTCGATTCGATCATGATTTTGAATTGATAAATGATTTGATTGATAAATGTGCCAATTAACAAGGAACAATGACTAATTGATCCAAATTGACATGATTGAGAAGGACGACAATTGATGTCAATTCGATCACAAAATGACAATGATCAATGACAAAATAGGTTGCAAAACGACAAGATTGAAAATAACAACGATCGATGACAAATAGATTGCAAGTTGACAAGATTGAAAAGAGGACAAAACCCTAATTAGGATTGATGATGTCCAAAATGATGACAAATGAGCACGCACATTGATGCGACAGGATAAGATCGATCAAAATCATGACTGAAGATTGTTGCCAACAAGACCAAATTTGAGAGAGAGATAAATAAAGAATGCAGAAGAAGGACTCAATGCTTGCAAATGATAAAAACCAAGTGCGTGACATAGAAGAAATGTTAATGTGATGCAAAAACCTAAAATAAGGCAATGCGCCAATGTTAAAGTATGACTCCGCAAGCGTTGACCATTTTTAGGTGTCTACATTTTGCCCCTCTTTGAGACAATGCAATTTTAAGCATTGTTTCAAAGAACAATAATGAAAATGACCTAGACAATAATGACATATGCATGCCCCCTCAAGGAATTGGCCAGAAAAATCTAGATAAGAGGCCAATTGATCGATAAGAATGATAGAAAATGATAGGTTCGAATGGATCAAATGGACTGCCAAAACTGATGGAAGAAATGTTAGTAAGCAGAAATGAGACAAAGGACAGTTAGAGACAAAGAAAACTTGCTTTCAGTAATGCACTTTATAGGTGAGAACCTTTATTTAATGTATCAAAATGGATGCGTAGCATCATGGCATTGAAGGCCAGAGCTGAAACGCAACCCTTTTTGCAAAAGACAGAGACATCACACACAAGGAATGAGTGAAGCATCCTAGGGTGCATACATCAAGGGTCGAGGTATGTGCGGAATTCACAAAGAGAATGTACTTATCATAGACACCCAATGATATAGCTGCCCTAGTTTGTAACAAACATTCGACAAACAACAATCACAACAACAACAAAAAAAAGGGACCATGAACCATCCCGGTCACTCTAAATCACTCAGTGACATCATCAAGCAACATAGGAACATGATCAAAGATAAACCAATAAATGATAAGACTCGCTAATTCCAACAAGTCAAACAAACATCTTGATCTGCATTGTCAAAAGTTGAAAGTGTTGATAGGACGATCATGCTGTCTGATTTCAGGACATGTGGTACCTCATCTAAGACAGGACACAGTCTGGTTTCGAGTATACCACACCTTGTATAAGACCCATGATAGTAGTGACAAAGTCAAATGATATTGATGTTGACGTTCGATTGATATGACAATTGTAATCAGTTTGAATGTCTGGTTTGATTGAAAAAGTTCATCTGTGAATGCATGATTTCATTAAAGCACAATGTTTGATTGCATGTCGTTGGATGTATACTTAGTGATCTGTCTATGCATAGAGGATATATTTTTATTGCAAAATGCTTGTTTTTGGATTTTAATGTTTTTGAAAAAAAATTTGTGTTCATTTTTTTCAGGACTTTATTTGACTTTTCAGGGAGTTTTTTTCAGGACATTATTTGAATGTTTTGGATTTTGCCCCCAGTGTCTAGCAAGGCAAGGAATATGACAGGTGAATAAATAGGCTTGCTGAAATGTTGGTGGATAGAGGGAAGACAAAGGCCTTTTATCATGGAGACAATATGGATGCAATTTTCAAGGGCTATTGCATGATGGGACAAAAGATTGGATATGACAATGTAAAGCAGGAACATGGCATGATGGACATGTCAAGAGGTTTTTGAAAAATATTTTTTGCATTTCACGTCCTTATGTCAGATCAAGATCAAGGAATGAAAAAGAGTGTATAGATAGTGATAAGATATGGATAGGATAAGTAAGATCAAGAATGGATAAGGGACATGGATTGAAGGTCGGGATTGGCTAAGGGATAGTGGCAGAAAGTTGCAATAAGCTAGGGAATATGGATGAAAGGTTATAATAAGCAAATGGATAAATGACCAAAAGCTATGATGGATTAAAGCTACAAACAAGATGTGTGATTCTCATGAAGATCCGTAGCCTTGTCAAGATCAAAGGTGGAAAGAGGAAATGGACATGAGGGACAATAGGATAATGGAGGAGTATGACATGATATGATAGGATAATGAAGGGCAATAGGATATGATAGGAGGAAACCTGCCCCCAAGTGTGGTATGCAAGAAGTTAATAGATTATGTATGACACTTGTTTGCTAGGTTTTCATCACGGTACTTGCCCAAGGTGCCTATTTGCCAGGTTTTCACCAGTGGACGAATTATTTCTACTTTACTTTTTATCTTTTGTCTTTTTATGACTTTTTTTTTGTATTTTGACTTTTTCAATAGAAGATGGACACATGATAGGGGATGGAAGAAGGACTCAAGCATCTATTTGTTTGGATAGTAGCCTTGAAAAAAATGGACCATGACCTTTAAAAGTATGCTCAAAGACGTTGGTAGGATAAGGACATGGAAAATAAGATGAAACTAAGGCAAGGATTTATGTAAAGGATTGGATCAAAGGGATCGAAGGATGGAAAATATGCATTGGATAATGGATAGGGTATTGGAATAATTGTGCTTGAGTGGACGGAAATGTTGGCAAGATTGACATTGGCACACACCTTGAGGGGTGATGGACTGATGGAGAAAAAATGTATTTTGGATTGTGAGATTTGGATGGAGGAATAGCTTGGGATTTTGGGACATAAGGGCCCAAAATGGATGAAGAAGGTGATGGGGGAACAAATTTGAGAGGGTTGGATGGAGGAATAGCAACTTTGGATGCCAAGTTGGATGTTTCTTTAGGCTTTTGTGCTTCAAGGAGATGCTTAGGGATCCACATGGTTTTTGATTTTTCATGCTTTTGTGGTTCCTTGGAGTGCATTGCTTGCACAAGGGATTTAGGAACCCATATATATTTTGACTTTGCTTTATTTTGCTCAGTGGGCCTTTGTGGCCTTTCGAATATTTCTTTTTCTTTATAGATCAATTTGTTCTTTGTTTTGACATGTCGATTATATTGGACATGTTGATCCTTGAATACATGTGGATTTCTAGACTTATGACTTTTATACTTGGCATCCAAATTGCTTGGAGGGGGAAAGGAATGCATGGATGGATATGAATGAAATGGACTTCTTTTGGATTGATGAAATTGACTCGAGGATGTGTGCCTTTTCTGACCTTGCATAGAGGATGAAGGGATATAAGGACCGAAGATGGATGGAAGGTATGATGGGGAAGGTGTATGTTTGGATTTTGAAGGGATGTTGGATTTAGCAAGGGTACTCACATCTTGAGGAATTTCACTGAGGCCATGACCCTTAATATTTTCTTTAACATGAAGGGATTCTTGCTTATGGAGATCTACTCCTTTGCCTTTATGAATATCTTGACTTGTAGGATACTCTTTTCTTTGGGAAGAAGACGCGAGTCCATTATGAGGTGGATATGATATGAGAGAAATAATGAGATCTTGAAGTGGATCAGATTGCACCAAAGTGGAAGAACCCATTATGCATGTCGAGGGTTCATGAACATCTTGCACTGACACATTAGAATCATGAGGGGGATTAGGATCATGAGGGGGACTAGGATTGTGTGGTGGACATGGTTCAATGATAGGCTCTTCAAGAGATGGAATGGGAAAAATAATGGGATCATCAAAAGAAATGTGATCTTGGAGTGTGTATGGAGCATTAAGACAAGGAGATGAAGGAACAAGTGGATCTTGTGAAGGATTTAAAGGAATAATTTGATCTTGACAAGGAGGAAGATCATTGGAATCCTCTTTAAAGTTGCTTTGCTCTTGACTTTTAATGGGATCCTCGAAAAGGATGGAAGGGATATCTGGAATGTCAATGGGATTTGAAAGGATATTGTGTTCTTGGATAGAATGGACAGGAATAATGGAATCATTGTGAGTGTCTGGGGAAATGGGATCCTGGTCAACAATTGGATGGGATGATAAGGTTTTAGGATCTTGATCTTGATTTTCTTTAGGACTCATTTCTTCATGCTCTAAATTATCCTCTTGACATGAGGTTGGACTTTGGATATGCATGGGGGATTTTGACAAGGAATCAATGTTTTGGCATGAAGGAAATGCACTCTGAACATTTGTGATGAATTCTGGCAAGGAATCAATGCTTGAACATGAGGAAGAGGGACTTCGAATGGGGTCCTCTAAAATAGGTAATGGCAATAAAGTGCATGGTGGCATTGGGTCTTGTATTTCTGAAACATGACAAGGATGTGCATCATGAATTGGATTATCTTGGCAATCAATTATGGATAGCTCTTAGACAATTGCATCCTTGGGTGTATTGTTTGATGAGGACAATATGGAAGGTTCCTGCGAAACTTCTAAAGGTGTAGGGATAGATGCTACTGGAGAGTCAATTTGTTTGCGAGGGGATGAGGCATTGCTAGACATAAGTGTATTATTTTGATCTTCCTCAAAGAACTCACTTGGTAATTTCCTTAAGATCATTGCAATAAAGCCACCTTTCTTTTGAGGCTTTGACATGGTTTTATCTGGAATTTGAACTTGTTTGGCAAGAATTTGGTCTTGGTTTGATGTCATGTTTTGATATTGGACTTGGTTCAATTATTCCGACATGTTTGAAACTTGGCTTGGTGTGGGCTGCAACCTTTGTTTTTGAATGTTTGGTTGTGGTTGTTGACATCGATATTCCACCATTTGTTGAACCATTTGTTGACATTGTATAGTTGGTTGGACATATTGTTGAAATTGGACCATTGGTTGTGTTGGTTGTATATGTTGGACCATTGGTTGTGATGGTTGAAAATTTGATTGATAGTAAACACCTTCTTGTTCTTGTTGTGGAGGCACATAATGTTGAAATTGATGTTGTCTCCTTTCTTGAAATTGTTTCATCATCTCTATTTGGGAGAGGAGCTGGTATGTCTGATCATTCAAGAAGAGATCTTACATCAATTAGCTCAATCTTTGGATTTTGACCTGGAAATTTTTGAAACATTTTGGACATTTGTGATCTATTCTTCTCAATGTTTTTCACTCTTTGTTCCAATATCTCCTCTTCTTGAACTAGTTTCTCCTCTAGTTTTTGTATTTGGACATTTACATCATCATGATAAGTTTGATCCAAGTTATGAGACATGTAGAGATTGGATTGACATGATTGATTGCTCAATTGTGATGACATGGCTTTGTAAGAAGGTTGAGACCTCATTTCAACAAACATGTCACTATGCAAATGCAATATTTTTGGAATTTTTTTTTTTTCAAGGATGATGTATGATATGCAGCTAAATGCAAACTAAATAGACAGAAATGCAATCTATGGCAAGAATACAACCTATGTTTTTGTTCTTTTTTAAAGATTTTGACAAACTTTTGAAATGCAAATCTAAAAAGAGACCCTTAGGAAATTGAAATGATGTCTAGACCTCAAAGGACAAAAGGACCAAGTGACAAAAGGACAAAATGACAATGTCTCCCCTATATGCTTGGATACTAAGCTAGGTTTGACCAAATGACAATAATGACATAAAGAGAAAAGGTTTGATAAGGTCTAGACTTCCTAACAATGACTTAGGGTTTATCAAAGATTTGGATTACTCAAGTATGACAAAACCTAGTTTTGACACTATATGCTAAGGGACAATTACTATGCAAGTGACCCTAATATGATATGATAATGACCTAAGCTTGATGAAGAGACCTAGGGTATGCAAAATGCAAATGTATGACAATGGTATTACTCTAATGCAAGAGGACACATGCAAAATGGATGACCCTTATTGATATGAAAAGGAGTATGACCTAGGTGAAACCTAACCTTGGTAGTTGACAATGAATTTGCAAAATGCAAACCTAGGATGAACCTAAATCTAAGTGACATGAATGTTGAGAAAAGATTTTGAACAATGTTTGACAACCTTGTTTGAAGGTGTTTTGAACTTTGTTGAATGAAATACTCTTGGGTTTAACCTTGTTTTGAATCAATTTGTCTTGTTTTTGAAATGAGACACAACTCAACTTTTGACAAGCAAAGAAGACAAGATATTTCTACTTAGACTCAAAAAAATCATCCTCATTCCCACATTTCTTATGGTAGGTAAGGACAATAGGTACTTGAGAGGTAGACTTGTTATGAGATTCAAGGAGAATACATAGATACTTGACCCCACGAGCTCCCCTCCATGGCACTCACTTCTCAGGGTAGCCAAGCATCAATCCCCATGGAAATCTCCCCATGGCGAACTTAGTATCTCTTCCAAGTATCCGAACTTGTCCTTCTCAAGCAACTAGAAGGATTTTTGGCCTCTAAATACAAGGTGTTTAGTAAGGATTTCTGTTAAGCGTTACTCCTTGGTGTCACACAAGCGTGATTGAGACATTAAGCCCACCAAGATACCAAACAAATGTAGTCGCGCAAGCACGATTTAGACCTTGAGGCCCTACTTAGATGTTGATATGAGAAAGAGTCCAAGGGTCATCACTTCCCAAGTAACTACAATTCCCACGTAACCCTTCCTTCAAAGCTTTCACCCATCAGGTATTTATTTATAGTGAGTTAGAATGCCAAGGTATTCTAGCTGTACTCACTTTGGGTCATTCCCTTCTCACAATTGTCACTTGCTTGCAAAAGCAAATGGTTGGGAAGGCAAGCCCTCTAAAGGTGACACACAATAAAAAACATGAGCATGGTATCGAAGATCTGGATTTCTGATCACCCTAAGAAGGATGAGAGCATACTCTCCTATTCCAATGTCAAACTCAACAATCAAAGCAAACATACGTTCATTCCATCCTATTTAGAAATCATACTAGGTGCCTAAATATTAATTACAAACACAAAGTTTAGTTGTAGTCCAAGGCAACCTGCAAAACCACCAAGTTAGAATTTTGATATGCTTGATCTTTGACTATCGAACCTGCATAAAATTCATTAGTAGTTTCATCTTTGTCTTTGTCATGCATAATGCCAAGGTGCTGCACAAAGAATCAGTACCATAAAACCAAAAAGCAGAAACAGAATGCAAAACAAATCAATTTGCAAGTAAGAAAAACTGCTTTTTTACCTCTGTTTATGGCCTTACATAGGCACAGAATGCTTGACACAGGCACAGAATGATGCAACATAGGCGCAGATCCCTTTGACATAGGCATAAAAGTCTTTGACATAGGCGCAGAATGCTTGACACAGGCGCAGATTGCTCCTACACAGGTACAGAAGTGCCCAGAAAGGCCTACATTACCCTGTTTCTTGGGTTTTTCACCTGCAAATCATCTCAAAAGCACTCAAAAGCATGGTTAGGGGGTTAGTTCACATTGGGTTCACCAATTAATATAGCTAGGAATCTGGAAATCATCAAAGCAAATCAATATTAATCTAGCTCAATCACGAAAGCTCAAATGCAATGATCAATCCTAAAAACACTCAATAAAGACATGAAAACAAGACATCAATTCAAGATTGAAAACTAAGCAAACCAAATGCAGACTTGGATGTCTCCTTCATGTGGCTCCATTATCCTTCTTTCTCCTTCAAATAGATTTGTTTTGTAGATCTCGCCTTTAAGTGCACAAGCCTAATGTGAAAGTAAGATTGATAAGATGATAGCGCAAGAATACTAGAAGCGTGATTGATTCGACCAGGGATCAGGGGCCTTGATTGAAGAATTTCATCCAATTTATAGACAAATTGGAGAAAAGATCAAATTAGTATGAAAGTGATTTGAATGGAAATTCAAATCAAGAATAGAAAAATTATGACATGTGTATGACAGATTAATTAATGTAGCTAGGAATCTGGAAATCATCAAACCAAATCAATATTAATCTAGCTCAATCACGAAAGCTCAAATGCAATGATCAATCCTAAAAACACTCAATAAAGACATGAAAACAAGACATTAATTCAAGATTGAAAACTAAGCAAACCAAATGCAGACTTGGATGTCTCCTTCATGTGGCTCCATTGTCCTTCTTTCTCCTTCAAATAGCTTTGTTTTGTGGATCTCACCTTCAAGTGCATAAGCCTAATGTGAAAGTAAGATTGACAAGATGATAGCGCAAGAATACTAGAAGCGTGATTGATTCAACTAGGGATCAGGGGCCTTGATTGAAGAATTTCATCCAATTTATAGACAAATTGGAGAAAAGATCATATTAGCATGAAAGTGATTCGAATGGAAATTCAAATCAAGAATAGCAAAATTATGGCATGTGTATCACAAATTGCTATGCAAGGATTTATGACAATTTATGACAAATTTCTATGCAAGGATTTATGACAAGATTTTGAAATAGAAATAGACATTTAGGAATTTAGGAGAAATTAGAAAATTAGGTTAGAAATGATGACTTGGAAATTAGGAAATTGATGAAAATTAGGTAAATTAATTAATAATTTCTCATTCATTAATTAATTTACAAAAATAGGAGGAATTAATTAGCCAATTAAATAAATATTTAATTGTGACAAGAAGACTTAGGATAAATAAATAAATCATTTATCCTAAAGAGAAAAATGGAGAGAAAATGACAAACAAGGTTAAATGAATAAATCATGAAACCCTAGAAGATAAATTAGAAATGCAAGGACGACAATTAGGTCTTGATGCAAGATTGATTTGATGTCGATTAAATTATGATTTTGAATTGATAAATGATTTGATTGATAAATGTGCCAATTAATGAGGAACAATGACTAATTGATCCAAATTGACATGATTGAGAAGGACGACGATCGATGTCAATTCGATCACAAAATGACAAAAACGACAACGATCGATGACAAAATAGATTGCAAAATGACAAGATTGAAAATAACAATGATCGATGACAAATTGATCGCAAGTCAACAAGATTGAAAAGAGGAAAAAACCCTAATTAGGATTGATGAAGTCCAAAATGATGACAAATGAGCACGCACATTGATGCGACAGGATAAGATTGATCAAAATCATGACTGAAGTTTGTTGTCGACAAGACCAAATTTGAGAGAGAGATAAATAAAGAATGCAGAAGAAGAACTCGATACTCACAAATGATAAAAACCAAGTGCGTGACATAGAAGAAAAGTTAATGCGACGCAAAAACCTAAAATAAAGCAATGCGCCAATGTTAAAGTATGACTCCGCAAGCATTGACCATTTTTAGGTGTCTACAGTTACAATATGATCCTCTTCTTTCACTATGTAGTAATTAGTTTCCACATCATGAGGAGGTTCCATCACACTAGTGATGAGATTCTATAAATCATCACAAGTCAACTTTGAGTGGCCTTGACAATGTACCCTACACCATTGGGGCAGTAACAAGTTATCAATTTGCACACTATCCCCAATAAATGCATGTCATAATACAACCCCATAGAGAAATCATCGACCCTCTTCTCCTAGCTTAACCTTTTATTACTTGACAACTTTGAATTAGAGAATAAAGAGAAAATTTGGATCTCATTTATTTGATAGACACTTGGGCCTATTTTAACAAAGAAAAATTCAATTTTTTTTGTCATATAATTCAATTATCATATACTTGAGTCTAGGTTCATTTTTTATGTTTATTTCATTAGCTTTTCCTTTTTAATGAAGCCAGAAATGCGTGAAGTTGTTGGTAATGTATCCCCCTAAAGTTTTGGACTATTCTTTAATCAACAAAATCCCATATACTGCAAGAATGTAAACAACTTGGATGTCAATATGTTGTGCTATGTGAGGATCTATACCAAGTTGTTGTATACATCCTTCAATTCCCCTACCACTTTAATTTTATCAATTTGCACAACCTTACTATTTTACTTAATAGGAGTTATACCTAGCTTTTGGCATATGGAGTATGGCATTACATAGAGGTTTGTGAATCCACAAGGAAGTTGTCTAGGATAATTCCAAAAAAACTGATGCTTAGTAGGAAAGGGGTTCCATCAATCTTCCCTCAATGCATCATTGCATTTGCATCTATAATTGTAACAACTTTGGCTTCATTAACCAATAGTTCAGTTTGGTCTAAATGTCTCAACAATGCCCCTCTTTCATCTTGGGTAATTTACAACTTCCATTACGAACATGGTGGTACTAGTTTTTTCCTTTTCTCTCATTACATCATAGGTTTTCTTAGATAACCAGTTGATCTTATCCTATTCATTTTTAATTTGTGAACTATGAGGTTCTTAAAGGAGAGTTAGGTTGTGTAATGGTGAAAATTAGGGTTTCACCATAAAATATAATAAAACCACTCATTTTTCTTAAAAGATCATTACATAGAAAGAGGGAGAGACCTAATAGATCTAGGTTTAATCCCTCTAAGGAAAATTCTTTGAAATATTGATTAGGTTCCACCTATGTTAGGGTTTTATTCCCTCTTTCTAACTTGAATAGTGAAAATGTTGAAATTAGGGTAAATGGGTGAATATTGAAGAGATTGGGCATAAATAGTGTGCTATATTCATCATATGGAGACACCAACTGAGATCTAAATAGAAGAAGATGATTTGGATTTGTTCCCAAAAGTTCAACTTAATTTTTCAGGACTACAGTGGTGGTTGCCCTAGTCCTCCAAATTTCTCGTTGTTGAAAGGTGCATCTATCTATCTCTATAAATCCTATCGGTGCTCTTGAATGCAGTTTTGTACCTATTCTTGCACACAATAAAAAGGGGAAATTGTTAGGAATAGGGGTTTTCCTAGGTCAAACCCACATTTAGGAATTAACCTTGAATAAAATAATACAAATATTGAAATAAATGTAAAATATATATACCTTAGAATAGCAATTATTGATGATGATGCTTTGTTCTTTGAATGTAATCACATATGTTGTATACAATGGCAAGAACATGACAAAAGCCTAATCACACACACATGCTTGCATAGGAATGATGTAATTTTTCTCCAAAATGGTTGAATGATGAATATGCAGCCCTAAAGATATTTGAAAATACTTGATAATGAATGCTTCAGGGATGCAAGAGTGATAGGTTGCTTGTAGATGGAGAGATAGAATCAATAGATGAAATTAAGTTGATAAAATATCTTTATATATGGGTATCTAGGTAAATTACCGATTAGGCCAGCCTCCAATGGTCATGTGGAGCCACAGAGATCAATTCCCATTGAGAAAATATAACGCCTAGCCCAATTCAAATTTGGGCACAATTGAGAGGGACCATGGCATTGGGCTCCATGGTCCTTTTGCATAAGGGACCAAGAGAAGGCTTAGGAGGGAGGGGTACCTCACCAAGATACTCATCAAGATACTTTCATGGCCTCGGAGCTAGATAATAGGCACAAAATGGACCTAGAAAGGTGATGAGGAGAAGACACAAAAAGTAGGGGTACAAACATGAGGTGTAAAGTGGCCTAATGATAATTTATGATGCTAAAAGTTGTTATCAAAATTGGGATGAGGTGTCACTAGACCATACTTAAGTGGAATAGAAATTGTAAATGACTCCTTGTTTTTACTCTTCAAGTTATAAGTCTTCCTTGTATTTTGAAAGGCTTGAGCATCATAAGTCTCATTTTTTGGTCCATTATCCTCCTCATTGTGAAAGAAAAAGGTATCCACTAACATGGTAGTGTAAATAGTGTATGAATTTTTGGTTGAACTCTACCTGATGGATTGTGCATCTTCTTGAGAAAATATTATGATTTTCTCCATATGGACACAATTTACTTTCTGGTGCGGGAGCACCTAGAACTTAAGCTTATAGTATTTTCTCAATTTTGGCTTTTATTGACCTAAGACAAGTCAGGTACTTAATAAGGACTCCAGGAGGGTCCAAGAATGAGTGTGATGAGTCAACTGTAGGCCTAGTTGAGTTAGTTTCTTCTTAGGTTTGCATTTTTGTGCATAAGTAGTGGTTTGAGTAGGAAATTGACCTTCTTGATGGTCAAAAGTGGTAAAAATTGGTATGAAAATGAGTGAGGTTTAGAATAGTCTTAGGAAATCTTAAAAAGTCATGAGTAAAGACTTAGAATAGGTTTCATAGGTTGGAAAAGTAAAAAGTGCAAAATTGTAAAAGTTGTCATGACAACTTTTGTCTTGAAATGCTTAGCGATGGAGTTAGGGATAGAAAAATGCCCTAGAATTCCTCCACATGTGGGGGAGACTATAATAACCTCCTCTTTCATGGTTACCAAGTTTGGAGTTTTGTTTTTGTATGATCAACAATATGAAACTACTCATTTTCGGACTATTTGTCACTATTTTGGCTTATTTTGCTCATAATGTGAATACAAATGGATATAATCCATTGATCCAGTAATGGACTGAGTTTCTTTGGTGTGTTTTAGAGTCAATTAGTTCATTTCAAGCTTTTTAATTAGTGTGTGTTAGTGTTTTCATAGTTTTGTTTGCAAACAACGAGTTTTTTCTTGTATATAGCAATTTTGTGTAAAATGGTTGCCCCATGAATTCCCTCCATGCTACCATTGTGGCCTATTGGGACATGGAAGGAAACCACTTGCATAGTGTGATATGTAGGGAAAATTTATGGAGATGAAGATTGATATGATTGTCACCTTGTTCGAGGTGAGTCCGGGAGCAACCTGGCTAGAGAGGATAGGGTGAAATCAGAGTGTAAAGTGAAGGAGTGAATACAAAACCACAACCAAACCTTTTGGAGGGGTCCATGAAGTTCATACAGAGTTTCCATTGCAAGGACAATCCTTGACAAACCCTTTTTCTTCCCTTTTTGCAAACTTGACCTATCACTGCCAGTTTAGAGGCCTAAAAAACCCTTCAAAACCCTCATTTTTAGGTTAGGGCATTGTACGATGGGTTGAGAAACCAAAACCACTAAAATAACTTGGGGATAGGAGTAAGATTGAAGAAAATCAAACCTTGTTGTAGGGTCTTTTGGACCATTTTCCTCTAATCCCTAGAAAACTAGATTTTGGAGGCCTAATAAGGGCTCATTCATTGTAGCCCTTTTCTAGGCAAAATGGTAAAATTGATAAGAAAGCTAATAGATGCAAACCTCAAATGGACCCAAATGATATTCAAATCATGTTAGAAGCCACCTCCACACCTCTGCAACAACTCACAACAATAGGAGGTAAAATTGACAAACTGAAGTCAAGACATCAATGATGAGCACATGGGAAACACCTTGAAATGTTAGGGTTCCTAGTTAAGCACTTGATGCAAACACCTTGAGATTGACAAAAAGAAAGCCCTAGAAGAAATTGAGAAGGACTTGGAGGTCTTAGAGAATAACTAGATATGGAGAGTTGGTGGAATTGAGCAACACCAACTAGGTGAAGTGTAAGCAAGCTAGGTGAACCCCATCAAATTGGTATCAAAGCCTATAAGATTTGGGCTAGGTGAGTAGATGTCCTCAGTGGAATATATAGGAGACAACTGAATGGTGACTAACACAAAGTTGGAAAAGAAAGTGGATGATAAGAAGGAAGAGAATATACTCCTGAAGGAAAGGCTGATAGAATTGGAAAGCAAGCTTCGTGTAGTTGAAACCAAGGCAGATGAAGTATTGGTAAAGGTTGAAGGAGAAGAGGGGAAAGGTAAAGAAGTATCAGAGATGGACAAAGTATCTAAACCTGATCCTATTTTAGAACAAGAACCTTTCCTAAAGGCATTGAAATCCTTGAGTGGTAAATCACTAGAAGGATTGCCATTGTTTACTAGTAAGATAGAAGCAGAAGTGGTCCTAGAATGGATAGAAGGCATGGAGAACCATTTTGAATGTGAAGGCATAACTGAAGCCCAAAGAGTTAAAGTGGCCAAGTCTAGGATGAGAGGAGCTACTCTCACATGGTGGAAATTTTTGCAAGATGAGAGGAATAAAATGGGCAAAGCACCCATCTCTTCTTGGAAAGTGAAGTTAGTCAAAATCAAATAAGTCTATCTCCCTGATGACTATGAAGTACAAGTTCATAGGAAAAGGCAAAACTTAAGACAAAAAGACCTTGATGTTAGTAGTTATATGAAGGAGTTCCATAAACTTAGCCTTAGATCTCATGTGGTGGAAGAAGAGAGCCTCAAAGTTGCTAGGTACCTAAATGGTCTACAGTGGAACATCCAAGAAGAAATCAGTCTAATGAGCCCAAAGATAGTTCATCAAACCTATCAACTTGCCCTTAAGGTGGAAGAAAAACTGAAAAGAAGACATGATTCAAAAAATAGTAGGGGCAGAGGTAGAGGAAAAGACAATAGAGGTCATAGGGGAGCCTTTGGAGGAAGAAGTTCTGAAAAAAGAACATAAGGTGAGTCTAAAATCACTAAGCAGGAAGAAAGTGGCACTAGTAAAGGAGGATTCAATAGAGGAAGGGGGTCAAAAAGTGGTTTTAGAGGAAGATCTAGTGGACAAGGTAGAGGTTCCTCATATTTTTTAATAATGAAGTGTTACCATTGCAACCAACTTGGTCATCCAACATATAGGTGTCCAGAGAAGGGATCATCATCACAAGGTGGTGAAAGGAGAGTGAACTATCTTCAAGAAGAGACTTCAAGCAGCAAGACCTCAGAGGTTGCCTTAGAATCAGAGGTAGGTGACAACTTGATGATAAGGATAACTTTGATAAAAGAACCAGTCAGAGAAGAGCCTAGTCAAAGAAGGTCCTTATTTAGGATCAAATTCAAGATAATGGACAAAGTTTGCAAAGTGATCATTGATTCAGGGTCAATAGACAAAATTGTGTCAGAAGAGGCAATGAGTAAGCTCAAATTGCAAAGGATACCTCACAAAAATCCTTATAGAGTCACTTAATTGAACAAAGGCCAACATGTCCTAGTCAATGAGCAAGCATGGGTGGATTTTACCATTAGGAGGTATAAGGACAAGGTGTTATGTGATGTCCTACCCATGGATGTGTTCCATCTTCTATTGGGAAGACCATGACAATTTGATAGACAAGCTATTCATGATGGAGCCAAGAATGCATACTCATTCAAGAAATATGGAGTCACATTCAAGATTCAATCTATCCTTGAGGAAGGAGAAAAGAGGGCAGCAAGTCCTAATGTTCTTTTGGTGAGTGAAAAATAGTTCTTAAAGACACTTGAGGAAGGTGAAGGTATAGGGTTTGCATTAGTAATGAAGTCTAAAGAGGAAGACAAGAAAGAGAAGACAAATTTTCCAATAGAGGTTCAAGACCTATTGAAGAAGTTCAAAGGCATAGTGAGCGATGGACAGCCAACCACCTTACCTCCTAAAAGAACCATAAGCCATCAAATAGGCTTCATTCCCAAAGCATCCTTATCTAACAAGGAAGCTTATAAAATGACTCCCCAACAAAATGTTGAGATTTCCAAGAAAATCCAAGATCTTTTAGACCAAGGCCTAATTAGGAAAAGCATTATCCCTTATGTTTTACCTACCATGTTATCCCCAAAGAAAGGTGGTACTTGGAGATTGTGTACGGATTCTAGAGATATAAATAGGATCACCATCAAATATAGGTTTCCAATTACTAAAATAGAAGACCTAATGGATTGTTTAGGGGAAGCCAAGTACTTTACCAAGATTGACCTTAAAAGTGGATACCACCAAATTAGGATTAAGGAGGGTGATGAGTGAAAAACTTCATTTAATACTACAAAGGGACTTTATGAATGGCTGGTAATGCCATTTGGCTTATCCAATGCTCCAAGAACCTTCATGAGACTCATGAATGAGGTGATGAAGGACTTCATAGGTAAATTTGTGGTGGTATATCTAGATGATATTCTGATTTTCAGTAAGGATAGGGCAGATCATATTAATCATTTGCAAAATGTGCTACAAATATTGTATGAAGAAAAGCTAACCATGAACTTGGACAAGTGTGAATTTGTTAAGAAGGAGCTGGTTTACCTTGGGTTTGTGTTGTCTCCAGGAAACCTCAAGATGGATCCCAACAAGGTTGAAGCCATAGTAAATTGGCCTACTCCTAAGTCAGTAATAGAGGTGAGAAGCTTTCATGGACTAGCTCAATACTATAGGAAATTCATTAGGCAATTCAGTGCTATATGTACACCAATGTTAGACACCATTAGAGGTGGAATGAAAGCAAAGTTTTAGTGGAATGAACAAGCAAATAGAGGTTTTGAAACCTTGAAGGAGAAGATAGCTACTCAACCGGTGTTAGTGCTACCTAGTTTTGAGAAACTTTTCACAGTGGAATGTGATGCAAGCAATGTTGCAGTAGGTGTTTTCCTAAGCCAAGAAGAAAGACCAGTAGCTTTCCATAGTGAGAAACTAAGTGATACAAAGAGGAAATAATCCTCTTATGATTTGGAGTTATATGCTTTAGTGCAGGCTTTGATGAAGTGGAGGCACTATCTCCTTCCTAAGGAATTTGTAGTCTATACGAACAACCAAGCATTGAGATTTCTAAACTCACAAAACAAAATCAGTCATAAACACATGAAATGGGTGGAGTACATGCACACCTACACATTCACAATCATGCATAGGAAAAGACAGTTAAACCGGGTTGCTGATGCATTGAGCTGAAGACTTTTGACAGTCCAAGAAATCCAATTAAGGAGCATAGGTGTTGACAGTTTTAGAGACCTATACCTGGAGGACGAAAACTTCTCAAATGCATACAAGGTGTGTAAAGAGTATCAAAATAATTTCCATAGTGAGCATTTTGATTTTACTTTGCAAGATGGACTATTGGACAGCTTTGTGTGCCTAGAGGCTTGATGAGAGAAAATCTCATACAAGAGAAGCATAATGACAGCCTTAGTGGTCATTTTGGAGTCAATAAGACTCAAAAGTTGGTTCAGAGGTATTACTATTGGCCTAAGATGAATCAAGATGTGAAAAAGTATGTTGAAACTTGTATAGTTTTCCAAAAGGCCAAGGGTCTTTATTCAAATGTTGGTTTGTACCAACCTCTTCCCATACCAAATAGACCTTGGGAGTGCATTAGTATGGACTTTGTAGTAGGTTTACCAAGGACAAAGTAGGGATTTGATAGCATTTATGTCATTTTGGACAGATTTAGTAAGATGCCCCACTTTGTACCTTGCAGGACTACTCATGATGCCTATCAAATAGCTCATTTGTTCTTCAAAGAAGTGATAAGGATACATGGTTTACCCATGAGCATTGTTTTAGATAGGGACTCAAAGTTCATGAGTCATTTTTGTAAGACACTTTGGAAAAATATTGGCACCAACCTATCTTTTGGATCAGCCTACCATCCTCAAACAGATGGGGAGACCGAAGTGGTTAATAGGAGCTTGGGGAACTTATTGAGGTGCCTTACCAAAGAGTATGGACAAACATGGGATTAAGTGATTTCACAAGTTGAATATGCATACAATGACACAAGAAATAGGACCACCGACAAGAGCCCTTTTGAAGTAGTCTATGGTGTTCACCCAAGGGGCATATTGGAGCTAAGAGACTTAGGTAATGCAGTAGCAAGAAGTGGATATGTAGAAGACTTTGCTCAATCAATGAAGGAGGTCCATGAATTAGTCAAGCAAGCATTAATGGATAAAACAAGAAAAATCAAGCAAAAAGTTGATGAAAGAAGGAAAAACCTACAATTCCAAGTAGGAGATCTTGTAATGGTGCACCTAATCAAAGCAAGGCTACAACAAGGAGTGCCTAACAAGTTTCAAATGAGAAGGTTGGGTCCATGTGCCATTCTAGCCAAGTATGGATAAAATGCATACAAGGTGGACCTACCTATTGACAGAGGATTGCCACCAGTTTTCAACATAGTAGACTTAGTTGCCTACAAAGGACCAATTCAAGGTTTAGATTGTAGTCACTTATAGGTATCAAATGATTTAAATAACCTTCCATTAGCAACAAAACCAAATCCAAAGGCTAAGAAGGTATTGAGTTCAAGGATCGCCAAGAAGACAAGGCATCAAATTTTTTGAGAGCACCTAATAAAATGATAGGGTATGGATGATGTTGAAGCTACATGGGTGCTTGAGATGGAGTTTAAGAAGTTAGGCATTTATCAGAATTTGATCCCCAAGGAGGTAGCTTAGTTTTCTTTTGTTTGGGAGAATGGTGCAGGAGCACCTAGGACTTAGGCTTATAGTATTTTCTCAATTTTTTCTTGTACTAACCTTAGCCAAGTTAGGTACTTAATAAGGACTCTAGGAGGGTCCAAGAGTGAGTGCAATGAGTCAAATGTAGGCCTAGTTGAGTTAGTTTCTTCTTAGGTTTGTATTTTTGTGCATAAGTAGTTGTTTGAGTAGGAAATTGACCTTCTTGATGGTCAAAAGTGGTAAAATTTGGTATGAAAATGAGTGAGGTTTAGAATAGTCTTAGGAAAGCTTAAAAAGTCATTAGTAAAGACTTATAATAGGTTTCATAGGTTGGAAAAGTAAAAAGTACAAAATTGTAAAAGTTGTCATGACAACTTTTGTCCTGATATGCTTAGGGATGAAGTTACAGATAGAACCCTATAATGCCTCCACACATGAGGAAGACTATAATAATCTCCTCTTGCATAGTTACCAAGGTTGGAGTTTTGTTTTTGTATGATCAACAATCTGAAACTACTCATTTTTGGACTGTTTGTCACTATTTTGGCTTATTTTGCTCATAATGTGAATACAAATGGATTTAATCCATTGATCCAATAATGAATTGAGTTTATTTGGTGTGTTTTAGAGTCAATTAGTTCATTTCAAGATTTTTAATTAGTGTGTGTTAGTGTTTTCATAGTTTTGTTTGCAAACAACCAGTTTTGGCTTGTATATAGCAATTTTGTGTAAAATGGTTGCCCCATGAAATCCCTTCGTGCTACCATCATGGCCTATTGGGACATGGAAGGAAACTAGTTTAATAGTGTGCAGAGGGAAAATTTTTGGAGATGAAGATTGATATGACTGTCACCTTGTTCTAGGCGAGTCCAGGAGCAACCCGGTTAGAGAAGATAGGGTGAAATTGGAGTGTAAAGTGCAGGGGTGAATACAAAACCACAAAAAAACCTTTTGGAGGGGTCCATGAAGTTCATAAATATTTTCCATTGCAAGGAGAAGCCTTGAAAATCCCTTTTTCTACCCTTTTAGCAAACTTGACCTATCACTATCGGTTTAGAGGCCTAAAAACCCTTCAAAACCCTCATTTTTGGGTTAGGGCATTGTACGGTGGGTTGAGATACCAAAACCACTAAAATCACTTGAGAATAGGTGTAATATTGAATAAAATCAAACCTTTTTATAGGGTCTTTTGGACCGTTTTCCTCTAAGCCCTAGAAAACCGGATTTTGGAGGCCTAATAGGGGCTCATTCCTTGTAGCCCTTTTCTTGGCAAAATGGTGAAATCGGTAAGAAAGCTAATGGATGCAAACCTCAAATGGACCCAAATGGTATTAAATCATGTTAGAATCCACCTCCACACCTCTAAAACAAATCACAATAGTAGGAGGTAAAATTGGCAAATTGAAGTCAAGACAGCAATGATGAGCACATGGGAAACACCTTGAAATGGTAGTGCTCCTAGTTAAACACTTGATTCAAACACCTTGAGATTTAAAAAAAGGAATCCCTAGAAGAAATTGAGAAGGACTTGGAGGTCTTAGAGTGTAACTAGACCTAGAGAGTTGGTGGAATTGAGCAACACCAACTAGGTGAAGTGTAAGCAAGCTGGGTGAACCCCATCACTTTCAAATGGGAATATGTGTCATACAACTTGCACCAATTGAGAATGAGGTTAACACCTATCATATTCACTATTTGGGCCATATTAGTCATTTCTTTTACATCCGAGTGGTTTTTGGTCATGCATCCATTATTTGGACTAGTATTCCATTAATGATTGAATGACCTTTGATTATACATTTGGTTCTTATTTTGATAGCCTCATTGGGTTTGCAAATTATTTTATTGTTGAGGCCAATTTTTTTAAGGATTTTAAGGAGTTTTGATCCTTATTTATGTCAATTTAGAGGTCACTTGGGATAGAATCTTATTTAGTGCTTCTACCTCAGTTGTTAGGTGTGTTATTTGTTGAGTAGCAAGTGGAATTGGAACCTAGTTTTCTATAATAGCATTGGAAGTTCTAAGTCATTGTCCCACCCTTATCAAATTTATAAACCTTTGATTTGTTGAGTGATTTTGTGCATTGGTAAAAGAGGGATGATGCCAAGCAATAGCTTGGGTTGGATTCCATACAAAAGTATGGGTTCATAGTTGGAGCTCCTATTGCAAGTGTTGGATTGAAGTTATTCATTTGATTATGTTGGAAAATGCACACTCCAATGAGAAATTGTAGTTGATTGAAGGTATTGTCATATGATTTTAAGGTTGCCATCAATGACAATACCTTCAATCACCTACCTCCAAGCCTAAAGATAACTGATAACTTGCCCCCACCTTCTTTAGATACTCCACCAGTACAAACTATTGACATACCACCGGCAAAAGAGAGTATGGATACTCCACATGAAGACACTAACCCTGATTCTGAGGTGTTATATACAATGAACATTGACACACAAGAAGTCAATATTGTGGTGGATAAGGAAACAACTAACAAAAGAGATGTGGCAACTGAGCCACTGATAGGAAATATTGCAGTTGAAAACATTGAAATTGGGGCATAACAACAAACTAAAAAATCAAATGAACCCCTGGACACAAGAAAGGTAGATACCACAGGTGTGAATAGTGATGCATCTACTGAGCCACTAACAACTACTGGAACTAGAAAACCTACTGAGTCACTGGCAGTGGATAGTACAGAGGCAAATAAAGAAAAGACCGTGCAACAATCAGAAAAACCGACAGTGGATACCACTGTAAAACCATAAGGAGAGAGCACAGAGAAATAGGTAGAGCAATAGGCTCCTTTACAGACAATACCACTGGCCACATCTGACAAGCCCAATTCTTTGGTAGTAGAAATGCAAACTCAAACTGATCCTACAGAGAAAGAGGAAAGCAAAGCTCTCACTACCACCAACAGATTACAGATTATAAAAATAGTTGGACAGTCATTAGGAACATCCATGATTGAATTTAGGACAACTAATGTAACAGAGGTATTATTAGATTATATAAAGAAAATAACAGAGTGCAATGCACATGCTTATAAGGCTATAGATGGCACTTTACCAATTTTGAAGATGATAGCTCCAAAGTGTAACATAGAAAATAAAGATTCTTTGAGCCAATTAGACACATTGTCTAAGTATATAACTGGCAACCTAATAACTCTTGATCAAATAAACGAAGATACCTTTAGAGAGAAAATGAATAAGGAGAAGGAAAAATTCTTTGAGGAAATTGTAAAGAAGAATAAGGAACACATGGATACCTTATTACCGGTACTTGGTAGGACAATTTTGGATTTCAAGAAACTATACAGAGATGCATGTAAAACTAACCTTTTGATAGAAGATATAGATTCAGAGATCAGCAAAGCACAAAAAAAATCAACAATATTGCTGACAATTTAATAGGATCATTAGATTCATTATCCATAGTTGAAAAGGAAATTGCATTTTTTGAGGAGAAAATTGAAAAACTAGAAAAAGATTAAGAAAGAATAAAATCTAAGGCAAAAGATTTGAAGTGCAAACTAGGTCCTAAACTGGATATCCTCATCTCTTTGAAAAAAGATATTTTTGAGGCTCTGGTTCTAGGACTTAAGACACTGGAAGAGAAAATGCACACACTCACTGGTACAATTCAGATAACAAAAGCAGCAATAAAGGATAGTGAGAGGTTCAACAACAGTTTAAATTTTGCATTGGCGGACATTTTTCAACTCCAGTCAATTGACATTGAATGACAGCCTTTGTCATTGATGCCAAAGGGGGAGTAGTAGAGATGAGAAAAAGGAAATGACCGAAGAGATCATCTTCTTAGGAGGAGCACTCAATTTTTAAGCAGACATTTGTTTTGACAAGTTTTGGTAAGACATTTCTAGACAGCACCTTTTGGATATACTTTTTTTAGCTTTTTCTCTTGAGTGTTGCCATCAATGCCAAAGGGGGAGATTGTTGGCAAATGCACACTCCAATGAGAAATTGTAGGTGATTGAAGGTATTTTCATTGATGGCAACCTTACAATCATATGACACCAGCAGGCACCAACATCGACATAATCTACACCGGCATACCTTCACCGACACCTTGGCCGATAGGATTTTATTTATTGAAAAATGTAATTAATTGTAATATATTTTTGAAAGCCGACAAGGGATATTGTAATAAGGCTCATATATAAGTATGAGATCTTGTAGAACATTTGGAATAGGGTATGTGATGGATATTATGTGCGAATATTCAGGCAAATTGTAAAGTAAGGTTTATGATTATTGCAGAGCTTAAACCGGTACTGGATCTGGCATAGCAGTTGCCCTTTTGTAGCAGTACATCATCTTGGATTTGTATAATCCATTATTGTAAGTCAATGCCACTTCTTTTGTAATTAAGCAGTGAGCTCTAGGCACTTGGCCTTCCTGCATGTGTAGGCCCCCATTTCGTAAGTAATATTCACTTATTGGCCAGTGAACGAATATTGTGGGTCACAAATCCCACCGAGGTTTTTCCCACACTATGTTTCCTTGCCAAAAATATTATGTTATGGTGTGAATTCTATATTGTGTTTATTTCTCTTATTTACTGCATTAATTTTGGTTTACCAATACATTATTTTGGAATGCTTTTCAATTAATAAATTAAGAAAATCCACTAACCGGTTAGATACTAATTCACCCCCCCCCTCTCTCAGTATCTTTGGGAATCCTAATAGATTATACATCCCTTGATGCATATCAAAAGTCATATTGTTCCCAATACTTGTAGGAGTGTGATTCGTATCATGATTTATCTTGATTTCTAAAGCGTAGACCTTGCAAAACTTATCTATCTCTTTAGGAGTGTAGTCCTCTTCAAGAACAAAGTAGTCTATGGGTCTATAACTTTAAAGTACGCTTAAACATCCACATCCTTGGTTATGACATAAGGTAGCCTCAATCTCTTGTATACCCTTTAAAAATTATTGTTGAACATTTTTCAAGGTTATTTTGGTTGTTATCTTAGAGATGCAAACTACTGATATAATGTTGCAGGGTCTACATACACTCTAAATTGAGCTAGGAAAGTGTTCTCTAAATATTTCCATTGATTGAGTTGGTTGGGAGTGTGAGAAACAAATTTTATTCATTCTCCCCAAGGGAATATAGGAAGATCATACACACCACATCTTGATGTTTCACATGGGACCTAACAACTACATCATCAAAGGATTAGACATTTTCTTTATTAGTCTTTGCCCCATCGAACTCATACTTAGTATAGAAATTCTCAAAGTTTCTTAGTAGGTCATGGATCCGCTAAAGGATTTATCTTAAGGGTGAATGGTCATGGACAAAGAAAGCCATCATGGGGTCTTGTGGTGGGTTTTGATTTACCAAAGACATAACAACAACTTGGGGTGTCATTTGGGTAGAAAGTGTTAATTGTAAGGATTATGCTAAGGGTTGTTCTTTTCCTTTGTTTCCCTTAGATCTAGTAATGATTCCTAACTCTAATAATTTCACTCCATTTATATTAGAACCTTCTCAAAGTTCATAAGGGGTAATGAGCCTATATGCTCGAGCTTTTTGCCCTCCTTTTAACACACTCAACACTGACTAAGTGTTCCCACTCAATCTCTCCTAAAAGAAGTAGAAAAATATATGTTTTGAACCTCCCAAGGTCTATTTAGTTGGTTCACAAGGGTGCAAGATAGATATGTGTTCATACAACTTATCAAATGAGGAATTATTGCTAGTTTTAAAAGCTAAAGTATAGATTCTCGAATCTATTCCTAAACTAACAGGGTGTAAATGAACTTCAAAAGAGAGGATAAGGCTACAAGAAAATAAATATCAATATTATATTAAATCAACATTATCAACAAAACCCAAAAAAACATTATGCATTTAACTCATTTGACATGCCAAAATTACCAATTCTTACATAGAAATGCAATGAGAATACTTTTAAATAGTTGAAATCACTATTCATTCACACATTCATTATTAACCTCAATCACCATGAAAGATGTGTAGAGTGATTATAATAATGAAGATTTTTAATAAACTCAAGATTAATTTTAGATAAGGAAGACGTAAGAAAGACAACAATACCAAGAAATCGTGAGAGACATTCAATGGAGCTACAAATTACGGACTTCATTTATATTATTATTAAAAATAAACTAACAAAGAAATGGTGTTCAATTTACAACTTCACAAAGTATCTCCTAGAAGTAACTAAAATTCTTGAAAAGTAAAATGTTGAATGCTACTATTAAACTTGGACATCAAATCAATTTGTGGACCTCAAATCATCAATTCTTGGACCTCAAATCATTAATTCTTGAACTTCCAAAATGAGTTATGAAATTAAATTTATAGGGAAATCTTCCCCTCAAAAGGAGGGATCAAAATCCTACAAAAACCCTAACAATCTACAAGGTGCAGCTAACATGCAAGTTGTTGGACTTTAACTAAAGAAAGACAATTTTACTAACCAAAAGGGAAGGAATATCTGCAATGTATAGATGTCTTTCTTTAGGATCTTCCACAACTCAAAGTTTCAACTTGGATTTCCTGGAATAGAAACTTCAAATTTTTAGTTGAATGAAGACATTGGATCCCACACGTAGGAAAGGAAATTTGAACTACTAGCAAAAGAGAAAGTTTTTATTTTTAAACTTAAATTCACATGTGGAGTTTGGTAGTGCAATTGTTATGTGTTGAATGCATGACAAGACTGAGAGGGGGTGAATTAGTCTATAACTTTAAAACAAATTAATTATAAACATCACCAAATATCATAGCAACAACAAATCAATCATCAACACATGAACACCAAATATACATGGAAAACCCAAATAAGGAAGAACCATGGTGAGAATCTAAATCACAATATGAATATGAGTTATTACAAATTTTTAGGCTCATTTCCAAGGAGAAACAACATCTAATAGGCTTGTAAGGCTAAGGCACAACCTTAGGGAAAGATACAAGGACTTGCACAATCGAGGCTCACTACTTCAGGGCAAGATACAGGCTACTGTTGAAGAACTCACTAACAATGAAAAACAAAGTAAATAGTAGAATTGAAATTGAGAAGGATCTCCTGAACATGAAATTGTCCTTGAACAACTAGATCAAGTGACCGATATCATGGCAAACATCTCTAATAACCACCACTATCACAACACATTGTCTCATTGAATATATCACCCTCAAAGCTCTACATTCTACACTCCCAAATCATCTTGCACATCATTTGCATACTATTCTCATCAATTCACACACAATCCATATAGCATTACACTCAACTCATATATTTTGACTCCTTAAATATGAGATAGATCATTGAAAAACTAATTGAGGGTCAGCCAAAAATAGAATACGTATTATTAGACAAAATAAGCCACTTGGATAAAAAATATTCAAAGCAGTCCACTCTAGGAGAAAGAGAAGACTAGAGGGGACCAAAACACATCACAATACATCTTTCCAAGATGAATCAAATGATCCACACATGCTACTATATTCTCCAAGAAGCTACCAAACATAACATGTAGAAATAGAAATCAGCCAGCCAAAGAACATCTTCCAATAAAAAATACCTCATTTGGATCTCCACACATCATGGTGAGACCCATAAAAAATTCTTAAAACATCCTCCAATGCATAGACAAACCAAAATAATATGAACCAACCAAGATAATTCAAATAGACACACTAAAACATGACACAACTAAATGTCTCGAACATGAAACAACAAATCTCTTACGAAACAAAGAAAACACTAGAGAAGCACACTAAGAATACTACATGAGCCATAAAAACACATCCACCAAACCACAACACAATTTGTGACATATCAAGAGATCATGGAAGACTTTCTAGACTAGTCTGATAGACACTTACTGCTAGAGAATAGAGATAACCATGTTGGAAGTATGTGTTGTTGTGGTTGTCGTTGATGTCAAACTTGTGGTTCAAGAAGTTGTTAGTATATCATGTCTATGGTGTAGAGATATCTTGTTGTGTTGGTGTTGCAGTTGTTCTATTGGTAGTTTCAGAAGTGTGCAAGTCTAAAAAGTGTTGCTGATATTGTTTAATGTTGTTATCTTCTTTTCTTACATTTTTGGTATCATGGATGAGTTGTTTTTATGGTTTAGAAATATCTTTGTATTCTATGGATGTTGTGGCATTGTTCATAACTAGTTGTGATATTGTATGAAAGATCTATCTTTGGATTTGAATATGATTTGTGGAAGGTAATTTGAGGTGCTATGGATCTCATGGTAGCATGTGGAGATCTAGATTAGAGTTATTTGCATTAGAGTATATATTTTGACTGATAATTGCTTATATGGATGCTTTGCATGTTGATATAATGTTAGTTTTATTCTAGTGATTGTGGATCGGTGAATTAATCTTTGGAAGATGTGTTTTTGGTCCCCTCTTTCTCCTAGAGTTGATCAACATGTGTGATTTTGGTTTGGAAGGTATATTTTGGTTCAGGCCAACTTGGTTCATGCTTTGATGAGCTATCTTATATATAAATATATCTTGTTGTTGTTTGGATGAGTGGAAGAGTAAGTGTATGGTGTGAAGACAGTAAATGAGATTTGGTGATGAGTAGAGAAGAAGAGTTATGATTGAATGATATGTGAGCTATTTGAGACTATGGAAGAGGTATGAGATAGAGTGTTTATAGTTGAGATCAGAATTGTGTGAGTTGATGTTGGTCACTTGATGCAGAGTTCAATGATATCTTCATGATCAGGAGATCCTTCTTTTCAAATCATTTTTGTATCTTGCCCTATTGCACTTAGCTTCAAGTTTGCAAGTCCTCTTTTGTATCTTTCCCCAAGAGAAATTTACCTTGGTTTGCAAGGCTGAAGCAATTCAACCATTCTTTGTAATATAATATTCATAGTGGATATATTTTGTAGGCGAGTCCTTACCATGGTTTTCCATGTAGAAAATCTTGGTGTCCATGTGTTGGATATGTGTTGTTGATTAATTTTTTATGTGCTACATTAATTTTTGTTTGGACTGATTCACCCCCCCTCTCAGTCATGCCTTGGTTTAAATAATTGGTATTAGAGAAAGATTCCTCTTGAGTAAGCTTAACTACTTGAGATAGATCTAGTATGACGTAGGACATGCATTATAAAAGTTTAATCTTAGATGGTGCAAAAATTTTGTATTGGAAGGATAGAATGGAATCATATTTGGAGACATTACAGAATGGAATGTGGGAAATCATTCTAACAAGATATACACCTTTGTAGGGTGGTCCTTAGACTCCAGGTGAGATAAAGTTAAAGGAGGCTAATGCGAAGGCTAGAGCTATAATTTTTAGTTGTATTAGTGATTCAATGTTTGGACGAGAAAGGATCGAAAGAAGATAAAGTTATGTGGAATAAGTTATGTTTGGCATTTGAGGGAGATCCAAAGACAAAGAAGACTAGGTTGATAAATTTGAAGTAGAAATATGAACATCTGAGAATGCTTAAAGTTGAAGGTATTGAGACCTATATTCACAGAGTGACTAATCTTGGTGGACATTTGGATGAATGTGATTTTTTGCAAAAGATTTTGTTGACCTTACCAAAATGCTACAAAGCAACAAGGTGTGTCATTCAAGAAATCAATGATTTGAGTAAGTATACTATTGATTAGCTTACGGGTACCTCAGTGCAACCTTTGAAGTTTCAAAAATAGAGGAAGAGAAAAGAGAATAGAAAAAGGAGCAATTTAATATTTCAGGGTATGATGATCTGGAATGTAGTGGATGTTTGGATGAAGTTGAAGAAAACTTTGTCAGAAGATTGTAGTGAGACACTGGAAAATACAAAGGTAAGTTACCTCTGAAATATTTTTATTGTGGTAGAATTGGACATTATGTTTCTCGCTACACTTATAAGGAAGATGATAAGAGATTGGATGATGATGAGAAGAGAAATAAAGCTAGGAAATGTAACTTTAACAAAAGAGAGAAGAAGGGATTATGTTCTATAGATAAACATACATTTGAAGATAAGTTTGATGATGACTCTAATTAAGAATCTTTATTTTTAGCAATTGAAGAAAAGGAGAATGCTTTGGAGAAACCAAAAGAGGAGAAGATAATCAAGACTGCATTACATGCTAAGATATAACTGAATACATGGATCATTGACTCCAAATGTTTAAATCATATGATTAGTGATAACTAAAATTTCATTAGTATCAAGAAATATGATGGTGGAGATCGGTAACATTTGTCAGAGAAGATGGAGCAACTATTTGATGTATTGGAACTATTTCTATTGATGGTAAGCATAAAGTTGATGATGTTTATTTTGTTAAAGGATTAAGACATAGTTTTTTAAGTGTTAGTCAAATGAGTAGAAAATATTATGAATATTTATTCAGTAGCACCAGATGTGTGATAAAAAAATAGAAGACTGGTAAAAAAGTTACAGAAGGAGTTAGAACGGGTGGAAATGTATACTACATCAAGGATAAGAGAGAAAGAAAATATCTTCTAGCACAGAAGGTTGAGATTTTTCCAATGATTTTAAAGAAGATACGTGATCCATTAGAGAGAAAGGAGAAGGAATCAAATGAAGAAGATGAAGAAGAAGAGGAAGAATCGACAAAAGTTCCTACTAAATATGTTCAAAAGAATCATTTAAAAAATGAGATAATTGGAGACAAGACAAAAGGTGTTCAAACAACAAGGAAGATTGTAAAATCTTAAGAACATGCCAATTTTATGTCAATGACTGAGTCAAAGACTTATGAGGAAGCAAGTAAAGATTAAATTTGGGTAAAAGCAACAAAAGAAGAACTAAATCGGATACAAAAGAACAAGACTTAGGAACTGGTACCTAGACTGGTGGACAAGAATGTGATAGGAACTAAATGGGTGTTCAGGAACAAGCTAAATGAGAAAGGATAAGTTACAAGAAATAAAGTGAGACTGGTATGTAAAGGATATTCTCAGGTGGAAGGCATAGATTTTGAAGAAAACTTTTCTCCAGTAGCAAGGATGGAATCTATTCATATTTTTCTTGTATTTTTTGCTCACAAGAATTTTAGAGTTTATCAAATGGATGTCAAATCATCATTTTTGAATGGAGATATAGAAGAAGAGGTATACATTGAGCAATGAGATGGATTTAGACTTACAGAAGAACCAGATATGGTGTGCAGACTGAATTAAGAATTGTATGGACTCAAACAAGCACCTAGAGCTTGGTATACAAGATCAGATAGGTATTTGTTTCAACAAAATTTTAAGCAAGATACTGCACGGACAATAATATTTATTTTAAAATTGATGGAGATAAGTTGTTGATTTTTATTGTTTATGTTGATGACATTATATTTGGAGGAAATTAAACCTATGTAAAGACCTTTCTAAAGAGATGCAAAAATAATTTGAGATGTCAATGATTCATGAGTTATCCTTATTTCTTAGGTTGTAAGTTATTCAATCTAAAGATGGAATTTTTATCTCACAAAGCAAGTATGTGAATGAGGTGTTGAAAAAGTTTGGTTTTGATGACTGTAAACTAGTTATAATTCCTTTAACCATTGGATGGAAGCTAGGAAAAGATGATGAGTTTCCAGAGGTTGAACAAAAGAATTATAGGTCAATGAATGGTGGTTTGTTGTAGCTAACTATGTCCAAACCAGATATCATGTAGGTAGTATGGTGGTTTGGTGACACATGAGAAAGTTGTGAAAAGAATGTTTAGATATTTGAAAGGTACATTGGATTTTGGACTCTGGTACAAAAAAAGGTGAAATTTTCATCTTGAAATCTTATACTGATGCAGATTGGATTAGAAGTGTTCATCACTGGAAGATTACTAGTGGTGGTGCTTTCTTTTTTAGGAGACAAATTGGTCTCCTAGTTTAATAAGAGGCAGAATTGAGTTTCCCTATCTATTGTTGAAGCAAAATATATTCCAATAGCATCTTGTTGTACTTAGGTGATGTGGATGAGATGAACTCTTAAAAATATCAAGGTAAAATATGATGAAGCAATTCTTATTATGTGTGACAATACAAGTGCAATAAACATTTCAAAGAATCTGATTATGCATTCAAGAAAAAAAACACATTTCAATCAGATATCACTAGTTAAAGGATAAGGTTGTTGAGAAGGAAGTTCAATTAGAATATATATCTACAAAGGAACAGGTAGAAAATATTTTCACTAAGGCATTGGCAAAGGATACATTTGGTTTTTTTGAGAGAAGCTTGGGTTTATTACCCCCCTTTCTTCTAGCTAGGTGCAATATGAAGCTACACCTTTCTAGGGGGAGATTTCATGCATATTTATTTTCCTGTATTGATGATGTGGCTGCTCTCATGGGGAGAAATGAAGTGTGAAATAGTGCCATGGCCTGTCTTTGATAGAAAGGGGAAGAGATTGAGTAGTTTTGGGCAGAGATTGTTGGAGCAATTATGGGAGAGATTGAGTAGTTTTGAAAGATAGCTATTTGGGAGAGATAGAGTAGTTTTTGTAGTGTTTCAAATACAACAGTATTGTTTTGTAGGTTAGTCAAGTGTTGCCATAAATGAAAAAGGGGGAGATTGTTGGAAGTTTGTATAGTTGTGGTTGTCATTAATGTCAAACTTGTGGTTCCAAAAGTTCTTGGTCTATAAAGTCTGTGGTGAAGAGATATATTGTTGTGTTGGTGTTGCAATTTTTTTGTTGGTAGTTCTAGAAGTGTTCGGGTCTGGAAAGTGTTGTTGATGTTTAATGTTGTTATCTTCTTTGGTTATGTTTTTGGTATCATGGATGAGCTGGTTTTGTGGTCCGTAAATCTCTTTTTTTCTCTGGATGTTGTGGCATTGTTTATAGTTGGTTGTGATATTCTATGCTAGACTTATCTTTGGGTTCGGATATGAATTGCGGAAGGTAATTTGATGTGTTATGGGTCTCACCATAGCATGTGGAAATCCAAATTAGAGTTATTCTCATTGGAGGATATGTTTTGACCAATAATGTCTTATATGGATGCATTGCATGTTGATATGATAGTTTTTTTCAATGATTGCAGATTAGTAAATTAATATTTGGAAGATGTGTTTTTAGTCCCCTCTTTCTCCTGGAGTGGATCAACATGTATGTTTTTTGTTCAGGAGGTATATTTTGGTTTAGGTTGACTTGGTTCAAGCTTTGATGATCTATATTTTATATAGATAATTTTGTGTGGATAAGTGAGAAAAGTGGATGAGTGGAAGAGTGTATGAGGAAGTGTATAGTGTGAAGATAGTCAAAGAGATTCAGTGAAGAGCATAGAATAAGAATTGTGATTGAATGATATGCAAGTTATTTGAGACTTTGATAGAGGTATGAGATAGATTGTTGAAAGTTTAGATCAAAATTGTGTGAGTTGATGTTTCTTGCTTGATGCAAAGTTCAAGGATAACTTCATAATCAGGAGATCCTTCTTTTCAAATTATTTTTATATCTTGCCCTATTGCAGTTAGCTTCAAGTTTGCAAGTCTTATTTTGTATCTTTCCCCAAGAGTAGTTAGCCTTGGTTTTCAAGTCTAGAGAAGTGAGCTCATTCTTTTTAATCTGATATTCATAGTGGATATGTTTTATTGGCAAATTCTCACTATGGTTTTTCCCTGTTTGGGTTTTCCATGTAGAAAATCTTGGTGTTCATGTGTTAAATATGTATTGTTGATTAATGGTTTATGTGTTGTATTAATTTTTTTTAGACCAATTCACCCCCCTCTCAGTCCTGCCATGGGTTCAACAAACCATTAAAACTAAAATTCCACAACCAACACCAAAAAATACCAAACTCAATTTGCAACACAAACCATAACTCGAACAACCAAGAGAATATCTGAATCAGAATCCATCAAGATAACCAAGTTTGGCATCAATGACAACCATACAAGCTCATACTTCCAATAATCTCCATCTTTGTTATTGATGGAAACACTTAAAACATGTAATTAATACTTGCTTCAATATCACAATAACTCTCTCTCCCCCTTTGACATTAATGGAAAAGGGCACTGTATGACATAGTGACCAACACACACCACTACTCCCCTTTAGAGTAGTAACAACATCAATCCAGGAGATGGAGAATAAGCATTTAATATCCCCCTAAAAAGATTCACCACTATAATGCATCTAATTAGAAAAAGGAGGGGCAATAACTCCTAGTTTCTATCTGATATACTCAAAAGTATCCTTCACCAATGCCTTAGTAAAAATGTCTACTTCCTATTCTTTTGTAGAGACATATTCCAATCTCACTTCCTTCTATACAACCTTCTCCCTTAAGAAATGATAATGGATTGAAATATGCATCTTGTTCTTCAATTCATTATTGAATTCTTTGAAATGTTTATAGTACTAATATTATCACACATAATAGGAATAGCTTAATCATACACCACTTTGTTATCCTTAACAATATGTTTCATCCACGTAACTTGAGTACAGTAAGATGTTGTCATAACATATTTTTCTTCTACTATAGATCATGAGACTAAGTTACTTAACCATGAAACCAATTTGTTTCCCAAAAAGAATGCACCACCACTAGTACTTTTCCTATCATCAATACTTTCAGCCCAATCAGCATCTATGTATGCTTTCAACATGAAATATCTATGCTTCTTGTACCAGAGACCAAAACCCCATGTCCCTTTAAAGTATGTAAAAATCCTCTTCACTACTTGTTCATGTGATTGCTTCAAATTAGCTTGAAATATTGCAACTAAAGATATAGCTTGCATAATATCCGATCTATAGGTAGTTAGATATAACAATCCTCCAATCATAGATTTGTACTTCTTTAGATCAACATTTGTAGATGTATCATCTTTGCCTATTTGCAACCAATAGTTATAGGGGTAGTAACTGGTTTACAATTCTCCATATCAAACTTCTTTAACATCTCTTTGACATATTTAGCTTGAGAAATAAAGATTCCATCTTGCAACTAAGTAATTTGTAGACCAAGGAAAAATTACATCTGTAGACACCTAAAAATGGTCAATGCTTGCGGAATCGTACTTTAACATTTGCGCATTGCCTTATTTTAGGGTTTTTGCATCACATTAACATTTCTTCTATGTTGAGCACTTGGTCTTTATCATTTGCGAGCATCGAGTCCTTCTTCTGCATTCCTCATTTTTCTCGCTTTCGAATTACGTCTTGTCGATAGCAATTTTCAGTCATGATTCGTCATCAATCCTTGTCCTCTTGTCAATCTCGTCAATTTTGTGATCGATTTGTCATCGATCCTTGTCCTCTTCAATCATGTCAATTGGCGCATATCAATTTGGTCTCTTTATCAATATTGGTCAATTTGTCAACCAATTTCAATTGTTTATCAATCAAATCATTTATCAAGTCAGAATCATGATCAAATTGAATCAATATCAATTATCCTTTGTCAAGACCTATTTGTCATCCTTGCATTTTCTAATTCATCTTCTAAGGTTTCGTGATTTAATCATTTAACCTTGTTTGTCATTTCTCCCTTTAGGATTAATAAATTATTTATTTATCCTAAGTCTTCTCATCGCAATTAAATGTTTAATTTAATTGGCTAACTAATTATTCCTCTTTTTGTGAATTAATTAATAAATGACAAATTATTAATTGATTTACCTAATTTCCTAATCTTTCATCAATTTTCCCTCTTTGTGAATTAATTAATAAATGAAAAATTATTAATTAATTCACTAAATTCCTAATTTCCTCATTTTTCTAATTTCTAATTTCCTAATTTTCATCAATTTCTTAATTCCTAATTTCCTATTTCCTCAATTTTCTAAATTCCTAATTTTCTATTTTTCTAATTTTCCTAATTTCTAATTCAATTTCCTCCTATTTTCCTCCTAATTTCATGGGAATGACATTTCAATTTGTCATAATTTGTCATAATTGACAATCAATCAATTTTGACATAGAAATTTGTCATAATTTGTCATAAATTGACAATCAATCAATTTTGCATAGAAAGTGCATAATTTGTCATAAATTTGTCATAATTGACATAATTGATTTGCAATTTCCATTTGAATCTCTTCATGCTAATTTGATCATTTCTCCAATTTGTCTATAAATTGGATGAATTTCTTCAATCTCAATCTAATAATTGCTTGTTTTGAATTACTTTGTCGAATCAATCACGCTTCGAGTACTCTTGAGCAATCATCTTGTCTACTTGCTTTCATATCATGATCATGCACTAGTAGGTGAGATCCACAACAAAGCTATTTGGAGAAGAAAGAAGGACAATGGAGCCGCATGAAAGAAGCATTTAGATCTACATTTGGTTTGCATAGTCTTTAGTTTTGAATGTTTCATTTTCATGTCTTTATTGAGTGTGTTTAGGATTGATCATTGCAATTTTGCTTTCGTGATTGAGCTATTATTAATATTACTTGCTTTGATGATTTCCGATTTCCTAGCTACAACATCTCAATTCCATTTACATCTCTTCTACATATTGTTTGCATAAATTATTTCTTCCTCCAAATATAATTTCATCAACATAGAAAACCACAATCAACAACTTGATACCTTCAAATATCTATCCAATCTAGCATACCAAGTTCTAGGTGCTTGTTTGTGTCCATAAAATCCCTTCTTTAACCTACAAACAATATTTGAATCCTCTGACAATTTGAATCCATTTGATTTCTCAATGTAAACCTCTTCTTCCAATTCTCCATTCAAAACTTTTAACTTAACATCCATTTGATATACCTTGAAATTCTTATAGCTTCCATCCTAGCTACTGGAGCAGTTTTTGTCCTCAAAATCAATACCTTCAACTTATGAATATCCTTTACATACCAAGATTTCTTTGCTCCTTGCAACTTGTCCTTGTTCATTTAGCTTGTTCTAGAACACACATTTAGTTACTATCACATTCTTCTCTATTGGTCTGGGTACCAGCTCCCAAGTTTATTTCTACTATATTTTATTTAGTTCTTCTACCATTGCTTTTACCCAACTTTTTTCCTTTCTTTCCTCTTCATAAGATTTAGGTTCTATTAGCAAAAGAAAATAGTGGTTTTTTTACTCACTTACCTCTATAACACTTCTTATCTAAACTCCTTTGTTTTTGTCTCCAATTATCTAATCTTCTAAATGATCCTTTTGCACATATTTTGTTGGGGTTTTAAACACTTGTTCATGTTATTCTTATTCATCTTCAGTTTCATTTCTTTCTTTCTCATTGTTGTCTTTTGGATCTATCTTTTCTTTTGTAGTAATAGGAATGATTTCAAATTTAGAATCATGTATGGGTTCAAGGGTAGTCTGATCCCATGTTTCACATACTTTCACATTTTTTCTCTCCACTATCTTATCCAATCTCTTGTTGTGATATTGGTAGGCTTTACTAGTTGTAGTATATCCCAAAAATATTCCTTCATCTACTCTAGTATAAAACTTTATAAGATCATTTTCATCTCTTTTGATATAGCACTTACTCCCATAGATTCTAAAATACTTTATAGTAGGGGATCTTCCATTCCACAACTCATAGGGTGTCTTAGTATGATTTATTCTTATTTGTACCATGTTAACAATGTAAATAGAAATATGCATAGCTTCCTTCCAATACAAATTAACCAAGTTAGCATCCTTCATCAGAGTTCTAGTCATCTCAATAATAGTCATATTCTACCTTTCTACCACACCATTTTGTTGAGGAGTTCTTCGAGCATAAAAATATCTTCTAATACCATATTTCTCACAAAAATTCTCAAATTAATTTGAAGTTAATTATCCATCTCTATCGGATCTTAGGCACTTGATTCTAGGATCAAATTGATTTTCTACCATTGATTTGAACACTTTAAATATTTCAAAAGCTTCAAATTTTTCTTTCAAAAATGTAACTCATTTCATATTAGGACAATCATCAATAACATTAAATACCTTTTTCCATTAATTCATTTTGTCCTTGTAGGCCTACAAAGGTTTGTATGCACCATCTCCAATAGTTTTGAATTGGAATACTCCTTTTTACTTGAGTCTTCTCTTTGTCTTGTTCCCTAGTTGGCATTCCCTACACATAGTGTTAGTAGGCTTGATAATCCTTGGCAAATCTCTCACTACTTTAGTATTGTTGATCTTTATCATGTTGTCAAAGTTAACAGGTCCCATCCTTTTATGCCATAACCAACATTCATTGCTCTATGTCAAAAAAAATCTACTCTCATTCTTTTCCTTTATTAAATAAATATTTTGATTTGTTATAATACCTTTTTTTACCATTCTTCCAAAATTTCCTTTCCTAATCACACATCTAAACCTACTGAATAACATTTCATAACCTTTCTTTCACGTCTAACTAACACGCAACAAACTATGTCTTACACCTTCAATATAATAAATATCGTAAGTAAAATTCATCTTAATAAAAAAAAATCAATTAGAATCAAAGGGAAATCATGAATCCCTATCTAATCAAAGAATTCTAACAAACTAACAATGAAATAACACAATCAAGGAAAATAGGAACTATAAATGAAATCAATTAAAGACTCCCTATTTCGTGACTATGTATAACTTCCATTGCTCTTCTCTTCTCTATGGTATGATGGCTCTCAGATATTGCGTTGGTAACCTACAAGTGACATAAAGATTCGAAGTTCATGATTTAGAGGAATTGTGAGATTGAATGCTCAATTTATAGAATTTTGGATGAAATTGATTGAAAGGTGGAATAGATTGATCAAGAGGTGGAACTTAGGTGAGCTCAAATGAAAATTGATAGTTGAACTGCTGATTGGAGGAGTGAAATAGAATAGATTGAATAGATTAATTGAGTCAACTAATTGAGAAAAAGTTGATTGAAGGAAGAAAAAGAATGACTGGAGGAAATAAAAAGAATGACAAAGCAAGCTTAATTTAGAAAAAGCTAACTGAAAGATGGAAATAAAAGTTGAAGAGATAAATGATTTAATTAATTAATCTAGCATGTGCTTGCATTTTAACTTAGATTTTCAATTTAATCTCTGCATGATATTTATTCAAATAATTGAATTTATTTAATTCAATTTAGCATTTGAATATATTTAGAACTTGACTTTGATTTTCAATTTGGTTTTTGAAATCATGCACGTGTAATTGAATTTGGAAGAAATTAGAAGAAATACGAAATTAAATGAAATTAGAATTTGGGGATTTGGAAATGGAAGAATTAATTAGTTAATTAAATAATTTAAAGAAACTATTTAATTATGGAGAAATGGAATTTAATTAAATAATAGAGATTATTTAAATTAAAAGAATTAAATCACAATTAATTAAATAATAAATATTTAATTAATATTTAGAAAAGGGTTAAATAAATAGTTGATTAGAGAGATAGAAATTGAATAATTAGTAATTTATTTAAATAATAAAAATTATTTAAATTGGGGAATTGGCCATAATTAATTAAATAATAAATATTTAATTAATATTTAGAAAATGGTTAAAATGATTAAATGATGAAAGAATAAGAAATAGAATAATCAATAAGATGATGAGGAAATATGAAATTAGGAGAAATTAAATAAAATGAATTCAGAAGAATAATTAATTAACTTAATTAAAGAATTATTTAATCAATTAGAGGAATAATTAGTACATGATCAATGAGACATTTTTAGGTGTCTACATTTGCCCCTCTTTGAGACAAAGTCGAAACAACATTGTTTCAAAGAAAATGAAAAAATACTGCCCCAGTATGCCTTGGTACTGCTATATAGTGTAAATATGCCCCCTTGGAAAAGGTGGTCGGAAAATTCCAAAATTAAGACCATGTTTTCGATAATAGTGTAACGAGCAAGCATGTGAAATTTCATGTGATTTCGAGATTGTTTGAGTAGGCTACTAGGTGTTTTAAGCTGACGGGGACCATAGGCGTCGAGGTGTCAAAAAACCCTAATTTTGAGTTATAAATAGAGATTTTTAGGTTTTCATTTGCTCATTTGCATCTTGGTAGTTTCTTGGTTTTCTTTACAATTTGTGTGCTTTTATCTGAGTA